>NC_081825.1:233914973-234514973 GCF_030867095.1 Alligator mississippiensis
GCATCCCCCTCTCACCCAATACGAGAGAGGAGGAGAGGGAAAGACCTGTAAGCAATGATAAAATATCAGTAGTGCGATAAAAACCTCACTCACTCTAAAATACTGAGTAGATGTCAGTACAGCAGAAAATGCTTCTCTCTCTCTCTCTGCCAGGCATAACAGGGTCTTAAATATAAACAGTGACAAAAACAAAATCTCTAGTCTAACTAGGAGGACATGGAGGTTTTTAATGCCACACAACAACTGAGCACTTGTTATTTATATTTGATGGAGAACATTAAATGGACTTCATCTGCTGTAGCTGACCTGCCAGGCAGGCATAAATTCCAGTCTAGGAACATTCACCGTTTGCATGCACTGTGCACAGGCTGGAAATTACCTGTCATTTGCTAGCCAAATGCAAGCAAAAATCCAGTTTGGTTGGGAAGGGGAAGGGAGAGAAGGGGAGGGGAGATGTCTAGGCAGGACAAAAGATGGATAAGGAAGCTGGTTCCTTCTTTAGCTGACAGCATCTGGCTCTGTAATGTAAGGTGATACTCAGGCTTGACTCCCATTGATTTCATTAGGAATTAAGGTTACCTTTTACTTTGTTGTCTGCCTCTTCCAGCTGTGGAGTGCACTGGACAGAATATGTTCAAAGTACAAAAATAGAAGTAAAGGTATGACTCCTGTGAATCATGCTTGTAAAATTAACAGTGCTAATTTCTTGTCACCAAAGTGTTGCCCTCAAAACAGCGTGGAGGAGCCAGCCAGCTCAGGAGAAGCATCAAGGATTGTAATTAATTGAAGAGATTAATCTGTTCCCACTCCTAGGAACTGGATTGGGATACACCAGCTCACTTCATGTAGATGGCAACATGCCACACAGCATCCTTGAGAAGATCAAGGCACCCCTCACTTCTGGGATTGGGTATGCAAGGCGGTGAGGGGCCCAATCTACTACAGAGGCCCATAGGGAGCCTGCAGGCTGGATGACACTGGGCCAGAGGCTGGATCTGGGCCACTGGCCAGGGGTTAAGCACCCCTGGTCTACAGAGAATGAGAGGAAAAAGAAGAACAAGAAACGATTTGATGTTCTGAAAGCCTGGGGGGGGGGGGGGGGGGGTGGAGAGGCTCATGGACATAGGGATGTCCTGCGAGTCTCTCTAGGGAAGAAAGGAATTTGATATGAAAGGTACTGAGAGAAGTAGACTAGAGAGGAAAATCAGGGTAGAGGAGCGGACTATGTTAGGATTGTAAAGGGACGGAGGATCTGTCACCTGCTGTTTCCAGGAGAGGGCTTCTAGCCATTAAGCTAGACAGCACTCGGGGCATGGGATGTCGTGCAGCTAGTTTCATGTCCCCTGAAGGTCTAGGAGGGAATAATGAGACAGCAGCCTCCCATGCAGCATGAAGAAAGGGAAGCTGAATGTAGGGACAAGGTTGCTATGGTTCCTCCCAGGGGACATCTACAGCACATTCATGAGAGCTGGGACAGTAGAGTGGTTTGGTCTCAACCTTCTGCTGCTGGGAGAAGGAGTATTGAGATAAGGGAGCTAAGGGAGAACTGGGTCTGGACAGGGCATTTCTGATTTGGTTTAGGGGTGGAGAGGATGTAGGTGTGTATAGAACAAAAACGGGGGTTGTGCAGTTTATGAAAAGATTCATAAGACATCATTGAGGCTGACTCCTACAAGGGCATGACCCAAGAGGTCCTTGCCAATCCTATGTTCCTTCTACCCAATCTGTATAAGCAGCTGATCCTTGAAGCAACTTTGAGCTTTGTCTTTGTTACTCACATGCTCATGCAGCTCCTTTGATTTCTATCCCATCGACAGACAGACAAGCATGCCTATCTATTAACATGTGGCAGTCAGAAGTGGGTGATTGTTTTGCCATCTACATGAAGTGAGGTGGTGTGTCCCAGTTCAGTTCCTAGGGGTGAGAACAGATTAATCTCTTATAGATCCATAGATTGTAGAGTTGGAAGGGACCACAATGGATCACCGTGTCCGACCCCCTGCCCCTGGCAGGAAAGAGGACCGAGGTCAGATGACCCCAGCCAGGTGACTATCTAGCCTCCTCTTAAAGACTTCCAAGCTAGGTAATAGCACCACCTCTCTTGGAAGCCCGTTCCAGATCCAGGCCACCCTTACTGTGAAAAATGTCTTCCTAATATCTAACCTAAATCCACTCTCAACTAGTTTACACCCATTATTCCTAGTCACTCCCTGGGGCACCTTAGTAAACAGCGCTTCCCCTATTCCCTGTTGACCTCCCCTAATAAATTTATAGGTGGCCACAAGATCTCCCCCCAGCCATCTCTTGTGAAGGCTGAAGAGATTCAGCTCTCGCAAACTCCCCCTGTTGGGTCTATCATGAAGGCCACTAATCATGCAAGTGGCCCTCCTCTGGACCCTCTCCAGATTCCCCGCGTCCCTATTGAAGTGTGGTGCCCAAAACTGGACACAGTACTCCAGCTGCGGCCTGACCAGTGCTACATAGAGGGGGAGCATCACCTCCTTTGCTCTATTAGTCATGCACCTGCTAATGCATGACAAGGTGCGATTGGCCTTGTTGATGGCCTCGTTACACTGCTGGCTCATGTTCATCTTGGAGTCAGTTATGACTCCAAGATCCCTCTCTGCCTCCGAGCTGCTGAGAAGGACACTCCCCAACCTATAGGTGTGCTGGGGGTTCCTCCTTCCCAGGTGGAGTACCTTACATTTATCTTTATTAAATTGCATCCTATTTCTCTGTGCCCATTGATCCAACCTGTCCAGGTCAGCCTGAATCTGCTCCCTGCCCTCCGGTGTACTAACTTTGCCCCATAATTTGGCATCATCAACGAACTTGGAGAGGGTGCTCTCCACGCCCTCATCCAAATCGCTGATGAAGATATTAAATGGTATTGGTCCGAGGACCGAACCCTGTGGGACCCCACTGCCCAACTCCCTCCAGGCTGAGAAGGAACCATCCACCACCACTCCCTGGGTGAGGTCCCAAAACTAGTTGGCCACTCACCTAACCATGTAGGCGTCCACTCCACAGTCTGCTAGCTTCCCAATGAGGATAGGGTGCAAGACTGTGTCAAAGGCCTTCCTAAAGTCCAGGAAGATGACATCAGCCTCAGCTCCCGTGTCCAGGCAGTGTGTGACCTGGTCATAGAAGGCTACAAGGTTTATCAGGCAGGATCTACCTGTGACAAACCCGTGCTGGTTTCTCCTCAGCATCGTTTCCCTGGCTTGGCCTGCACAAATGTGTTCTTTGATTATTTTCTCTAGCATTTTCCCAGGAATAGAGGTAAGACTGACTGGTCTAAAGTTACCCGGATCATCCCTTCTCCCTTTCTTGAAAATGGGCACCACATTGGCCCTTCTCCAGTCCTCAGGGACCTGGCCAGAGCACCACGAGTGCTCGAACAGCTGTGCCAGTGGCTCAGCTATGACACTGGCCAATTCTTTCAGCAGCCGTGGATGGAGGTCATCCAGGCCTGCTGACTTGTACCCATCCAGCTCCTCCAGGAGCTCCTTAACTATTTCAGAACTAACCGTAGGTGGACTGGTGCCATGTGGACATCTGTCAATGATTGAGGTAGGGGAGTTGGCTTGGTCGGTACATAGAAATACTGAAGCAAAGAACTCATTGAAGAGCTCTGCTTTTTTCCCCACGTCAACCACCAACTGTCCTGATTTGTCCTGCAGGGGCCCTATGTTGCTCTGAGCTTTCCTTTTGCCCGCTATATACCTGAAGAAGGACTTGTTATTGTCCTTGATTGTTGAAGCCAGCCTGAGCTCAAGCCCTGCCTTGGCCTGTCTAACTGATTCCCTGCAATAGCACGCCAGGGAGATATATTCCTCCTTGGTGGCTGCTCCCTGCTTCCATTGCCTATACATCTCTTTCTTTGCCCCCAGACTCTCCTGGAGTTCCCTGTTCAGCCAAGGGGGCTTCAATTAATTAAAATTCTTGATGCTCCTCCTGAGCTCTGCTTTGATGGCAAACTATGAAAGGGCAACACTTTGGTGACAAGAATTCCAATCCGCCAGGGACTGATCTGATGCCCCTCCAACAGCAATTCAAACTCATGGGATAGCTCCACTCTGCTCCTCTTCTGCAGGAGAATCTGTATCTCTTACTCTAGACAGAAACAGGGTGCATTTCCATGTCTGCCTCTGGAGAGACATACAACCTCAGTATTAAAATGCACTTAATCTGCATGTTTAATTGCTAGATTTTTTTTTAAATTCAGATTATCCAGAAGCAAAACACATCAACACAGCTCCTCTATGGCTTTGCTTAGCAAAGACAGCTGGGGGATCTGCAATTGGAAAATAGAGGCTGAGCACAAAGATTCTCTTTTTTCAAGCAATGGTAGATGGACTGCAAATGATTTGTCAGCCAGTCTTATTCCTCACTAGGTTCTGACAACCTAAAACAGACAGATTGCTACAATTCCAAATGGGTTCTGGGAAAGTCAGCTGGCTGGACAGATTGTACAGTCAGCTATTTGGGAAAACCTCATGGAAGTACAGAGCTAGCAGTATTTCTCCACTTAATTCGGCACCAAAACATTAGGTTACAGTTTATCTTGCTGCAGGAGACAAAAATAACACTGCTTCTTATTCCATCAGAAAGGATTCAAAGTGAGATTTTAATCAGAAAAATGGGTGTATATAAATGGCACCTTCTTATACACTGGAGCTCCTCTCTGTGCATATGCACAGGAATGAATCAGAGCAGACCAAGCAGTTCTTTAGTCCAGAATCCCATCTCTAGGTCTTGGCTACAAATTGACAAGCTCTCTCCATAAAGCCAGGGACCTCACACAGGCTCACATCTTGAAATAAGCAGAGACATTTCATAGGGCCCTGGTTCAGTTCATCAGCTAAATGAGACAGTGGTGGAGCCACTGCATATCAGCACTGGCAACTCATTTTCATGAGTCTCTCAATATCTGGTGCTTTGCTGCAAGAATAAAGATTGTTACTCTGCAAAAAAGTCTGTTTCTGTTCCTCATGGCCTGCAGACTAAAATCTGAATAGCAAGATCCTTAAGTGCTCCTAAGTCAGAAGGCAAATTAAAAAATTATTCTCCCCCTCAGAAAAAATAAGGCTCACGGTTTCTAGGTTTCACTCATGATTTTTGGAATGTTTGTGCTGAAAATCCTAAATGAAGACTCTGAGCTACTGATCGCACTAGCCTGTGCCATAACATAAGCCCAGAAAACTGAAGTTACTTAAGCAATGATTTCCTGTGTCTGGATTCAGGCCAGCAAGCTCTATGGGCTGAGCAAGTGACTACACAGAAGGCTGAAGGGCTAGGGACAGAAATTACACATAAACTGGGATAAATGATCGGAAACTGGTTCAAATCTGTAACACAACTGAAGTTCAGTGCACACAAACCACTTTCAAAATGGCCAAAACTGATTTACAGTAAACCTGGACAGATGTAGTATTGGGCTTAACTTATTTAGGTTAAAACAGTTTATTCAACTTCTGTCCTAGATCCCTTCCAAATTCAAGTTAACTCACAGTCTCCCAGCATCCCAGCATACTTTGCACCTCTCCTGCAAACCCCCCTCACAAGGCAATCGGGGGTGTGGCCAGATGCCAACTTACATGGCCCCCTAAGGTGAAGGGGGCAGGGAGGGGTTTTATTCCCCCCTCCCTCCAGGGAACCCCAACTGGGGTCTGCCTGGCTGGGATGCAGCAGCCCCCACCAGGGTCCCTTCCCCCTTGCCGTTCCAGCAGCAGGGGTTGGGGTGTAGCCAGATGCTGGCCCAGCATGTTCCTCTAAGGCGCAGGGGGCAGGGAAGGGGTTTATTCCCTCTTTCTTCCCCTGGGAGACCGCAGCTAGAGTCTCCCAGCCCTGGCCACCGCCTCCGCCGTTCCTCCCCATCCAGGCAGACCCTGGCTGGGGTCCCTCAGGGGAAGAGGGAAGGGAGGGTGGAATAAACCTCCTCCCTGCCCGCTTTGCCTCAGGGGGCCATGCTGGGCCAGTGTCTGGCGATGCCCCCGCCCCTGCTCTGGCTAGAGAGCAGAAAGGTGAGGCCAGCCCTGCTCTCTGAAGCAGACAGCACAGCACAGTCCAGGGCTGCAAAGCATGTGGGGGTGTGGGGGGGGAAATCTGATTTAATTTAAACCAGGAAGGGGTCTCAGACAGAAGTTCCATAAACTGGTTTGACCTCAGTCAGTTAAGTCTGATGCTACATTCAACCAGGTTTATCTTAAACCAGTTTTGGCCATTTTAAAACTGGTTTATGTGCACTGAACTTCTGTTCTGTTACAGGTTTAAACCAGTTTCTGATCACTTAAACCAGTTTGTGTGTAACTTCTGTCCCTAGCCAAGGTGTTGAGGTAGTAATTCCACAAATGCGCAGCAGTAAACTCAGCCAAGCAAAATAAAGTTGCTGATCCAGTGACCTCACAGAAGACTAACCAACCAGTTCTAGTCACTGGGTTTATCGACCAGCAAGGTTGAGAGTTTCTGAGCCAGTGACATCATAAGGCCTGTACCTAGGTATCCATTTCAGCAAGGCAGGGCTCTTAGCAAGAGACATCACAGTCATATCTGTTTGCCTGAGGAATAGAAGTAATAGGAGAGCAAGCTCTACTCCATTTTGGCCCTGGCACAAGGACAATTCTTTCCAAGACAAAAAAAATGGAACTTGCAAAGATGTAAAACAGAGTAGAACTGCAGCTAATAATGCAGCTTGACTCTCAGATCTGCGGTTGTGTGCGTGTGTGTGCCACCACCAATTAAAGTAAGCAAGCACACCTGAACTGGAATCAATATGGGGGAAAAAGGCAAGAAATTCCATGATTCAGAAAACAAGTTCACTTTCAGAAACTGAATCTATAAAAACATCCTCAGGAAGGTTTAATCATTCTCATTTTCAGTTATTTGGGACACAATCATCTTTCATTCCAGCATCAGAGGGAATAGAGGTGCAGTACATACCAAGAAGGGACTCCAAAAACAGGATTATGTAATTCTGTAATTATTGCATCTAAGGGATTCCAAATCAAATATGCTCAGTTTACAAGTAGCAGGATGCAACTCACCCTAGGATCTGAAAGTCAAGCTGGGTCCTTTCCTTGTCCCTTGTCACTACTGCAGAATCTCCCTTCAAGAGCTTGATAACTCTGTTCATGATGCATGAGTCATATTAAGTTACTCCCCACTCCCCACTCCTCCAGCAACTGAAGCATGCAGCAATTAGAATTTTTCCTGCTTCCGAGTCAGCAAGTACAATTCGTAATCCGCACAAGGAAGAAATATGCATTTTTATACATTTTATAGAGTCTTGTATCTAAAGAGTCAAGTTACAAGACAAAGGGTTGGGCTCTGGAGGAAAGTGGTAGTTTCTGGGTGCGGGGAAAAAAATCAATAGGATTTGTTCTGCTCTATGTCTCCTTGTAATAAGATCCATGTTTAAAAGGGTTTTGCACCACTTACAATAGCTGAGCAGGATGCAACTTGACAAGCCTTTGAGAGCTGATGGGCGCTTCCCTCAAAAGTACAGCAGCTAAGTTTCACCAGGTGCAGACACTGCTTCTACCTTGCAGATTATCCAGAGGAATCGCACATACTTGGAACACCCAGAACAACTAGGGTGATTAAACTCATAAGTAAAATATGACAATAAATGCAAGATGGCATGATAATCCATGACTCACATCTTGCTTATTTCATGCTGTCCTAGCATGAACCCTGTGCGTGATCTGTCCCCAACACATCCTAGTGGGACAGACAGGCAGAGGTTGCATCAAAAGTACTTTTTTTAGTAAAGATTAGGGATAGCACAAGCCACCACTTTTGGATTTAGATATCCAGCCTTTTCCCCAAAGCTTAGAGTATATGGATATCAGCATCTCATACTTCTGCTTCCAACTTTGTACTAAACTGAGAAGCAGCTCAGTGTAAATGAAAATTAATAGAAGAGGGTAGGAGAGGGGGAAGGAGAAAGGGAGAAAAAAAAACAACAAACAGCCAACGTTTTCCAAGCCTTAATAAAGATTAATTCAAGATTGTGCTTGGGTTTGGCATGAGACATTTGGGGTTACTATCTTCTTCTATATAGATTCTTATCCTGTATTCACCAAATGGACTACTGCAAGGTGCTCCAGGGGCTATACTGAGATGCAACTAATGTAGTCAGGTGTTTGTTCTCTCATCCTGGGAGAAGGAGCACATGCAATGAAGAGGTTTGTTGTTTAATAGACATTCCTTTTCTAGCAAATGAATGGCAAAGAGCAAAAAAATGTCCCTTCATTGGAAGTGGAAAATTGTGAGGTTTAGGCCTTTGGGCACCTTGTAGACAATAATCAAGACCATGATCCTGGCTAGATAGTCTGAGGCAAACTAGTATAGAGCAAAGAAGACAGGTCTGATATGCTCATAGGAGCTAGGGTTGTAAGAGAGCTGCTCTGCATTGTGCTGTCTTGCTGGAATTTCTAAGCACCACAGACTCCATGCTCAGATATATCATATTGTTGTAGTACATGACGTTGACAAAGATGTGAATAACTGAGGGCAGGTCATTGCCCACAAGCTTGGGAGAGAGCCCCAGAAGCAACTAACACCTACAGAAGGTAAAAAGCATTGCTTACAGATGCTGTTATACAAGAACGGGGCATGAGGAAACACCCCCAAATTACAGAGCGAATTGGAACATTGTGGACAAGAAACTTCAACCAATGAGCACATGACAACACACTCTTCAATCATGTTTTCCTCTTCCCACCATCACAAACTCAATGCCCTTCTGGAATTCAGGTTCACCCAAGTACTGTTCATCCATGATCTCCTCTGATCCACAAATCTGGCCATCTTGGGAGGCACAACTGCCTTTGACTTGAACTGAAACTACATGATTTTATAATACCTGGCCATTGGCACATTGCTGAAAGGTAACTGGAAAAGGGAAGCTTAAGACTTGGAATTGTTGTCTCGGGCAGTAGGAGTTAAGAAATCTAGACCTTCTTTCTAGCTCCACTACTGACTTGTCGTGTGACCTAACATATGCCAATGAATTTTTATGGCCTTGGGCCTTCTTGTACATAGATTCAATAGATTGGATACAATACCAGCCTACTCTGCAGGGGTGTTGAAAGGACTTAGTGAATGTTTGCTACACACTTTTGAAGGCACTATAAGAACATGAGGTATTGTTGTTGTTAAAGACAAGAACACAGTCTGCTGCTGAATAATTCATTTGATGTGAGAAACAGCCAACAAGTTGTTGAACAGAACTGCTGTACAATGAAACATAATTACAAAGTGGCTACAGAAAGCAGGATACAGATGGAGTTCTCAGATTGGCTGATGGTGAGGTCATAGCCAAGAAGATACTGCCAGATGAAAGCGTTTTCTGTTTTCATACTTTATAGTCATCATAACAATAACACTTTGCCCTTCAGTAACCTCCTTCCTCTGAGATCTCAAAGCATGTTATAGGCTAATTAAACCTTCCCAACATCACTGCAAGGTAGGCATTGTCATCCCTATTTTGCAGATGGGCGAACCGATGAACAGAAAGATGAAGTGATTTGCCCAGGGGCTGACATATGAGTCAGCCCCTGGAAAAGAACTTTAAAATTCTGGCTTCCAATTGCCCTCTCTAATAAGTAGAGAACATGCCTTCTCCCTGCCCTCCTTTTGATGCCAGCAGTTTTAATCAACTAAGGCTATTCTGCATTTCTAGGGGGGGGAAAAAAAAAATCACTGCCCACTGAATGCACTTTTCTCCCTCCTTGTCTTACAGCAACACACAAAGCAAGTTATCGTTGCTTTCCATTTCCGTTACTCCCCACATAGCCCCACCTACAAAACTAGGGCTGTGCCCCAGCCTCACACTGTCATTGCCCCACGATCCAGGGGTCTCTGTGGAGACTGGCTGGGAGCTGAGCAGGCAGGGCAGGACAGGGCATGTGGCCAGGTTGACAGGAAGGATCTGGGGTGGGTGGAGCCAGGTCTGGGATCTTGGGGCAGTGACAGGGTAGGGCCAGGGCCAGGGATGGGTGCAATCTGCTCCCTGCACACCCCTGCCTGAAGAACTGGTGACCATCGCAGGGGCATGTGGGCAGCGGACTACAGCTCTGCCCCAGGTCCTGGCCCCACACTGTCACCGCCCCCAAATCCCAGGGTCTCCCTGGCCCCACCTACACATCTCACTCCTGGACACCACTCCCCACCTGCCTGTGGCCCCATCCCAGCCACTCAGCTGAGCACCCTGTTTGTGTGGGTCCTGGGAAATGGGAGTCCAGTTGCCACACTGCCCCAGCCCTATTGCATGCCCGGGGTGGTGGAACCAGCCACATGTACCATGGCCCAAGCTGGCCCCTGTGCCTGGGCCAGGAAGGACCATGGGACCCCACCACAGGTTGGACAAGATCCCTCAGTTGGCTGGATCTGGCCCACAGGCTATATTTTATCAACTCCAATCTAAAATCATTTCACATAGGCTCCAGGGAAAAAGACAACAGAAAATACAGCTTCCAGTTACTACTGTCCTGAGCTGCTATTTGAAGCAGAGATACAAGGGTGAAAGGTCATCAACCCCATTTCTTGGCACTTTGCCCACTCAGCCACACTTGATGTGAATATGACAGGGAGATGCAAGGAAGTTGTATATATTGTAGCCACAAAATGAAGGTGCAAGTCTGTATAATAAACAAAACCCCTCTCTCTGTTCTCATGTACTATACACTGAGCACAGCTGAAGTGCTGGGGTCAATGTAATGGATTTGGTAATGGTATTGATCTTCTGTCATTTAAAAAAGGACTAGATGCTTAATCGGATCTGAAGAAGTGTCTCTTATTATTTACTTCACTAAAGAAAGGGATTAGGTATCAAAGGAACCAAAGGCACAGGCACAGCCATGACTTTGCTCTGCAGGATAAATGCCCATCCACTTGCAGTTAGTCACAAAAGTGTTTTTAAAAGGGAACAAATCCTGGGATCTCTCCAGGAAGTGCTGGCTAAAAGAAGTATAACAGCAGCAAAGGAGGAAAGGGAGATTCAATGATGCAGCAAATTAACCTATAGTTTATGAAGACCCTCATTCAGGATCATCAACAACTCTGTTATCTAAGCCCCACTGACAGAAACTTTATTATAGTTTTCAGACTAAGAGGCAGACTGAACAAATAGTTGATGGTAGATTGGACAAACTGGGTTGTGGGGAGGGAAAAAATCATTTTTTTCTTGTAAGTAGAGTAACTATCATCTGGAAGAGACATAAAGAAAGAACATATACAGAAGTCAATGCTGGGATTTTTGCACACTTTGAGACTATAAACACTGCAGGCCATTGCTCCATTGCCTGTACTGGCCTTTTAGGAACACTGCAAAGGTTTCATTTCCTGGCACTTTATGCCATAGTTTTCCAACCCATATTTCAAATGGCTCAAAAGTCACACAGCCTGCTTACGTCACAGCACTGCCAAGGTGTTCTTGACACAGTTTATGAAGGATGGAGGATTTGTTAGTCAACATACACTGTCTCAGCAACAGAAGCAAATAAAACATTGTAGGCTGAATGTAAACAGTGACTTTTCTGTGCATTTTTTTAAAAATGTGCCAACACTTCTTTATAAACAGGAATATTTCAGATTCATAAACACACACAAATATAGATGTGATAAAAAAATCTGTTTGTATTTAGCTTCCAAGAAATACCTTAAATGACCATGGTGACTGCATTCAAGCTATTCTGACCCACTGTTTCTTCCCCTAGGCTTCCCAGTACATTGGGGAACCTCTAATGTTCTCAGAACTCCATATCTCTCATAAAAACATAAGAATTGGCATTTACTGGGTCAGATCACAGGTCCATCTTGTGCCACCAGGGAGGCACCAGCACTTTCTCCTGGTGCTGCTGTGCCAGGCAGCAGCAGGATCTCTGCTGAGCTGCCATAGGCTCCTGCTTTCCCCACCACCACTACCACCTTCACCTGGACTTACAGCTCACCCCACTGCCAGGGGGACAGGAAGCTTCTTGCTTCACATACCACCAGTCATCACTACTCTCCACCAGCCATCACTTGCTGCTGTGGTCACCTGCAGCAAGAAGGGACCCCACAATGCCAGTGGGGCCCTTTCACCAGCAAACACCATCTACTTCTGCTAGCTGCTCTGGCAGCAGCCCCTGTGTTTACCCTCCTGTGGTAAGTCCTGTGCACCACTCATCTTCTCCCAGTGTTTTGTGCTCAGCTGAGTAAGCCAACAGTGTGGCTCCCCCTCTCTCTTGTGTGTCCTTGTGTGCATTTCTGTGTTTACCCCCCAGCCCCTCAATACACACACCACCCCCTCTCACAGCTCCCCACCCAGTGCAGCCAGAGAAGGTGAGGTGCCCTGAATGCCCCTGCCTCAAGTCACCCTCTCTCACCCAGGAGCTATGGGCTCCCCTCTCCCACCCCTTCCCATCTAGCCTCCCATGGCAGGGCAAGAGACCCCTGCGGGGGATGCCTGAGAGTAGAGACTTTGCAGGGCCAGCGGGCTCTTTCTGGCTAGTCTACCCTGGAGGGGGGGCCACAGTACCTCCCAAATCCAACCAGGGCAGGGGCAAAGGCAAGGGCTTCTCATGCTTCTCCTCCATAGTGGGTGGGAAGGGGAAAGAGCCTGGCAGAAACAAACTAGTAACATCTGCAGGGACCAGCAGCAACTTGTTAGCAATTCCCTGACCACTCAGCCTTCCCTCAGCTCTGCAACCCTGCTGCTCAGCCCAGCAGCTAGAGCTATGCCCAGGCAGCCGCAGGAAAACTAGCAGCTTTAGAGACTGGGTTTCCACTGCCTCTGCCCATGCCATCTCAGGCAATCAGCACATCTCCCGCCCCCGTGATCAGATGCCACAGGGTGTGCTGTTATATGCCCAAAGAAGACACTCCCCACCTTTGAAACATCCATGCAGGTGCTTGCTCAGGTAGTGGGGGCCCTTCCTCCTTGCCACAGAGGCTGCCACTAAGAAGACATGGAGAAAGTGCTTGCAGTGGGGGGCAAACACGTTCCCCTCAAGCACCTCAAGGAGCTGGGGCCCAGGTGGTCCTCAGTCCTGTCCCCCATACCTCCTGAACTGGGCCCTCATGCCTTTCCTTCAAGGCCTGCAGAGAGTCCTCTCCCAATTCACCACCCTCCCACTAGGGTGCCAGGACCCCAATCCTTCATCTGTCAGGTCACCATCCAGTTGGGGGTAGGAGTGGAGGTAGTGGGGCTTTATGGTCCACTTCTAAGGGTCCCCCCACAATGACTTCTACACAGTGGGGGAGATGAATGCCTTTCCACCAATGGTGTACACCACAGCCCCCCCACCAAAGAGAGGGGTGTCACTGCTACCAGGACCCCTGGTACCCTGACTCCAGCATCCATCCACCCCACAAGCTCAGGGGACCCTGCACCACAGCCACAGCCAGGGTGGGGGGAGGGTCACACCTGCCCCCACCATACTAGCTCCACACTGCTCCCAGCACTGAAGGGCAAACCCTCCATGGGCCACCCCAAAGCTGGGTGGGTACTGGTCTCATATAGCTGGTGATCTACTGCTCAGAGCAAGATCAAACACAAGCTCCAGGGACAGCTTGAGCCCAAGATAGAGGAGGCCCTCCTCCTACCACTAGAGGGGCTGACATTGAGGTCACGCCCACCACCACCTGAGCTATGCCAGGAATCTCAACCCCAGAAAAAAATTAAAGTTAGCTGGTACCACCACAAAGGAGGACCCAGGATGGTGCAGCCTCCCTGCAGTAGAAGAGCCCATGGAGGAGACCCCCAACTGCCAGCCACGACCTGCCCCACAACATCGCAGATACTGAGGCCCTGCCTCAGCCATCCTTGGGGCGGGTAAAGCAGTGAAGCCTTCCTCTTCTAACCACCTGGTGGAGGTGGGAGCCCTGGGGCTCACACCAGTGGGCCATGATGGGGAGAAGTCCCTTCCCAAGGCCCCCAGGGAGGGGACCATCACCACCCAAGTGCATGAACCATCTTCTCTGGCCCCCATCGAACCCACCCCTGCCACAGTCCCCATCGCAGAGTGGGGAGAAGCAGGGTCCCTCGCTGAAAGCAAAAAACAACCCTCAGGGGGACCCTGAACAGCGTCCTCTGCTGTTTTTCCTGCTGCTCCCTCCCCACCCCACGGGGCTGCAACTCGCCCTCCCCCAGTGTTGCAGAGGGTGTGGGGGGAAATGTAGCAGACCAGGTGATTCAGGCGGTGCTCCATGGGGGCAGCCAGGATAAGCCTGCCAAGCCACACAATCAAAAGAAGGATGACCAGGAATCTGTGGGCTCCACAGAGCCTGCAGACTCCTTAGTCCCAGCAGTACTCAGGGAGAAGCTGCTCCAGTTCTTGGAGAGCACGCTGTGATCTGAGAAGAAGATACAGCTCACTCAGGACTGCTGGGGGGTGGGGGGAGTGGATTTCCACCAAGTCCTCAACACAGTGAGGGTTCTGGTGGGGAAGGCAAGGGGCATAAATGGAGGAATGCCAGGAACTTCTAGTGGACTCTCAGCTTCCACAATTCCCTCTACACCTATGAAACAGTGGTGGGATTGCTGATGGGGCCTGCAGCTGGTGTGGTCTTCTGCAAAAGCCTACTGATACTCTCCCACCAATAAGATCCATTACTGTGGTGACCATCAATGTGCACAGCTGCAAGACATCTCTGCAGGTGCTGGGTACTCTCCTTCCTCCGGGAGGGAGAGTTCTCTGTGGTTTTCCTGTGGGAGACCCACACAACTCCAGCTGCCAAAGCCAACTGATAGCTGGAGTGGGGAGACATGGTCTACTTCAACCACTTCACAGAGGCATCCTGTGGGGTGGCTACCTTGTTCCTCCCGAGCCTGCAACTGTAAGTCCTTCTTGCCACCGAGGTGGTGCTGGACCGCCTGCTCCATTTCTGGGTTCAAATACAGGGGCTCATCCTCAACTTGGTTAATATCTATGCCCCTGTATATTCTGACCCTGCTGCCCAAGGGGGACCCCCCTGTGACCTGGCACCCAGCCTCTCTCCTCTGCAAAGACTATAAGGTCATAGTGAAAGTCATCTTGCTGCACCTGAAGTCTGTGCAGGCAGACGTGATTCACCCCAACTGGATGTATGTGGTTCCAGGGCAGTGCATTTATAACTTGTACCTGGTGCTGGACCTCCTCAAGGTTGCTTGCAGGGATGGCCTGTCATTAACCCTCCTGTCCTTCAACCAGGAAAAGGCACTTGACAGAGTGGGTCGTGGGTACCTCACAGGCACGCCGAGGGCATTCCACTTTGGTTCCTGCTAGGTGCAATTTCTCCAAGTGCTGTATACCTCTGCAGAGCTCAGTTGGATGTTGGTCAAGCTCAACTGGATGTTGCTGGAGTCCATCTCATTCAGGCAAAGAGCCCATCAAGTTTGCCAGCTGTCAGGCCGGCTCTACACCATTGCACCCGAGCTGTTCCTCTGCCTCCTGTGCAAGTGGGTGGCAGGGCTGGTGTTCAAAAAGCTGGCCATGAGGATGGTCCTGTCAGCATATACCAATGATGTGTTCCTCACTTTCCAGAACCCAGGCCACCTGCCAATCCATTTACTCAGCAGTCTCTTTTGTCTGGGTCAACAGGGCCAAGAGATCTAGCCTGATGGTGGGTGACAGGTGGCCTTGCTGTGTTCCAAAACATCCAATGAAGCACAAGCTCAGTGCTCTATCTGGGGGTCTACTTGTCCCCCAACCACCCGTCCCTGCCAGAGAACTGGCACCAGCTAGACGTGAAGGTGTCTGGGTGGCTGCAGGCATGAGTAGGTCTGCTGCAGTGTCTCTCACATCACAGGAGGGTGCTGGTCATCAACCAGCTCGTCCTGTCCACGTTCTGGCAGTTTCAACACCCTGGCCATGGTCTCAGAGCTCCTGGCCAGTTTCCAGAGACAGATGCTGGGATTCTTCTGGCCAAGACAGCACTGGGTCTCTGCAGGTATCCTGAATCTCCCCTTACAGGAAGGTGGGCAAGGCCTAGTCTGCCTCCACAGCCTGGTCCATACCTTCCACTGCCCCTCCCGCACTGTACAGGAGTCTCTGTAGGGCCTGTAGCCATATGGCCTAGTGTCTGATCAGCTGTGCCTTCCTCCACTGCCTCAGAGGGTTCTGATACAGCTGGCAGCTCTTCTATCTGCAAGATCTCCCCAGGCATGACCTGGAGGATCTGCCAGATTTCTACCAGGACCTTCTCAGTGCCTGGAGGCTGATCTCCACCTCCAGGTCTCCAGGACCTCCTCACCTAACCCCTGCTGAATAACCCCCAGCTGGTGGTGCCAGCAACAGAGGTGCCCTAGAGGTGTCCTGGCCAACATCACTTGCATCAAGAACCTCCTGGACTAGTCCAGTCAGGGATGGCTGGATCCCTGTGTGCTGGCCCAGTGCAAGGAGCTGACCATGCTTCATGATCCTTGCTACTTACTCCAGGAGGTAAAGGCTTTCCTGCCACCCACTGCCCTCACCTATATTGACCAGGTCCTATGCAAGGGCAGTCCCTGCCCACCAGGATCCCCCAGCCCTCTGGAACTAGTTTTAGGACCACTGCCTCTAGACCTCCCAACACTCCCCGCCGCACCATGTCATCAGGCTGTCAGATACCAAGCCTACCCATCCCTGAACAGCCCATCATTGCCAGATCTACATGCTCATGTTTCACACTCTTCGTCATCCTGTCTTCATGTCCTGTCCAGATAACAAGTGGTGGGACACTATAGGCAAAGGTGAGGGTTTCCAGTGGACAAGTCTGTACACCACCCTGATCTCAAGAGCCACCAGGGACCTCAGCTGGTGGCTCTTTGCGTGAAAATGGTGATGGCTTTGTGATCTGACACACTTTATGCCCCCCCCCCCCCCAACACCTGCCCCTCTTGCCAACAGAGGGAGACTCTGGTGCATGCCTACCTTGAGATTCTGGATGCACTTCTCCCTGCACCATTTTTGTTATGCATTCACCATCCATGGCCCCACCAAGCCCCAAGGCCTCCTAGTTAATCCTCCTCCTGATTCTGACCAAACTAGCCATCTCCAAGACCAGAAAGGAGGCTGTGGCCAGGAGAAACCCAGGCAAGGGTAGAGCCATCTTCCTTTCACTCCTTCGCTCACATCTCCAGGCAGTTTCACTGATGGGCATCCACAGGCTCCCTCAACTCGTTTGAGGGCAGTAGGCACTGGCTGGTGTGCTCTGCTCAGTATCCCCGTCTGGATCCTTTGTTATTAATCTATGACCTCACTCCCTTTCCTGTTTTCTCTTTATTTGTCCCCCAGAATTATTAGATGTGTTCCCAGTGGCCTATCTTATTAAGGGGGGCTTATAGTATCCCATGGTCTTTCGGCACATGAGATAGGCCTGTGTCTCAGTGGCAGACAGTGGCTGCTGAAAGGGAGAGTACAGAGTCACCATGCAACTCCTTCCCATAAACTTTTGTATAAAACATCTTTTCTTTTGAAGTCAGATCATGACACACAAATTACAGTCGACTCCTTAGGCTAAACTTGATCCCTATCAGGCAGCTCTTTCCTTCCCTGTCCACCCTCACTGAATCTACTCTTGCCACAAGCCTGCCACTGCCTTAAAAATCCAGTACATTAGGCCAGTAACTTCCAGATGCAAGATTAAGCAGATATAGGGACTACATTGTCCAAGAAAGGCTCAATCTCTCCATTTACTAACTTCCCTTAAAATACCCAGTGGGTTAAAGAGTTATGGTCTCTGCTTGGCTGTTACGTGGAGAAAACTGGAGTTTGGATTTTATATTACAGACTTCAAGTGAGACAAAGCTCAGGAAGTTACAGAGTAACCCACAGTCTGTTTAAGAAGCTACAGGGTATTTTTTAAGGGAATCCGAAGAGCAGGTGTTGAGACTGCAACTTATGTAGATGTGCTAAAGCAGAGATGCACCATCTCTGGCTGAGAACAAACCCAGCCTACTGACCCCCATTGTGAGCTGACAAGCTGGCAGTCAAGGCAGGAAGAAATTCTTGTTATTTGTAAAAATGGCCAAATTCATTTAGAAATCATTGAAAAAGGATAAATACGGCAGCCTGCAGTGCCTTTGCCAGGGATCCTAATAAGGAAACAGCATGGGGAGGATGTTATTTACTTATATTACTGTTGGTTAAGGATTGTAGTCTTATGTCAGACTCTGCCTAAACAAAGCTGACTAGGGATTTCAGCACAGTTCACAGAACAGGGAAGAATGGGATTCATACACAGCCCTGGCCTACCTAAGCCCCTCTGGGTATTTTCAAGATGCTTTGATGTTCTGAAGTAGATCATAAAGGCAGCCGACAAATCAGAGCAGCCAGCAACTCCAAGTGTGTTGGTTGCAAAAGACCCTAGTTAACAGCAGCTTTGTCCAAAAGGGAAGCTTCCCCCTTGTGCTCAACCATCTATTTCATAAAATAATTGAATATCTGCTGAAAACTGTGTCATCTGTTGTAATAAAAAGAATACATTTGACCATAACTTGAGCCTCTGGGCTGCAGTGGGAATGGCCAAGGACCGCCAAGCAAAACAGCTCCTTTCCCAAGATGGTGTTTTTGTTCATGTCCTCATATTTTTCCTACAAGCTCAGAGTCCTTCCCTTCCTACAAAGCAAAGTCCTTCACAGTTTCACGTGACTTGTAATGCAGAATTAGTATCCCCTTTGCAGAGTCAGAGGTACTTCTTTAAAAGGACACCATTGGATTTATTGAGTCATCTATGTTATTTACATGCCTCTTATTAAAACAAAGCTTTTCAGAAGTCTAGTGTTCACTATCTATGCTAGGGGGTGTGGGAGGCAACTAGTATCTTAACTTGCCAAGTACTCTATCTGTAACATCTTAATGAACTTGTAGGAGCTCCTTTTTGTGGGGGCAAACTGCTGCAGTTCCAGAAAGGACACATATACTTTCTCATTAAGACTTTTTGCTTTTAGAGTCTAGATCAGTGCTTCTTACCCTTTTAAGGCTTGAGGCACCCTTCCTTTGGCCCCTAGGAAAATATCAGCTCTTAGTTTTCATTCATTTTTTGAGTGCAGAAAAATACTAGAAAAAATTATTCTGTTGCAAAGAACTCAGAAAGCTCACAACAGGGCAGAATGTTTCTAACAGTAGGGGTTCTTATTTGAGAGCTCTGGGTTTTTCTGGCAAATCATATTTGCACACTTAACAGTGCTAACATTGCATGGCACCCTGCAGCACCCTTGCTAGGATCGCACGGCACCCCAGTTGAAAATCACTGGCCTAGAGAATCACAGGTTTGCATCAGTGTAATCAAGCTCTGGACAAACACCACAAACCCCTATTCCAGGACAATTTTGCCCAATCTCTTGAAAGAATTTGAGATGAAGATACCCTGATGTAAAATACGCTCAATGTACATGCTGTGCATCTGCGGCTTACTTCAGTGAAACCTTTTGCTCAGCACAAACAGGCAGTGACTAGCTTCCCTGCCGAACAGTGGTGAGGTATAGTCATTGCAGCTTGCTATCTGCAGTATTGGAATAAACTGTTCCTCTGCCTGCTCTGACTATTGGTGCAATTTATACTTGTGTACAAAACCACTGCAAACTACATCAGCATAAATGTGTCATGTCTCCCCCTTCTTCCCCCCCCCAGAAGTCACGTGTCTTAGTTTTGAGCATGCAATTTGTTCATTTTTTCCATACTCCCAGACAGCATCCACAGTTTCTTCATGCTAAATTACTTGCTCTAGATCAAATAAACAACACAAATATTTGCCTTAATAAACCAGTATTACTAACATTACTAACAATACTAATGTTACCAGGAATACAGGCAAAGAATTTTGTTATATATAAAAAAAGAATTTAAATTTCAGCTAAAGCTAAATATTGTTTTAATATTGTTTAAAGCAAGAGTTGGCAAGCCACAGTCTGCAGGCCTAATCCAGCCCCTGAAGCCTGCTGGAGCTGTGCCTGAGCATCCAGGAGAAGCAGAGGCAGTGGTAGTGCAGGGACAAGGAGTGGAGACTATGGCTCTAGCTCTGGTAATATGGGTGGAGCTGGAAGCAGCCCATGCTCATTGCTCAGAGCTAAGCTCCATTAAAGGGGTACCCCCCCACTGTAAAAAAAATTGCTAACTCCTGGCTTAGAGTTATGTTTTTAGTTAATTCTGCTGTAACCGATTTCAAATTGTTCATTTCTCTTCCAGCTTTCCTGCAGATGTAACGCCTCCAACTGTCTGAAAGTTAAACTGAATTAGTACTGTAGAATTATCAGGGACTGACAGCAATCTCCTGAGGCCCCCCCTTACAAAAAGAGATTTTGGGTCCCTCTATTGCTAGGCATTTCCTGAATAATAGCTGCCCAATCCTGCCACCATTACCTCTACTGACAGCTATTCCACACCCAGCTTCATTACTAGTTACATTCCCCTCTCTGTTCTTAGTTTATAACCAAAAGCATTAATTTGCTAACCTCTAGTTCCTGCTCTGACCTTGGTGCCTATTCTGTTCACAGAGTTCCTTTCTCTAGCTGCAGCACAGTCTAGCTCCCCTCGGTCATTCTGCTCCATTCCAGACGGTCTCACCACCCTTGTCCTTTCCCTTCCCAAACTTTGTATCATCCCTTTATGTACCAGGTTAGGGAATGCAAGAAAGGACCCTTTCTCTTGCAGGAGGTCTCTGCCTCCCACTGCCCACAGAGGGAGGTAGTAGTTGACTTCACTTCCTTTAACTTAAACTTCTTCTTGGGTCTATAGAAACTAAGGTTCTTGAAATGCTACGGGTCTAATCGTTCACACCCATTTTGGAGCCTGGAAAAAATTCTTCCTCCCCGGGACCAAATAAGCAAAGATGAGGCCAGCTGGGGTCTTTCACCTTCTCCACAGCATCATGGAGGTACAGGCAGGTTTGTATTTGTAGGACCTGCAAACAACTATTGGTAATTTGTAGGGAATGTTCATCTAGTCACAGCTTGCAGTCAGGGTCCAGCATGGATAAAAGCACCAAGGGACTAGGTCCCATAATAAAAGGTCTAGGATGCCACGGTGCCTATGGGAGAAGGCAGAGAGAAGGAAGAGACACAGATCAGAATCTTAGAGGCAGGCTGAAGAGAGGCTACCTCAAGTTATTGCTTATAGGATGGGATTCATAAACCCACATCGGACCCACTTAAATGCTTGGTAGACTGAGTTCATATAGTTGTAGCCTGTCACTAAAATCCATTCCTGTGTCTGTTTTCATTCACCTACATGCCCTGAGCCACAGCTAAAGTATTGGAACTAGGTGGTAACCAGTTCATCAAGGAGAACGGAATTCTATTTTGGGGACTGACAAAAATAGTCACTCTGTCACCGCCATGCCAGGGGGTACTTCCTAGGCCTGTGTGAAGCGGCTAATATTCGCTTCGGATTTGGCCGATTTGGGGGACAGTGATTCGATTCGGTGATTTGAATCATTGTCCCGAATAGATTTGGCCAAATCCAATTCAGAGATTCAGCTGCTGCTGAATCTCAGAATCACCCAGGCCCATCCCCCCCGCCTGGCAATGGCTGCCCTGCCAGCCCCAGCTCCCGGCACTTTGAAAAAAAAGCCCCTACTCACTGGGTGCTGTCAGGTGGGGGGGGGGCGATCCCTGCTGCCCCCCACTGCTCCACGCTGTGTGGGGGACTCTGCATGAGCCCTCCAACCCTCCCCACACTGCCCCAGTTCTACTCCATGGTTGCCCCACCTAGCTCCTGCCCTTTAAGAAAAAGAAAAAAACCCAAGAAAAGCCCCGAACTCACCATTCCTGCCCAGTGCTGCATGGGGGAGCTCTTCCACAAGCCCCGCAAAGCCCCGAGGCAGCTGCAGGAGCTGGTGAGTCCTGGGGTTCCTCTCTTTTTTTTTTTTTCTTAAAGGGCCAGAGCTGTGGCAGGTGGGGCAGTCGTGGGGGGGTGGGGCTGGGGGAGCAGGCAGGGGCTGGGAGCTGACAGGGGTCCCCCATGGTCCCCCCCCCTCCCCTACTTACTATCTTTCTGAAGATTCAGAGAGCTTCAAAATTGATTTGGACCTTTTAATTGGTCCCGGATTCGATTCGGACTTAGAGATTCAGCCACCAAAATTGGGCTGAATCTCCTCTGAATTGAATCACCACCCAAAGCTTTGCACAGCCCTAGTACTTCCCCCTTTGTACTTCGTTACAGACTTGTTTTGTTATTTCAGACTCGCTTGCTTTACCTCAAGATCCATCTTCAGGGTTCAGCAGTTCATCCAGCATTTTATCCATTCCTCAACAGGCCTTTGCTTATTCCTTTCATTATGAATCAATACAGTTTTATGTAGAAACACATCTTTCATAGAAACTGCATCCCCCACAATGCCTGTGAAGAATGCCAGAGGGTGGACAGTAACTGGGAGAAATGACTGCAAATAGTAAATACACTGCAGTGCAAATGCATTCATTCACTTTTTATTTGTCCTCACAAAATCTCAGGCGATTGATCCCTGCTTGTTTCTCCAGCCTATGAAGCTTGTGCTGCAAGTACATCCTCTCATCCAGAGCACATGGTATTCTCTCCCACCCGAGTCTCACCTGCCCATCCAACTGGCATTCTAATGAGAATATTAACTAGATTGGATTTACGATGATCCCCAGAGAGACCCAGCTAGACCCCTCTCTACCTTACAGTGCACCCATCTCATTAGTGGCATCTAATTTACATTATTTATTATTTCTCCCAACATAGTACCCAGAGGCCCTACTTGTGGGCCATAATCCCGTGATATTAGACACCACACAACAAGATGGTAACAGTCACTCACCTATAGGTATGCCATGTCTATTTGTGACACTGTGTCACAATGATTCTCAATCAGGGTGCCTTGAAATCCTTTCAAGGGTGCCACAGGGTGCTACACAATGTTAGCACCATTAGGTTTACCCACATGACTCACAAGATAAACCCAGAGATTGCAAGCAGAAAGCCACAGCTGTAGTTCGAGTTATTTGCAATAGAAAAACTGCCCTATAATTTTTCTGTAGGCAAACTGTGGTGAAAACTAAGAGCTGGCATTTTCCAAGCTGTGCCTCAAGGCTAAAAAAGATTGAGAACCACTGTCCCATCAGCAGCTTAAATTTAGGTGGAAACTGCAGACTTTGACCAACAGAAGTACTTTTACCTTTCCAGACCTATCCAGTCCTTAATCATCTCCATTTTAACTTCTTCCTTATGATATTCACAACAAACAGGTCCTGTGGTGTTCTGGGTGCACCGAAATGTTTTCAGGAAACTATTACAACCAAAAAAAAAAGAGCTTCTTCTTCCACAAGTCATTCTTTTTCCTAATGAGCTATTACAGTTTCTTTTGGTGCATTACTCACTCAGCACTCAGCTACAATGGACCTTATTTTCTGGGTACTGCTGCTCTTACTTGAGATTCAGATGTTTCTCTGTAGATCCCAAGAGATGTTCAGCCATTTTATTTTAATCTATGCTAACAACTGAATCTAACTCTATATAAGAGGCTTCACTAATGCATACATCAAATAAAAGCATGCATGCAAGACCTGAAGCCAAAATGGTGATCAAAACAGGGAAGTCAGAACCTGCAGGGCTCCTATGTTCTCTAGTCCCAGATCTCTTCACCAACTTGCACCTTAAAAAGAGCATTGATCTTTCTGTACCCTAGTTTCTCAGTTTATAACAGAAGTACAACAATAACCCATCTCAGGGGTACTAGGAAATTAACCAGTGTTTGCAAAGTGCCTTAAAACACTTGGATACAGGGTGTTACAAGACAGAAGGATAAAATTGGTCCGTATTTCCCAGGGCCAAATGTCCATGAAACATCTCATCCCATCTTTTAGCTATTTTTCCCCGATGGTCACGTTCAGGGATAGATGCCTCTGTGCATCTGCTCCCTCGGAATGGACAAGCTGCCCACAGAAGCAGCCAATAAAACAAAATAAAATGACAAATAGGACAGGGAGCACCAGGGACCCTTGTCCTAAGTTAAACACCCCATCCCTTTTCAACATTGCCTTGTGAAGAAAGGAGCTGGCACACGCAAAGCCAGCTACTTGCACACAAGGTGATACAAGACAGCAATCCCCTTACAAAGGTAGTGTACACAGATCTTTCGTGGGCCTGGTAACTGCAGTTCCCTATGGAGCGACAGAGTCCATGCGGCAGTGTTGATTTTTCTCGATAACGATCTCTCCCTGCTGGTCTGTAGAGCCCAAATCTTTACAAAATCAAGACCCAAAGTCTAGATGAAAGCCCTGGATATACAGTGACCCTTGACACAGACAAACTCTTTTATCTTCCAGCTGCCTGAAAGGCACATGGATACCTTCAAGGAAAGATCACAAAATAGCAGTTGGTCCCTTTATCAGCCATAGACATCAGGGAGACAAGCATATTTGTGCTTCATTCTTGTTTTCACCTCCCTTATCAGTCTGTACACTGTTGCAGAAGCTCTGACATTCTGCAGGTTACTCAATTAAGGTAAAGTCCTCTCTGAGATATAGCACAAAGGGGGAATATCACAAAACTGCTGGATCTTTGGTTATAAATTGCCAGCCTGGGGGCAAGACACACTCCAACAATGGGCAAAGGGCGCTTGGGAGAGCACGTGTTTCGACAGCATAGATGTTCCCTCATGATTTATAGCCGATGAATAGTAGCTTGTCCCCCTTGCTTTGATTTTCATAGAATCAGCACCATGTGCTGACCGAAAGACATATTCACTTTGCATTGCTTATAATTATGCAGGGGAAAATAATCTATTTGGAAAAAAAAAAAAAAAAAGTAAATGTATATTAAAGGGAGAAAGGGAGGGGAGGAGCAGCATCATACCTCTGTAAAAAAGGATGAAAAAAACCCACTGGGTGCATCTACATGTGCAATTATCTCAACTGAATAAACTCCGGTGCAGCTTGTGCCAGTATCACCTGCTCCCAGTAGCAGCATTTACACGTGCCCGGAATCACAGCAATTTGAGCTGGCATAGAATAGCCCTGGACTGGCAGGAAGTCCGGGGTGGTCATTCCCAGGCTCTGGGGGTGGCATTGAGGCTCACTGAGGCAAGAGGGTGCTATACTGCGGGGCTGGCAGGCAACCCCACACTGTAGCACCCTTGTACCCCAGCCAGCCCCAGTTGCCATCTACACATGTGTTTTAACACACTAAATGACTCTGACCACACTAAATGACTTGCCCCAGACAGTACTATCCTACAGCAGAGTTAATTACTTTACTGCATCCTAATACAAGCACACGTGTAGATGGTGACACTTTACTTCCGAGCTAATTAGTCAGCTCTGCAGTAAAGCATATGTGTCTATGCACCCACAGAGCCTAAAACAACTCTCATCCTCTGTCAGATGGTCCTAGATACAGCTCTCAAAGCAAACCATGCTCTTAGCCAGGGGCCCTGTGGGAGAGAGAGCAATTTACCTGCCTTTTGCGCCATCAGGTTTTGTTTTTTTCTTTTGTGATGAATTTGCTGGCTGACAGTCCTGACAGGAAACTCTCTCTCCCCAGAATGCATTTAACATGTGCTGCAGCAGTGCAGACAGTCAATGCTACCCTGCTCAAGTGCCTCAGTTATCACTGCTGGCTTCATGGCCACAGGGAGATCAGAGTTCAATCTTCATCCTCAACTTTGTGCTTAAGCGACCAGCAAAGAAGGGCAGTTAGAATAATTGTTGCCCCTGCAAAACACATTTCATCCAAGGGTTGAAAAGTGCTTTCTGTATAATTCATTAGCTCTCAGGAGACCTCCTAGAAGGAATAGCATTATCCTTATTTTGCAGGAAAGTAAGCTGAGGGACAAAGGAGTCAGAGAGCAAATTGTGTGGCACAGCTGGGTGAAGAGATCAGGACCCCATTTTCCCCCAGCTTTAACACTCAGATAAAATGCCCTTCCCTTCCTGCCAAGTCTAACAATTACTGTCAAACACTGTGGTGGCTTTTGTGCCATGATGCCCCAGAAGCCATGCTGAAACAAACTCCTTAACAACACACCTGGCAGAGGATGACTTCTGATTACCACCTTCATCTGGACCAGATTCATCCAAGTGACCCATGTACCCAATTTACCTTAGCCTCAACAGCTTAGGGACACCACTCTGTGACAGAAAAGCAGTACCCACACATCTCAGTGACATGCTGGAGACAGGATGAGCAGAAGAAAACTAAACAGCCTTTGCAGCAATTTTGTCCTTCTAGAGTTCTTGAACATGACACACATCAGAATCTGAGTCATCCAGCCCTGCCAGCTGCACTGAGGAAGCATGATTTGCATTTTACACCAATGTTGGATATTTAACATTGAACCAACCTGCAAGCCTCTTAGCGCTCTCCCTGCACAGATAAAGTATCCTGCAGTACAAGAATGGGAGCTGCTCTGCCTTTGCTATCAGATCTCACATCCAGGCCAGATTCTCAATGCCATGTTGAGTAAGAACTGACCCTGGCTGCTGGGGCACTAGCTTGGCTGGCACCCTTTATTAGTAAAACCAAGCTATCCTGGCAGTCCTGTGGCCTTCCAAGACCTCTGGTGTCAAAAAATCTTGCTCATAGGTCCTGGGTATGAACTTGACCTATATTCTAACACTGCAACCCACGAGTGTTTCAATTGCGCCATGACTTCCTCTCCTCAAACCAAGCCATTGCATCTACTCCCATAATTAACATGCTCCTTCTGGTGTGTATCAACCCAAATCCAGGGACACTAGGATGCAGCCAAGTATCTTGTTCGCTCATATGAACAAGCAGCAAAATGGTACAGTCACTTTGAACTGTGCAAAAACCACAGGTAGAGGCAGACCTACAAAATGTGCCAATGAATAGGATCTTTAAGGGATGCGAGGCAGGTTGAGAGAGTGACTGACAAAGAGACAAGTGAAAAAAAATGACAAAGAACAATTTTTGTATCTCTGAATGACCAGAGCCTACTAGCTCATTTTTGAACATCTGCAGAGACCTGGGCTCTGGTCTCCGAGTGATTTCATCGTTTCCTCAGTCAGAATTCCAGTCAGTCAAGAGCTGCTGGGACAGGCACACAGTGGAAGTATTGACACGAAAGAGTCAAAACCAGTTCTTTTCCAGGTCACTGATACGGACACAGACTACTCCAATACAGACCATAAAGCCAGCATGTGTAGTACATGCAAACATGCACCAGGGCTGCCTGCAAACGCAAGCAAAGCAAATGATGCACCCGAGTGCAGCCACGCATCCTACATGTTCGGCAATATCTGTGCATCTTACAAGGATGATTTCACACTTAAATCTCAAGACCAGGAATCAGGCAATCTAGGCTCTGCTGAAAACTCACTGAGTCTCATTTGTACAAGTCAGAGTATGTCCAAGACAAATTTACCGTGCCTGACAGTAGCACCCTCCAGCAGGCTGCACTGCTGTATATAAGCTGCCTGCCAAAGGGGAAGCAGTTCAGCCACATTTACATCTAATTGGAAATGCCTGGGTTCGGGGAGAAAGCTGCTACTGTTTCAGTTATCTGGTTCCATAAAGGAGCCTCACTGTTTCTTGAACCTCTTCAGCAACAGACAAGTGTTATTCCCAACCTGTATTCTCTCTAAATACAAGGGAAAGATTTTAGGAAATATACCAGCTGAAATCCTTAACCTAAATGCATGTCTCTGGAGAGTATTCTTAATCTGCAGGGGTTTGCAGAGCAAACCTTTGGTCTGCCTTTCCTGCTCACTCCCCTCAAAACCCCACACCCTAAGGCACTTCTGGTTCAATAACAGCACTAAAAATACATTAAATTAGACAGAGAGAGCCTTACTCTCATTCAAAAAGTTCTATATGGTCCAAGAATTGCATCCATCTGAATAAAAATGAAGCTAACCTTGCACAATTAAATGATGAAATAAGCATCTGGAAATTGTTTGAAGTTTATTTAGTAGCCTTGGTATCTAGGGTAGTTATCCTAGTAATATCCAACCTTCTCATTAGATAGTTAAGTAGTATGTTCCTTTTTTTCTCTTAAGTCTCTTCTATTAATGAGAGAGAACATAAGATTTTCACTATATTCTTTTTTTTATTGCATAGCTAAAATCCTCTGGCTAAATTAACTTAAAGGCTAGTCTGGTGCGTCTCTTGCTTGGCAGTTAAAGCAGTAGCAACAGTTCATTTTTGTATCCCATATTGATTGTGTATCTTGGTACATAATTAAAGCTATCAGCATGGACTAAGGGTTTTCCAGGTATAACTCATGATCTACAATGAATGATGATGATGAAATTGACACCACAGGCTTCATTCTTTCTCTCATTTTGACACCTTAATGGAAAGGTGGGATCTTAGTTGTTGTGTTTGTTACAGAGTTTGTGTCACTGGGTACTGACAGATGTGCAGCTCCCTGGTCTAACTCATGGAGCTTCCACAGAAAGCACTGAGTTAGACCAACCATCCCAACCCAAAAGACATTCACTGTTGGGTTGGGAGGGTATAGGAATCAAGCTCCATTTTGAAGCTGATCCAGTGAAAAGGGCTGCATGTTTTCAGGCTCTCTCCCCTAGCCCCTTCCCTCCTCTCCCAGCTCCAGTGTTGTCTCAGGATAGGAGAGGGAGAGGGCATGGGAGGGAAGTACGTTCTGGGGTTTGCCCAGCCTTTGCTGGAGTGGAGAGGTGCATGGATTGGAGTGCCCCCACCTTGCGGGGGCTCCAATCCACCTGCCCCACCCTCCAGCACAGGCTGGGTAAAACTCAGACAGAACTCCTTCCTTCCCCCACTCCCATCCTGAAGACAGCACTGGAGACGGGGCTAGGCTGCTTGAGTCCAGCCCTGCTCCTGGCACGTACTGACAGAAGTTAATGACAGTGTTCCACTGTGGAGCACCTTCTTCTGAACACTCATGTAATAAGAGTTCGTTTGTTGTGCAATCGGGCACTTTTTAAAGTGCTTTGCAGTTAGGCACTTGTCAGTTCATGGCTGTAAAGCACTTTCAGTAGCTGATCGTGCAACAAAATGTTACTTTTTTCAGCACCTACTGTGTCCAAGAAGCATAAGAAATCAGTTCCTGATTCTTCTCATTGTTTTCTGTAGATGCCATACACATACACACACACTTTTTCCTCTTTCAGCTTCATCTTGGAAATCTGATGACAGAAGTGAGGAAGGTGGCGTGTATGAGATAGTGTTACACTGCATAGCAAACTGCATAGCAGGCTTGGCAATACACTGAGAATTGTCTCTCCTTTTAAGGTGTAATTATCACTTTCTCTCACTCACCTCTAACCTGGTCCTGATGCTGATGTTACAATAAACAAAGCCTGTTTTCATTCAGCAAATTCACTTCTATATTGATTTGCTGCTTCGCCCCAACGTCTGTTGGTGCCTGCAGTAGCGCCAGACTGTTTCAGCTTCGTGTCTCCCACACATCTGTGAAGCATTTCTCACAATCCTGCAATTCTGTCACACAAAAACAAACCATTCCAGTCTTAAGCCCTTGTATGACTGGGCCAGGCTTCTTTGGTCGCAATTTACAGCATCTTCACTAAGTCTGAGGCCCTCCATTCAGCCACAGCACCTGAATCCTCAGCCATGTCCCCCCCCCCGACCTCTTTACCGATATACAGCCCTTTATTTTAAGGGCATAGTGTCTCTGCTAACCCACTCCTGGCTCCCTCATGTTTCTGTACTGACATAGCAAAACTATATTGGAGCCGAGGGGATGGAGAGGTGGCCGTTTCTGACATAAATTATGCCTAGGAGCTATAAACCTCATGGATGCCCTGTCCTCATCCTCTCCAAAAATATATTTGTATATTACTGAGGGCAGGAACTCTGGTTCACAAAGAAGTCCAGTACTTTAATCCACTGTACTTTATTGACATAGTGTCAAACGTACTCTTGGCTTTTGACAGAAAGTGCCAGGAGACAGATTGCTTGTCAGATAAGTGACCTTCCCCTCTTTGGTCTCTGGCAGTCCACTCATTGGTCCCTTCACAGATCCATCTATCTAGTCCAGACTGGCGGCTTTGTAGGTGGGCTTTGCAGAATGTCCAGGCACTTCGTAGCTGTTGCTCCAACACAGATGCTCTCTCTGATGACATTGTATCGCATCTTTAATTCTTTTTGGGACACATCTAGCACTTATTTAATTTTTTTTCTTTAGATTTCAATAAGCATTGCCATCACTTTTTCCATTGTGATGTGGCAATAATACCAAATTGTACTTTCTCTCCTTGAGGACAGAGTCCCCCCATGTTCTTTCTTTGGTTAGCACTGTTCTTTTTGGTAGCTAGATTTTTGGCAATATTGACAATTGTTTCCATAGAAGAAATTGATGTAGATGGTTCTGCAGTGCAACCCTGCTTCTTTACAAGCAGCACACCGCCGGCATCAAACAAGAGGCAGTTCTTTCTTTGTGGAAAGCTCCGAGTCCCTTTCTGCTAGTTCATAGATTCACAGATGTAGGGTCGGAAGGGACCTTGTAGATCTTCTAGTCCAACCCCCTGCCATGGGCAGGATTGAAAACTGGGCTCAAATGACCCCAGCCAGGTAAATGTACCCATCCCAAATATCACACACCAAGTATTTCTCAAGACTGTGGTCCCACCATGTTCAGTCTATGCCTGGTACAACTTTGCTACTTCTCTCAGCTTTTCTGATCTTCTCTCTCTTTCCAACACACTGACACCTTCACTAAAAACAAACAGCCAACAAAAGTCCTTTGCTCATGCGTGCCTTTTTCTTTTGGATGATGATATGTAATAGAATTATTGAAAAATAAGGCTGGAGGGGACCTCAGGAAGTCGTCTAGTCCAATACTTGAGAGGATCATTCCTGCATAAACCATCTTACCTGAGTGCTTAGCTAGCCTGATCTTAACATCTTCCTAGGATTGGGATTCCATCACCAGTCTGAACTAGCGCTTCAACACCTTCTTAGTGAGAAAATTCTTCCTGTTATGCAACCTAAATTTCCCTCATTGCAATATAAAACTTATAGCTCTTCTTCAGTCCCCTGCAGCCAAAGAGGTGAAAAGCACAGTTGTGGAAGAAACTGTTACCTCTTCTCTTTCCAGAATTTGCATAAGTGCAAGTGTTACTGGGAAAGTGGATGTGGAGTTACAGGAATGGGCCCCAAACCAACTAAAAGCTTATTAAGCTTTCCCAATATGAGGGCAGCAAGTGACTAGAAAAATCAATTAGGAAATGCAGTCACCCTGTAGTGAGGTGTCCTTTCAGAATATCACAGCAAAGGCTTTCTGATCAGAGGGAAAGGTTGTAGTTTAAAAATTAATTATGGTATAAAAGACAGGGAAAGCCAGTGGGCGACAGCTATAGATATTAGCTCATTAGCTCAGGTAAAAGATATAATTTAGGCCCCAAGAAGCACTGAAAAATACTTAGTGCCATATCTTCCGACACAATTTCTTCATTTTAATTTTACTGCAGTAAAAAAAGCACTGAATTGGAGAGACAACATAAAATCATAATTAAGAAAGAAGAGATTTAAAGCAAAATCCCCTCTTAGGGATGGCTAAATAAACTACATAGGGATCCCAACAGAAACAAACTTGTTGCTACGGACTGAAAAGGCAGCATGACACTGATCTTTCACTCAGCATGTTTGCACCCAATTTTGTTTTACTGACTGATATTGCAGCACATTTAGTCTTAGGAAAGTGTCTTCTACAAATGAATAAGGCATGTACTCATGCCTGTGTGTAACTTAGTTTGCAATGTCAATGGCATCATTGTTGGCGTCACATTTCCAAAGAGGGAATTTGTTTTTCCACATTGAATAACCCTGAAATTCAAATTACAGTAAGATGTCAACTCTGAGGATACTCTGGGAACTACCGCAGAAACATGTGCACAAAAAAGCAGATGAGGGCAAAAGCATTGTAAACAAGAAGCAAAAATTAAAACACTGCTACCAAGACTGGCTGCAAAGGTCTGACAGTGCCAGCATTTTTGTTGTTTTCTACAGAGAAGCTGCAGTGGGACAACCAGGCCCACAAGCAAAGGCACTCACCTTGTTAAGCATTTGACAGGGCTGGCTGGCATCCAAAGCAAGTGGTGGGGCTGCTCTCCATCTGGTCTCATTTCCCTTCCCACTGCTGCTGCAGACCTGACACAAGGAAGGAAGAATTTAGCCCTCTCTGGCCACTTTATTACTCTCTCTCAACCCAGCCCTTTCTCACTGCCTCACCCTCCAGTCTCCAGTTCACTTACCACCAATTCCCCCTTCACTTGCAGTCACTTCTCAGTCTTCAGCCCAAAACTAGCACTGTCAGCCTCATCTCTCCTCCTCCTGGCCCCAAGTCCCTTCAAGGTTCCCACCAACTTCAAGTCTCCCTCTTCTCAGGTCTGTAGGCTCTTCCCTGCCTTCTTGCTTTCCCAGCCTGGATCACAACACACCGCCCACACCTCCCCCCCCCCAGCCTCTGCGTGCAAGCACCAGGCCAAGGTTCAGAAAAGCTTCACAGCTCTTCCCGCTGCATCCTAGCCTCTTCAGACACAGCTTCAGAAGCCACCCTGCCCCATGTGACCCCAGTTTCTGGAAAATCCTCCCTCCCTCTCTTAGCTCAGAAACTCCCCTCACCTGTTGGCTGCATCTATAGGAACAGAGCAAGTGTGAGAAGGGGAGGGCTGCTTTGGAAGGCTCACCCAAATTAGCCATTCAGAGACCTCATTGCTTATTTTGTGCTTGCTCTCCAGGTGATGCCAGAGCTCTTGGTGCAGTGTGAGATCCTCCATACAGCTGAAAAACAAATGCATTGCTGGCCTCTATAACCTTCAGGGTAGAGCTCCAACCACCTGGAGAACACCCTAAAGGCTGCAAGCGATGGTGTACTGTGCAGTTCTAGAGCTTCACAGCAGACTTCTGCTTTGCACCCTTGCGTAGGCATAGATACACCTGGACAAAGTGAGCATAAAATCCTACTATGCAGGAGCACTTTATGCCCATGGAACAAAGGTGCAAATGTTACCAAAACCAGATTGCCATGTCACCTGTCCTTCCATATTCCATGAGAACATCGAGCATGCTTGATAGCATGATAATTAAAAGACAAACTTATATCATCATATAAGATGGATAATGAGGCAAATCCTGTTTTGCTAGTCATCCAAGTAGTTCCCCATTAACTTCAGTGGAATGATTCATGTCAAGAATTATGCCTCATACCTCTAACCCTCTAGATTAGTGATTCTCAACCTGGGTGCTGCAGCACTCTAGCATGCCTTGAGATCCTTTTATGGGTATGATGAAGTGCCATGCAATACTAGATGTGCAAACACCTACACCAAATTCACAAAATAAACCCTGAGGTTTCAAACAGGAATTGCATAGTATTCTGACCTGTTGAGGTCTGAGTTCTTTCCCACAAAATAATTGCTTTTTTCTCTATAGTCAAGAAATGAGCGAGAGCTAAGAGCTGACATTTTGTATGTGGTGCCTTGAGTCTAAAAAAGGTTGAGAACCACTGTGTAGACTGTAGCTCAGTTATCTTTGAGCAGTAATCCTGTATTCAAAACCATAGGTGGGATTCAATTAAAACTGTGTAATCATTTAGTCCATGATCCTACTCATCTGGAGCATGCCTATCAACTCCCTGATATGTAAAGTTCACAAGATCATGTCCTTCATCCGTAATTAATTTAATATTGCTTCTCTGGTAGACTGATGAAGAGCAGTTAACATCCTTTCCCACTAATCTTTCCTGAGCCTTGATACTTCAATGACTTACATGTGGGCTTAATTTTCTACTCTGTGGGTAGTCCCATTGAAGTCAAAGAAATTACTCACAGCACATAAAATTAAGCATCTGCAAAAGATGTTGCCAGATCAGGGTCTTAATTTGTTTTGTCTATCTAGTCTCTTAAAGTGATGTCTACCAAATTCCCAGAGAGTTCCTGCCTATTTTTTGTGCTGTTTGTTCTAGCCAGCATTGAAACTGGGAGGGAAAAAACAACAACTATTCATTAACTCAGCATGTGTGCAAAAACAAATGATTAAGTTGTTTTCACATTTCCAAACAACAGAGTTCAGTATAGAGGAGAGAGAATTGATTATACCTTATGTTTACATTGGAATCATCCATTTTTCAAGACATTCAAATCAAGATTGTTTATGGCGTTTTAAAAAATCTACATGGATCCTCAGCCATGGCTTGTATCCTTGCAGTCACTCTCATTTACTAAACACCACCACCGTTCTTAGTTTCATAGTTGGTAGGGTCGGAAGGGACCTGAGCAGATCTTCAAGTCCGACCCCCTGCCATGGGCAGGAAAGAATGCTAGGGTCAAACGACCCTGGCAAGGTGATTATCCAGCCTCCTTTTGAAGACCCCCAAGGTAGGAGTCAGCACCACTTCCCTTGGAAGTTGGTTCCAGCTCCTAGCTGCCCTGACTGTGAAGTAGTGCCTCCTGATGTCTAGCCTGAATCTACTCTCAGTCAACTTGTTGCTGTTATTCCTTGTTACTCCCGGTAGTGCTTGGGGGAACAGGGACTCTCCCATTGCCTGCTGGTCCCCCTTGGCCAGTTTGTAGACAGCCACCAGATCCCCTCTCAGCCTTCTCTTGTGGAGGCTGAACAGGTTCAGGTCCTGTAGCCTCTGCTTGTAGGGCCTGCCCTGCTGCTCCCTGATCATGCGAGTGGCCCTCCTCTGGACCCTCTCAATGCTGTCCACATCCCTCCTGAAGTGCGGTACCCAGAACTGGACGCAGTACTCCAGCTGCAGCCTGACCAGTGCCGCATAGAGGGGGAGGATCACCTCCTTGGACCTGCTCGTGATGCATCTGTGGATGCATGCCAAGGTGCGGTTAGCATTCTTGACTGCGTCCCCACAGAGTTCTCTCTCTTTCTATTGTGATCTTTCTAAATAGGAGTGTCACAACCCAAAGTTGTGATTTTTTGTGTGTGTGCTTCGGCACCGCTAAATTATTTCCCACCATTTTTGTCGCTTTCTTTGCACAGTAGAGCTCTCTGCTGCTAGAGAAAGCTCTGGTGCAACGGGGGATTTCCCGCCAAATTACAGCTTCTTTGCAGTGTGCATCTCTTTTGCATCGTAGTGATACATGCTGTAAAGAAGTTCCCGCCATTTGTATTGGGGTCCACGCCATGTTATTGGCTGACTCCTAATTTAGGCACACGTGGCAGTTAGCGATTGGCTTGCTAGCCGTACATAAGGCTTGGGTAGTTTCCGCCCAAGCTGGAGGAGGGAGGAAAGAGAGAGATTGTGTGTGAAGATCTCCAAGTGCTGCGGACCCTCACGGACCTGGCACGCCTCCCCTAAGCAGGCAGAGAGAGGCAATGGAACCGAGCCTACGGAGCTTTCGCTTCTCGCCTCTCCCTGTTGCCAAGCGCAATCCTAGACGTATCCCTTTCCTATAATTTTGGACCCCGCGGAGCCTAGCAAACTCCGGGGAAAACGTATCGGACCCGCGGAGCCTGAATAACTCCAGGGAAACTTTTTGAACACAACTTAACCGGACCTGCGGAGCCTAGCAAACTCTGTGGGAGCAATCGTTTTGTCAGAGTCCTCCAACGAGGGTTCAAGAGGGAGCTGTGCCTGGAAACTTATCCAGCCTACACCGATACCATCTTTGGGTGTAAGTAAACAATCTTTTCAATCAACTGTTACTCCTCCGTGACTAATTCTAACTCGCGTGCACAAAACCATCCTGCGGTTTCTCCCACCCCGCGTGTCCGGGCTGACGGCCACAGCCCGCGTGCACCAGAGACGGGTCCGGTACGACCCCAGTTCGCCCCCGGCTTGCCCATGGTGGCCAGAATAGGATCGGAATCACCGCCGCGCATGGTGATGAGGGCGGGCTCGGGGCCCGGCCCGCACAAGGAGAAGCTACAGAATTATTTCTATTAGCTACATATCCTGCGTTCCTGTAAGAATAAAGGGCCAGATCCAAACAAGCACTTAGGTGCTTAAGTGTAAATATAGAAGATTCACAACAACAACAGCAGCAAATCCAACAAACTGCTTTGACAGCACTGCCATCTTGGATGGGATGAAGCACTTGAGCACTTAAATCTAAGGTTGACTGGGATTCACCGTCTTGATGACTATGCCCAAGACCTGTGAGGAGCCAAGCATACCTAACACTCACCTGCACTGAGTACAGCACCAAACAGGAGTGGCACCACAGGGCTGGGAGGTGGTACAGGAGGCCAGGGTTCTAGGGCCTCCTTAGCTTGAGGGAATTTAACCCCATCTCTCACCTTTCAAGGGAGTGCCTTAAGCCCTACTCTACATCCTGCTCTATGTAGGGGATACCCTGCAGCCCTCCTAAAGCTGGACCTGTGTGTAAACAAGAATGCAAAATTTAAAATGTGAGATCGAGAACCAGCAAGGGGTGGGGTACATGATTTTATAGCTCAGTGATGAGGACACTTTCCTGGGATTCTGGTCTCTGCTCCATACATGCTCTACGCATTTTATTTGATTAATACAAAATGCACAAGCAGTCTTTGACTCCCATTATCTGAGCTCTAACCACAACACTGTTATATAAAAGGGAACTTTGTCACTACTGACTGTGTTATAAGAAAAAAGCACACCAGTCCTGTGACTCCTAAGCTCAATAGTCACTAGGGCTACACAAAGCTTTGGGTGGTGATTTGATTCGAAGAAGATTTGGCCCAATTTGGTGGCTGAATCTCCGAATCCAAATCTAATCAGAGGACCAATTTAAAGGTCTGAATTGATTCAAAGCTCTCCAAATCTTCGGAAAAGATTTGGAGAGCATTGATTATTCAGGCAGCTCCCGGGAGCTGCAGTGGACTCTGAGCTGGTAAGTACTAGGGGCGAGGGAAGGGGGGCTAGGGGAGAGGAAGGGGGAGAGGACCATGGGCAGACCCCTGCCAGGCCCGCCGACCCCCTCCTGTTCCCCCAGCCCCCCGCCCCAGCTCGGTACTTTAAAGAAAAGCCCCGGTGCTCGCTGGGTGCTGCCAAGTGGGAAGGCGATCCCTGCTGCCCCCCATGCTGCATAGGGGGCTCTGCCAAAAGCCCCCTGACCCCCCCCCCATGGGTGCCCTGCCCAGGCCAGCACAATATGGTTATATTCAGGCCAGAAAAAGGTGAGAAAAGCCCCAGGACTCACTGCTCCTGGTGCAGCCTTAGGGCTTTGGGGGCTCATGCAGAGGGCATGGGGCAGTGGGGATCACCCCCCACTGGCAGAAGCAGTGAGTCCCAGTGTTTTTTCGGGTTTTTTTCTTTTTAAAGGGCCAGACCTGGCCCAGGCGGGGCACCCATGGGGGGGGCCAAGGGAGCAGGGGGGGTTGGGGGGCTTATGCAGAGCCCCCCATGCAGTGTGGGGCAGCAGAGGGCAGCAGGGATTGCCCCCTGCTTGGCAGGACCCAGTGATACGGGGCTTTTTTTTTTTTTTTTTTAACAAGTGCCAAGAGCTGGGGCAGCCATTGCCAGGCTGGGAGAGGGGCAGGAGATGGGCCTGGCCTGGCTGAATCAAATCAGGACAGTAATTCAAATCACCAAATTGAATCACTGTCCCCCGAATTGGCTGAATCCGAAGCAAATACTAGCCACTTCGCACAGGCTTAATAGTTACCTAAATCCAGTGAGATATCAGACATACCACCCTTTGCAGCATTTCCTATTGTCTCGTTTAGGTGGCCCCTTGCTCATCCTGCTGAACACCAAAATATTCCTCCATTACAAAAGGATCTTCTGCTCTTTCCATTTAACAATCCTGCCTACCTCCTTCCTGACTCTATAGCTTTCCCAGAGATTTTCTGTTTCTGCTTTCACACTACTGCCTTACAAGGGCTGAAGTGGGAGGAAACAAGAGGAAGATCCTTCCAGACAGAAGATGGGAACAATCACTTGCCTACTCAGGCTTCTCAGGCAGGAGGCATTTCATGAGCTTTATAATTCTGGCTGTGTTGGTGGGAAACATGCAGTTTTTGAAAGCAACTAGTTCTGTAGGTTTTAGGATGGGAAACTGGGCCTGGCTGAAAGAGCAGGGGCTGAAGCATTTAAGGAGGAGAGGTTTACATGGAGCCACATTTGTTATGTTGATTTACAGCCTGGGCTAGGGACAGAAGTTACACATAAACCAGTTTAAGTATCAGAAACTGGTTTAAACCTGTAACAGAACAGAAGCTCAGTGCACATAAACTGGTTTCAAAATGGCCCAAACTTATTTAAAATAAACCTGGTTGAATATACAATCAGGCTTAACAGATTTAGGTCAAATCGGTTTATGGAACTTGTGTCCCAGACCCCTTCCTTGTTCAAGTTAAATCACAGTGCCCCAGCATGCTTTGCAGCCCTGGGTTGGGCTGTCTGCTTAAGCAGAGCAGGGTTGGCCCTGCCTCTCTGCTTCCTAGCCAGAGCAATGAGGGCTGGCTGACAAGGGGGTGGGGGTAGGGGTGGGAAACCCAGCTGGCACAGCACAATCTGCTTGGTGGAGCACCCCTGCCAGATTTTTCCCAGGTGGAATGGAAGGGAGGGAGCGGGGGGCATGGGCCAGCATGCTCAAGGGAAGGCAGGGGGATTCAACCCCACTGTCTCCCCTCTCCCACTTGCATGGGACCCTAGCCTGGATCTGCCTGGCTCTCCCCCCTGCTCACCACTCTAGTAGCAGGAGGCATGACCAGAGCCCACCTAGGCAACAGCCTCAGGTGAAAGGGGGGAGGAGAACAGAGGGGGACTAAACCCCTTGTCCCTCTTCTCTCCCAGTGGCACAGGTACCCCAGCCAGGGTCTGCCTGGCTCCCCCTTCCCGACTCACGCTGTAGGAAGCACGGCCCAAGCCAGAACTGGCCCAGGCTGGCTCTGGCCACACATCCCACTGTGCAAGCAGCCAGTGGGACAGAAAGCCGGGCAATCTCTGGCTGGGGTCCCTGTGTTCTCTGGCTGGGAGAGAGGGGAGACAGTGCTTTAATTTCCCTCCCTCCCCAACTTCGCCAGGCCAGTGTCTGGCCATGCCCCTGGAGACAAATTTGGCAAGGGCTGATTCCTTCTTCCCCCTCCAGGCACACCCTGGCTAGGGGCCCTGCAGGCCAGGGTAAGGGTTTAAATCCCTCCCCAATCATACTCAGTGCCTTGGTCTGGGTCTGGGCATGACCCTTCCCCCCAGTTCAGCTTCCCTCTAGCCTTGCAGCTGCTGCAGAAGGGAAGGGAGGGCTCGCTCTAGCACCCCCCAGCTTCTGGCCTGAGCCACTGCAGGCATGCGGCTGCATTTCCGGAATCAAAAGTGAATGTCCATTCACTTGCAAATTGGCTCAATCTACATGGGTTAGAGTAACCTGCAAAGACTGAATCATTCAGGCTCCAGCTTTTTGAACGTCTGTACTTAGCCCAGAACCCTTGAGAGGAGAGCCTTCAACTCCTGACCTCTGCTGTATCATTTCCAATTTGATATATAATGTAGTGAAGCTCTGCTGCCTAAATTATGCAACAAGAACAAGCCCCCACATTTAAACCTCCTGTCATATGGTAAGTCGCCTTGTTTCCACTGCCTTCTCTGCATTAGGTAGGGATAATATTGACATACAGGTTCAGAGCAATTCGTACTCGGAGACACAGTGGGATCAAAGTTCATGGCAACAACTCCCAAAATCTGCAGGAAATAGGGTCACTATGGAATTTACCACAAAATCTTAAATTTCATGGTAACACTAATTTGTTCTAATACCACAAACTATACTTCATTACCATTCAGTATAGCCTGACCCCTACCTTAAACCAACCCAGGTGCATAGAGACAGGGCTCATATTTGGAGAATACTCACTGATGCAAAATTAATCTATGACTATTTTGAGGATGGGGTTTTGGTCATGCTTGTCAGCACTCTGGCTTCTGTTTCCATAGTGCTGCCCAGGCAACCTCACTCAGGGAAGAAAAGAGCCACTGGCTGATTTAAGCCCATCAACTGCCCTACAAATGCATAAGCTGCTGTGGCATCACTGCTGAATTGACAAGGTTAACACTTGTGGCTCCTTACGCTCCTTGGCTGCAAGCGGGGCACCGCTTTAGCTCCTTGATTCCTGCTGGCTCTGAAGAACAGTGCAGGGAACATGTTTTGTAATCTAATTAACTGCTAATTATAGGAAAAGCCAGAAGCCAGAGGCAGGTCCCAACAAGCAAGGACACAAAACAAAACATCAGTTTGCAGCTAAACTGTGAATTCAACAGCACCCTGGAAACATGACAGATTCCACAGCCTTGGACTCAGAGTTCACAAGCCCTCAAAGTGGGATGCATAGAACCCTCTTAACTAGTGGAGCTATTAGTACAGATTGTCTGCAGCCTCAGGCCACACTACTGGTTTGCATTTACACGTTTAAAATGATCTTGCCAAACAAATGAGTTAAATACTTTATTTTAAAATTAAAATTAAGCAGCCAGAGAATAGCTTTTGTGGTAAGGGATAAATTCCACAGCAATTTTTGCAATTCTACAGTCACAAAGTAGAGCTCAGTTTATATTAAATAAGAGGATCATGTATCTCTAAACTAGAACACCATCAGTCAATCCCATCTTTTTGCGTTCTGTTTGCATATTTTGTTGACGGATTTGCTCCTTACTAATTAATAAGGACTTAACTGAAGTAAATCACAGGCCATATAATAAGGATCCAGATTAAGCAATTCTAAGAGGCACTCAACATGTGGGAACATAATAGAAAGCTTCCATCAGAAAATGCAGAATCCCATAAGTGTATTATACATACATAAAGATGTAGGAACATATCTTCCTCTGTGACCTCACTGCTTCATCCTGCAGCACATTATTACTGGAACATCTTCCAAAATTCCAATACCTTTCTGCTCTGGTTGACAAGGAAATCCACGCCAGAGAAGGAACATATCATCGTGATAAAAGGAGTATTTTATCAAAGCCTTACCAAAAAACATAAAATGAAACATCTTGCAGACTTGGAAAATATTCAGGTAACCTTCTGGATTCTAGCTTTCTAGCTCTGATTTTCTCCAATCTATCCAGGACCAAAAGTGCCAAGAATACTATGACAAGAGTTTCATAGTCAAACAGAAGCCAGAAGGAAATCTCACAGAGGACCTGTTGGTATAATATCCAGTTTCGTAAGAAGTTGTGACTGGCTTTATGCACTGCTCTTTACACACCTTTTCAAAGCACCTGATGAGGAAAACTCTAGTCCATGAAAGCTTTTCATATATGCTTACACGTATGTGCATGCACACACACAGTCTGTAAGGTCCAAATCTACTCTGTCTTCAAATAAATGTCCAGATTTCTATATTCTTAATGAGATATTTGCATCACTGCTTGGAACAGTAGTTCTACCTGTGGCAGTAGGGAAAATGAGAGGTAAACCTGTAGCTAACTTTAAACTGGCCATGCCTGTGAGCGAGCCTTAGTTGAGGTATTGTAACACTTGCTCAGCTTAATTCACTCCAGTGCTTTTTCTAAAGCCTATAAACTTCCTAACACTGATATCAGCTTACACAGCCACAAGATCTTTCAAGCAAACATATCATGCCACTATTAATTTTTTCCTAAGCACAGTGGATATTTAATTGAGACAGTCTTTCTAGCCTCCCTTCACAGGTAAGAAGGGTTAAGCATGTCAAAATTTAATTAAAAAGCAGATTAGTGTTATGTTATTAGCTGAGTATATATCAGAGGAGTAAGTCTAGGCTCTTTCTCCTTAATCTTCTTAGACTTGGAAAGGCTACTGAAGAGTTTCTCAAAGGAATGTGGTATTCTTTTAAATGAACAATTAAAAGTGTTATTCCAGCATGCAACCAGCTGCTGGCTGTTCTGAAGACATAAAGGCCACCAAAGAAGCAAGAGAAAATCTTTTCCTGATCTTATACAGAATATAGCCAAAGCACCATGTATGGAAGAACTGAGCTCTAGAACACCTCCCTGGTATACACACAAAAATACATTTATTGCTCAGCCACAAAGTATCCCACAAAGACCATGGTTCTCTATTGGTGGGCTGCAGTGGTGCCACAGGTGAGCTGCAAGGATTGATATGGTGCAAGGTGGGGGAATATCAGCTGATCCCACCCTCAAGTGTTTTCCACAGTGTCAGGTAGCATTATGCTCACACACTGCTGTTTTGTATGCTTCACAAGCTTAGATAATGCTAATTAGGCCAGGCACAGTGACACTATCCTAGCCACACTACTTTCTGTTTGGAAGCAACTGTATGCAGAGCTAGCTTGGGTAACTGCATGGCATTGCCTAGTTTAGGGGTTTTAAACCTTTTTTAATCAGAGTAGCCCTGGCAGCCCCCTTTTTAATAAGTGTACACCCAGGGGGCGAGTGACCGGATGCGGAGAGGGGGCCGGGGAGAGGAGGGAGTGGCAAGAGGCCAGATGCAGAACGGGGGGAGGGGCGTTGAGAGCAGCCAGATGCGGAGCAGGGCATGGCGAGTGAAGTGGCAGCAATGCAGCTTCTGTGCACATCTGTGTGGCCCTGCTCTCGCCCCATCGCGGCCCTGCTCCTGTGAGGCAGTGGTGCAGAGTGGCAGTGCTCCATCCCCACCCACCCCCACATACCTTTCAAAGTACCCTCAGGGATAAGCGTACCCCCGGTTGACAACCCCTGGCCAACTGCAACTATAGCCTTGTACTCATGGCTACTAAGCCAGGTACAGATATTACATTTTTACCAATATAAAGGATTGGAAATTGGTCTATACCCATAGCAGAACAGAAGCTTGGTAAACACAGACTGATTTAAAAATGGTGGAACCTGGTTTAAAATGTGCTCCTGCCACCAAAGGGTGAATGTTTGTTCTGTTCACTATTGATCTAAACTACACTGCTTACAGAAAACTGTGCAACTTAGATTGATTCTGCCTCCGGGGTTTTGAATGTCTGTACCTAGCCCTAGAGTGGTTCTAGTTCTGGAGCTTAAGATGGGCTGTGAAATCGAAAAGGCTGAGAAGCACTGCCCTAGGGTACTAATTCTGTATGTACCTTAGTCAGTATCTCCATTGAACTTAGGCTTTTATCTGTGGTGTGCACTCAGTAATAGCTTTTGTCTCCTACAGACTTGGTCAAATTTTTATCTTTACTTTTAAAATTCAGATTTTTGCTGCTGCAGTCCCTATTTTTGCTTCTATAGTCTGTGCGAGTCTCACTCCATTCTTCTCTACAATCTGTGTTCCTTATTAGGATTACATCTCCCATGATGGTCCAAGGCTCTTCTTGGGGAATGCTGATAGTGCTTCATAGCAGATACATGGCTACAATAGAGAATGGAAAATTTAATTTACATAAGGAACTTAGACTATATAGGAAAACAGAGGCATGGGGCACCCAACTATAATTCCCAGGAACCATTATAGCAGAATTTGAGAACAAATCTCTCTGCTTTTGAACATTCAGATTTATGATGAAAAATATAAATAAAAGTCCTATAGAGAGGAGACAGTTGTCTAACATGTTTACATTCATTTCAGTTTTATATGCAAGCCACTTTTCTGCCTAAAAATCCACCAGCTTCAACAAAACATGTGAGCAGTACTACCTTCTCCATTATTGAGCTAAGTAGTAAACCTCCTTATGCATTACTTGGCTACAGAGCATCCCTATTTTTATAGTTTGAAGATTTTTCAGTTCTCTTTTTTACTGCACTCCTAACACTATGGAAATATACTTTTGCTTTAGGGGTCTGGGAAATAGGACTGTCTACAAGACATATCAGTGCATCTCCATGAATTAAACTGAGGAAGAAAGTTGTATGAAATGCTTCCTTTCAGTCGAGCAAGCTGTCAGCCTGCAGACCAAGACCCAAACCTGGAATCAAAACCACATTACTCTGGCTCTTGCACTATGAGATAGCAGATGAGCTAGGTTCTTGAAAGGTTGCTGCGCACTAGCAGTTTCTGACAGGCTCAGTGAAATGGCATGAATTCAAAATACGTTTATTAAAGTGAATTTAAAAGGCTATTTGTCATCCTGTTCAAAGTGGGTAGCTACATTAGACTTTCAAGTTTTGGACATCTACTAGATTTATACTTTGACTTGGGTCATAAGTAGAATAAAGAGTAGGATGAACCTAGCCTAGTACTGCATGAACATTTGCTTTAGTAAAAACAGCATACAGCTGAACAATTTGATCAAAAGGTAGCTAAAGACTGGGTTAGCAGATGAGTTTTGAATGTTGGGATTGTAATGCATTGGATTTACAGAGCTCTGTGAGAGGCCAAAATCAGAACAGCAGGGAGAATTGCAGGTCATATTTGAGATGTACTGGCAGAGGTATGTATGTGAGCTTGTACAGACATTGCTAGGTTCCAATCCAGCACTGTCAGTTTTCTTCTGTCATCATCAATTCCAAAAGCCTATTCAAAACTATTTGAAAAACAGAAACAAAAACTCAAACCTAAAATCAATGACTCTTGTAACAGTTTTATTCAAGTCTGTGTGCTCTAGTGTTGAGACAAGGCCTAGATCAGCATTACACTGTAATACAATAATTTTAGCCATTGAACCAAGCCTGCTTGGCATCCTTGGTTTACAATTTACAGTACATCCAAAAGAAAGCAAAGAGAAAAACAAAACAACTCATCAACTTTAATCAGCTCTTTGCTTCATTTAAATATTGTTCTATAACATAAAATAACTTAAGACAAAAAAGAATCATAATCCAAGATACACATAATACATTGACATGGAACAGAGGAAAGAGATACAGTAGATTATGCACAAGAGTAATTGGTTGATGTGTTAGCTACAGTGAAACAAACTAGACATTAATATAATTTAACTATTTTTTTTAAGCCCCAAAGGGTCAGAGGCAACAGCTGTGTCACAAATAAAGCTGTTTAAAAAATAAATCCAGGCTAATTTTCCCCTAGACTCGCTGTTGACTAGAAGCTAAAGGAGGGCTCCCACAAATCACTTAATTGAATATGGTATCGTTACACACAAAATGAAAATTTGGTGGCCTCAGTTATTTTATTTAACTCCATGGGGAAATTCCCATTTGCAGTTTTCATTGCTTTGCTGCTGCAAAATTGATCATGGACTTTGGGCAAAAAGCCCCTCCCAGTAACAAATTAGTGAGGATCCTGGGTGTGAAAGAAACCCACGCTGAAGTCTTCAAACTGCAGACAGAAGGGTGTCCAGGTTCCTCCATTCCCATTGCCTCCAACAGGAGGGGGGAAAAAAGTTTTCATTTCAAACAGCTGGATACAGAAGCACAGTCTTACAAAACTGAAATCTCTGCCTGGTTCTGTTCTGTTCACTCCAGTTTAATGACTTTACTCCAGAGCACTGTATCAGAGCAGAATCAGGTCACTAAGATTTCTGCTGGTGACTTTAATAGAAGCAAGATCAAACCCACGGCTAAGAGATGAGGCAAAATGAATAGATGTTCTTCATAAAAAGGGGGAGTTGGGGGGAAATATATTCCCTGGCTAAGCAGGAAATGAAGTCTCAAAGCACAGAAGAAACAGTACTTAAAAAGGACAAGTAATTTCTCTGACAAACCCTCATCTCATAAACACACATACTCTACATATAAGGTACAGAAACTCTGCTTTACACATAAAGCTATTCAACAGTGAAGTCAAGCAAAACATTTCAGTTGCACCAGGCCCATCTTTACATATGAATGGAAATAATATGCAGCAGCCCAGATAATAAGGTGCTGGACCAGCAGCAGAGCAATAGAAAAGGGGACACAAGAACCTGATTAACATCTGACCAGCAGGTATTGAATGTTGCTGAGCTTATCAGTTCTGTCCTTGGTAACCAGGGCGAGTGTGTTTTTGCACGGGGAGAAAAAAAAACCTGAGCCAAGGTCTCAGGGCTGTTGACACACAGAGAAAGAGAAAGAAGTGTATACTCAATGCTTCACTGCTCACAACCAGCTGGCACAGAACTAGTGTCTCCTGTTTTGGCAAGAGAAACCTTCACTTCCAGAAAAGATTGTTTACAGTAAGCACTAGCAGCTAAAGGGGTATCAGCATGTCACTAAAATCACCACAAACAAGCTAGGAAATGAAGGAAGGAGCCACCTTCCTAGGGCATGTGTGGCTCCCTTACCATGATACTTGTCAAAGCAGGGCAGTCTGGACTTGTACTGCTTTCCTGTATAAGAGGACAAGCTTCTAAACATTTGGGTGTCCAAAAGTTGAGCTTTTGTCTCCTACAGACCTGGTCAGATTTCAGGGTGGGCACGTGGGGAGGGGGCCGGGAGGGGAGAGTAAGAAGCAATTGCAAATGCAATCATGCAGCAACCAGAAGTCACCAGTCTCTGTGCCCCAGGTGCCTGGCTGCATCCCCAAGCTACTGCATACACTTAACTTCCACAGACTCCAATAAGACTAAAGTGTGTGCTTAAATGTTTTCTGAATGGGGACAGATTTAAACATGCTTAAGTGTTTTATTGAATTGGGGCCTACTGACTTCCTTTGTGTCTGTACAGACAGTTGGTAGCCAAAAATCAAAGGAATGACTGTCTTCTAAATCAGCTTTTTACCTGGATGTTCCCCACTTCAAATGATTTGTCATTGGGATGGTGTCTCTGACAGGAAAAATTGCCTGCTGCTGCCATAAACTATACTATATAAATCCACAGGTAAGCATGCTATTGTCTTCCTGATGCTCAGCCAAACCAGGGCCTGTCTTGGAATACTCATCCCGACCCCAAGAATGAAATACTGTTAATATTTGGAAAATTACAACTGCAATATGTATTTCAGCCATTAAATAAGGCTACCAGTCCCAAGGGAAAGTGGTGTCTATTGATGTCAGGAGTTATACATATCTTCTTGCAGGGACCCATTTTAAGAACGCCTTTTGCTCGGAAAAGCATGGTTCAAATTCAGCTAGCCCATGTTGGCTTGGTGTACTAGCTAACCTCTTTCATGAAGCTGCTTTATCCCTAGACCCTATCATTCCAAAAATGTTCTATAACTTATGACTACCAAGATAGCTTTGAAAATAGGTCTGGGGCATAACTGATGTAGCAGCATCTCACCTGTGTTTGCAGAGTTCAGGGGGAAAAAAGGAAGTATTCTGAGAAGTATTACCTGCACCATTCAGATGCAAAAGGCAACATTGCTAACATTTAAAGCATTAGCTATTTGCTGCTCATAAATACACATGAAAAAGAAGGGACTTGTACACAAATTACTATGCGCAACAGCTCACTTCGGATCTGAAGAGACCAAGATTGGGAATATTTTGTATTTCTTCACAAACAAGGAGCCAAAATTAAGCAGCTAAGGAGCCCTTTGAAGAGAAAGGTAAGTTCAAATAGCCCATGGGGCCTAGGAACCTCAGCGAGAAATGTTCAGATGCCATTTTGGATATTTTTGAGGAACCGTTAAATAAAACACAAGGATCTGAGAAAATGTATGCGACTATTCTGAACATCTGTTGACAAAGATGTTTTAGGTCTGTGGAGTTTATTTTGTGACTGGAGCTAGGAGAAGTACCAGCACATCCCAAAAAACTAATTCTGAGCCTTGCCGCAAAGTCACAGACTTGGGGAGGCATCAGGAAATAGCTGGAGCAATTTTTCCCCCCCTATGGCCCAGCTCCCTCTTCCTCCTGCCTCAAGATGAGAAGCAAATAAATCTGTTCTTGGGAAGGTCCTAAATAGGATATTAAAATCTCTGCAGATAAACAAGCTGAGTCATGGAAAAGGAAATGCAAACCATTCCCAAATGCTATATACACAGAACACCAAGGCTGGTCCTTGCTCACATCTTAGCCACCAGTGCTTAAAATTAGCATGAGTACAGCACTGCTAAATCATGCTGTATGGGTGCAAAGTGTATGGAGTACAGTTTTGTCCGAGTGCAGCTGTGCTGGAAACTAACAGCCTAATGTAGACAAGACCTTAAAAAAGCATTTCTGGGTTGTAGGGATATGTCCTAGCATTAGACTATTTTACAAAGCATCAAAGTAAGCAGGCCTAGCAATGTCCCCCTAGGGACATGATTTAGATTCCCATTTCCTATTTGTCCAGATGACCCATCAACTGCAATTGAAACAGGTGAAATTAAACAACAGTCCACTTCAAACCACCATTATAAATCTAGTGTTTTGTGCATGGATAATATATCATACCTTCCTAATGGTTGCTGAACTGGGCCACCTGCTAATTGTGGGCACTCAGATACTATGGTGACAAGAACATTAGGTAGATTAAGAGACCTGTATTGTACACAGAAAATGTGTTCATGGCTGTGTGAAGTTCTATTTAGAAGTTAGCCAGCTAGCATTGTTTTAACCTGTACATTTATGTATCTTCATTGTGAACAGAAATAATTATTATCACAGATGGTAGGACTGTGGGTAATCAGCTCCCCGAGAAAGAGTTGAATCTGTAATAAAAGAGTATTCTATGTGTTGAAGGTTTATGATAAACTCTGGTAATTCTTTTCTGTGATGAAATGAGTTTGTTTGTTTTTTACACACATGCATGCACGCACATAATCTTGTGTTTCCAAATACACTTATATGAGTATATGTACCCCACTTCATGCTTATTTTGCAATCAAGCAATTAATTTTGGGTCAGTTCTTAATATTATTAAAAGTGAGTTACATGGTTAAAAACCATGATAATTTTGAGGCTCTAGCAATGGCAAAAGCAAGTTGAATCCTAACATAAGCACATACATTCTGTTTTATTCAAATCTATAATGCAAAATATCTGAGACCAAATTTAATGTTTTTCTACCTCTGCTTTATAGCCCATACGACTCTGTTGCTCACTAGTGCAGTTTTCATCCAACCAGTTTTGTTTCTTGCACTGAGCCCTATATATGAGAAAGCAAAAAAACACCTCACTCTCTTTAAAGACACAGCTTTGCCACAAACTAGAAAAGCAATTGGTAGCTTCCACCTGCTGCTTATAATAGCAAACATGATAATTTCCTTGTTAATCTGTCTTCCTTTATCTCACCTCTATGTTTTTTCTCCCTCCATTGCCTTTTGAAAAATGCCTGCTCGGAAATGTCTTCAGATGTAGGGGCTATCTATTATGAGCTTGCAGAGTTACCCCATACCTGTTTTGGGCCCCAAAGGATTATCCTAATACCAATAAATAATAACAAATAAACACATGAAGATGGGGGATATATCATGCCACTGGAATGAGAAACTCTCACCAGAGTCGCAGAGAAGATTATGTGCACAGTTCAGTCAATAAAAAAGCATAATATCTACAAGGCAAGTATTGGATCTGACATGCTTAAAATTACACTCAGTACTGAAAACCACAGTGCAAGTCCTTTCAAAAATAAAAACCTAGACAACAGGTGTGTGAAATAAAAAAATACCTTGAGATGCAGGATGCACCTAAAACACACAGTATATACTCTTTGGAGCACACAAATTAGCCCAAGGAATCCACACTCAGTAGAAAAGTAATGCATTTGGGACTGAAAGATGATGAGAAATCTCTTTTCTATTCTCTGAGAGCTGAGCTTCTCTTATCCATACGCAGAGCAACTGTGGCAAAGATTCCCCAGAGAAGAAAAAAAGGGAAATCTTATTACAGAGCTTCTAAAAAAAATTATGGTTTTCTGGTCACTGCAGCAGCTTCCCCTAGTCAGCCTGTGACTGACTTTATTTTTTTTAAATAAAAATAAAGTAGACCTAATTTGTTTTCTAAAAAGTCACACATCTCTCACAGGACTGGCAAGACTGCTGAGAACAGCTAAACACAAGAGAAGGCAAAAGTTAATGTACACTGCAACCGCAGCACATGGCATATTACTACAACACTTAAAATCAACCTCATTTAGTCTCCCAGTTTCATAAAATACACAAAGTAAAAAAATAAGAGCTGAGACTGCTGGATACTTGGGACTGCAAGAAAATGCCAATGGCCTCCCCCGCCTCCCCACCAACACCTACACTTTTGTGAAAATGTTCTTCTTACTAACAAGCTCCAATATTGTACAGTAATGACCCCAAACACTGAAGAACATTAGAGCAACAATACATGTTTTAATTAATTCTAGAATGGGTGGGGGACAGCATATGGCCCACCATGGCAATCCAAGGGCCCACTGTAAATCTTTATTACACAACTCATTTGCTGCTGTTCGAGAACAGAAAGGATTTAAAAAGCAAAACAGCAAGTCAAATTACTCTTCATCACCTCAGCGTCCTCACAATGAGGATTCATAAATTTCTACAAACCCTGATATGCACTAGTTTCCCCGCTTGCAACTGTGTGCGGTCTTACATTCTCGCTAGTGGTAGTCTCCCTTGGGAAGCATATCTTGTAAGTGACACTCAGTAAAGTTTGAATTGGTCACCCCTGTTCTACTAGAATACTGTAAGTCTCTATTTAAAAGGGTATTCTATGTGTTGAAGATTTATGATAAACTCTGACAATTATCTGCTATGATGAAATGAGTTTGTTTGTTTTTCACACATGCAGGCGCATACACGCTTGTGTGTGTTTCCAAATACACTTGTATGAGTATATGTTCCCCACTTCATGTTTATTTTGCAATCAAGCAATTAATTTGGGGTCAGTTCTTAATATTATTAAAAGTGAGTTACAATGGGGAAGGAAATCAATTATTTTTAGAACAGTGTAAGACTAGGGTCAGTGTTTTTCTTCATTTACTAACACAATATTGGGTTTTTTCTTTGTGCAGAAAAAATGAAAAGTTAAAAGAAAAATGTAAAGATTGCCTCTGCCTTCCTGTCTCCTTGTGGTTCTCAGCATTTGGTACTTCCTTCTAAAGTGTAGGGAATGACCAACCTGAATAAGGGACAAGAAAAAACTTCAGGGCAATACAACAGGGTGATAGAGTTCTTCCAATTCTTAATTCAGCAACCCACATCTCCAATTTCATATATTATAATGCAATAAAATAGTGAGTGTGTGTAAGGAAAGAGAAAAAGTGCATGAGATTGACAAAAACAAAACAAAACACAGAGGATGCTTTGAAAATGTCAATCAATTCCTACATGGCAATTAAAAAAAAAGAGGGGGGAGATTCTTGGAAACATTCTTTGCAGCACTCTCTGCTGTTATAGGAAATATCAAAATTTTCCTTTTCTCCTTCCTGGACCCCATAACATTTTACACCTGAACACTTTTTACTCCAGTCTTTTGGCATCATTTCCTTTATGGGTGAGGGGAAATTAATTGTGGTTTTTCCCCTCCTTTGCTTGGCCCACAGCATGTGTGTTACTCAAATACCAAAGAACTCATATATTTATAAGAACAGCGGTTTTCTATAAAGATATTGCACTGCCTCTCTCTCCCAGTCTTCAACAACACTATTACAGTGATACAGTACTACTCTGCTACTTTTAATACTGAGAACAAACTCACTCTGCAAAATGCAGAAAACCGTGATCAGAAATATCAATGGGGATTAGTGCTCTTCCAGCTGGCTTTCAGTATTTTAGCATCTAATGAATGGCAGTGAAGCACACCCTGGAGATCTGGGGCATCCCAGCTACTAGCAAGTGGGAGAAACAGCAGATTAGCAGAGGAAAGAAATTAATTGAGAATGAGAGAGAGAGGGATATGAAAAGATTAGGGAATGGGAACAAAGTTAGGACCTTGGCTTAAATAAGATAACTTTTCTTGTGGCCTTCAGGCTTGAACTATGCCCACTGACTCCAGTGACAGCGGGCCCTGAAGATTACATTCTTGACTTACTAGCATTGTCAGGATGAGGCATTCACTGTGGCAGCATGTTAAAAATGACTCTCCACGGTGAAGACATTTGATTTGATCCTTGATGCACCTTCATCTATCCTTCCCAACTCCTTTTTCTGTAAAATCATACAGTTAGTGCTAATGACAGATGCCCTATTGAGAGTGCTGGCTACCTCTGATTACAAGAAAACTGCACACCACCTTCACCAAGGAGCAATTACCTTCTGGGGTACAGGAAGTTCCCTCTCCATGGCCCATTCAAACTCTAGCCACCATAATGAGGCAATGCAATACATTAAAATATATTAGAATAAATTAACTAGTGTTTTCTATGTATTTATAGACTTCGGCTTACTAAGTATTGGACAATGACTCTTTAGCTCACTTCACAAAGGCCAGTCAATTATCAGCTGGAATAACTTTCTCTCTACAAACCTGGGCTGAGTTGAGCCAATAGCTAAGAAATGCAATATCCCATTATATCATCTACCTGGATAGCAACATAGATGATTTTGTGGACAATGTTCCTTGCTAGATTTTTTGCTGTGCAACTTTTTAAATGACTGGTATTACACTTCAGGAGGACAACTCATCCTATTCTGATAGATATAACTTCTTCAGGATAGATCACAAAATGGATCATTTTAACCTCCAGTCACTACCCTTTTTGCACAGCTTCCTATTAGAAACCTTCAGTTTGTTTCTACAGAGCAACTAAAATTAATTATATGTTGTTTTTTTTTATAGCTTCTAAAACAAAAAAACAAAGATGGACAGAGATGAGTTGAGATGAGGCAGAGGGATTGCTTGCAAAACTGGAAAGGTCAGTCTGTACCCATTAAAGACAATAAGTGCCAGAGTTCCTTTTCTTAAATAAATACCTTATCCCTAAACTCTAAGGTCTTGTCTATCCTTGCAAACTATTTACCAAGTAGCAGCAATGGGGGCAAGAGCACTGATGTTAACAATGGAGCATGCAATGACAGACAGGAGCAAGCAGTTTTGCTACTAGCAAGCGTTTGTGAAGTGGTGGTAAAAAATAACTTTTGTCCCTTATACACTAAGGATAAAGAAAATTGCAAACATAGATGCACCTTAGTTTTGTGATCTACTCCAGGATAGGGGTTTCTATTACTATGAAGCTAGAAGTCTTCTTAGACATTTAACAGCAATAAATGTTTTATGATTTATAATCCCCAGTAGTCATAGTGCCTTCCACCCAAGTACTCAAACTACTATGTATACATCATAAATGCCTCAACCTCCAGCCTGTGAGGTAGGTATTAATCAGTGTTACTTAAAAATGGGGAAAACTAGGCAAAGACAGGTTAAATGATTTGCCCAAGGTCACATGGTGAGGCAGTGGCAGAACTAAAACAGAACCTAGAAGTTCCAATTGCCATTGCTATGATCCAACCATTAGACAACGTTACCTTCAATTTACACATGCTCTAAATAAAGGTCAAACTGTGTTTCAGAACAGTGTGGGGTATTGAGCCATGGGGCCACTCCCTTGTAAAACAGGAGAAAATTAAAAAAGGGCTAGGGAGGAAGGTGCAAGGCAACAGATACAACAACTTGTTTCTGCAACCCAGCACAGCTTGAGAAGGAAAGTCCTTCAGCACTCTTCCCAGGTTGGGGCAGAGCTTGAATATGAACCTTGGACATGGAGAAAGATGGAGGTCTCTGGAACTAAATCTTACACGATAAGGAAGTGGGGACAATGAACCATGCCATACCCTCTTCACTGCTATCAAAGCAGGGGTGCATCTTGTATCTGTCTGCATGAATCAATGCCTGTGAGTGCACACAGGCTTGTGCTCAGGTACTTGTGGTCCTGCAGCAGGGGAGTGGTGATTCCTAGAGCAACCCAGCAGTAAGAATAAGTTTCAGTGAAGCTGACCTCTCCAAATATTTGCCATTTGTCCCTCCTGGCGAGCCTGGGGAAAACATCAAACATTGGTGTCTGCTGTGGTGTAACACTTGGGTTTTCAAAATATCAGTTTATAGTGGGGTTCTGATATACTGCATGTATCAAGTTCTACATGGACAACAAACAAAGACTTTGATAGGATAATTTTTGCTTACTGCAGTTTCAAACTGCAACAAAAAACAAGGAAGACTACAGAAAAACCCCACAGCAAAACTCAGCAGCTTTGAGTTGCCAAGTTACATCGAACTTCAGACATAAATCAGGCAACGAGACAACACATTTTCAGTAGAGGCAGCACCATGATATGATCTCAGTAGCATCCCTCCACTTCATCTGTCTTCAAAGTGCATTCTCAGTGCAAAAAGTAGAATTGAAACTAAAGGGGTTTACCGCCCCCTAATGGATTTCATGCTAAGACCAGAACTCTTGTTTGAGTTCATATGCTGCAGTGTTATGTGTGTCAAGTTCACCTCTGCATAGCGGAATAGTGCTGTCCTGGCTCTGCCCCTCAGCATCTATGTCCAACAGCGTTCGCTCCTCTACAGAAAGACCCACCTGGAAAGGAAGCAGAGCAGGAAGTCCTGGCCTTTCCTCTACAGTGCTGCTACTACTGGCAAAACAGGAGTCCAGATTGCTTGGGGTGTCAGTACTTGAACTATTGGCAGAAGATTCACCCCTGGCATGGCTGGGTGACACAAACCACCAGGGGTCAAGCCGCTGCCGATTGGCTGAAGGACGTGGCCTGGGCAGGAACTCCAAAGTCTTGGGTCTTTCCAGCGTAGAGTCCTGCTGTGCATTCCAGCGTCTTGGGGTTGGAGGAAAGACAAGGTTGGGGTCTGGCAGACGGGGGACCTCATTACGATCTCGGCTTGGACTGGGGGTTTTTAATACTCCTATCCAAAAGAGAGAAAGACAGCAGAAACATGAATTAGCTGCAGCAAATAAATGACTCCAACTCATCAGATTTTACTGTATGTAGAAAGTAAATGAATACCTAAAAACAGAAGGTTTGCACTCAGAATTCGGAATCCACTGAGCTTTAACACTGTATTATTTTGAAATGAGGGATCAGTCTCCTGTACAGCTTGCAACAGTTAATGAGATGCATTTGCTTCACTGCCAGGTTATGAGCAGAACACAAAGGTTAAGGGAGTAATCTCTGTCATTTCCGGATTTTTGGCTGTTTCACTCTACAGTTTCTCTACAGATTATAATAAATGTAATCTCTCATCATACAGATGTTGTATATAGCCAAGCATCCCAAAACAGATTTTATTTATCAGTAAATGGAGTCCTTCAACTAGTTAATCCAAAACGTTAAAAAATGTTGCAGGATTTTTAAAGACAGGGTGCCCAACTGGTAATGCATACTCCTATCAGTGTACCCAACGAAGAGAAATGTTATAGTTTGACATGTCTTTGTACAAAAATGTGCAGTGCAGGCTACAAGAAGCTCCCCTTCACAGTGTCTGCAGTCATTCTTCTCTCCAGTCCCCAATCCACATTTCTGAAGGGCAGTGGCCAATGTGCGTTTCTGTTGTCTAGACAGATGTGATGATGGACAGAGACTTCGGTTTCAGAATCTATAGTCTGATGACCTACAACTGAAAAGGAAGGAGGGATAGGAACAGCAGACCTAAATGCTGTTACACATCATTTGATAAGTGTTGGATCCATTTAGGGTAGTTCAACACAAGGAGATGGGCAATGAGGATGCAGCCATCATCTCACAGATGTGGTGGGGTACACCCAGAATCCTTCCAAGTGGCTTCTCTTCCCTTTAAATAGCTTGTATCACCTCAAGAGAGGCAGGCACCATACTGGGTGTCTCACATGCATTAGAAGGAGCTTATGTATCCTAATATTAACTGATGAACCCTTTCAATACCTTAGTCAACACTTTTCCTTCCAAAACTACTTCACTATTCGTTAAAATCTCAGAAATTAAAAAATTCCACATCCACACATGCTTCTCTATCCGATTCTTCTTTTTCAATTTAACTTTTAATTTTCCACAAGGACTGGTTTTATGAACATGAATGATTGCAATAACCCATGAATCATTACTGACCATAGTTCAACAGAAAAAACAAAACAAAAACTACACACTGCCAGACCCTTAACCTATCTGCATAGGAAAAACTTAGGGCTTAGCCTCAACACATGACCTGGTGTATAACTTACAGCAGTTTTGTAGTCCGGCATTCTGAGCAGAGAAGCCATCAGCAATCCCAGATACCCACTTCAGTAGGCACTATTACAAAACCTGACCACTAGATGGCAGAAACGGTGAAAATGTCTTTTTGCATAGAGCCAAAGTTTACCCTAGAGTAAAAATGGAAACACAGGGCACCTATACACATGCTCCGGTGTAGGAAGTGGGATGTTTGAATTACAGCAGCTCTCAGGAGCCGCTCTAATTAAAATGCCCACAGTGTTTCATGTATTTAGCACTCCGCCTTTCAAAATGGTGGTGGGGGTGCTCTAACTAAAGCTTATTCAATGAGCTGCAGTTAAAGTGCCCCTACCACCATTTTGAAATGCAGGAACACTGCAGCATGCTTGAGCATTCTGATTAGGAGTAAAATTGCAAACACAGGACACCTATACAGGTGATTAGGACATTCTAATCAAAATGTGTTGGAGCACATGTAAAAGTGCCCACAAAGTCTAATTTCACCTTTGAATTCTTCCAGGGGCAACTGCATACTGGATTTCTGTAAGCTACACTGGCATGGGAGTGCTATGTTATAGATGTATTCATTTTGCCCCAGCATAAGATTGAGTTATCAGTCATCAAATCACAGTACAACTCTCAATCCTAGTCCTTCTTCATGAACTGATATTTTGGGTATGCTGTGGAGGCTCTGTCCCAATGATGGACTGGAGGAACAGAAAATCTTGCAATGCTCAGTATGATCCTTCTGACCAATGAAGATACAGAAGTGGAACTGGCACATTTCAGAAACAGCTTCAGGCCTGTTCTTCTTTGGATTCTAGACTAGGGATGTTCAACTTGTGGCCCACAAAGTTACTGCATCCAGCCTGCAGGGCTCCCCATAGGTCCAAATATTTGGCAGCGGGGGAGTGGTGTCAATTATTATGGCCACCCTATCCCCTGCCAAATCCCCAAACCTCAATACCTGCATGACAGGTCAGAGTCACGCTACGCCTCCTTCCCCCATGGGGCTGGGCCATGGTCCCTGCTTTTGGATCAGAGCCCGCCCATGCCCCCCCTTCCCTCCTTGTGGGGCTGGGTTGGGGCCTGACCATGCCCCCTTCCTTGAAGGGCCAAGCCATGCCCTCTTCCCTCCTGTTGGGCCTGGGCCATGCTCCCTTCCCCCTGCGGGACTGGGTTGGATCCTGGACATGCCTTCTTTCCTCCTGTTGGGGCCTAGCCATGCCACTTCCCTTGCAGGGCCAGTTAGGGCCTGGCCACACACCCCTTCCCCAACAGGACTGGGCCACATCCCTTCCCTCCCTGTGGGGCTGGGTTGGGGTTAGGGCTGGGCCATGCCTCCTTCCCCTGCAGGGCTGGGCCATGTCTCTTTCCCTCCCACTGGTGCTGGGCCATGCCCCCTTCCCCTCATGGGGCCGGGTTGGGGCCTAGCCATGTCCCCTTTCCCACGCCATGCCAGGCTATGCCCCCTTTCCTCTCCTCTCCAAAGGGCCGGGCCATGCTCCTTTCCCCTGCAGGGCTGTGTTGAGGCCAGCCTGCATCCCCCTTGCCCTCCAACCTCTGTACAGCTAGATGGTGCCCACACTTGATCAGGAGCACAAGCTGGATCCGGCACATGGACAGACCAGGTACTACCAATCTGTCCTGCTGGGCAAAAAGGTTGGGCACCACTGTTCTACACTAAAGGTTGGACTGAAGGTGCAAGAGTGAACACTTGTGGCAGAGGTGGAATCCTGGGAACAAATATGAGAAACATTTCTTTACCATCTACTTTTTGCCTAAAAACAGCATGCTAAGATGCAGAGAAGTCATGCAACTTCTCAAAGGTCTCATAGGGAATCAGTGGCAATATTGCATGGGAACCAATCAGTGTATTTACAATTAATTGTTTGTGTAAAGACTGCACTTAAGGGTCCTTGACATGGACCAGCCATTGTGCTAGGTGCTGTACTAACGGAATATTAATTTCCTTACTTTGTCTGGCACTTATCCTAGCAAAGAAAAATATAAGAAACTTACCTACTCCCAATGCTCCTGTTAAACAGTTACTGGAAGGGCATCCATTGGCAGGGCACCCATTGGCAACCAGTCCAGCTGCTCTGATGGCTCCATCAGAGGGGGTCCGCCTGTGTCCTTTCTGGGTATGGGAAGAAAGAGTCACATGCGTTGGAGTCAGAGACTGGTTACGGTCTTCCTTGAACCTCTCAATCTGGACATTGACCAGTGGGTTGCTAATTACTGGTAAAGGAGCCTTGACTGTCACAGGGCTGACAGGCATTTCATATACTACAATCTCATCACTGTCTGAACGCAGTAGTGACCGGGTAGAGTTACATTCAGAAATAGAAGACAGGGAAAGAAGGGTCAGGGAGGTGGATGGCTCGCCCAGCAATAACATGGGCTCATCCTTCTTGAACAGCTTCCGGGAAGGTGGGCTGGTGCTCCTGCGTGGGCGTCCAGCCCGCTGAAAAATGCTTTCCCGCTTCTTCTTTTCCTCCTTGAGTGGTTCTGGTTCCTCCTCAGTCAGCAACTGACACTTGCCTGCTTCCAGCAGGTCAAAGCCTAGCCCTGCAGCAGCCAGCACTGCCCCACAGCCAAGCAAGGCAACCTCATACCGCTTATGCTGAGAGCCACCCCGTTTCAGGCTGTTGGTGGGGGTGAGCTGGGGGGTGCTTGTGGCAGAGTTCACAGGTGTGGATTCCTCATTGGCATCACTAGATGGGCCATCCCAGTCTTCGTTCTTCTGGAATGGGATGCAGAGGTATGATGGGCTGGGCCCAGGCGAGTGGTGCACTTTGCTCTCTCCATTAGCACATTCGCTGTCTTCATCTTCTGCAAAGCAAATGGGAAATGTATTTTAGACTGGCATAACTTTTTCACTGGAGAATGTGGGATAATTACAAAATGTCTTATAAACATAAATGGTGTTTTTGCTTTGATTCTTTCTCCTTTGTATGCATTGCAATCTCATCTAAAGCATCAATTGTACAACCATAGCCAAACGCCAATAGTTTCTTCTCTCTAAAGTAGATAATCGAAGAGAGCATGTAGCTGGATTTAAACTCTCAAAGCTGATGCAAGCTAAAAATCACTGCAAAAATGAAGACCAGATGAGTCACATAATTCTCATCCCAGCTGGAACTGAACAACACATAAGGACATGGCCAGAAAGGTGGAGAAACAGATAAGGAGCCCTCCTACAATATTTCTGGTAAGTAAAGGTGTAGCCAGTCCCCATGCTGCCATGCTCCCATATCAATTCCAAAATTCCAACATCAATTATCAATATTTTTACCAGGGAAGATCACACTAAGTGTAAGAAGTTCAGAGCTTCCACAGAGAACAGCGTGACAGCTGAGAGGTTTGGAGAGACTCTGTGAGCAGCAGTAGCAGAAAGTGAGGGATGAACACATACAGAATATCTAAAAGGAGAAGGAAAGCTACTTATAGAAATACAGTGAAATACAAAAGTCACCAAAATGAAGAAATCCTGGGGAGGAACAAAGAGGCTCACTCAAATGTGTGCAGAGGCAGTGGTGAAGGTGGCTCGCTCTTACCCATCTCAGCTAGGCTGGTGAATCCTGGAAAGGCAGCTGCTGTTCTCTGGACCTTCCCAAGGTTTGGGGCACTGGATGACCAGTGCTTGTATCCTTCCACCAGAGCCTTCAGGCTGGAAAAGAAAGACAGGAAAAATACAGCACCCATAAAAATCTTCCCCTTCCTTCTGTGTTTACATTTAGTGCTACTCCATTTTGAGCTGTATGAGACCCTCCATATCAATTTAGATCAAGATAATGTCCTCCTCAACCAGACATGTTACAATGATATATTTCCACTAAAGAAAAACACAGAAAGGGTCTCTCCTAGTGTACTACGACATGGCAGGCACAGGGACCTCTGCTGTGAACTAGAGCTCTTTACTGAGGCAGAAATTTACAAGGTACCATTTTAAAGGATGGAAGCTAGAGAAACTAAGCAAAACTTTCAGGTCTCTTACTAAAATGCTTGTTGTTGCTATTTCATAGTAAGTGTGATGATAAACTCTGAATAAAAAATGAATTGTCATCAAGAACATTTCAATGCAGAACACAAGACAATAAAGAAAATCACTGGCATGAAATAGGATGTGTCAAATCATGACTTCTTTGTCCATTTAAAAATTTCCCCCTAAACGTAGTTTTAAAGCAACTATTTAATGGTAGCAGTAGTTTTATTTATATATAAAAACATGGTACACCCTGGAATGATTACATTAACATGAGAACAGCTGATGCAATCATACAAGCTGCATCTAAATCACTTATTCTCTCTTGCCTATGGGCAGAACTAACATTAGCTGGGGAAACTAACTCAAAATTACCTACTTGGGAGAATTTCTGAAACTGAGCTTTTTGTGGCTTGAGCCCAGCCCTTCTGTCCACCTATATATGCTGATGCTCAGTGGTTACCTCTTTGCGCAACTGTCTAGTCAGTACAAATGTCAGCACCTTGACTGACAACACTTTTTGGCATGCCAGCAGTCAGGAAGGGTACGGCCACCCATTAACTGCCTTGCTATCTGGTCTTAGATATCTGAAACAGCTCTTTCCACACCATTAAAATAAATCCATCACAGCTTTGGTGGAGAGCTATGACCTAGTAAGGCAAATCATACACTGAAAGAAGAAATCTAGTCACTGTCATATATCAAGCTCAGTAGCCTCACTGTATTATGGAGTCTAAGGATTGTGGCCTTTTAAGAGACTCCTATGATGGTTGGGTAGAACTGACTATTAACAGTGGGTCAGAAGCAATGGTGCCAAGCAGTCGCATTATGGAGTCGTCTCCTAGTTATCCCTCTCTTTTAATTTATTTATGAACGTACACCAACTTGTTCCTGAAAGCTAATTATGGCTCCTCAGCTGAACCCATAAATAACACAGGATGTCATTACCTGACCTTACCTGGGCCTGGAAAAAGTATCTTAATAGTTATTGAATGAGTTGGTAAAGCTGGTGTATACCCAGTTCTGTTGCTGACCTGTATGACCTTGGGGAAGTGACATAACCTTTCTGTGCCAATTTCTCCAAAATGGGAATGGGGATAATGACCTACATCTCTGAGTTCTCATGAGGCTTAATTATTGCTATAGACACAGTGCAATTCTACAGCGCCTTCTATTCCAGGATTTTGAAAGTATTAGTATTATAGATTTTCTTGTGCAGGTGTGCATACTTTATTTAATCTCCAGTTAACTAGAATGCCCCCTCCTCGTCACTGAACAGAAGATTGAATTATTGAAGCAAAGTTACAAGTCTACATTTGCTGCTGCATGTAAATCAGACTAACTGTAGTATCTGTATTACCCTGAAGCCATTAATATTTCCAGTGCACAGGAACATGTTTTAAGTTGCACTAAAAGCATCCTGTACCATTCTCATTTGTTTTGAGAGATCATCATTTTCCCTATATTAATAATTTTAAAATGTGTGCTATATAGTATCCTGCACTAATATCCAGACAGCATAGCACTGACTCTTACTTTCCAATGGAAGACCTCAATGCAACTTGATAAGAAGTGTGTGGCCTGGTCGTCTGTAAAAAGGCAAAATTTTGTGTCATGCTTCATTTATCCAACATGCTCTGTAGTTATATGGTAACCATATCTTTGTAACTTTAGATACATTTAAGCATCCCAGACAAATTTCTAGAAAAAGCACCACAGAAAAGGAGACCAATAAAAGGAGGATACAGGTGGTAACTGCAAGGAAAGAGCAGTGGCACTGCGCTCAACCTAAGGTTAAATACAAAGGTCTGTAACAACATACATAAATGACAATTAGGAAGAGGTTTCTCTCTCTCTCAAACTGTAAAAATGTGAGTTAGATTGTCCATGTGCAGATAGTAAAAAGCATACATGGTGAACAATGCACAATGTTAGTCTCAACTTCTCTTTAAAGCAAAATATCCATAACAATTAAAAGGGTATCCTCAGATGCCCTTCATGACATAGCAGGATATCAATTTCTGCTTCTCTATATCGTCTAGCTAGACAGTTTCCCCTCACAAAAAAAGCATAAAACAAAAGGTTCAATGGCACTAACAAAGAGAGCTTCACTTTGAAGGTCAAGATGAGGAGAGGTCTGTATAATTCCATGACTGCTAAATTTGACTGGGGTCATAAGATTTTCTTCTCATCTTTTCATTCTTCACCACTTCCTTCTTTCCCCTCAATCAGAACCACTGCTACCAAATGTTCTTGCAAGACTGACAAGAAGAATGCTGTACATTATAAAGGCCAGTAGGGTGCACTTTAAAGCCATTCAATATATATCTTCCACTCTTAATACACAACACTGAACCACTTATACTCTGCTTGAGGTAAGAACAACTGGAGTCATACTTGAAAGCACTAAAAGCCAAGCTACCGGTTCACCCTAACAGTATTAACTATTCATTTGGAAAGCTGTGGATTTTTCAGTAGTCCAATTTGGGTTGATTAACAGGCAGGGTGTTCATGTGTTTACTGAGTTAGACACCAGAGTTAGTAAGTTTTTTCTCCTCATCCACCTTTCCCAACAAAAAGCCTACTGCCATTTCCTAGGGATTTGAGACTTGATGATACTTCATTTTGTCAGCAAATTGCCAAAGTATAACTAAATCCTTAAGTAACCTTTCATCTATAGAGGGCTTCTCCAAGAGCATGCTGTCCCTTCACGCTATGCTGAAGCATTAATACAGTCCTGAGTCAAATAGAAGACAGCCTGTTACTGAATCTCCAGTGGCACTTCCTATGGCACCAATTTTCTACTAATCAGGCTCAGCACTGCTTGGCTTATGAGATCTGAAGAGATGACAGCTCAGAGGCCTGTGGCTACCACAAATCCATGCATGTACCTTTAGTACAACACTGCATTAAAATCACAAACACTAACCCAAATGCTGATGTAAAAAGTCTGACAAATGTCTATCTTCAGGCAAAACAAAATTTCCCATACCACTTGTATCACCAGACTAAGCCCATGTCAGTGTTTTCTCCTATTTGGGTCTGAAAGGGATAGGGGAGTATTTCACATACAAGAGATGAAGGGCACTTTTACACATGCTCCAGGGGTGGGAGAGGTGGCACTTTAATTACAGCAGCTCCAAGAGTCGCTCTGATTAAAGTGCCACTGCATCTCCTGTATTGGTAACCCCATACTTAAAAATGGCTTGTCTGATAGGCTTTAGTTCAAGTGCCCCGCTGCGATTTTTAAGCGTGGGGACACTGATACACAAGACGCAGGAGGCTACTGGAGCATGGCAATTTGCCATGCTCCAGCAGGCTCAATTAATCGAGTTTGCTCCAATGCACTGGAATCCCAGCATGTCAGAACAGCCTCTGCACCTGTGTACAGGTGCCCAACGGGCTTTCAAAATATTTCCTAGATTAATTATCACAGTATCACAGCAAAAATGTCTTGACACTGGTCCAAGATACAGTCAGCCTTAATCTGTTGCTGATGGTTTAGTTTATCAACCTGTTGTTACTGAATGTGCATATCACTGAAAGCCGTAGACAAGGTTTAGAAGGGCAAAGGTCTCCATGGAAACCCCGGCCCCGTGCTATCACAGCGCAACTGCTTCTGGGGTCTCCATGGAAACCAGCCCCAACCATGCGGGCAGGGACTGCCTGGAAATGGGAGTCCACTGCTGGCTGGATCTGGCCCCCAGGCCAGACTATGTCCGCCACTGCGTTAGAGTGAAATTGTAGCCATGATGGTCCAGGAATTGAGATGCAATGTTTTTGGGGGTGATATCATTTTATTGATCCAGTGTATGAACGAGCGCATTTGAAAGCTTATCTGACTTTATCCCAAATATGCAGTTGGTCCACAAAAGATATCACCAAAAAATCCTTGTCAAATCCTTGGAAGATAAACGTTCCCACTGTCCCTACAGAAGGGTCAAAGATCGAATGGTCCACAGAGACCATTCTACAGTCTCTTGTAAAGACCATCTTGAAACACATGGATAAGGCAGTGGGGAGGAAGTTTCCAGTCATCATCCATGCAGTCTCTGCAAATAAAGGAATTCATTTTCCGGAGCATCTGTATTTACTCTATTAAAGACGAGGCTTTCTCTCACTCTTAACATGGGGAAAAAAGCCCCTCGCCTTGCATTCAAGCATTGGGGTAGGGGGGTGGCAACAGCGACAGGATGCTGCTGGAGCTAAAACTGGAGCCACAGCTGAAGCTGCAGCCTGCCTCCCCTGTTGCCTCTGCATGCCCTGCCACCCCTCCCCCAAATCCCCTAGTCTCACCCCCTCTTCCCCTGCCACTTATCCCTCTCTCTCCCCCTCTGTTGCACTCCTTACCTTTGCTCCCTCATTGGAAGACTCCATACCTGCTGCAGCCTGGGGCATGGAGCATTGCTGTAGCCTGGCCCTGTGGCTGCAGCCTGGCCCCGTAGCAGCAGCACTGCTGTTCCAGTCCCAGCATGGAGGAGTGGGGAACAGGGGAATGAGGAATTGGGGCAGCCTCAGGCTGTGGGGGAGGGGCAGGCAGGCAAAGTGGAGCTCCTGTGGAGACAACCAGGCACCCCATTGTGAAGGAGCAGTACCTGGCCCCCTTTCTCTTTCTCTTCAGCCATGTCTTTATGTTAACTGAAATGTTTTTTGACAGGCTGTCTTTAAAGAACCTTGTCTTCCTACCCTGTCCCCCAGCCCTGAGTCTGATAAGGCTGTATAGGGCTTTGCCTCTCCTCTCTTTCTCTCGTCCCTGCCCTTATTGCTAGGGGGTGGATCACCAGCCCTGCCGGGCTTCAACCTGTCTTAGTCTTCTTCCTTTTTGTCAGGGTCCGAGAGTCCAACTTCTGGTCTCTGAGCCACCAAAACCATAAATTTAAGTCCAAAAAAAAGGAAACAGAAAAAAAATCTTTGTGTACTAGGCCCGATGTTCTGTGGCCTCCTTGCCTGCCCTTACTGCCACCATGGTCTATTGGGTGTTACTATCGTCATGAGCAGGAAAAAAAGGGATAAGAAAAAAGAGCAGCCAACAGGCCCACAATGGGCTCTCAAGAGAGTCTGTGGCCCTGGCGGTGCCCCACTTTCCTGGGCCCCTCTGGTGTCACCAGTTCTTACTCTGTTTGGGCACACACAGCCAATGCTTGGGGCTCATCAAAGGTGAACATAAAACCACCTTTCAGTTTTTTGTATCTTCTTCCTAGGACCTTCCAAGGTGCAACAAAAAAGGCAAAAAAAGAAAAGAAAACAAAGTTCTCAGTATTTCGTGGGTGCTTGTTCCTCTGTTCTCGGTTCACAGAAGTGCCTCCTTTCAGGCATCAGCTCTCCTGGCTGGATGGGTTTCTGCCCTTACCTCTCTGCGGTGCTCTGTCTCCCTCCGCCTCCATGGCCACCTATCTTCCTCTGGCCTGGGCATAGTTGTACCACACAGCCCCACCCACATGGACACCTGACTGGGCTTCCCGTTCCCTAGATGCAAGTATGCTCAATCTCTTGATCTCTTCCTCCAGCTCTGCAAGTGTAAGCCCCTGGCCTGGCCACATCCTTTCTCCAGGTCTCTGCTTCGCTTCTCTACTGCCAGCTGCTTGCCCTGCTCCTGTCCAGCTGGGGCCTCTGTTGACAGCCACTGTCTTCTCCATCCCCCCCACATTTTGGCTGGGTCCCTCCTTACAGCACACAATGATTCCCTTTTCTAAGCTACAAAGGTTCTGGCCTTAAAGGAACCCTGTTGCCTTTCCTTCCCTGGCCTCCTCTTCTCCATAACTAGAGAGTAAGTGGACGGGTGGGGACAGGTAACAGGGGGCAAGCTGCCTGCCTCTCTCACTGCCTGCTCCCTACTACTTGCTCCCTACTACTCCCCACATGCCCTATCATGTTCCACCCTCTTTTGCATTCCCCAACCTGTCCCCCACTGCTGGCCCCATTACTGCCCCCTCATCACCTCTTCCCCCACCACCTGCAGTAATGGGGAGAGACAAATTTAACAAGATCTTCCAATAATTAGATTCCATATATGGAAAATTAAAATAAATTTATAAATTTGCCATGTGTAGAATCTATTTATTGGGGAGATCACCTTGTCATCCTTGTATTTGGGTATGTATGGTAATATAACAACATCTTTCACTAGTATTTAAGTTTATGGGGAGGGAAATGTTGTAAGTGGCTAGGCCTTTTGCTGGAATTTAGAAAGACTATCCACCTTTTCTACCCTTACCGCTGCAAAACCACATGAAAGGATAGGACAGGTCAGTTCCTTAAAGTGAAGTTAATTTTACCCGTTCCCTTTAAAACTGAGATGTTGTCTGTCTGTTCATATCTTTCCAGATGGATTCAGTAAGGTCATGGCATCATGCACGAAACATCTAGAAAATAACAACTGTTTTGCTGACTGGGCAATGCATATATGATGAGATGCTGCTGCTAACAAAGTATCCCAGATTGATGGGCTATTTAGGGGGAAGGGGGCTGCAATAAGCTGTATTGACTCAGATTACACATTGCCCATCACTGGTATTATCTTTTTAGTTATTTATTTTGGCACAAATCTTGAGGTTTGCTTGAGGAAAGCTAGAAATAAACTGAAAAGTACTCTGCAAGCTTCGCCCACAGGGTTGTGCCACTACCCATTAATCCTGGCTAGTAACATTTTTGCTGTTCCAGTTGCCAACCCCCTCCCTCCACCCCCTACCCCCCTACTTTCTGCCAGTACATCTTGAACCTTACTTTCTCCATCACACCTGTAACTTTTTCCACAAAGGAAAAAGCCCTGAGTTTATATGATGATGTATTACAATGAAATTCAACATCATAAGTAATGTTCCTGTTTAATTCAAATTTATATAAAGCCAGTCATGGAAAGATGGAGTAATTCTTTACCCTTCTGAAGCCCTGGCTCCTTGCAAGGGTACCAGCATGGTCCAGAGCTGGGGCACAGCCACAACCCACTGCCTGTATGCCCCTGCCTGGAGCATGCAGGCTCCAAGTTGCAGCTCTGCCCTGGCTCTAGACCATGCTGTCACTATTGAAAGATCCCAGCCCGGCTCTGGAGCACCTCCCCACCACGCCACACACCCTGCCAGTGCTGCTGGGACCAGTATCTATGGAAACTGGCCCCAGCTGGGGCTGCTGGAAAGTGGAATCTGTCCACCGGTCAGATCCACCATTTTGCCCACTCGTGCTCCGACACAAAGATTTGACAGACAGATAGACTAATTACAGGCAAGCTATATCCTGTGACATCTTCCCCTCTACTAATCTGGGCTGCATTTGAACTAGCAATCTAAACATGAAGGCCTCCCAACTTATGAGGCATATGGCCCCTCCTTTCTTTTAATCATGTAATTAAAAATATACTCTAAGCTTTGAAGCCACACTGTAACAGTGCCAAGGTTAAGATCCAGGTACACAATACTCAGAGAAGACTGAAGCTATAGAGCAAGAGTCAACATCATTTCTGCAAGAACATTCCCCCAAGCATTCATTTACTGAAAGAATATGTATACTTTTTTAAGGCTGAAAAGAAATATCTGCGCGGTTGTTCCAGGCTCTATTTAATAACATCATATAACAGAAGGAAATAAGTATATGAAGAGTATAAAAATGAAGGAGGAAGAAAAACAAGGCACATTCAGAAATTGAAAAATATTGCCCTACAGAAAAGTTTAGATTCAATACCAAGAGAACTTAGACAACATCCACAAGTTACTACCTGTGAAACAGTTTCCCAAAGTTATATAGAAGATGCCTCATTGTTTAAAACGAGAATGAACAAAGCACTGGAAACCTTACCAGAGGGAATGGTCCTGCAAAGAAAACCTGAAGATGGAGTAGGTGCTACTTTACATATTTCCTTCTTGCTATAATGTCTATGACACTGTGAATAAACATGCCATCTGAAAAGTACAGTAGGCCTGCAGGCCAGAGGGCAGGATTTCTGCCAGGTAGTCTTCCTGAGAAGTTCTCTCAGCAGTTTTAACGGTTGGAAAACTTTACCTTCTCCTACTTACCCATCTTCTCCTGCAACTAACTCCTTGTGACAAAGGGAACTTGGTCCCCACGTGCGGCCTTTCTTTTTATGGCCTTTCTTCTCTTCCTCCTCTCCTTCCTCCTTCTGAAGGACAGAGCTGCGCCCCCAGGTTTTACTACTTTCGCCAGGTGTCACTATAGAAACCAATACAAGAAAAAATGTGGGCATATGGGGCAGGAAAAAACCCCAAGATGCTGTGTATGCTTTTTGAATTACAATGCAGCATTCTTTCAGCACAGGTGAGAAGAGGAGCAAGGCAAAATGCTATAGTTTTCAAGGAAATTCATGATTAAACTTACTACTTAACCATCTACCTGAAGAACTTGAAGAGCTCACCAGCATGTGAGACTTAGTATCACACATTCTAGCATCACAACACCCATGTCAGGCAAATAAGTGTTATTACTGTGTTTTTAGAGGGGGAAAATCAGGGACAGAAAGATTATGCAACTTGCCTATGGTGACAAGTAATCTGTAACAGTAGAAAATAAAGCACAGGCTCAAAAACAATATGGCAAAGGCAATGGCCATGTAAATTCTCCGCACACTGTCTTTCTACCATGCTTCAACCCTGAATCAAAAGCAATACCTCTAGAAATGAGAACAAGGCAGATCTTCACATCCTATTTAATCCTCAATATCTTCTTGGAAACTACTAATATATACAACTAAAGGTACCTGTACACATCATAGGTTTTAATCCTCATTAAATAGATTTAAACATTTACATTTGTTTATTTTGGAGTGTTGCATCTGTGTTTACACGCACTAGGTTTTCAAGTGAATTAAGCCTTGGAGCATCACAGATGTGTTTATATGCATTAGGTTTTAAAACAAATGAAGGTGGGTCCCTGGCCAATGCTGCAGGAGTGTGGGACAGTCCAGCACTGCTCCCCATCCCCTGGCCTGAGCCCCCCCACTCACTCCATGCCAATGCCCTGCCATGCAGCTGTGGAAGCAGGGAGCTGGCAAAATACACAAGGAAAAAAAACGAAAAAAAAACCAGAAGTAATTTGAAAGTGAAACCAATTCAAAGGGGTGAACTACAAAAAAGTTGCATTAGCATCTGGTAGACAAAAAGGCTCATTACATGTCTTTCAGTGCCTTTGTGTTTGCATGCAATGAATCCATGAACATGGTGCTTTCATTCTTGGCGAGTCAAACTAAAATACATCCAAGGAGTTTTAGTTTACTGCACAAGAAAGACTTTCAAAGCATTAGGAAATCCCGCTCATGCAAATTGATATACAGTTGCAGCGCATCAAAGGGCAAAAATTGCGGTGTGTACATAAGCCCTGGAAGCTCAAACCCATACCAGCCACTAAGCCATACTTCTCATTAACTCAGAGTTTCTTTACTTCCTGACTGCTTATTCAGGAATCCCATTTCCATATCAATTACCATTATTTTCTTGCATGCTAGCTACCAAACAATATCCATTTATTTGCCACAGATTTCTCTTTCAGCCAAGTAGCCTGTCTACTCTAGAAAGCCTGTCTAAAGTCACAGATCAAATCTGTAAGTTTAGCTATAACAAATATTTTGTTTTCCCATAGGAATACTTTTCCAATGTGATCAATTAGCAAGCTCTCAGGAACATGAGTAAGTAAAGTTCAGTCATTAAGGGAAATGAACAACCCTCTTTTCCCACTTCACTCCCATATATCATAAGGCAGCCTCATTTAGGAAGGTTTATACAGGTCTTGCCCTAAGGCAGCAGCCCAGGACTTTACTGCTGCTGAACATATTGTAAATTCCCCAGATTTAATGATTATAGTGAACTCCTTACACTGGATGGCTCGGAGCCTGGGAATGATGGTAGGACTAGCTGGGGGACTGGAGCAGCTACTGATCAAGCTTTTCCTTTTGTCCATGGTTGGAGATGCTTGCACAGTGAATTTATGCTGGAAATCTGTTTGAACACATACATGAACACAAATAGGTTAAAACATTAATGAAATAAACAAGCAAAAAAACCTCCAAAGTATTTCATTCTTGGTAGTATCTTTGAAAAACGACAACAGCTTCAGAGATTGAATTTTCAGCTCATACGCAGAAGTGTATATTTTCTAGTTCACAACCATCCAATCTTTTCAGTCCCCAATTCAGTCCCCAAGTTTGTAATTATGCCACCTGATATACATCTGCCAAGGAGATGCACAAGCTTATGTACAGAAACATATGTCTACTAGGTGGCTAAATTTTATGTCTACATATAAGCCTGAAAGCTCGTCTCCTATCTGCCCCAACCATATGAATTGATCCAATGAAAGGTATTATCTCACCTCACAAATATTGCTTCTTTCATCTCCCTGGACCATCACAACTACATCAATAACACTACTAAACATATTCCTGTATCTCTTTTTTTTAAAGTGAAAACCTTGTCATCTTATTTCCCAAACAGCCTTATAGGACAAGCAAAAACTCCAGCAACAAATGTGTAAAACCTAAAGAGGGTACTATTAACAAGTAATAAAAACTAAAACTACTCTCTACAATTACCTTAGATGACATGGAAAATAGCACAGTGTATGTTAAGAACCACATTTCAAAAAGCCAGAAACCCTGGGCAAATTAAACAGGAATAAACATAGTTTTCTGTTTCTTGCCAACTTTGACCTGTCCAGTCTAGTCACACATATAGTACCCACACCTCTCATTGTGGAGTGTTACTTATATTTGACAACCATCTTATTCTCATAACTGTCTCCAGTTGCTGACCAATTGTATTACCATTTTCATTAGGGGTGTGTGAAGTGGGCCCTATTTGATTCGGATTCTGATTCAGGCCGAATCAGGGACAGTGATTCGACTCGTTGATTCAGATCACTGCCCCTGATTTGATTCATCCAAATCTGAAGATTGGATGCCGATTCGGAGAATCAGTGATTCGGACACAGACACAGCTTTAAAAGTTTTTTCTGCATACCTTGAGGTACCAGACACGGCTTGTGATTGCTGCGATGCTGGGGCGGATGAAGCGTCCCACAGAAGTGCGGGGGGGGGGGGGGGGGGGGGGCGGCCCTCCACGTGCTCAGCAGCAAACCCAGAAGTGGACCAGAAGTACTTCCTGTCCATTTCCGGGTCTTCCAGGGATCACATTGGGGGTTCCCCCCATATTCCGCCCCGGCTCAGTGATCAGCCACAGGGGGACCCTGGGTGCCCTTCCAGACCTAGGAGGCACCAGTCACCAAGCTGGAGGGGTGCAGGAGGGCCCCCCAGCACACTCCCTGGAGGACCCAGAAGTGGACCAGAAGTGCTTCTCGTCCACTTCCAGGTCTGCTGCTGAGCGTGCTGGGGAGCCCCCCATGCTTCTGTGGGACACTCCACGCACCCCAGCATCACAGCATTCATGAGCCCCTGCTACCTAGTTATGTAGAAAAAACATTTAAAGCTGTCTCTACGTCCGAATCTCCGAATTGATTTGGAAGTTCCGATTCAATTCGGAGAGATTAAAGGGTCTCCTGATTTAATTCAGATTCAGAGATTCAGCCACCGAATCGGGCTGAATCTCCACCAAATTGAATCAGGGACCGAAGCTTCACACAGCCCTAATTTTCATCTAGCCTGAAAGAGTAGAACTAAAATCTAAGTCTACCTTACTCTCCGTACAAACATTCATTAGTAGTTCATCTTTTCTTTAACTGCCTGAGGTGACCCTTAGAGTTGCAAGGTAATTTCCAAATCTAAGTTTCCACAAACAGTAGGGTAATGGCAGCTCTTGTGATCCTATGTGCATTCAACATCATCTTTATTTAACAGTAAGACTATTCCAGAGTATGTCTCCACCATTTTCAAGTATTTTCCTCAACACAATAGAGCATTTGAAGTATTGCAGTACTGACTGTTGCCATGATGAGATTTTGCTTTTTATGGCAAACCACCTTGATACCACCATCTTGCTTGGGACCATGCAAAGGGTAACATTCTCTAACATGTCACATGCTTTTCCGGGTGCATTTTTCACTTTGGACCTCTGGGCAGTGTTATTCATGAAGTATCCTCTTGCTGCCATTTTCCAAACTTTTCTGTAGCCCCTGGCCTTTAATTCTTTGATGCCAAAGGGGTTGGAATTTCTTAGAGCACATCAGGTGACCAGCAGCATTTAACACAAAAGCCATAGGCATAAAGGAGTTCTCAGATTCACTGGCCTGTTCAGTAGCACCCATCTGGCACTGCAGCACCACTGACCTGAAGGGAGGCTGATATGATTGCCATCCTTCAGCTTGAGTCGGTGCTTCTTGAACTTTCCCATGCGTTTCTTCACCCGAGGCTTCTCCTGGCACAGCTGGTGGATGATGATGTTGAGTTCCCTTTCCAGGATATCAATTTCACGTTCTGCTAGCTCCTGCTCCCGCCGCCGCAACAGCTCCTCGTGGTTCTTTTGCTGGACTGCAGCACGGGTCAGCTCCTCCTCCCATGTACGTAGCTCCTGCAGGTAGATGAGGGAAGAGGAGGAAGAAAAATTGATGGGCTACAATCAGGCATTCTGGCTCAGATCAATATACCTTTGAGGGCAAAAAAACCTGACAGTGGTTTGTATCTATCTCATTTCTGCACCCCTGTTCACAGGCCCAGAGTGAAGTGATACAAAGACTGAACTTCCCTCTGCCCCCTTCAAAATTCTCCTTCCAGTGCAGGTTGTCCACTCTCTGGTTGGGCAGTGTGGGAAAAGCTAGTTCTGTTGCTGACCAGACATATCAGCCAGTGACTAATCAGAAAGCTTCTGTTTCTAAAGGGGTCAGTCAGGCATCTTTCTAACACCAATACATTTATTTAAAAAGAGACAAAATTCTATCTTTGACAGGCTATGAATCAGTGTTTCTTTCAACTAGTATAAAACACTTCAGATAATGCTCTTGTTATATTATAAAATGTTTAAATTAGAGAAAAATCTTTCAAGAAACAAAGAAAATCAAAGACTAGAACATGTATCAGACATGAGTCTGCTCTGTCTCTCAAGCCTGAGGCTGACTATAGGACTGGATGTCTGACCTGACCTTTCAAGTCTGATCAGCATCATGACCTTAAAGGTGTCAGAGAATAAGTCTCAGTAAAATAAGTTGTCTGTGAAATGATAGCACAGGTTCAGATTTTCCAAACCAGGGAAGACGAGGGCATTTGAACCTAGAAACTTCTAGAAATCAAGGAAGGCAGACAGAAGTGATAGAGAAGGAGACCAAGGAAAGCGGAGCTTATTTTTCAGTATATCCATTTACTTGTTCCCCGGCCCAAATTAGCACCTGCATTTATTTCATAAGGAGTTTTTAAAAAGTCTAAAAATAACGCTATCTCAGGCCACATAAGATCAAGGAAACCAGCTATACCACAAATAAAAAAAAATAATCAAGGGAAAGAAAGTGGTTTTTCTTTCTTTTTTTTTTTAAGCCCCCTTTAAACTGAGGTCATTCCTATTAATTTGTGCCAGAAGTATACTCCTGTAAACATACAGAAGTTAAAATTAACTTTTTAACCTTTTCCTTGCTGATTAAATGATTTAACGGAAATTATTAGAGATTTCAAAAACCACTGTTCTTCTCACTGCACTCCTTCCTTCCTATCACAGGACAAGCAAATTCAGAAACCAGAGTATGAAACTCCAGTCGGTCAATTTCACTCCAAGAGGTAAAAATTGAAGAGATTACAGTTAAACTCCTTACAATCTGGAAGCATTCTGTTAAGTAGGTTTCTTCAGACAGATTTTTGTAACTTCACTGTTTTCTGTGATACAGTTTGATATACTTTATTTAAAAGGGAAACAGTCTTAATATAGTGTTTTTCCTTAATGTTGCAGAGAAATGTTTCTATTACTCATATAATGGTAGTACCCAGAGGCTATACTTGGGAGTGTCACCTTTCTAGCACAGTGAACTATGCACAGTTAGACAGTCCTTGCTTCAAAGAATTTATCAATGTAATAAAATGTAAAAACTCATACGTTTATCTATCCCAACCATGCAGTTTGTCCAATAAAATATATCACTCACAAAAATCCTTGCCTGTACATTTAAACTATTTTTTCTTTATCATCAATGCTGCTTGCTTATTGTTTGCTCATCATCACTCAGTTTGAACACTGATAAAATCAGACTACAACCACTTTCCTTTTCTGCTTCTGGACAGGGTAACTCTGGTTCTCCTCTACTATTCTAACATTGTTGTACTGAGGGACAACAGCACTGAAGCGATAGGCCTACAGGAAGACAGTTAATTAAAAAACAAAATCCTGAAGGCAATTCTATTCAAATTAAGATATTTGTTTGTTTTGTTTTGTTTTTTAATTTAAAACTCCTTTTGTTTCCTACTTCTTAAATCTAACTTTTGCTTCTAAAACAAGTTGATTTTTAAATGTCAGTTTAGTTTTAGGCAAACTCATTGCTCCCTTAACCATAATTAGGGTAATATTCTGGAATCATTCCATTGCCTTCCTTCGCTCTTTTTAAAAAATTGATCATTGTAAGCAGATGTTCCCCAAGGGCAGTATCAGAGTAGCTTCAGGTCATGCTTTCTTTTCACAGCAGGTATAAAGGAAAAAGACTTCAGCCCTATTCACTGAACTCCAAGCATTGGGCACTAATATTCCCCATCCTTCTAGCCCTGCGCTGACTTCATTTCCAACTGCGGCTTCCTTGCTATCCCCCAAGACTGTTTCTACATCTGACTGCTTCTACCCACAATCACCCACTGCCTTCCTTACAATTATGAAAGGCTGCTAGTGTGTTCCAGGAAAATTATTGAGAGGGTGGAGGGACAAATGGGGCAACTGTTTTGATCATTTCAGCTGTGGCAGAGACAAAATAAAAAGTATAGGGTGGGAAACCCAAAGCATCTGTGCTTTTCGTTTCTATAACCAATCTTCAGTTTCAGTCACAGAGTTCCAGCTACGAGGAGAGGGCACATGAGGATACAGCTGCTGCTTCTACCCAAACGTCTTCTGGTTTCTCCAATGGCTATTTGTTTTTTTGTCTTTATTGCTGCTCTTACAACATAAGACTCTTTCCACAGACTAGAAAGACAAAAGTTTAAAGACTCTGTGTGTCACATTTTCATCACTAACACAGTAGGCCATACATTGCTTGTGGTCAAATCTAGTATATTTCAAAATCACATGACAACCTCACAAAAAAGCCTAGAACAGCCCTACAAAAAAGCCTAGTGTAGTACTAATTAAATCAGACCAGTAGGAAACTAATACGATCTGCAACAGAGGTCAATACTTTCACTGGCATGACTAGGTTGAGATATCTAAAAACATACATATACAGACATTTGGAAAGGTTCTCATTTATATAAGGAAGGAAGCTGTGTCTAAGCACTTGAGGAGAAGAAGGTGATTAGGAACAGACAGCATGGATTCACCAAGGGCAAGTCATGCCTGACCAACCTGATTGCTTTCTGTGATGAGATGAGTGGCTCTGTGAATGTGGGGAGCCCAGTGGATGTGATATACCTCAACTTTAGCAAGGCTTTTGATATGGTCTCCCACAACATTCTCACAAGCAAGCAAAGGAAATATGGGCTGAATGAATGGACTGTAAGGTGGAAAGAAAACTGGCTAGATCATCAGGGTCAGAGGGTACTGGTCAATGTCTCAATGTTTAGTTGGCAGCCGGTATCAAGTGGAGTGTCCCAGAGGTCAGTCCTGGGGCTGGTTTTGTTCAATATTTTCATCTATGACCTGGAAGGTGGGACAGAGTTCACCCTTAGCAAGTTTCCAAATGACACCAAGCAGGGGGAGTAGTAGATATACTGGAAGGTAGGACTAGGATTCAGAGAGACCTTGATGAATTGGAGGATTGGACCAAAAGAAATCTCATGAGCTTCAGTAAGAAGAAATGCAAAGTCTTGCAAGTAGGACAGAACAATCCCATGCACCAGTACAGGCAGGGGACTGACTGGCTAAGCAGCAGCTCTGCAGAAAAGGACCTGGGAGTTGCAGTGGACAGTAAGCTAAATATGAGCCAACAGTGTGCTCTTGTTGCAAAGAAGGCTAATGGCATACTGGGCTGCATTAGCAGAAGCGCTGCTAACAGATCAAGGGAAGTGATTATTCCCCTCTATTCAGCACTGGTGAGGCCACATCTGGAGTAGTGTGTCCAATCTTGGGCCCCTAATTACAGAAAGTATGTAGACAAATTGGAGAGAGTCCAGAAGATGGTAACAAAAATGGTGAGGGGGCTGGGACACATGACTTACGAGGACAGACTGAGGGAACTGGGCTTATTTAATCTGGAGAAGAAAAGACTGAGAGGGGATTTAATAGCAACCTTCAACTACCCAAAGGGAGCTTCCAAAAAGGATGGAACTAGACTGTCCTGTGGTGGCAGATGAGCGAACAAGAGGCAATGGTCTCAAGTTGCAGCAAGGGAAGTTTAGGTTACCTATTAGGAAAACTCTCACTAGGAGGGTAGTAAAATACTGGAACAGGTTATCCAGAGAGGTTGTGGACTCTCCATCCTTGGAGGTTTTTAAGACCTGGCTAGACAAAGCCTTGGCTGGGATGATCCCGTTTTTTTTTTTTACAGCTGGGGATGGTCCAAGGGGTTGGACTAGATAACTTCCTGAGGTCCCTTCCAACCCTAATTTTCTATGATTCTGTGATTTTAAGCCTTATTCCATAAGTAGAATCAAACTGAGCTGGTGACACTGTGCTCCAGTTTTTATGCTTGAAATTTAAAAAAAACAAAACAGTCTGACCCTTATGCTTGTGATTCCAGGACTGATGCATGAATGTGGCATAACCAATACCGTGATGTTTGCTCGAGTTTGGAGATAGTATGAAATAATGGAGAGGTATGACGCACCTCTTCCATTTTACATGGATATTAACACCGAAGCCTAACAATAGTTCGTCAGGATTATTAATTATTTCACTGCTGATTGACATATAAAACAATGAAGCAGAGCTTTCATGAGGACAATCTGCTCAATAGGTAGCTGGAGTTTCATTTTGGTGTTAAAAATCAACAGAATTTAGGTTATAGATAGAACATAAAACACTTCCATCTGTTTTCTTTGTAGTTAAGCAGCTATAGACATATATTAAAACTTTCAGGAAAACAGCAGATAAAGTATACTTAGACTGTGAAATTGGACAAGATCACAGACCAAAATAGCCTGTGGGGAATGTATTCCCCTGTTTACCTTTTCTTTGGCCCTAAGTTGGTCAAACATCTCTTGGATCTCATGTTTCCAGTCTTCTTGCAAGGAGTGGAAAGAATCTTTGGGCATTTCAAAGAAGCCAGACTCCTCTATGGTGGTGAGTTGGTCTAAGATATTGGCAAAAGATGGCCGTGAATGTGGGTCAGAGTTCCAACAATCTAGAACAAGACAAAGGCAGACAAATGTTGAATATCAGAATTAATAATGAGGGTTGAGATGATGCAAGTAGGAAAAATAAATACATTCTATTACTTTTGTTACCCTGTCTCTTCATTTTTACACTTGCCCTTTATCTAGCACAATTAGGCCATGAACTGTTTGGACAGTAGGCACATGAAATAAATGAGACTGACCTGTTTTTTATTGAAAACTACATTTCCAAATCTGTTAAGAAATCACATACATTTTTTTCTAAATGCTCTAGTTTAAATGGTAAATGCTTATGCATTTCACTGTTTGTTGGGTAGGAGTAGCATCAGCCCAGCTAGTGCAAATTTCTTTTGCATATGGCTCTTAACACTATGTTTTCATTGTTAACTCATCTAAAAAGTAGAACTTAGGTTAGCCTGAGTGTCTCTGGCTACACTGCAAAGGAGTGCACAAGTTACCAGATACTCACTGGTGCTTTATTCTCACATGTATGTCTCTAGAAGCATATCCCACAGTTCTTTGTGCTTCAGCTGTAAGAATCTGCACCCACCCCCACCCCCATTCCCCTTCACCATTAGCGGCACCTCCTCTCCCTTCCCATTCCCTCCTGCTCCTCCTGCCACTGCTGCTGTCCCTAGTTGATCTGGGTATGAAGGAAGCTCCAGATCACCGTCTGCCCCACTCCAGTTAGGTGGCAGAAGGAGCTGGGCTCAGCCAGGGGCTGTAGGCAGGTTCTTCCACCCTGCCCAGAACCTGCAGTGGGCAGGTTCTTCCACCCTACCCAGCCCCAGCAGTGCTCTCTGCCAGCCTGGCAGCAGGGTTAAGGACAGGAAGCCTGCCTGGCACTGCCCCTGTTGTCCCTGGCTGAGCCCAGCTCCCTGTGCAACCTAACTGAAGTGGGGAAGAAGTGGCTCTGGAGGCATGGAACAGCAACAGTGGTGAGTGGGGAGAAGGGGCCATGCACAGAGGGAAAGAGGGGGGATGCCAAGAGCAGAGCAAGGAGGATTCTTACCCAATGCAGGGACTTTAAAAAGTCTCCAGCTGCTGCTCCCACAGTGTGGTCTACCTGCACCAGTAGAGGGTGCAACCTGGGAATGCGGGAGTAAAACCACCTCTGCAGCACTACACCCATACCTCACTTAAAAAAATCCTGGATTAGCCCACACAGGGGCCAGGAACTGTTAGCTAGAAAATCAGGTTTAATGAAATTCCAAGTTATGAAAGTATAAGCAGCATACTAAAAAACTGCACTTGTTAAATGGCTGCTTTGGAAAGTCTTAACCAAGTGAAACCTAGCTATTCAGCTGCTTCACCTCACCCTTACATCTACCTTCAACAGATGTCAATTTATTACTGTATATTATTTCCTAGTGCTCCCCTTCATAGGTTTTTTTGCCTATATTGTACCCTATTCTTTTTACTACTGCAGAACTCCTGCATGCCAGAAACTGACAAGCAATTAGATAAGAAATGCCTATACAGAAACTTAGAGAAACAATCTCATCCACCCAAATAACAAGGCTGTAATATAAAGGGCCTTCCTAGTGTATCTGTATAACCAACCATCCCTTCTAACCAGTAGTTGGTGGGACTGAAACACAGTCTATTGCATAGCCAAAAGGAGTTAAGAATATTTGTAGGACATTCTTAAAAATTATTTATAAGATATTTCTGGAATAATGTGTTATTTCAAAAATTCCCTTTGGATTCATAGGACACCACTGGCCAAATGTATCCTTGCCATAAATGTCACCTGCATGAATTGCTGTAAGGATGAACTTGAGCTCTGATATTTTTACACGTTTGATTCTTTAGGATTTTCATTTTGCATGATTTAACCATCCTGATTTTGATATTATTGGGATTCTTTGTTCAGGATTCTGAGATTGTGTGTGTGCATCATGATGTTGTTATCTCAAGATCTGATCCAATCCTAACAATGACATAAGAAGGAAATCAGTTTTTATTACTTCCAAGTTGCTTCTCCTATCTATAAAAATGTTTAGAAATGCTTTGGAGAAACCCTGCTGCTGACCAATTAGTGGCAATAGGCAATACAGACAGATTTTTCAGTAGCATAATCCCTGTCCTTCTACCCCAGGTTTTAAGCATGGCAAAGAAAACATGACCCAGCATAAAACAAAGTGCTGCAATCAGCCAAACGCATGAATGACTAAAAAGGATAACTATGCAGGTGGCCTATGGCATTTATTTTCCCAGGCCTAGATCTGCTAGTATTTGCTCTAATGAGGACAGTTGTAATATACAAATCTTTGCTATGAAGAAGGAAAGTTCAGCTTTGCCACCTCACCAAAGACCACCAGAGCATAATTCAAAAGCAAAATCAACACTAGAGGAACTAGAGTTCACCACGAACAGAAATGGGATTTTTGGTAAACAGTTTGGGTTAAGGGGAAAAACAAGGATTGTTTTGCTTTATTCCCTTTCAGTTCTTCCTCCTCCCCCACCCCCCCAATGCCCATATAAAGATAGGCATTCAAAAGTAGAATGGACAATCACTCCATGTTTGGGGTTCAGATTAGGTATATGCTTTTACATAATCCTCCACAGTTTTAGAGGATGCTATCTCCAGTCTCATCAACATCCAAATTGCTTTAAGAAACACTGAATTACTTCTTTTTGGAAGCCTTGCCATTATGAACTACACTGAAAACAGCTGTTCGCTGTTGTGCCAGTAGCTCTTTTTGACAGAGTTTACTGCATCACACTGTTTGTGCTGTATGCTTATATAGTAGTCAGACAGAATGCCCTTTGTTTCATAGCATTCTCTTATGCCTCTCATGAGGGGATCTGTGAGCAAACTGCCCTGTTTTACCCTTACTGGCTTTCAGCATATATTTACACTAGCCCCTCAGCACCATATACAGCCACCTGCCAAGGTGTTCCCAGTGTCATAATAAGATGCTTACTGAAGGTTACACATTTATAGTAAAGTAAATGTGTATGTTGGACCTGCAATTACCTGGGGGTTAGTGATCTTATGGATCACTGTTTTAGGAAAACACTGCCAGAATTTTAGACTTTTAATTGAATCTTATAATCCATATCAGGGGTTGGCAACCTACGGCCTCTTGGCCAGATCTGGCTTGTGGAACCATGGAACGTGGCCCAGCAATGTGGGGCATCAGCAGCATTCAGCAGGGGTGGGGTGCTTCAGCTATAGGTGCTCTCCCAGTACTGCTGCAGAGACAAATATGAGCTGTGGATGGGTCCTAGCACTCGCCCCTGATCCACAGAGAGTCATTCTGGCCCACAGCCAGAAAAGATCACCTACCCCTGACCTATATCAAAGGATAATTATGAGAGTCAGACCACATCAGCCAAATTTGCCAACCCTATCACAGACTTGCTGCAAAATCCTGATCATGTCACTGTCATTCTACGCCTCAGTTTCCTTTTCTGTAAAGTGAGAAGTAATAATGCCAGACTCTCAGAAGATCACAAGGTTTAATTTTTTAATGTGGGAAGAGATGTTGAGACCCTCAGCTATAAAGGCACTGTAGCAGGACAAAACATTCTATTGACAAAGTATTAGGAAATGGGTCAGATCAACTGGCTCGGGGGACATACAAAGAGCTAGAAAGAGACAAGGTCAGTCAATTACCTACTTTATGTTCCACAAGATAATTCATTAGTTCATTGTTAAAACTATAACGGTACATTAGCTCCTATGACTGCATTTGGTACTTTTATTAATAAATGTAACTTATCTTTGGACATGGATAATGCAAAAAAGAAAATCAATGTCTGATTGAGCCTATGAAGCTTTCTGTGATATAGTCATGTTTAAAATCTCTTCTGAAGAAGTGAGTACAACACCACCCTACCAATGAACATAAATCAACTACTTCCCTGTCACTGCAGTGACAAGGCATTAGCAGTACCCTCTCTTCCCTGATTTTATTTCTAGCAGGTTATAGGGTGCTCTGGGTGTTTAGGGTTCAGTGTTCATCGCTAATTAGAATCACATGGTGCAAAGCAGGTTTGCTTTTAATAACTGGCAATTCTGATAATTGGATACAAATTAAAAAGCCTGTGTGGACATCATAACCATGCATGCTCAGTACTTACCAGCTGTTGCATGGTAACCAGGCTGTGCAAAGCACAGGCGCGCGCACACACACACACACACACACACAAGCATAGATCTGATTCCAATAGCCAGCAGAAAAATAGCTTATATGACACAGTATGGGTTCAGATTTTGATGCTAATAACCAGATGATTACATTAACTAAGAGTCTAATAACTGGTGGACACTGTACATTTAAGCTAGCTATGGACTTGAGGTGAAAATGCAGAACCAGAGTAGGATTTCAATCATTTCTAAATTTAGATGTAGAGTTTTGGTGCAAATTCACCTCCATTGTTCAAACACGACGAAGACTAAAAAGACAAGAGCCCCCTATGTTCTTCATAAATGCTCCTGTTAAAGCAGCTTTAATTCCTGAAGCCTATTGGCTTTACAATAGTCATGGCAGTTTGTTAGTCTCACTTCTGCAAAAGCATGCTTCACTCATTAAAGCCATCTAGATTCCGTGATCAGAAGTGTATGAGAAATAATATAGACACTGTCTCCCTTGCTCCTATTTGGTCTTACCTTCCATGAGTTTGGCAAAAGGTTCTGGGCATGTTGAAGGGATTGGAAGGGCAAGTTTATTCATGGCAACACCATATGCTACTGCTAGACCATCGATTCCTCGGAAGGGTACTTCTCCTGTTAGCAGTTCCCAAAGCAGCACACCATAACTGAGTAGAGAGACAGAAAGACAGAATAAGTATTTAGCTTTAATAATCCCTCTATTGATCTTCAAATAAAATAGGGCATGAAACATTTATTTAACAAAGACTGTCTTACAAAGTATACTAAATAAATATGACAATTTAAATCATTGCAACAAACCCAAATCAAAAACTGAAAGCAACTAACACAGGCATGTCTGTAGACAGACCACATAATTTGGGGGACAGAGGTAGGTATTTTTGCTAAATTTGACCTTAAAAAAAATCAAGTAATTTGAAGGTTGAAGGGTTATAATTCCTATTCTTAATTTTACATTTTGGGGAGGGGAATCAGTTGATTTTTCTAAAATCTACAAAATATTAAAGTGTAATTTTTGCTCATATACATTTACACACATCACATGCACCTACAGTGCATGTTACAACAAGGTTCTTCATTCAGAGTGTAACTTAATTCTTAACAGTAGGAGAGGGTTTCTGATAGATCTGGAATGGGGTAGAAGAGAAGGTGGAAATGGCATTTTGATGCAAGGTGATGAATTCCCAGTGCTCAGGGTTTTATATTGGTAAAATAGCTGACAGATAGCTTGGCTCAACTGACTGGTAGTTCAAGACATAAAATAGCCCTAGTGGGAAGGTATCAGACCATATGGAAAGCACCGACCACTCCTTCCATCCATAATTTTGCAATGTTAATTTGTTTAGCAGTGGAGATGAGGTGCTATAAATAGAATCTTTGAACGTACATGGTCTCTGTGAGTTTCCTGGATTAATCTTGGCTAAAAAGATCCTTACTCTTGAATCCTGAAGTCAACAAAAATAAAGAATCTGTTATTAATCATCAGTGCCTGGCTTGGAAAGACACAAAGCCAAACCTTTGGATATGGAAAATTTATACATTTGTTATAATTTTCCAGGTACAGAATCTAATTATTGGATGTTTGCCCTGAATTTGTCCCCCTCCCACAGCTACAGCTGGGGAAATAAATCTGGCCCCTTTGCCCTCTGCTCTCCCCACCCTCCCAACTCCAACCCCCCGCAGCCCCTTCCCTCTCCCCTTGCTGTCTCACCTTGCTCTCCCTGAACACATGGAAGTGAGGGGGTCTCCATGGAAACCGGCCACAGTGGCACAGGAAGGGGCTGCTGGGAAACAGAGTCCAGCTGCCAGCCTGATCCATCATTTTGCCCACCCCTGAGCTGGACTGTTCTCAGTGGTGGCAGATGATAGAACAAGGTCACAAATTGCAGCAAAGGAAGTTTAGGTTAGATGTTAGGAAAACCTCTCTCACAAGGAGGGTAGTAAAGCAATAGAACAAGTTACCCAGAGAGGTGGAGGAAGCTCCATCCTTGGAAGCTTTTAAGACCCAGCTAGACAAAGCCTTGGCTGGGAAGATCTAGTGATGGTCCAGTTTTAAGCAGGGATTAGGATTACATGACCTCCTGGGGTCTCTTCCAACTCAAATTTTCTATGATTCTATGATTATCTTAGAACTGTGCCGTATAGCCAGTACTAATCTGTACAACATAGCATCTCTTGATTCACTGAATGTAAAGGTCTTATTTGATAACCTTTCTTTCCAGCAAGGGCTCTTGATTTGTTAAGAGTTTTAAAAGCACAAATCAACCTAGCAACAATTCAAGCTTATTTCCTTTTAAATTAACAATCAACATGCTACAATTTTTAACTCTAATGTGAGTTAAACCCCCCCCCCCATGAGATAATCATTTTCCTATCCAAACCTTGCAAAAACAGAGCATGCAGCACAGTTATTTATGTTGATCTGTACACAGACTGGAGAAGTTAATACCTTTATCTTTAATAGAATTTAGTCTGTCCAAGTATTTTACCATGTTCAGTCTTCACACATCATCCAAATGATGTATTATTCACACCTTCATGAATCTCTGCATACTTCCATCCCAGCCCCAAAAGAAAATGGGTTTTTTTGATGGCTTTTATTCATGTAGGATGATTAAAATAAATAACATTCCCAGCGAGCTGCTGGGAAGAGATGGCCTCCACCTCTCTCCCCTAGGGAGGAGGCTCTTCTCAGCCAGACTGGCTGACCTGCTCCACCGGGCTTTAAACTAAGCCCGTTGGGGGACGGGGGGACTACCGCCACTGCTGGCCCGCTGAGCAATCCTTGCAAAGCCAGCAGATCACGGCGCTTCAGGGAGCCCACCCCTGCCCCAGCCCTGGTAAAATCTGTGGGCAAGGAAGGAGCCCCCCAGGGGACACTTGCCTGCCTGTACACTAATGCCAGGAGCTTGGGGAATAAGCAGGAGGAGCTTATCCTCCTGCTCAGTGCAAACAATTACGATGTCATAGGGATAACGGAGACCTGGTGGGACTCCACCCATGACTGGACCACGGGTATAGATGGCTATACCCTGTACAGGAGGGATCGTGTAGAAAAAAGGGGAGGGGGTGTAGCTCTCTATGTTAAAGAAAGCTACACGTCCCTGCAAGCCGATATTGGCGACCAGGGTGGACGGCTGGAGACCCTCTGGGTTAAAATCTGTGGGGAACACGGCACAGGGGACACAACGGTGGGAGTCTATTACAGACCTCCCACCCAAAGTCCTGAGCTTGACCAGGAGTTTGACCAGGAACTGGCTGAGGCAGCTTGCTCCAGGACCATGGTTGTCATGGGTGACTTCAGTTACCCGGACATCTCGTGGGAGGATCGCTCAGCAAAATCTGAGCGGTCGCAGAGCTTCCTCTCGTGCATGGATGACCTCTACCTGACTCAAGAAGTCTATGGGCCAACGAGAGGCAAAGCACTGCTCGACCTGGTACTGGCTACTGGGGATGACCTAGTCGGCAACCTAGTGATCTATGGGAAGCTGGGTGACAGTGATCATGAGCTGATCACCTTCACCATCCGCCGAAAAGCTGGCAAGTCAGTCAGCAACACACAAGTCCTTGACTTCAGGAAAGCCGACTTTGACAAGCTCAGGAGGCTTGTCAGTGAGGCCCTAAGGGACCATGACCACAGGGAGAGGAGAGTTCAAGAAGAGTGGTTGCTCCTCAAGGGAGCGATCCTCAATGCACAAACTAAGTCTATTCCATCTTGGAGGAAAGGCAGCAAGAGGGCACAGCAGCCCCCCTGGCTCTCCAGGGACCTAGCAGACCTCCTGAGGCTAAAAAGAAAGGCCTACAAAGGATGGAGGATGGGAGTCACCTCCAAGGAGGATTATTCTGCACTGGTCCGGTCCTGTAGGGAGCAGACCAGGAAAGCCAAGGCTGCAACTGAACTCCAGCTAGCTTTGAGCATCAAGGACAATAAAAAGTCCCTTTTCAGATATGTGGGGAGCCGGAGGAAAAGCAGGGGCAACATTGGACCCCTGCTGAACCAGATGGGGCAACTGACAACTGACACCCAGGAAAAAGCCAACCTATTAAACAGGTACTTTGCGTCAGTCTTTCATCAGCCCCATGGGACGCCCATGCCCGCTACAGGGCCGGGAAGTCCGAGTGAGGGTGATCCCCTGCCCTCCATTAATGCTGACTTTCTGAAGGAACATCTTGAGAAGCTGGATACCTTCAAGTCAGCTGGCCCTGACAATCTTCACCCCAGGGTACTCAAGGAGCTGGTGAGCATCATAGCCCAGCCTCTAGCACGGATCTTTGAAAACTCTTGGCGCTCTGGTGTAGTGCCCGAAGACTGGAAGAAGGCCAATGTGGTGCCTATCTTCAAGAAAGGGAGGAAAGTGGATCCGGCTAACTATAGGCTCATCAGCCTGACTTCTATCCCGGGGAAGATCTTAGAAAAGTTTATTAAAAAGAGGCCATCCTTAATGGACTGGCCGACGTCAACATCTTAAGGGATAGCCAGCACGGGTTTGTTGCGGGTAGGTCTTGCTTGACCGATCTCATTTCCTTTTACGACCAGGTGACCTATCACCTGGACAAGGGAGAAGAGATTGATGTCATATATCTTGACTTCAAAAAGCCTTCTATCTGGTGTCCCATGATCACCTCTTGGAGAAACTGGCCAATTGTCGCCTTGGGTCCTCCACGATCCACTGGCTGGAAAATTGGCTCCACGGTTGGACCCAGAGGGTAGTAATTGATGGAAGTCACTCATCGTGGTGTCCTGTGAACAGTGGGGTCCCCCAAGGTTCTGTCCTTGGACCCATACTGTTCAACATCTTCATTAATGATGTGGACACTGGAGTCAGAAGCGGACTGGCCAAGTTCGCCGATGACACCAAACTTTGGGGCAAAGCATCCACACCAGAAGACAGGCGGATGATCCAGGCTGACCTGGACAGGCTCAGCAAGTGGGTGGATGAGAATCTGATGGTGTTCAATGCCGATAAATGCAAGGTTCTCCACCTTGGGAAAAAAAACCCGTAGCATCCTTATAGGCTCGGCAGTGCTATGTTGGCTAGCACTATGGAAGAAAGAGACTTGGGGGTCATCATTGACCACAAGATGAACATGAGCCTGCAATGCGATGCTGTGGCTAGTAAAGCAACCAAAATGCTGGCTTGCATCCATAGATGCTTCTCAAGCAAATCCCGGGACGTCATTCTCCCCCTGTACTCGGCCTTAGTGAGGCCGCAGCTGGAGTACTGTGTCCAGTTTTGGGCTCCACAATTCAAAAAGGATGTGGAGAAGCTTGAGAGAGTCCAGAGAAGAGCCATGCGCATGATCAGAGGTCAGGGAAGCAGACCCTACGATGACAGGCTGAGAGCCCTGGGGCTCTTTAGCCTGGAAAAGCGCAGGCTCAGGGGTGATCTGATGGCCACCTACAAGTTTATCAGGGGTGACCACCAGTATCTGGGGGAATGTTTGTTCACCAGAGCGCCCCAAGGGATGACGAGGTTGAATGGTTACAAACTACTTCAAGATCGTTTCAGGCTGGACATAAGGAAGAATTTCTTTACTGTCTGAGCCCCCAAAGTCTGGAACAGCCTGCCACCGGAGGTGGTTCAAGCGCCTTCATTGAACACCTTCAAGATGAAACTGGATGCTTATCTTGCTGGGATCCTATGATCCCAGCTGACTTCCTGCCCTTTGGGCAGGGGGCTGGACTCGATGATCTTCCAAGGTCCCTTCCAGCCCTAATGTCTATGAAATTTCTATGAAAAAAACAAACAAACAGTAGTTTTAACTTTTGCTCTGAAGGAAGCGCATTTGCGGTCTGCAATCACTGTCATGATTTTAGTTCACAAATCTGTAAGACTAAATTTTATTGTAATTTACTTTTCAATTTCAGGTGGGTCTTGGTTCCTCGGGAGATGACAGAACTTTATTGTTCTATGTTACAAGCCACCAGAACCACCTGAATTTCTATTTGAAATTATGCTTTAACAAATTTGCACTGTTGGGAGCTAACGGTATGTATGGTGGCATCTAAAGTGCCTGCTAGATGCCGTGTATTTATACCGAAAGTATAAGTAAACTGACATTCCACCATTCCAATTTTAATCCTATTCTCTTCGATAAAAATTCCAAAAAGGCATAGAGGAAAAATGTCCATTAATATGATCCTTTACTGAAGGCTTTCATGAATGCTGAAAATGTCAATAGGGAATGGAGGATGTCAAGCAATTGTCAATAATTCTGCAGTCTTAGAAATCAATAACAACACCTCAAGGTGTTCCACTGGAAATAAAAACCCTCTGTAATCTTTTCCTGCAAAAAGTTTGCTCTTCGCTATCAAGGAAACTACCTGAAAGATACCAGTATAATCTCTGGTAGTCAGGGTAGCAAATTTTACGCTGAAATAGGTGGATATGGGATCTCACATAAATATGAGTTTATTTTTAAGAGAGAAAGTAAAAAACATGTGCATATGATTAAGTTTTATTTAGATATTGTCCAGGTCTATATTGTCCATGCTAAATTAGGAGAAGTCAGGGAAACAGAAGACTATGACTAACACACTTTAGTGTCTTTAAAAAAAAAATTCTAATTTGATAGAAATACTCCTGCAGGGAACCATGAACTAGCATCAGAAAAACTTACTATGTTATCTGTAGTATACCTGTAAAAGCAAATAAAATAGCAGCCAGAAGTAAATTCCAGACTTGGCAGGAATGTGGGACATCAGACATTTGACCTGTCAACTGCTGTGCTGGGTATTGAACATAGCTACCATTTATGATGTTACCATAGGGCAGGAGCAGACAATTATTTTGGGTGGAGGGCCACTTAATGAGTTTTGGTGAGCAGTCAAGGGCTGCATGGGTAGCCCCGCTCCTTGATGAATGCCCTGCCCCCTTGTCGCCATCCTGGGACTGGAAGTCCTACCCCTAACCCCTGACCTTTGCCACCAGAAGTCCTTCCCCTTGCCCCTGAAAATATTCCGGGGGCGGGGGTGCCATCTTACAACCAGGAAAAAAAAAAATCATACACTACAAGTAAAAAGGCTACTACAATGTTTTTTAATTTTATCATCAAAAATATTTTTGTCATGATTTCTGTTTGTGTACTGTATATAGAGATCTGATTACATAATAACTCAAAGATAAATTTTTAGTTTTATATAGTGGGGGTGTCTGTATGGTGGGGTATGTGTGTGTGGTGGGGGTGCATCTGGTAGGGTGCAAGGGTGTATGGGTGGATTGTGAGGGGGATAGGTTATATTTCAGGGTTTTGTATATGTGGAGGGTTGCAGGGCCACAGTGTGGGTGTAATGGAGGGTGGGGGTGTGTGGGGACCCCCCACACTCCCCCCATGGGGCAGCAACAGCAGGCCGGGGTGCTTACGGCACAGGCACCTGGTGGGACACAGCTCTGGCCAGTACTGCACATTGCAGAGAGGAGCACAGCTTCCACCCAGCCGCCTATTGTTGGCGCTCCCTGCCACTCACAGGCAGCCCCTGCACTCTCCAGGCACAGGAGGGAAGTCTCACGTGCTGGGGCCAGCTGCCTTCCCCACCCCGCAGGGAAAGGCACCCAGGGCTTCCCTCCCCTGTGGCACAGCCCCAGCAGGGAAGGTAGCAGGCTCTAGTACCCGGAGCTTCCTTCACATGCCTGGAGAGTGCAGGACCTGCCCATGAGTGGCAGGGAGTGCCAGCGATACAGATGGCTGGGTGAAGGCTGCACCCCGCACTGCAATGTGCAGTGCTGGCCAGAGCTGCGCCCTGCCTGGCACCTGTGTCCTGAGCACCCTGCCACCTGCTGCTGCTGCTGCCTGCCAGGGCTGTGCGCCATGCGGGGGGAAGGGGGGGGAAGTGTAGGGGGAGTCCCCACAGCCCCCACCATCCCTCACACCCACATGCTGCCCAGTCAAGCTCCATGCTGCTGCCGTCCCCCTACACATGGACTTCACACTGCCACCAGCCTCAGCCCCATGCTCCTGCCCAGATGCAGCTCCACCCCCACTGCTTCCTTACTTGCTGCCTGGAGCCAGCAGGAGACCGAGGATGTGAAGCAGGTTCCCAGGGGCTGCAGCAGTGGCAGCACCAGCCCTCCCCAGAACCTGCGCGCTGGCTGGGCTGTGCCCTTCTATCTACGAGGGTAGGAGTGAGGTGCAATAGGGCAAGTTTGGGGCTGTGTATACATGTGGGAGCCTCATTCCCATCCTTGTGGGTAGAAAGGCTGGGTGGAGTGCAATTCATTACGGGATGCCACAGCTGGATGAAAGTGCTTGGTGGGCTGGATCTGGCCTGTGGGCCGTATTTTGTTTGCCCCTGCCATAGGGTGAAGTATCCCTGAAATAGGTATTTTCAGCATTGTACTGACACATCAAATCAAGTACTTAATTTAGTAGTTTCATTTCTTGAAGTGGAGCTTTTATCCGCTGCTGTAGTTAAGGAAAGGCTTGACAATAAAACTTTATCCCTGACCTGACCCTCAGACCAGCTGGTATACATGTCTGGAGTAACGTGTTATTTCTTGAACCAGGTAGACATATTTCTCTGTCAGATGAGTCACAAAATTGGTTTGTACTTCACTGGATACACTGGAAAATGTACGATAATTAGGTCCTACTGTGCAAAAACCTTTGAACATAAGTAGACCCAAGCCTTTCCTGGATAGGATGGCATAGACATTTAATAAACAGATTTTGAGTCAGAAGTACCCTAAAATATTTTGCAAACTCTCAGTATTTCATTCACCAGTGAAATATGGAGTCTACCCTGTTTACTAAATAAAAGAGGCATGATATAACACAGACATTTAACAACTTCCATCAGGATGTCTATATCAGATCTGATATGATGACTATAACTGTATCAGGTCATTCAATTTTATGAGCCAGAAATACAGAGGTTAAAGACAGAATGTCCCTTTGTGCCTCTTAATACTAATAAAAATAAGTAATCTGATTCTCTAGTTTCCCTGCAGAAGCAATTCCGGAAGGAGCAGAAACAGACCTCTGATATACTACTCCACATAACACCTCTTTCACCCACGAGGAGAACCAGAGAGAAATTTACTAAGACCTCGGCAGCCTTACACTTCTATGGCTGCTCCTACCAGTGCTGTCAGGAAAGTCCTATAGACAAGTAGGACACTTTTTTTGGTGGAAAATTAAAAAAAAAAAAGCAGATGAGACATTTGGGATTCTAGTAAGTGCAGACTTAATTTAAATGCTTGCAAGAAACATTGTTATGATTTATGGTTCCAATCCCATCTCCATCTCTTCCTCGAGGTGCTGAGAATGTCAGAGAGATTACCTTCCAGATCCTCTGAAGAAAGCTGATGATAAAGCAGAAGCCAGAGGCAGAAGTAGCTAACACACAAAGGGAATAAAAAAAATCAAATGGGTCTCCGCATCCTCAAAAGGAAGGAGGAAGAGGGGGTAAACCCCATTTATTTATACTACATTCCATAGTATTGTTTAGATTTTAATTACAATGGGAGCCATGTGATACTCACCATACAGCCAAGTCCACTGACACTTGTATGAAAAATTAACAATGTCCTAGGGATCCAGTAATCCTTTAAGCCATTTAACATCAAATTCAGTCCTACTCAGTGGATTTCAGGCACTAATTTCCCTTCTCCCTCTTTCTTTAAATGTTATTAATACTCCAGCTTCCTTTTCTGCACCCCTCAATGGTCACCATTTCACATGAAAAAGGTACTACTTCCTCAAACAAATTTTCCCTCCCTGCAGGAGGGACTTTGACAGCCAAGTTAGGCAAAGCAATACAGTGTTTTGAAGCCCCGATTTAGTTTTTCCACCTCCCTAGCAAAAAAATATTTTACTTCTATAAAGAGTCTCAATTTATAAAAATAAAGATTATAACTTAGTGCTATGAATGGTATTGGACTGTTAGCTTCCAGGGTTCTCATAATCTATTTATCCATAAAACATGTGTGGAATGAACAGATACAGTACAATATTCCCCCAAACCACCCTCCACCAGTTTCACCAGTATGCCTATCCACTGGCAAGTGACCTGGCACTACTGATTCATTTCATGCAGGTCATTCATAGTCCGTAGATGGCAACTATTTTCAGCCATAACCAACTTGGACACCCTGAAGACAAATGTGTTGATATCCCATACATAAACCCAAATCATCTAGATCTACTAATTCAGAAATTCTAAGTGATTCCACTATTTTTTCTCGCACAGATAAAAAAATTAAATACTGGGTAGCTAATTGGTGCTTGGATTCTGGGCATGTATCTTATGACTATTTAAATGCAAGAGCTCAGGAAATTTCAATTAAGAAAATACTGTGGCACCACTTCCCTCATTATGGTAACTGCATGGCATGGTAAAAGAGTGTATTTCTTGTTAAATTTTTTTTTTTTAAATTATACATACATATATGGGTATTTCAAAGAGTGGGATACACAGTTACCAGAAATTTCCATGAACCAACCTTTGCTTGCTCCCTTCATTTCCAAACAGGAGAAGCCTCACTACACTCAAAAGTGCCTACTGTTCTTGCACTTATCATTGATGAATGCTAAATCTCTATAGAATGTGTTTACTCTGAAATTCCCCTATCCCTCCAAAAAATCCAGTTTTGAATGGTTCCTAAATATAGTTGTGAGAGTTCCAGTAGCTAGTGGAGAGGACCCTTATTCAGAGAGGCAAATTGTGGAAAGATTCTATAAGACAAAGGTGAAAAGCTGAAGTAATCTGCTACACGTCATATTCATACTTACCTGACACATGGCTACACGTGAAAGTTGCTATAAAAGCACAAATCATTATATCGTTAGCAGAAAGTATTATATTATTGGCAGAAATTACTCCCACAAGAGGATGTAGTTATTCATTTTCCAAGTTTTTAGGATGGTTCATGGGTGGCAAAAGCACAGTTAAGCAACTAAAGGACTCAGAGCTGAGCTGTATACTTCAGTGATGCTGATTTACTACAGTACATATGCAAGTTGTAACCTCTCTGCTTCATTTGTACCCTCTGTAAAATAGAAATAAATACCTACTTAACTCACAAGGATATTATTAGAATTAAGCATCTCTACAGTGGGTGTAGTAAAAAAAAAATATCACCCACAAAAATCCTTGCCTCTTGCATTTTTCCTTGACCATCACAGCTGCAACACCACCCTAACTTTATAAGGATTCTGAGCTTTTTCTGATGAAGAGACTATGTTTTTTGAGAATAGGGGGAGGTGAGAGGAGGGAGGTATGCATGCATATGTGTGCACAATACCAGCAGAGTGGGGCCTTGGTCTAGAACTAGGGCTCCACAATGCATCACAACATAAATAAGAGTAAGGCATTTGTGTTAAATGCAAAGTACTGTTACTATCAGCAAGACTAACTGGAGCACTAGTAGCAGAAACCACTTTGTGGGAACACTCCAGTAGGTTCAGGAACTCCCTTCCAACTGTAGGAGCAGCAGAACCAAGAAATCTAGCTGGTTTTAAGATGGATCTTAATACATTTATGAAAGGGATTAAATGATGTGGTTGCCTATAATAACAAAGTATAAGATTTGATGACTTAAGAAGTCCCTTCCAGTCTTCTCCAGGCACTGCCTGTGTATTTATCAAAGGACACAAGCTGGGTAAGATCTGTCAAAAGACCAGGGGTCCCCATTAAACTAAAACCCTTTTAAGGGAATGTATTGGGTTAAAAGAGTAGGGGCACTTAAGAGAAGCACACAGCTGATTTTGTGAAGCTGCACAGATTAATTGAAGGGTTGTTAATTAGTCAAACTGAACTCACCAGTCGCCAATCTGACAGTTGTTAGCCAAGAGCCTGGGGTGGACAAAGGGAGGGGCAAGTCTAATAGGATAAAGAAAAGATATCCTGTCAGAGATTTCAGCTGCATGCTTGGGTAGCAACAGGATTCTTTAAATGTGTCTATGCCTGTTTGTGAAAAGGCTAATGCTTTCAAATGAGGCACTGACAAACACTGCCTTGGGAGATACTTCTCCCTCTGTATATCCATCTCAAACGCCATATGGCCAGGTCCCAATGTCCAACTCCACCACACACTGTCAAACATATTTCAGCTCTGATCAAGGATTAAGAACACCACAAAACAACAAAATATTCATAGCCTGTAGAGATATAGCACATCACAGTTCTTATAACACTAATAACCTCTTCCAATTAAAGAACAGTACTGGCAGCCTTAAAGGAAAGTCATCCTGTTCTTAGGAGAAAAGGCACTAAAGCCAAAGTATATGAACCAAATAAAATGGGGAGGGGAGTTTAATGAAGGAGTATAATATTTCCCAAAACTATTAGGGGCTCTCACTACTAGGTCCACGCACATTAAGGCCTGGACTACACTGATATTTTTCTGCACAAGTGTAGCAGTAGCTTTGGCTTTGCATTGATGAAACCTGTAGCATTAGCATGACCCAGCAAAACTTTCCCTGTATTGAAACTAGGATGAATTGAACTGCTGTTGCCAGTCATTTAATACTAGTGGCACCCTATCCATTCTAAAAGCTGGCATCAGTGGAGTTACACAGAGGCAAAAAGACCTCAGCTGAGAAGCATTAAGCTTCAAAGCATCCTGTTATAGAGGAGAAAACTAAAGCACAAAGTTAAAGTGATATGTACTAAATGAAGTATTCTTGAACACTAGAAAATTGTACGCACTTTTGTTTTGTTTTTTCTTGCTTAGACTACACCCAGGATAAGAGCCCACTGCTTGCTTACAGCTAACAGAATTGCTCTGTTCCCTCAAGGGGTAGCAGTTTTTAATCTGGTGATGAAGGCCCTGGGCTTTAACAATGACTGCTGCAGTGTCTAAGACCACAAATTCATCACTCAAAACAACAGAGCATGTTTTTTGGACATCTCTCCCAGTTCCCTGCTTTAACAGCTGGACCATTTTCCCACCCTTGAATAATACCGGGTTCTCTCTGTCTTCTACAGTAGCCACAAAACTATGGATGTTAGTTCACAATATGTAGCAAAGAGAGTTGCCAATAAGTCCATGAGAAGCAACTAGTATTCGCTTTGGATTCAGATTTGGCCGATTCGGGGGACAGTGATTTGAATCACTGCCTTGAACTGATTCAGCTGAATCCGATCTGGAGATTCGGCCGCCATCAAATCTATGAATTAAACAGGCCTCATCCCCTGCCTGCTCTCCCAGCCCCGTCAATGGCTGCCTCGCCCAGCCCCAGCATCCCAGCACATTTTTTTTTTTTTTTTTTAAAGTCCCATACTCACCCAATGCTGCCAGGTGCAGGGGCAATCCCCGCTGCCCTCCACTGCCCCGTGCTGTCCCCCAGAAGCCCCGACAGCTGCTGCAGCAGCTGGTGAGTACAGGGATGTTTGGTTTTTTGGGGTTTTTTTTTTTTTTTAAAGAGCTGGGAGGCTGGGGCCAGGCAGCCATTGTTGGGGCTGGGAGAGCGGGTAGGGGATGGGGGCTTGTGGCAGAGCCCCCCCACACAGCATGGGGCAGCAGGCATCTCCCCCCTGCCTGGCAGGAGCCAGTGAGTGTGAGACTTTTTTTTTTTCTTTTTAAAGAGCCAGGAGGCTGGGGCCAGGCAGGGCAGCCATTGACAGGGCTGGAAGAGCAGGCAAGGGTTGGGGGGGCACTCAGGGGGGCTGGGGGAGGAGGCAGGGGATGGGGCCTGACAGGGGTTCCCCCATTTCCCCCCCGCAACCCACCCCCATTCCCTACTTACCGGCATGGAGTCCGGGTCCAGCTCCCTGCAGTGGTGAGTGGGGACTGCCCTAATCTCCAAATCTCTCTGAAGCTCTCTGAATTGATTCAGAGAGCTTTGAATTGATTTGGACCCTTTTATTCTCCTGATTTGATTCGGAGATTTGGCCAATGAATCGGGCCAAATAATCTCCAACTCTAATCAACACCTGAAGCTTCACACAGCCCTAGTTACCAATAGATTGCAAATAGCTGGAAAACTTTAAAACAAGAATGCCTAGTAATAGCAATGTTAGAATTTCAAGACACCTCTCTCCAGAAAAATTACACTTAAAGTCCATCTTTTTAAAATCACGCACTATTGTATTTGAGAGAAAAAAGTGGATCACTGCCCATTTGAACTGCTCCAGCTGCAACTCTTGAAGACCAGCTGTACAAACATAACAACAGTAGATGCTTATCTAGTAAACAAAGTTAAAGTCATTCAGCCTTGTGCAGTCAAGAGCAAATCTTGTGCAGTATCTGTAAGTGGTAACCCTATATCACTTTCTATCATTTTGAAGCAATCTACTAGACTCTAGATTTATTCTACCAGTAAATTTACCTGGCTTTCTTGCATTCATTTACTTTGCCCATAATGGCTTCCATTTAAAACAATCCAAGTGTTTTAATAAGAGTTACGAGAGATCAGTCTTAGTTTTGCCCATAATCAATAGTTAACATCTAATTTGATTACTGAAAGTATGAAACCTTACACAGATTTAGGAAAGGAAATGTGGAATACTATGCTCTGGTGAAACTTCAAGGAAAATTTGGGTAGGTAGAATGTAAATACTGGAACTGGTATAACTTGAAGTTGACTCCTTTACTCTTACAAAATCTTGGAGCCTTTAGTTAATCACAAGTGTATAATACTTCAGTCTTCTGTCATATTAAAAAGGCAGTAGTTAACCAAATAACTGAATGGGGCGTGATTTTGGTACTATAGAGTGGTGAGGGTCACAGAAGGCTTAGAAGAAAGGCATGGAAGGGGTAAGCTGAAATCCTTGAAGGAACAAGGATTTGGAGGATGCAGGACCTGGCTACTTTGTACAGATCACATTATGGATTCCCAAGCTCAAAGACAGATAAGGATATGGGAGGGTGGAAAGCCAGGAAACATAAAAGCTCTACTAAATCAGGGACTGTGCTATTCAGTTAGCCATCCCTGGTGTTGAATTAAGTAGTCCAGTGCATCTGGGAGTCCCAGTTAACATTTCCTATCCAAGCACTTAGTGCCAAATCAATACCTCCACACATCGCTGCCTTTGGAGAACATGGAAGAGCGGATGACCTCAGGAGCCATCCAGGCATATGTCCCAGCAGCACTCATTTTGGTGGTTTTATGCCATTCTCTGGCCAGGCCGAAATCAGTGATCTTCAGTATCTTGTTGCTCAGATCTCCATTTTCCACCTTCTCGAGTATCAATACTAGAGGAGAGGGGGGGAAAAAAGTGAAAGGCATGCATCATGTGGCTAGGATTTATTCAAAAAAGAAGAAAAAAAAAGTCCTCCTGCCAAGAGAAGCTATTTCCCAACTTTAAATCTTGCCTTGACTTTCAGCCTGTCACTCAACACATTATCATCATGATTTTTAAGAGGTCTTGAATTGCTCTATTAATCTGTTGAGGAATGAACAGCTGTCTTCTTACTAATAAACAGTCAATGTAGCCAAAATATAAAAACAAGGATGTTAGACATGGAAAGGGCTCCAACCTGAAATACTTGCTCAGTTTTTATTCAGACCTTAAGTAAACTCTCATGTAGATAAATCTACTATTCTATCTGATCAAAACTGAACAAAAACTTCAGAAAGGACCTATAGCACAACTCAGAATAATCAGTTAGTGTCTAATATTCACTTCTGAGGTGCTAGAGATGCAGGGACCTTGATTTTTTTTAAACTTCTATTTAAGCTACCCAAGGAACAAGTAAACTCAGCATAACAGTTTAGTATAGTATGTTCTGTAGCATTGTTCGACAAAACAATCCTCTGAGGAAGGGAAGTGAACCACTGTAGCTTCTAGAAATCCAGAGAAAGGGTAGGTGTGATATGCACCATCTTAATTAATCTTTTCTAAGTAAACCAATTATTGCACCTTTATTGAATGGGTTAGAAAAATTTCTTATCAGAGATGCCCATAAATGTGGATACATGATTATAATTAATATGCTGGAGTGGAAGTCTTATACATTCTGATATTAAGGTTAAGATTTTCAAATGCGACTAGTGATCAGAGCTGCTTCAATATCTTAGATGCCCAATTTGGGATATTTTAGAGAAAGATATTTTACTTTAGAGAAAACTGGTGCTTGGCACTTTCTCAAAACTCAGGCCCTTTAAATGTTCTTTTATTGGGAGCCTCAAGCTTTTAAAATTAAGTCACAGTTTGGCTGAGTAGATATGCTACATCTAATGCACCACAGTGGAGTGCCAGGATGGGACAAAGGTAAAGACAGAAACAACAGGACTGCAACCAGTTACCACTTCAAGTGCACTACACTAGGGTAAAGCTGTAATACAATTACATAATCAAGTTGAACCACCATATATCTCAAGTCCATTTTCACCATTAGCTCTGGGTAGGGCCTACCATACTCTATAGAATTTGATACTGATTCCCTCTTTTACATGAAACTCTGCTACAGAATCTTAAGGTTTTTATTTATAATGCTGACAAATAAAATCTTAAAACTAACTGACTGTAAATCAATGCACTGCCTTTTCAAGTCTGCAGATACCGCAAAATAATACCTTAACAAGTTTGAACCACTCTATTCATCTCAGCAAGTTAACCCCGAAATTCAAAGATAACAAACTTAACTGACAATATTAAATGTGTCACTGTTAATCAGTTTAATGCAAAAATCCAGCTAAAGTGGTCAACCTACAATTTGAAACCAACTTCCATGACCTCTTAGGTGCCAATCCTAAGAGCCAAACCCTTCTTTTTTTTCTGGCAACATTTGAGCTGTGATTAGGCATCAGTGGCAATATAGATAGATACCATTTGAAAATGGAAAGTTTGTGAATGGTAAAAGCTAATCCAGATTTAATATTGAATATGACGGGGACTGTATTGACTATATTATTTATTTACACAATTATTTTAAAGCATTTTGATTTGTATTTTAAACTAAGCTGCCAAAGTTTTTACGCGATTACAAAGGCAGTAAAAGAAAAAAAAAGGGTTGCTGCTAAAGAATTATGCTCAGCTTGCTACAATATACAAGAATCCTTGTCTGAGCTCTCTTGCTCTGCCACTACTGCTGTCATTTACATCAGCGCTAAACAGATGCCAAACACTTCTACTCTGCCTTGGTAGCATCTTAACAGCTCCTTTGTGTTGGTGCAAATGACATAAGACAGAACAATGGAAGATAAGGCAAAAGTATGCTGCTAGTCACAAAGTTGCTGTATTTGCAGGGGGCAAGAGGCTAAGACTTTTTTTTTGGTCATTCAAAAAAAAAGAATCAAGAAAAACAAATCTGCATTTTCAGTCTGTCCAGCAGTGAATCATACCATACTGTAGCAGACAGTGGTAAGCTATGAGCATAGGCAGATTAAGGATTTTGACATCTTTCTCCAGTTAAAAAGAAACTAGAGACTTTACTAATAACCTAAGTGCCTAAGACTATATCATCCAGTTTAAGATCAAAGAAAAATAAATATAACTTAATTGGAACTTAATTTGCTATATCATGTATTATGTATACAAACACAATACTAGACAAAAATAATCAAAATATGTTGTTTCATTAGTATAATCAGTAGCATAAAATGTATATTTATTTTCAGATTCATAAAACAAAATCTAGCCTTCCTAAGCATCTTGAAAATGCATCCAGTGCGTCACTGAAAGTTACTTCCATAGTTGAGTTAATGTTTTTAGCTAAACTTAAAATCAGTCTGCAGAGAACTGAAATAGGAGCTAGATTACCAGAAGCAGCTAAGAAACAGCAGGATTGCAGAAGAAAGGGAAGTTTGATTAATGGAATATCAAAACCACCTGTGGAATGAAGGGTTTTGAAAGAATCAGGTAGTTCAGTGCTTTTAGACCGTGTTCCATGGATCCCTGGGGTTCCACGACAGATTGTCAGGGGCTCCATAAAGAGGTTAAAGTGAACTGGGAGGCAGTGCGCTGCCATTCCTGGACTGGGATGCCTGGCTCCATGTCAGCACACACAGCCCATGGAGCCACTGTAGGGGTTCCACAGCAGAAGAAGAGATAAGAGACCATTCTGTGACTTCAGGAAGTTTGAAAACCACTGAGGTAGATTACAATGAGCCATGAAGTCAACTAACTCACTCGCTGCTGCCTGAATAGAAATGTTATTGCCGTCAGGCAATGTTATTTACTGCCGTTAAATGCAGTTGCATTTAAACTTTGAGGGGATTAGGAATCAAAGGGTGGTACAAGTGAACAATCTCCCACCCCTGATCCATTCTTGAGTATGAAAATATTGTTATTACACATCTATATTTATTCGTTATTAGGGCCATCAAACGATTAGTTGCACAATTTAAAAAATAAATCGCAATTAATCACGATTTTAATCACATAGCTAAAAACTCACAATTCTGTGCAGAAAACTCAAAATTATGCAGGTACTTGGTACGGTTGGGAGATGGGTGTGGTGCATGAGTGTATGTGGGGGGGATTTATGAAGATGTGGGGGGGGGCTGTGGGTGCTTGTGTGGGGTCTGAAACCTGGGGGGGGGGGGGGAAGGGGAGGGAGGTCTCCACACACCCTGGCAGAATGTGGGATACAGTGGGTCAGGAGTGAGGGGCAGCAGCAGGGCTGGGGGGGCTGTGGCTTGGGAGCGAGGGACATACACACACACACACACACACACACAGAGCAGGTAAGTCTGTGGAGGGGAAAGAGCAGATGCTGGGGTGAATGGGACCCTGGGGCTGGTGCAGGTTGTGGGACGGAGCTATGGATGGGTGGTCCAAGGGTGCAGGGGCTCCCCACGGCTGTGTGCATCCCTGGGGTAGGCATGGGGGGCATATACCTTCTGGATTTGTGCACGGGGTGAAGGCAGGCTGCCTGCTGCGGGCTGAGGCTCTGAGCCCTGCTGCCTTTTCCCCGGGAGCCATGTGACGCCATGTTGTATCTCCCACCACCAGGCAGGCAGGCAGGGGACACATGGTACAGCCAGCGTGCAGCTCCTGGGGCAAAGGCAGAAGGGCACAGAGTCCCAGCCTGCAGCAGGCAGTCTACCTCTGCCCCATGCACAAACCCAGGGGGTACATGCCCCCCCATGCCTCCCCCAGGGGTGCACACAGCAGAGGGGAGTCCTCCCTGCCCCGCACCCTCGGACAAGCCACCTGCAGGTCTATCTCACGACCCACCACGGCCCCCCATTCACCCCAGTGCCTGCCCCTGCTCCATTCCCTCCCTCACCATGGGGGCCTCAATCTAACCCTGCCCCCCGACCTCTTCCATCCCCCCTACCCTTTCCCCTCCACAGACTTACCAGCGCAGCGGTGTTCTACATACAGCGTGCAGCCTGCGGGGGTGGGGGGGGGTGTCCATCCACCCCCTCTCCTCCTGCTGCAGCCAGTTGGTGCCCGTGCCTGGGCTGCTCTGCAGTCCTCTGCATTGCCACTGCTGGCCTGCTGGACGGCCCACAGGTGGCAGAGTGGAGCTCCAAAACCACATGCGCAATGAACACATTAAAAAACATTAATGCAAGAACCAATTAACGTGTTCATTGTGAATGTTAACTGTGATCATCTGACAGCCCTATTAATTATTAATATTTATTAATTTGTTTATATTGGTTCCTAAGAAAGTTAGGTCTGTATTGTCAAAAAGGATAGTAGGAAAGAGAGAATTAAGTAAAAGCAAATAATCACGCAAATAGGATAATTCCACAACTAATTGTAGCCATATTAAAGAAAGCAGCACAACTTCTGATGATGCCTAGTTTGTAACTGCAGTATGTATTTGGAGCAAGGTCATTATAAGCAGGTGTGTTAAAAAGGGGGGTGGGGGGGCAGGTAAGACCAATGCTGAGCTGACTGAAAATTAGATCTCTTCAGGGGCGTACCCAGAAGGGGTGCAGTGATGCAGTCTTACCCCTTTTGACTGTGTTGCACAAGTTTTGGGCACAGGAGGGGTCTGCCCAGAGGGTGATTGCTACTGAAGCCACTTATATCCTCCTCTCCCCTGCTGACGAATTCAACGGGAATGGGAAGCAATGGTGAACAGTGGCAGTATTTACCACCTGGGCCCAAGTTGCTTGACAGCAGGGGCTCCAGCCAGCCCCAGCCCCAATCAGCTGGGGAGCCAAAAGCTCACTGCTCATGAAGAGCTCTGGCAGAAACCTGCAAAGAGCTCAGAGTTCACTGTACATGTACAGCCCAGCCTAAGTGGAGAGGATGCAATCTCTTGCCCTATCCCTCGATATGTCAATTGATTTCTCTCTTGGCAAAGGGCAAATTCTCACTTATAGAACTTATTCAGCTAAACAAAAGTCATATTTTTGGTCGATCATTTCTTCTGTGTGCTTTAGAGTCCCTTCATGTGTGTGGGACTGGTTTGCAATGGGATAGGTATACTTTTCCATCTCACCGATATCCGAATTGCAGATTGTGTAGGGACCAAGGATGAAGCCACAAACGAAGAACAGGCTCAGTGGGACAGAAACTACCATATATTGCTTCTGTATTTCTTATTAGCTAACAGCATGGTACAGAGTAGAACATCATGGTTACCGGCTTTTCAAAAGTTTTTTCCTTCAGGCATAAATTCAAATTCATTTTGTAATGGCACATTCTCCAGAAATTGTGGTCAGCTCCTGTGTGGGGAACCAAGATAATCCTAGTAATGAGAGGAAAATTTTCAGACTGCTGCCTACGTCATGCCTTTTCTGAAGATAGGAAGAAGTTTCTTTCATATTCTGCAAAGGTTCAAGAAGTGTTGCATGCTAGAGGGGTATTTGTTTGGAAAAACAGCATGTTAGTGACAAAGTACTTGCACAGGAGGGGCCAGCAAATAACTCTGATTTTCATTTTAAAGTAGGTCCTGGGATGGTTACCCTCTAATGGGCAGACAGCAGATACTTCTAGCTGGATTGCTTCTGCTCTTGGAACTTTATAAACACCTTGGAGTCAAAGCCACCATACACTATATAACAACTCTCCAGATTTGCTTGGTTATTTCATTACTTATAGCATTTCACTCAAGCCCCCAAGAGTACATGATCCTGAGCAGTGGTCCCCCGAAAGAGCAGTGTTTGGTGTGGCAGAAGGCCACCTCTGTTTCTCCCCAAAAACTCTGCTCTGTGACAATTTACATGCCTTTACCCTATCTCTTTAGGTAACCTGAGCTGGATACATTCCTGAGGGAGGGGGGAAACCTGCTCCCTCTGCCTATGTGACTAGTATCACATACCTGGGTAAGGGGCTTGCTCCCTGGTGGGCTAGAGTCTGCCCAACAACTAGTGATGTATTTTAAATTGGTTGGCTGACAGCCAACAGGTGCTGGCCTCCATTGGACCAGGTAAATGAAGTCACAAGGGCTATCTAAGTTAAGGACTGCCCAGGAGGAGGGGGCAGCAGCCATGAGGGAGACTCAGAGACAGAGAAGAGCTGGACCATCTGAAACTTGCTCTCTCTCTCAAAACTCATGATCAAGGAACTGCCTGCCTCCAGAGGGAATCTCCAACAGACTCTGGATGATACTTGTGAGTAAGCTACCTGAGATCTAACTAGATATACAACCTGCAGTAACTCAGATGTGTGATCAAAGGCAGCCACGGGAGTTTGCTCTATGGGATTTCTGTGATATTGCTCTACCCTGTACCCTATTCTAACCCTACCCTCTGTAACCAATAAAGTTCTCCTTTGTACCTAGCGTGGGAGACTTACTGGGAGTGGGTCTAGATTATGCCTTGGGGTTCCCTTGGTTCGGCTGACTAAGGGAGACCACTACTTGTGCTTCTGACTGAGGGAAGCATCCTAACTTCTTGAAGTGAATCAAGTACCCTTGAGGGCTACTAGGCCTGTGTTTCCAAGGGTACGCAGAGCCAGAATCAGTCCAGAGCCCTGGGTGGTGGCAGTGGAACCCCCAGGCTAGCCGGTGTGCTCCAGGAAGGGGGTCAGCCAGACGTGAGGTGCCCCCAGGGAGGCACTTGGAGCCTGGAACTTGGTCGGGCGCAGTGAGGTGGGTGGCTCAATGTAGGAGCGCCCCCTACTGGCCCACCACATTTGGAAGACAGTAGCTTGTGAATGGAATTTAGCCACATACATACAGGTGTCATTGTCTCTCTGCTCTGTCCTGGGAGTGTTGGAGCAGTGAGGAATTTCTAATGGAACTGCAAAAAGTTCTGGAGGACTGCTAGCTGAGAACCAAAATTTAAAAAAAAAAAGAAAGAAAGAAAGAAAAAAGTTCTGAATTAAAACAAAGACAAACTTGCCATTTCCCATGAAAGAAAGTCTTTAAATACTGATTCAGAAAAGTCAGTGTTTTGTTTTGACATTGTACTTTTGTTCATTTTGACAAGATTTTTCATTAAATGAAAATTATTTAAATTATATATATTATTGTAATGAATTCGAAACAAAAAAAATGGCTTTTTCCTAAAAACGTCATGAAGTCAGACATCCTACAAAGCACTTTAATTTCAATTAAATTGATTGTGATGGAATATGGCTCTGTCAAAGATCTTTTTGATCAGTTCTATTTGCAGGTAGTCAGAGCTAAGGAATAAACTCCAATGAGTCACTTACTAATGTTGCCAATGCTCCACTTCCCTCCTGATTCCAGCAAGTAGGAGGAGGCTCTGAAGGCTTAATAAAGTGCTGCTCTACCCCTTTGTCTCACCTTGGGTTTCACTGAAAGCAAAGATTTGCAACTGAACAGCAGTGAAGTGTCCTTTCTCAAACTTTGTTGATGGGCATGGAGCAAAGCTAGCTAGTGTGGAACTAAATGTTCAATTTGTCCTGCTGAGGTTGGAAACACATATCACTGAAGTCACCATTAGTAGTAGTAGTAGTAGTAGTAGTAGCAGCAGTAGCAGCAGTGACTGAGGCATTCCCAAGAAATTGTGGTAAAGATGTTTCTCCTTGGTATCCGCAGGCAGTGCTTCTCTTTCAGCTAACCTAAATTGAGGTAACAAAAGCAAATAGCTTACCACCTGAATGATCATTACCAATGGAAAAAAGATCTCAAACCACATTATTTTGTTAAGCAATATTGTAAACCTCTGCAAAAGAACTTAATGATCCCTTGCTGCAAGCAGAACAATGGGCAGGCTCTTTACAAAGAGGATCACATTCCTGTCTTAGTCACCTCTATAGCCACAAGGGAGAAGTGGGCATCATTGTCCGGATATAGAACCCACTCAGCCTGGAAGTCATCTTAATCCTGTTGCTTAGTTTGCAGAGGATTCGGAAAGTTACCTCAATTTGAGTCTAACAAAAAAAGTCAGTACTGAGACTTTTTATGTTCAAGTAGTTTTCTTTTTTTCAAATAGAAAAGATAATGAAATGCCAGAATAAATGCAAGAGAGAAGGACAATGTAAAATCTGGACTTATGCCCAAATCTCCAGTTCTTGTTTCCATTTCCACATACAAGTCACTATATGACACTTTCCTTCCTCCCTAGGATTGCTCAGCTTCATGTTCCTACAGGCCAAATCTAAATCACCAAATTTTACAAAGTAAAGTAACCCTGCATCCCTTCACAGGCCATCTTCAGCATATTTAGCAAATTTAGTACAGAAAGACTGACCCTACCTTCAATTAGCTTATGATGCCAGTGTCTGTAGCCCACCCACGCTGCCCTTCATCCTTGGAAGGAGCTCCCTGTAGACATCCATAATACTAACTCTCCTTTACTGTGTTGTGTACAAACAATTTAACAGCGTGCTAGTATATATACTACAACCACTACCTATAATCCTGACCAATACTGTCTCATGGTTTCTTTGTTTTCCTTTATCAATACCTACATGCTCTCTATCTGATACATTGATTTTAAGCTGCCTTCAGAAGGGACCATCTTTTTGTTCTGTGTTTAAACTGCTTAACGCAATTTGGTTCTAGCCTATAACTGAGGTCCAGTTGCATAACGACGAATGGGCAACCAGGGCACCCGCTGCAAGTGTCCACTTGGAGTGAGAGAGGGAGGGCAAGAACAGCAGCTATCACTGCCAGGCCAGCTGGTGCAGCCACAGCTGCAGCATCCAGCCCAGCTCCTGCCACCATCACTGCTGTCCAGGGTGCAGACTCTGGCTGTTATGCCTCAGTTAAGCTCCATAGGCAACAGGACAATACAAATGAGCAACAATTTGCCTAACCCAGGTCACTTATAGTCCACAAAGCTGTTATAAATCAATCTTTCCATCATTTTATAGCACTGTACAGTACACTCAGAACAGAATCAAGAACAAGGAGGTGATTTCAGTAAAATATGAGACAAAAAACTTTTAAGCCTTCCCAGAAATGGTTATTTTCTTAAGTGTTGTCTCATAAAACCTAGACTGGGAACACTCAAATAGGGCAAATGCACCCACCCACCCATTACAAATATGAACAACCTATTAACAGGAAATTTGTCCCCTGCCAGACTATTAATTCAACAGACCAGGATGAAAACTAGGCATAGGAAAAGAATGGCAGCATTGAGGTATAAAACTCTTTTACTCTCCCATCTTTAAAGAAAGACCTGGTTGTCAGCCAAGATACTAGGTATAGGTTTCAGGCATTTTGAGAACAGGGAGAGCTGACTCAGCAGAAACATTCAGCATATGTTAGTTATCAGTCACCATCAGCCTGCTTCAGCATAGCCTGGGCAAAACCCCTTCTCTTCCCAAGGAGAGATGTCTTGCTTATTAACACTTGCAACAATTCCAGCTCTCTCCATACAGGCTGCTGTGAAAAAGGAGGTCAAAGGCTTTAGAATATTAAAAGCGAAAGATGAACTGCAGACATGCAGATGTGGATGGTGAGATAGTTTATAGGCTTAAGATTTAATCAAAGTTAAAAGAATATCAAGGCTGCAAAGTCAGTAGGTTTTATGATAAAACATCCTTGTTTTTCAGACACAGGACTGAAAAACCTCAAACAAATTCCGTCACATGCCACAGAGTAACTAGAAGAGGATGAGCAAGGCAGCTGCCCCAAACACCAACTATAAATGGACCTCAGAATTTCCTATGCTGGGAGTCTTCGCGGTGGCAGGGGAAGCCCTGCACTGCCCCTGCCTGGCTAAAGGATCCAAGCAGCATAGTGCTGCACCAAACAATGCATCTGGGGAACAAGGGATTAGTGAAGCAAGCAGAATGGTACTACTCCTCTCTTCTCCCCACCTGCCCCTGGAGTCTTTGCCAAAGCAGGCACAGCTCTGCTTCCAATATATCCGTAATGGGAGGGGGTTCAGTGAGCTCAATACACCTCTGGTTGCGCGCAATATACCCACATGCACAAGGTTCATCAGCTGGGTTTGAATATATTGGTCCATAGGGGAGAACTCTACTGCTTGAAGTGAACAACTGATGCTGTACTAAGTTACTATTTTGTATATAAACTTCCACTAGAAGTCAACAAGACAAGCACATCACCAGTGGGCACCACAGCTTTTTACCAAGAGCAAAGGAACAAGACTCACGACCCCAAAGTTCTATTTTGGATTCTGGAAGGAGCATACTCTGCAGGAGAAAAAGCCTTTTACTCCCGTTTCCACTGAGCTTCCACTTCAACCCAACTGTGTCCCATCATCCCCATTCCCTTATTCAAATCCCAAATTCCTCACCTAGTCCCAATCTCCATCCCCACAACTCCTATTTCTAATCACCATCCCCATCTGCTTATCAAACTTCCTGTTATGCATACAATCAACCTCCTCCAGCCTCCACAATGCAGTTTTCCACCCCTCCTGCCCAGGTCTTAATCTAATCCCAGTCCTCTCACCACTCATCCTTTGCTCCAAATTGATTCCCACCAAACCTCCTGGGCTAATTAAGTCAGTATTAGGAGGCAGGCAGCTTTCCTTTCCATGTCATCTGGAAGCCAACAGGAACAATAAGGCACAAGGAATGCTCCCTACTCTCAGCTCCCTTGTTCACCTGCACTGGAGCCAGAAACAAAAGCTTGCGAGCAAAGACCTTCTTATTCCCTGCAGATCTAGGATAGAGCGTGCACAGTTGTTCTGTGTGAATGGTGGATAAACAATCCATTCAGTGCATGGGAACACTAAGGCAGTGGTTTTCCAACTTTCTAAATTCATGCAACCCTTTTGCATCACTTCTGCTGCTGAACCTTTAACCTTATCTGAAAGACTGATGCAGAGCCAGGCATCCGGGGGTCCCACAATGGCAGGATACTGGTTCCTGGCCCACTCCACCATTGTCACCAATCTCTTTGTAGAGTCCCTGATGATCTGTCATGAAACCCCAGGATGCCACAGAACAGTTTGAACACTACAGTTCTAAGGGACTGGTGAACAGACTGATCCTGCAGAGAAATTAGCCATCAGAAACTCTTATGTTTTGTAAATAACTTTACTGTAACCCTCCAGGGCACAAATATTTACTAAGTGAAATCTATGGAAGAAAGAATTAAAACCAAAACCAATTTGATGCTCTTGTACTGTAAAAAAGAAAGCAAGCAAGCAAGCAAAAAGGCAAATGCTGCTTAATATATATATTGGTATATATATATATAGGTTCCTTTTCCAATGATATCATATTCTCTGCTTGATCCATCTCCTTACCTTTATTTTCATTTTCCATATTAATGATCAGAATAGCTTTACAGTGTTATCAGACCCTTCCATACAAGCATGGAAACATCAACCATTACAAAAATGTTTTGATTCAGTACTGGTAAGCCTAAATGGCAATAGGAAATAACAACTGTCAAAGATACTTGTTGGCCCAGCATCTCACCTAGCGACTTAGAAAGTTAAATCTAATGACACTGTAACAGGGACTCAGACAACAGCCCTATTATTTAGAAGATTGGGTCAAGCTGACCTGACAGTGAGCCCAGCCAGGTGGGGGGAGTAGCACACCTGGGACATGACGAGGGTGATTAGCCTGCTGAATGAGGCATAAAATCGGCGGTGGGAGACAGACCGATTACCTTCGGGCACCAGAAGAAGAAATAAGGAGGGATGGAGTTCCAGAGAGAAAGAAGACTTGCCGGTGATCTGGACGGACTCCAGAAGTGAAGCCCTGAGGTACATGGCAAGTTGGTGGTGAAAAGGATCACCTTGCCGAGAATCCTGTCGGATGTTGGACCCCTGAGGGATGCAGCAGGGCAGCAGCAAAAGAGATTCTCTTGCCGGTAAACCCTGCTGTGCCGGTGAGTGTGGGGAAAAGCGGAGACACCAGGTGGCAGATCCGCCGGGACTTCTATGAAGAAGGGATTGTTACCCCTTAGTGGAAGAACAGGGGAGATTGAGATCAACCCCAAGTATGAAATCCAGTGGGATCATGGGATCTGGGAGCAATATAACAGATTGTGAGGGAGAGTAGCTAGAGATTACTCTCAGGGTCATGCACCCACGGAGAATGAAGAATGCAGAGAGTGTATGCCACTAATGAGAATTAGCGGCGAGGAATCTTTATTAAGTAACTGGTCCAAGTAGTCCCTGATTGTAACTCCAATTACTTTTGCCAATTAAGTAATTGGCAAGGACGTTGTTATCTCACCACTATTAAACTGGAAATAAAACATACACTGTGAGCAATTGACACCAGGGTGGCATTATTTTATCCAAGAACCATGAAAAAGCAGTAACCTCCTTTCTTTGCTCTTTCGTCCAAGTCACGACAGGCGAGTCTAAAGGAGAGACAGGGATAAGAGTAACTATCCCGCCCGCAGACACATTTCCATATTTATCAGATCAAGCAAAAACAGTTAATTCACAGACTTCCTTAATTAAGGGCCTGTCCATGCCAGCTTCCAAGTATGCTTATAACTTGCTAAGTTCACAAGGAACTGAAGACACTCAATACCACACAGGGGCACACAAAAAAACAGTTTTGGCCTTACTTACCCACTAATTATTTTAAAGCTAATATCCCATTCCCAGTATTTATTAAATTTCAAACTGATAAATCAGTTTGCATGTAACGTGTTAGAGGCAAAGATTTTTCAATGGAAGTAGTAGTACAAGTTTGAAATCTTTTGACCTTCATCTTCTGCTTTTCAGGATGATGCAGTAGTAAATATCATTAGGTATGAATTGTTCTTCTTAGAGATATAATACTTTGTATGCATTCAACTGTAAGCATACACAAACCCCATAAATAAGATCAGATTTTTTTCCACTAGCAACATCTACTTGAACTGCCATATGAGAGCATGAAGGTTGGAAGCGGCTGTAGCTCACCCTCAGTTCCCTCAATTGAAAGTCCATGTTGCTGAGGATTTCTAAACACAGGACTGAAGAGCAGGTCATGGGATTTACACTACACCATCTCAAAGAACCATATGTGGCGGCGAAGCGCCCCCACAGGCTAGTGAGGGAGAGAAGAGGGGACCCACAGACCCCAGACCCCGAGAGCAAGCCCCCAGAAGGGCATACGTACCGGCTGAGGAGCAGTGGGAGGAAGACCCGCATCCGCGGCTGCAGCCGCGTGAGCCGCCATTACGCCGGCTCTGGCAACAGCTGTTCCCCATGCGGCGAACAGCTGAGCCAATCCCAGCGGCCGGAGCGGCCTCTGCGGGAAGGTTTAAAAACGCCGGCAGGACAGGGAGGGGAGGAGAGCCAGGGAGAGAGAGTACGGGTGTGCTGCCCGTGCTACAGGCTCTCGCACGGAGCGGAGAGGACCCCGCCTGCGGGTCTCAAGCAGGCAGCTTAGGCAAGAGCTGGAAGCCTTTCGCAAACAGCAAAGCGAAAGGCAGTCAGAGAGTGCAAGCCGAGGCACTCTCTCTGCATCCTGAAGTGGCAGACGCCCAGGAGGCAGGGGAGCGCTCTGCAGACGGGAGGAAAGGGGAGACAGCGGAGGCCCCAGGAGGGGGCTGGAACCAGGGGGAGCACCCACCAGCTCCCCCTGATTCGGAGGAGTATTATCTGTAAGAGAGGAGAAAGGAGGAACCCCTCCCAGCAGGAGGGAGGATGACCAGGAACCGGGGAACCGGTCAGAGGCCATCATACTGGGCCTGGCAACATCTGGAACGCATCGCCCAGTGGTTGGCGTGTGGACGGGGTGTAGGGGAGGCGGAGCCCCATGGATCACTGCGTCCGATAACCGTGAGTAACACCGTCTATCGGGAGGCCCCACCCAGGATAAAGATCTCCACGGTAGACCTCTCTGAAGGTAATTGAGTACATCCAAGTCGTGGCAGGCGAGTTGAGGGGAGGGGCAACACCCTGATAGGCTAGGCGGAGCGAGGCGCAGGCTCCACACCATAGTTCCCATAGAGTAACTGTACTTTCTTCTCTAAGCACATATCAATGTGGATTCCAAAGTAGATGAATGACACACAGTGTTCTTCCTTGATGGCTGGAGTACAGAATGCAGTACTGTTGTCCCTAAATCTGGCATCTGACCTGACTGCTATAATTAAGTGCATAATGGATTAATAAAAGTATGATGAGCATATCTTAGCCTGTTACATTTAAGTAGGCAAAATATATTGCCTGTACTCTAGCAGGATTGTGCCTTACATAGTTAGAGAAAGAGGTCTGTCAGCCATCTGACAGAAGGTGGAAATAAGTTATGTGATTCACGTTCAGATTCTTTTCAAAGAGAGCTTGCTCTTTTGAAGCACCAGATGTGAGAAAAAAGGCTCTCTCCCCACGAATAAAATGCTGAATACTTTTAATGTTTAAACAAGGCTCTAGAGCAGGTGTGCTCAGCCCCAGTCTGTGGGCCACATCTGACCCACAGCACCATGTCATGTGGCCTGTGGGGCTCTCCCTGGGTCCAGAAAGTTGGTGATGGGGGACTGACAGCATCACTTCCCTGCTGCCAAGGTTCCAGACCTGGGCTGTGTGTGCTGGATCGGGTGCCTGATCCCAGGGCCCAATCTTGGCACGTGGAGGCAGCACCAGGCCCAAGGCTCAATCCCAGTGTGGGGGGCCAGTGTCAAGCTCCAGGGCCTGATCCTAGTACATAGAGTTCTATCTGGCGATACTCGTGGCCCACAAGGCCAAAAGACTGAGCACTATTGTTTGAGAGAGATTCAGAACACAGAAAAAAAGAGCCTTCACTACTGAACGTAATTTCGGAAAACTTTGCAAGGTAATGAATTAGTTTGGGTGGAATTCTAAAACCACCAATCACCTTAGGCCAAAATATCTGGTATATTTCATAATTTCCTTGTCCATGAAGAAAACTGTGCAAGATAGTTCTGCCTTAACTGCTTAGAGCTCACCAACTGCCCATGATGATGTCATGATCACAAGAAAAGCCAACTTGCTTGTGAAGCAGTGTACTGAACACACTGACATTCCTTCAGAAAAAGATTTTTGAGTTTTATAAGGATGACTTGAAGTCCTATATGATACTGCAGCAAAGTGGACTTTAAAGAAAGTTATGCTTTAAATCCTGCTCCTGAAAATGTGGGGTTAGTCTTAGATTTCCAGTACTAGAACTTCCACGGGATCAATATTTTTTGAAGTTTCTAAAACCGAGGTCCTTTTCTATTTGAAGGAATCTATGTAAGAACTGACTGTCCCTGTAGGAAGCAAATCTCATTTTGCTCAGCCATCCAAAATCCAGGCCATAAAATTCAGGGATTATTGGCCTCAGTATTTTAGGGTGGTTTGTGAGACCACGCTCAGGCAGGTCAAAAGATGCATAGAGGCTTCTAAGGAATCTGTAATGGATCTGATAGCCAGAGTCACTCCAGCCAGTACTGCACTGTCTTAAGGATCAAGGTCTTACCCTGTCACATCATGAATACTATATTTACTTGAATATGGGACAAGTTCCCCCCCACCCTCAACTGGCATGGAGAATAAAAGGCCCCTTATCTTATAACTGCATACAAAGAAATCTCACTAAATACACTGTCTATCATTAAACTGTTGCCAAAAGCAGCATGTACTCAGTAATGGAAACCAATTATGAAGCTGATTAAATACAACTAACGCTGAGCATGACTATAAGACACATTGCCCACATAGGTTCCTATCAGCATGTTTGCCCAATCACAAGAATAGTTTAGTATAACCCATCTCAGTAAGACATATGGTAGTGCCCATTAAGTGCAGTCACCCACAGCAGCAACTCTTTCTCAAGTCATGGTGAACCACAACACTGCATACTTTATTTCCTCTTCACTCCCACAGTTGAGCTGTGCCTTTCTTTCGCATTTCTGATAATTTGTTTCTTCACCAGCCTTTATTGCAAGGCAAACATCAAGAAACAAGGCCCCAAACAGTTCACCCAGAATCCCTCCGTCACCTCCGCTCTCAGCCTGCCACATAAAATTTGTGTGGCCCTACTCTCAAGAGGTGAAGCCATATCAAGCTGCCATGCACCTCATCTACATATAAACCTTGGAAAATCCCAGAACTTGTGACAAGAACACCAGGTTCCAGTCACAAGTGAGGGCTAATTAGTATTACCATGTGGATCCTCTTAGGGGGTGCGGGAGGGATTATCTGGAGTACACACTTGTACACACTTGTACTGAGCAGTGCTGAGCTGTGGGGTCACCATGGCTTGAAATGCTGTTGCCTCTGGTGAGTCCCAGCCTAACGATGTGGTAAATTGAACTAATATCATGCATATTTTGTACTATGGATAAGCAGGTGACAAGGTCACTTCTGTAATATGAGAAGAGCCCATGACAAAGGATGGGGAAAAGAGGGAGGCATAGGATAAAGGGAGGAACTAGACAAGGCAATAATATCCATTTGTCTAATGGTAAAGTATGTAATGTGTGGGGGAAATGGACAAGGGTCTGGTGCAGGTCAACCATCTTATCCAACCTGCTACTATGTCAAAGGAGCACACTACATTACCAGGGAAGAGGGCAGCTGTTGTACTTATTTCTTATATACTTTTGGTATAATATACCATATGTATAAAGTAGACTGACAGCATGTATTGTCTCAGTTTATGCTAAGGATGGCAAGGCTTATGATAGCAAAGGATAGATGTAAATCCTCAGAGCACATGAGTTCGTTAGTCATCTGGTAAATGTAAGGTACTTCCAGTCCTCTCATTAAGCCCCAAGGGGAAAGTCCTTAAAAGGTATCTCTCTGGATGCCCTATTCTTGGACCTATAGTACTCAACATTTCCATTTCAGCCTGCAAGTTTCTCTTGGTCACCATCTAGAAGTCTTTAGTTATGTCCCCGAGTCCTTCTTTGCTGCCATGAGAGAACTGAACAACTCTATTCTGCATCAAAGTCATACTCAGTTGGAAGGGTCTGGCAGTTAGCCAGTACAGACGTAGTAGAAATGCCAAGGGAACTTCTTCACAATGGGTCCATCCATCTAGGGTCGTCTCGGACTTCAACTTCCCTTGTACACTCAAGACAAGTAAGTAGCCAAGTCCTATGGCTGTGCATAGTAGAGGTTAAGCTCCAATTTCCAGAGTGCATTTTATTTTGGTCTGTTTACATGCATAGTGCCAAACTAAAAAATACAGCAGAAACAATTAAACAACAAAAAACAAAACCCTTGGAAAACAATATCTTGCAGAACATACCATGCACCTTCAAACACATTTTCCAGTTGGTGTTACTATGGCCACTATCTGCCTCAGTTTTCACAAATCTGGTAACCCCTTGTTACTGGGCAGCACTAGAAGTTAAAAAGGTGTCAAATAATTTGAGGAGCTTTTCTGAGATGATCAAAGTCTCAGAGTTTCAGCATAAGAAGTTTCTGGAAAAAAGTTTAAAAGTCAACCAGTCCTAGTACTAATTTTGAAGATAATACTTCATATCTGGCAAGGAGGAGGGAAGCCAAAGTGCTGGTAATGTAGCTCCAGGTTCCACTCCTTTGGTTTTTTTGGCTTTGGTGTTCCTACCAGGAAGGCTGCTAAAGAGAAACAGTAGACCTGGTAGAAGTCAATTTCTCAATGCCAAGCAAATGCAACCTCCCACAAAGAGCCCACAGATCCCATACATGTACTAGTGTGTACCCGCCTCCACTCTAGTAGGTGTTCCCACGCCGCCTTCGACCGAGCCCTAGATCTTGCGGGCCCCTGGGCTTACAGGTGGACCCCAGAGGCTACCCCTGGTGAAGTCAGGAGGACCCCTGAACTCGCCTGCCACGACTTTGAATGTAACTTCAGTGGGGGGTCCTTCCTTGGGGTAGCTCCTAGAGTTGGCGCGGTCCCCCGCAGGTAGTCTTGGGGCTCCATCCTCCCCTACACCCCGGCCACTTGCCACCTATAGCTCTGCCTCTCCTTGGCTTCCACGGTGTCCTGGGCCTGCCGCTGTCTTACCCCCAACCTGCCAAGCGTCCGTAAAGGTCCTCGGCTCAATGGGCCGTCTGCTGGGGTTGCCAGCCCAGACCTTCCTCCTCGGCTCCTTCTTTAACCCGGCTGCTGGTTTCTTCACCGGCTCTGCTGCTTATGAAGCGGCTGGTTCCTTCACCGGCTCTGCTGCCTGAAATGTGGCCGGCTCCCTCGCTGGCCCTTCTGCCCACAGCGCAGCCGGCTCCTCCACCGGCTCTGCTGCTCAGGATGCCACCGGTTCTCTCTCTGGCTCTGCTGCCTGCAATGCAGCCAGTTCCCTCCCTGGCTCTACTGCTCCAGACGCTGCCGGCGCCTCCACCGGCTCTGCTGCCTGCAGCGTAGTCAATTTCTTCCCTGGCTCTGCTGCTCCCAACGCTGCCGGTTCCTCCACTGGCTCTGCTGCTTGCAGTGTCATCAATTTCGCCCCCAGCTCTGCTGCTCCAGACGCTGCCGGCACCTCCACCGGCTCTGCTGCTTGCAGTGTCATCAATTTCACCCCCGGCTCTGCTGCTCCCGATGTTGCCGGCGTCTCCACCGGCTCTGCTGCTTGCAGTGTCATCAATTTCACCCCCGGCTCTGCTGCTCCTGATGCCACCGGCTCCTCCACCAGCTCTGTCACCTATAACGCAGCCGGCTCCTTCACTGGTTCTGCCGACAGCGTCGGAGCCAGTTCTACTGCCAGCACGGCTGCCGGTTGTGCTGCCGGCTTTCTCGGAGCCCGCTCTGGCTCCGCCCCTTGCACTCGCTGCAGCTGGGTGCGGCGGCTGATCTGCTCCCCGCAGGAGCTCACTCCCCTCGTCTCTCCTCATCAGCTGCCCCGCTGCCTCGGCAGGGCCGCTTTTTGTTTGTTCCGGGAGGCGTCCTCCGCCCCCGCTGCTCTGCCGCAGCCGGATAAACGCCCGGCTGATCACCCGCGCCGGCGTCCTCAGTGTACGCGCCTCCCCCGGCTTTTCCGGCTCTGCGGGACGTAAGTATGACTCCTTGCTGCCCCGGCGTTCCTTCGGTGTCCCAGCTCCCCTGGGACATAGTGCAAATAGAGTCTGCTCCTTCTTGCCCATTCCTCAGCACCATATGAGACTTTCTGAACTCCTGCCAGTATTGATATTAGGCAGCAACATTTTTGCTGTTTCTACACCATTTCCATGGGCATGGATAGTTAACTGAACAACTGACCAGTTATAGATATACCTGGACCTTTGTAAATTAGTGAAGTTGTGTGTATCCATTGTATATAAAACTCCACTTACTTTCACAAATGACCCTTAATACACCTATATCAAGATCAATTTCTTCTTTGTTGCTGTAATTAACAAGATGGTTTAATGCAGTTGAGGAAACTTTCATTTGAACATCTTTCCATAAGATAGTATTAAATATTCCAATATAAATATTACAATCATTTTAATTTGTTAAATTTTTCTTCTATGTAATCTGACTTGTTTCACCTGCAACATGCCCCATCATCTGCCATGTCATCTTTACATCTGTTACTGATTACCCTAATCAGTCCTAGCCTTTTTTAGTAAATGCCTCTCTCTCTCTCTTTCTCTCTCCTTCCTTTAATTTTCTCCAAACTTCTTTTCATTTTCTCAGGTCCCCTGACCCTTGCCCAACCTGTAGATTTTTTTTTCCAAGGGTTTTGGTTTTTTGTTGTTGAACTGTTCTCTGGCTTTTCAATTTGACACCGTGCATGTAAACAGACCAAAATAAAGCGCACACTGGAAATTGGAGCTTAACCTCTACTATGCACCATGGGATATTTCCTTTAGAAATACCTATTAAAAGCCTACTCTGATATTTGGGTTTTTTTTGTTAAATCCAGTACATGAGTGCTGATTGAATGTATTAACTATTAATGCTACCTTTGGAACTGCTGCATAGTTTATGATCACTGCCTATCTGGAGAACTACTTCAGAGGTTTATTCACTGTAAGTTACATATTAGGCTAATTATCCAGTACATCAACATACTCTGTTTTACACACTGTGCAAATATTTACACAGCCCTTTCCAGCTTTATCTGAGCAGATTCCAAGTCATTAAAGATACCAGCTAAAATAAAGCCATGAACAAATTCCATTCAACATTCCCTAAGTCTGTAAAATTAATAGAGAATCTTTAGCTAGTTATGGTACTCAGCTAGTAAATTAGACCCAGATTTCTTTAACTTCACTGTGATGATGATATTAAGATGGAAATTACTTAAAATGTATACAGTCTGCTAAGAAATTATTTCCCATTCACAAAAATAGCTGGAAGCAGACAGGCCTGCAAAGATTCCTGCTCTCCAGATCCCATGACAGCTAAGCACACAAGAGATTGCTTGTGTTCCCCCCAACCCACCTGCCTCCAACCATGGACCATTGAGGGAACAAAGTGCTGTAAGAGGCCAGAGGACCAACCAACCCCCCTGCCACACTTTGTAGAACAGGCAGGCACATATAACAGGAAGCATTTCAAAGTACTTGCTGTTTCTTCCAGGAATATTTTTGAAGCACTTCACAGGCCGTGAACTTCTGTCTACTTCACATTTGAAGCACTTCAAATATGATTATCTGTCCAGGCCCTAAGACTGCAATTATTTTAGAGAAAAAGCCACACATGATGTAGGGAGCTAATATGCTAGTGAGAAGATATTTTTACTCTGAATAAGCCATTTGAGATGTTCCTCTTCCCCCACCCCCACTTTTTTTTTCTCTCTTTTTTTCTTTGCAGGTGATTTGAGTCAGCAAATGCAAATCAAGGGGCTGTTTCCCAATCAGAACTGCAGTTTATACGCAGTTACACAGTTACTCTGGACTGACAGTTGTCCTTTTAAATTTCTTTGCTATAACCTGAGATTCTCCAGCAGTTAAAGTCTCTTTCTTTGTGGTTCAGTCACACCTTACTCCACGCACTAAACATCTGACATGCAATAAAGTTTCTCCCCTGCCTAATGACTAGAAGGGGAGAATTTTCTCTCTACCTCACCATTCACAAAGCAGCTGCATTTGCAAGAGTGGAGAGTGTCTTCTCTGTCAGAAGGCTCTGCTGTACCTTGAACTCTTGGCATGGCCTGAACTGTTGCACTCAAATTGGAAGTGCCAGTATAGTAACAGTACCTTATTTATGCACAGATCACTGTTCTTCTTGCCAGTTTGGCTACAAAGCAGATGTACTGAAAGCTTGATAATCCTTTCAGAAATAAGGAAATTCCGTAACCAAGCTTTATGTGACAAATTTATTCCTTGCTTACTGGTACAGCACATAGCTCTAGTGCTCCAGAGTCTGCACTGGCTTGCCATAGTTTTCCAGATAAAATTCAAGGAGCTGGTTTTGACCTATAAAGCCTTAAATGGTCTGGACCCTATGTACCTAAAGGATCACTGTCTTCCTTATTCCCCGTTGCAATCCTTAAGGTCCGCCAACAGCAGCCTGTCAGTACTGTCAACGTGCCCTGTCTCCTTGGCAAAAACACGTAAGAGGTGATCCTCAAAAGTTGTCCCTCAGCTCAAGAACTTCCTTTTCCTTGAGGCCCACCACACCCAGGCCTGAATATCTTTCAGAAAGTCTGTAAGACATTCCTCTTTGGGCAGACATTAAGCAGACAAAGCTAGTCTGGGATACTGTTCAGGGGGTTCTACTTCGTGCTACTTCTACTCACTTTCTAAGTTTTTTTGTACTCTTATTCACTTTCCTGTTTTATCAGTTATTTTGTTCTCATTTAGTAACTATTCTAAACTGTTCTTAGGAAAGGTGGCATATAAATAATCATATATATGATTATTTATTTATATACATTTTGGAGAGCTACAAACTACAAGGCTGCTAGAAGGAGCTGAAGCAGGTATGATCAGAAACCACTAGCATGACAAGCTGCTTAATTTCCCATGGGAAATTATTTCCCATTCACAAAAATAGCTGGAAGCAGACAGGCCTGCAAAGATTCCTGTTCTCCAGATCCCATGACAGCTAAGCACCCTCATATACACATTGAACAGGAGGAGGAACGATATGGACCTCTGTGGAACCCCACAGAAAAGCCCCCGAAGGGATGCTGAGCACAGATCCATCACCACCCTCTAGGTTCTCCCTGCTAGGAAAGAGAGGGACCAATTCAAAGCAGTCTTGCAAATAACCAGCAGGACATATAAACACTTCATCTGCATCTCATGGTCAACTGTATCAAAAGCCACTGACAAGTTCAATACTGACAAGTGCAGGGTAATGCACCTGGGGAGGAAGAACCAGAGGCACACCTACAGGCTGGGGAACTCCCTTCTCACCAGTGCTGAGACAGAAAAGGATCTTGGAGTCATCATTGATGCCACAATGAACATGGGTCGACAGTGTGGGGACGCGGTCAGGAAGGCCAACCATACCTTGTTGTGCATTCACAGATGCATCTCAAGCAGGTCCAAGGAGGTGATCCTTCCCCTCTACGTGACACTGGTCAGGCCACAGCTGGAGTACTGCGTCCAGTTCTGGGCGCCGCACTTCAGGAGGGATGTGGCCAATATGGAGAGGTTCCAAAGGAGGGCCACCTGCATGATCAGGGGTCAGCAGGGCAGGCCCTACAAGGAGAGGCTGAGGGACCTGAACCTATTCAGCCTCCAAAAGAGAAGGCTGAGAGGGGATCTAGTGGCAGTCTACAAACTAGTCAAGGGGGACGAGCAGGCATTGGGAGAGTCCCTGTTCCCCCAAGCAATCCCAGGAGTTACAAGAAACAATGGACACAAGCTAGCGGAGGGTAGTTTCAGGCTAGACATTAGGAAGCGCTATTTCACTGTCAGGGCAGCTAGGACCTGGAACCAACTTCCAAAAAAAGTGGTGCTGGCTTCTACCCCGGGGGGTCTTTAAAAGGAGGCTGGACAAACATCTGGTCGGGGTTCTTTTGACCCCAGTATTCTTTCCTGCCACGGCAGGTGGTCGGACTAGATGATCTGCTCAGGTCCCTTCCGACCCTACCAACTATGAAACTATATAGTAAGATCATCAGGGTACAATTTCCCTTGTCAATATCCAGGTGAAGATCATTAACCAAGGCCACAAGCACAATCTCTGTCCTATCCCCAGCATGAAAGCCTGACTGAGAAGGGTCCAGGAATCAGATGACATCCAGATACACCTGGATCTGTCAGGTGGCCACCCATTCAATGACCTTCTCCAAAAAGAGAGGTTGGAGATAAGGTAATAACCAGCTGAGGACTCAGTATTAAGTGACGGTTTCTTGAACAGGGGCTGAATAGTCACAAGTTTCAGGATGTCCAGTACTCTGCCCTCCCAGAGGGAGGCATTTGTCAACCCCCATCAGCAGTGGGCCCAATATGTACCATTTGGCTTTTACCAGCTAAAGGCTGTTTCTGCATCAGAGGAAAAAAAAGAATCTTACTAACAGTGCACCTAGGGCTATAATATATATATATATATATATATATATATATATATACACACACACACACACACACACACACACACACCAGCTAACTGTAAGCACTATTGGGGGGAAAAAAAGAAGGCAAGTAATCCTACCCTGCAGTAAGGTCTGATCATGTACCTAAGTGTTCCCTCTCTTTTAATTTATCATTTAAATCTTTTCCAGATTTTACTGAAAGTAAGCAACAGAAGTGTTATTTTATGTTAGGAACAGTATTAGAATTACTGTCCCAAGCATAAAGTACTTGTAAAAATTACAAACAGGGTAATGCACTCTAGTAACTAGAGACAGTCTCTCCACTTATCCTCACTCACCATGTTTCTGGGGAAAATGAAGCAGCTGGAAATTGTGCGGGCCGGGAGCGGTCCGCGGCCCTTTTTTTCCACGCGGCGGGCTGTGGCCAGCAGCCCGAACATGCCGGGTCGGGGAAGGCAGGCAGCACGCTAGAATTAGGCACGCTTAATGGTTGATTTAAGATTGTTTACTTACACCGTAGATGGTCGCGGTGCAGGCTGGAAAACTTCCAGGAAAACTTTGCTTAAGTCCTAGTTTAAGGACTTGGACAGAGCTCTGGATTCACTCACACGAAGTTTGCTAGGCTCCGTGGAACTTGTGCGCGCAGGGAAGGGTACATTGAGGGCTCGTTCGGCGACGGGGAGAGGCGAGAGGCTGATCAGACCCCTATAGCCTTCTTGAAATACACGCTGGGTCCGATAGGCTCCGCAGCGCTTGGAGATCTTCACGAGACGTGAAGTCTCCTCCTCCTGATGTTCGTGGAGTCCTCCAACTTGGGCGGAAACCACTCAAGCCTTTTATATGGCTAGCAAGCCAATCGCTAGCCGCCACGTAGGAATAATTTAGAACTGGCCAATACTGGGGCACGAATCTAAATACGAATGGCGGGAACTCCTTGCAACGTGCATTTCTCTTCTGCAGCTAAGAAATGCACCCTGCAAAGAAAGCTACAAGTGGCGGGAAATAATTCAGCAGTGCCGAAGCACACACAAACAAAAAATCACACCCTTGGGTTGTGACAGAAATAACTAAAATTATGTACAGCACCACTATATTGCAAATGTAAATCCTTGTAATTCTCACAAGAACTATTAAAGAACACTATTTTCAAGCACACCTGTGCATCAAGGACAGCATGTACTTCCTAGTAGCACCACACTGCTTGACAATTGAATCCCCATTCCTCCTCACCACCACCCACACACAGAGTTCATGGGAACAGCTTGATCAGCGTTCCCAGCCCCCTCTGCCTGGAATGTACATTCTCTCAGAATCAGGAGAGCAACTGCAATAAAGTCCTACAAGGCAGCCAGTCTCTGGCATACTCCAGCTTGCAAATTCACTACAGCTCATCCACCTGTCTGTGATGTTACTTTAGAAGTTTGGCACAAAAACCAAAAAAAAATTAGATAATGAAGATCAAACCTCCATCTAACTGGGAGTTGCTGCCAAGCATCATAATAAAACAACAAAAACCCCCACTGTGCAGTCCATGAGGTCAGCAGAGAGCATATAATAAGAAGGATGAGAAATAGCAAAATCTAGGAGAGTGAAAATGGTTTTATACAGACTGGGCTACTCTTCTTATTAGCATTTTGAGTGCTGCCAAAGCTTCTTGGAGTCAGGAGATGCGTTTCACATCTACACATCTGAAAAGTGCATGAAGTATGACACGTACTTGGAAGGCAAGGGAATGAGATTAACAATACAGCTGCAGGGTGGAAGTAGGCAACATTAAAAAACTTAACCACTTAACCTGACCGTGCTATGGGGAACAAAAACACTTAGCACTTACAGAAGGCTATTTGCCCAAAACCACACTGTCACTGTTGGAGTTAGAACTCTACCACCACTAATCACTAGACTTTGTTACCTCAGAGATCTTTGTATAGCTTAACAACCTTAAAATAACTATTCAACTCAAACATGGCAACTGGGACACTTGTAGCTCAGTTTTGCCAAGCAGCATGAAATGAAGGATATTATTCAGTTTCATGATGGCTATTCAGAAACTTTGGGCAGCACAAACTACAAATGAGAAGGACACTGAAAATTAAAGAAGATAACTTTTTTTTTGCCTGGGGAGGAGCAAAGTAGCAAAGCACTGGCCACCTTGTATAAGCCAGAAAGTTCTGAGGTTGAGTAGGAAAACAGAAATATTCTCTCTTTTTTTACTAATTTTTTTTTGCCTTGAGAAATGGGGCTGATCAAGTTTGAAACCCTTCATCAGAAGCCTAAGAATTCAAAACCATTTTCCTTCCCATAAGCTTCAGGATCCTTCCCCTCAACTTTTGCATCTTCCTCCAACCCTAGCAGCCTTCCAACATCTCTGCTCCAAACTAGAGCAGATGTAGTCAGAATTGTACAAGAGAGGGATTTAGATCTGTTGTGGGGAGGGAATAATGCATAAATGTGTGTTTCCTTCTGGGAAAAAGTAAAGGATTTGGTCCACTGTCTGCGACAAAGGGTTACAAATCTTTCCCTCCTTTAAATACTTCAGATCTAGAGAGCCCCTTAGAATAGATGATAGGGTGTAGAATCTGTGTTAAAGTGAACTGTATTGGATGGTTACTAGGGCATAATTGCTACAAACTGTATTTTGAATTTTCCTCCTGACTAGCCTTTTGTACCCATCAAAAGGAGGTGATCATGTCTCAAGTATTTCTAATACACACCTGAAATGGGAAGTTGTGGTGCTCTGGAAAACACAGGTTTTTTTGGTTGCTAGGTATCAAAGAGAATACTGGTTAAATATTCTTCAACTAAACCCTACCCAACATGTACAAGCACAAGGTGGATAGAGAAGATTTTGGAGGATTTGGTGGGCTATTAAAATATATATCATCCCATCACGATGCTATGAAATTAGTCTTCTCTTCTTCCCACTACTGAAAGATCATACATCAAAAAGGGGGGAAGCCATAAATGGAATCTTGATGGTAGTATGCATACGATCATAGAATCAAAGGAAATTAGGGTTAGAAGAGACCTCAGGAGGTCATCTAGTCTAACCCCCTGCTCAAAGCAGGTCTATTACTAACTCTACTGTAACAGCCATGGTTTTGTCTACTCAGATCTTAAAAATTTAGTGCCACCTGAGTGAGAAAAGGTACTTAGAAATGTTGCAGAGTTCAACCCTGTACTTCTAGGAGCAGCCTTCGCAATTTATCCATTTCAAGAATGTGGAATATGAGAAAAAAAACAGACCAATAATGATATCCATGTGATATTGTATTAGAGTATTAACTTGGGTCCCAGGCTGGATTCTTGGACTGGGGATTTTCAACTTACCTGCCTAAATGCTCTTCACCTCAAAAGTTTCGTGCCAAAACACTAACATGCTTTTTCTGCAGCTGGCATTCATAGTACCCCTAAACAGATCATTCTAGTGAAACTCAACTGACATGGGAGCTCAGCAAGAGACTTGTGTTTAGGGCAGTGCCATAGGCCTCTGCTCAGCTGTGCATATCTGACTCAGTGTGGCTATTGTTGTAAACAATGGACATACAGTAATGAGGACAAGAGATTACAAAGAAGGGAAGACTAACATTGACCCCTTTTGACAGATGGAGTGTGTTTAATTATTACTGAGGTTGAACACTCACTGCAGATGGGAACATTAAGCACTTCCTTGTAGATATCTTATCCAATCCCACAAAGTAGAATAGCACACTGAGGCCATAGGTACAAAGTAAGATGAGAAAAGCCTTGTCAGATGGCAATTTAAGCATCAATTTGCCTACTTTCTCCCATTTAGATAATCTGAAAATACCAGGGAGGTGGAGAAAAAAGATGCTATAAAATTTAGTCAGGAAATCTGAGTGAAAAGCATGGGGAGAAAAAAAAGAAGCTAACAGAATTACTGGTGAGCAATTCTCCCTTTTGCAAGTTTGTCCCTGGCTCCAGTGAGACACACATGGGCAGAAGCCCGTCGCGCTGCTGTTGAGCCCAGGGACCCCCAGGACCCCCCAGCGGGACCCTGACCCGGACCCCCAGTGCAGCCAGAGGTAGGTGGGGCCCATGGCAGGGCAGGGAGGGACCCCAACCCAGTCAGCTGCAGGTCAGCTGAGTGGAGCCGAGGAGGGACACGCCCCCCCCCCCGCTTCCCCAGTTCCTACTTGGCCCAGTCCTCAGGGAGCCAGGTGCCTGGTCCTACCCGGCACGTGAGACTGAGCCATCCCCCTCTGGCACTTCTGAGGTCTCCACCCAGACGGAACCCATGGTTCCAGGCTCCACGCACACGGAGCCTCTGGCTCTCGGCTGCGGGGGCTGCCTGGCATGTTTCCAGGCACATGAGACCGGGAGCATGGCCACCTCCCCTTGTGAGGTTTGCTCCACTTTGGAGTCTCTGGGGTGCCAGATACAGGAGCTTCAGGCCGCAGTCCAGAGACTGCATGCCATCAGGGATAGTGAGCAGGAGACAGACTCCTACTCCCAGGCCCTTCTCCCCCTGGAGGCTGAGGGTAGACCAAAGTCACCTTCCAGGACAAGGGAGGACTCAAGGATCTCCCATACTGTCCAGTGAGGGGGTTGGACCAAGGTGGTCAATGGCCCCCAGGCCTGCTGCACCAGGGTCCCTTCCCCTCTGGAGCTTTGCAAGAGGTGTGAACCTCTTGCAGCCCCAGTAGAGCCTGCAGAGCTGCCAGCTCCTGCAGGCAATGGAGGCTTACTCACAGCTACCATCCCTGTTCTCTCTAAGGCCACATGTAGAGTAGTCGTCATGGGAGACTCCTTCCTGAGGGGGACTGAGGGTGCAATCTGCCTCCCTGACCCCTTAGCCTAGGAGGTCTGCTGCTTCCCAGGAGCCCATATCCGAGATGTAGCCAAGAGGATCCCAAAACTCATTTGGCCCACCAACCACTACCCTATATTTCTTATCCATGTGGGCATGAATGACATGGCTTGGAGCAATCCCAGTCAGGTCATGAGAGGTTACAGGGCTTTGGGAGCGGGGCTTAGGGGGCACAGGTGGTGTTTTCCTTGATCCTCCTGGTTTTGGGCTATGGGCTGAGGAGGGAGAGGAGGACTGAGGTAGTTAACCAAAGACTGCGGTGCTGGTGTCATCATGAAGGCTTCAGCTTCCACGATCACAGTCCACTCTTAGGTGAGTGGCAGTAGTCTGCTGGGAAGAGACAGCCTCCACCTCACTGAGCTGGAGAGGAGGCTCTTCTCAGCCAGACTGGCTCACCTGCTCAACTGGGCTTTAAACTAAGCCCGCTGGGGGATGAGGGGACTACTGCCACAGCAAGCCCACTAGGCAACTTTTGCAAAACCAGCAGGCTAAGGTAACTCAAGGGCACCCATCCCTACCCCAGCCCCAGAACTATGTGTAAGGAAGACTAGGGCCTCCAATGGGACACTTACGTGCCTGTACACCAATTCTAGGAGCTTGGGAAACAAACAGGAGGAACTGGTCCTCCTGCTAAATAAGAAGGACTATGATCTCATTGGGATAACGGAGACCTGGTGGGACTCTGCCTATGACTGGACCGCAGGTATAGATGGCTATACATTGTACAGGAGAGATCGTGTAGACAAAATGGTAGGAGTCCATTACAGATCTCCTAATCAGGATCAAGAGCTCAACCAGGAATTCGCCAAGGAACTGGCTGAGGCTGCAAGCTCCTGGTGTATGGTTGGGTAGTTGAAGTCTCCCATGACAGACATCTTGTGGGAAGAGCACTCGACCAAATCTGAACGGTTGCAAAGCCTCCTCATGTGTGGATGAACTCTATCTGACTCAAGCCGTCTATGGACTAACAAGAGGAAAAACGCTGCTCGACATGGTACTGACAACAGGGGATGATCTAATCAGTGACCTAATGATCGAAGGGAAGCTACGAGACAGTGACCATAAGCTGATCACCTTCACTATCCACCGTAAAGCTGGCAAGTCAGTCAGCAAAGCAGAAGTCTTCAACTTCAGGAAAGCTGACTTTGACAAGCTCAGGAGGCTCATTGGCAAGGCCCTACAGGACCCATGCCCCGAAAGGGAGGGGCTGTCAGGATGAGTGGCCACTCCTCAAGGGAGCGATCCTGAAAGCACAAGCAATGTCTATGCCATCTCAGAGGAAAGGCAGCAAAAGGGCACAACAGCCCTCTTGGCTCTGCACAGAACTTGTGAACCTCTTGAATCTCAAAAGGAAAGACCTATAAAGAATGGAAGACTGGATCCACCTCAAAGGAGGAGTATTCTACACTGGTCTGGACCTATAGGGAGCAAACCAGGAAAGCCTAGGCTGCAACTGAACTCCATCTGGCTACACGTATCAAAGACGATAAAAAGTCCTTTTTGAGATATGCGGGGAGCCGGAGAAAAAGCAAGGGTAACATTGGACCCCTGCTAAACCATATGGGACAGCTGACAACCAACACCCAGGAAAAAGCCAACCCACTTAATGGGTATTTTGCGTCAGTTTTTCACCAGCCCCAAGGGATGGCCCTGCTCAATACAGTACGGGACAGTCAGGGTGAGAGAGAATTGTTACCCTTCATCAATGTAGACCATGTGAAGGAACACCTTGAGAGGCTGGACACCTTCAAGTCAGCCGGCCCAGGCAGTTTACACCCCAGGGTACTTAAGAAGCTGGGAAGCATCATAGCTCAGCCACTGGTACAGATCTTTGAGAATTCATGGCACTCAGGTGAAGTGCCCGAAGACTAGAAGAAGGCCAATGTGTTGCCTATCTTCAAGAAAGGGAGGAAAGTAGATCTGGGGAACTACAGGCCTATCAGCCTGACCTCTATCCCAGGGAAGACCTTGGAAAAAATTATCAAAGAGACCATTCTTGATAAAATGGCTGATGGCAACATCTTGAGGGATAGCTAGCATGGGTTTGTTGCCGGTAGGTCTTGCCTGACCAATCTCATCTCCTTCTATGACCAGGTGATATATCACCTGGACACGGGAGAATAAATTGACATCATACATCCTGATTTTAAAAAAAGCCTTTGATCTGGTGTCCCATGATCATCTCATGGAAAAATTGGCCAACTGCAGCCTTGGCTGCATCACAGTCTGATGGCTGGGGAATTGGCTCTGAGGTCAGACCCAGAGAGTGGTAGTCAACAGAAGTAAATCCTTGTGGTGCGCCGTGACCAGTGGGGTCCCCCAACGCTCCATCCTTGGGCCTATATTCTTTAACATCTTTATTAATGATGTGAACATTGGCATCAGAAGTAGACTGGCCAAGTTCTCTGAAAACACCAAACTTTGGGGTAAAGTGTCCATGCCCGAGGACAGGATGGTGATCCAGGCTGACCTAGACAGGCTCAGAAAATGGGCGGACAAAAACCTGATGGTGTTCAACACTAAAAAATGCAAGATACTCCACCTTGGGGAAAAAAACCTGCAGCACACTTATAGGTTTGGCAGTGCTATGCTTGCTAGCACCACAGCCAAAAGGGACTTGGGGGTCATGATAGGCCACAAGATGAATATGAGCCACCAATGCAATGTCACAGCTGGTAAAGCGAGCAACACTCTGGCTTGCATCCACAGATGCTTCTCAAGCAAATCCCAGGATGTCATCCTCCTGCTGTAATTGGTCTTGGTGAGGCCACAGCTGGAGTACTGCATCCAATTCTGGGCTCTACAATTTAAAAAGGATGTGGAGAAGCTTGAGAGAATCCAGAAGAGAGCCATGCACATGGTCAGAGGGCAGGAGAACAGGCCTTATGATGAGAGGCTGAGAGCCATGGAACTCTTCAGCCTAGAAAAGCGCAGGCTCAGGGGGGACCTGGTGGCTGCCTATAAGTATATACAAGGAGTGTGCATCAGGATCTGGGGGAATGCCTGTTCACCAGAGCCCCAAGGGATAACAAGGTCAAACAGTCACAAACTCCTCCAAGACCGTTTCAGGCTGGACATAAGGAAAAACTTCTTTACTGTCCGAGCCCCCAACGCCTGGAATACACTGCCACCAGAGGTGGTGCAAGCACCTACTCTGGACTCCTTTAAGAGGCATTTTACGTTTATCTTGCTGGGATCCTTTGACCCTAGCTGACTTTCCTGAGGCAGGTGACTGGACTCTATGATTTTCCGAGGTCCCTTCCAGTCCTTATGTCTATGAAATCTATGAAATAAGTTCCCCTTCATGCAAGCAGTTGAAACATTCGGTGCAGGTAGACAATATAATGGGAAGCTTGGTGACACTTCTGAGTGAAATTCTGGCCATTTGAATATTTTTGCATTATGCAGGTTTCCAATACAAATAGCTCAGCAATAATCAAACTAGGGGTGCACTGATATAGACATTTTGGAGGCAAATACAGAGAGCCAATTTTTAAGGAGGCACATCGGCCAATACCCATCTGATTTCCAATACAGCTGAGTTCAGCTGGTAAGGCTGTTGTGGTGAAAGGGGAAGGGGAGGGAAGGGGGGTAGGGGGCAGATCAACGCCCACCCATGGTAAGGGAGGAAACAGGGCTGGGGCTGGGGTAGGCACTGCCCTGCCAGGGCGGAGCAGGCACAGTAGGGAGCCGTGGCTCTTCTAGGAGGTGGGAGGGAGGGGGGGCAGATCCTGCCGCTGTGTGCCAACTGTCTGGCGGCTCCTGCCTCTGCTCCCACCACTCATCCAGAAGCACATGTGCCCCTGGATCTGTGCAGGTCAGAGCAGGGCGGAGGTGGCACTGGAAGGGGCTGCAGGGGGGCTATGGTAAAATTTAGGGTGGCTGCAGCCCCCCAGTAGCCCCTCTCCCAGAGCCACCACCACCTGCCCAAGCACTGCACAGCCCCTGGCCCCAGCCTGCAGCTGCAACCTACCTAGCCTGTACAGATGCAAGGGCACATGCCCTCCCCCACCCCGCCATGTCCTCCCAGATGAGCAGCAGGAGCAGTGGTGAGAGTCACCAGATGTGCCACCAGATGAGCAGCACGCAGCAACAGGAGCCAGGTTCCAGGATGCATGCTGAGGAAACAGAGTACAGCTACAAGGCATGAAGTAGAATCACTTCTGCCTTCTTTGTCTTTGTAAAACCTTGGAGTTGAGTGGGATAAGGGGAGCACTTTGTGTTTTCCCTCAATGCCAAGGGAATGTGCTCTGGGCTTAGAACTACAACTAGGATAAAAAAACTGTACTACAGGTTTGCACTGGAGTAAGTGAAGAGATGGTTTTCCCCAGCAACAAGTCAGACGGAACAAGAGAGGACTGAGAAACCACATAGAAAGTTGAAGCTGCTAAACACTGAGCTAGTCTATTACAGTATTTTCTATGGTTTACAAGGAAGTTTCTTGACACGCAACATAAGAGGACACCATACAATAAATGGCACCTCCCTTTCAGATTACATAAAACATAAGCAAGCTGAAATGACTCTTCTGAAAGTGGTTCCAGAACTAGAAAGCTGGCCAGATGACCTAGAACTTTTAAGGAACTGTTAAGAACAGAAATAACGTTATTAACGTTAGGCTTCAGCTTCCTTGACAGGCTTCAGCTTCCTTGACAATGACCCGCACATCACGGGTCCTTTACAGGCTTTGGCTTCCTTGACAATGACCCGCACATCAACTGTTAAGAACAGAAATAACATTATTAACGTCAGGCTTCGGCTTCCTTGACAGGCTTCGGCTTCCTTGACAATGACCCGCACATCACGACAAGGTACATGCTCAGTTGGGATGGGCTTCACCTGTCCCCCAAAGGTAAGCGTGTGTTCTCTTCTAGGTTGGCGGATCGCCTCCGGCGGGCTTTAAACTAGGCTCGTCAGGGGGAAGGGAAGATGAGGGCGGGGGAAGCCATGGACCACCAAACCATGTGGCACCCACAAGGACAGCCCAGCCTGAAGAAGGAGAATATCGGGAACCTGCAATCCATGGGGCGGCCAGCAGTACAGCACAGGTAAGCAATAAGGGGCCCTTTGGGAACCAGAGCTGGGGGGCAGCAAAGGCGCCAGTCACAGGGCTCAAGTGCCTATATACTAATGCTAGGAGCATGGGGAGCAAGCAGGATGAACTAGCACTCCTGCTTGCAGAAAACACCTATGACTTAGTAGGGCTAACAGAAACCTGGTGGGATTCTTCCCATGACTGGGCAGTACATATTGAGGGTTATAAACTGTACAGAAAGGACAGAGTGGGGAAGAAAGGGGGAGGGGTTGCGCTCTATGTCAATGAGCAATATACATCATATTTGGAGTTGATATTTCTCAGTGATGGAAGCTGTAGTATTAAGAAGACATAGATATAGTAAACACCTGACAGGCAGAAGGTAGGGCTGGTTGGCACCTTTAGAGACTAGCTGGGTCAGAGAGGAATGAGCATTTATCCACCTATGATGAAATAGGTAGGCATTTGAAGAAGTAGGTTTCTGCCTACCGATACTCATGCCTCTCTGAATGAGTTCATAAAAACTCATTCACATAAAAAGCACATAAAAAGTGGAAACACGGAGAGATCACCAAAGAGGAGTATACCTCCTCTGCTCATGCTTGTAGGGAGGCAGTTAGACGGGCCAAAGCTACCATGGAGCTGGGGATGGCATCCCAAGTAAAGGATAACAAGAAATTGTTTTTTAGATATATAGGGAGTAAAAGGAAGGCCCAGGGAGGAATAGGACCCCTACTAAATGGGCAGAATCAATTGGTGACTGACAGGGGGGACAAGGCTGAACTCCTCAACGAGTTCTTTGCCTCAGTGTTCCTAAGAGAGGGAGAAAACAAGTCTCTCACTGGGGTTGTAGAGAGGCAGCAGCAAGGCACCAGACTACCATGTGTAGACCCTGAGATGGTGCAGAATCACTTGGAAGAACTGGATGCCTTTAAGTCAGCAGGCCCGGATGAGCTCCATCTGAGGGTACTGAAGGCACTGGCCGACATCATTGCACAGCCACTGGTGGGAATATTTGAACGCTCGTGGCACACAGGCCAAGTCCCTCTTGTCCAAACGCTGTATTCACACTCTGATTGGTTGTTTCTGCCAGCCAACCAGAGTGCAAATAAAGTGTTACGGGCAGACAGACAGACAGACAGACAAAGGCTTTTATAATATTAAAATGTTAAAACGGAGTTACAAAGTTGAAGGGGAGAAGGAGATATAGAGACCCAGACAAGGGAGACAAGACCCAAACAGAGACCCAGACAAGCGTGGAGGCTGCTCCGACATAGTGGAATTCCAATGCATCAGAGCAGACTTGATTAACCAAGTCTGCTGGTGCACGGCAACTGTCATGTTCCAGCAGCCTCCTGTGTCTTGTGTATCAGGCTAGGGACAGACATTCAAAAAGCCTGAGCCTGAATTGATTTCATCTTTGCAGGTTAGTCTAACTTGGCTAGGCTGAATCAGTTTGTAACCAGACAGACATCCTCTCTGGACTGAGAAATGCAGGCACATACCTGCAGTCTCAGACCAGAAGCCAGGGGGCCTAGAGCAGCCCTCCCTTCCCTTCTACAGAACTGAGCTGAGGGTGAGCATGGCCAGGCCCTGGCAGGCCGCTCCAATTAGGGAGGAGCCCACTGCATTTAGCAATTCCCCAGCAGGGAGTTGAGAATACACCATCAAGAAAACAAAAGCCTCTCTCATTAGTTCAAGCTCTTCTTAAACAACTTTTTCCAAGGAAAGAACAGAGGGACATTACCAACTGACCTGCTGATTAGCTCCAAAAAGCCCTAAGTAGACACTGTCCTGTCTGCCTTATACAGACACCTCTCAGCATTAGCTAGCATACTACATGCTGGCTATGGTCAGTGCTCTGGGAGAGGGGAGGGGGGGAAAAAAAATCACTGCTTGAGCAGGGAGTGGGAGGAGGGCAGGGCCCAGGTAAGCCAGGCAGATCCTGCTGTGCCTGCTGTCTCTGCCAGAGCTCCAGTCAGGGAGCAGAGGGGAGGGACCAGCCCACCTCTCTGGAGCAGAGAGGACCACCCAGAGCTGAAAGGCATCTGGGATGCTGGGGGACTCTGTTTTAAGTTAAACTAGGAAGGGGTCTGGGACAGAAATTACATCAATCGGTTTGACTCAAATCAGTTAAGCTGATACTACATTCAATCAGGTTTATCTCAAACAGGTTTTAGCCATTTTCAAATTGGTTTATGTGCACTGAACATCTGTTCTGTTACAGGTTTAAACCAGTTTCTGATCACTTAAACTGGTTTGTGTGTAATGTCCGTCTCTAGCCTCAGTTTCCCTGTGCTTAAAAATGGCAGCAGGGACACTTGAACTAAAGCTCGTTTGACAATCACCATGCATAATTTTGCTTCAGAAATATCTAAATGACCCTTTTGAACAATTTATTCTCTGTGATCCTGCATTTAGAAAGATTCTTTAAAGTATAAAAAGTGATTACCAGGCTTGGACCTAAACCAGGTTTGGGCTTATCCATGCACACACTACATGGATGCTCTATCATTAGAGGACAAGACCCCTTCAACACTTCCTTCACCCATAGTATGCCATTGGTTTCAGTAGACTTGTATTTTCCACCAGACGTGAATTTAGACCAAAAGGTTAGGCATTGGTACAGCCTGGATTTAACTGGACACCTTCTAAATTCCTCAAGTTGGAAAGAAAAAAAAAACAAAAACACAGTGTGAGCGCTGAGTCAGCTAGCAGATACTCTTCTCCACTCAACCTCTTCAGCAATATTAAAAAAGGAAAATGTCTGCTTCATCATGGAAGCAAAAGCATTTTAATTATCAGGTGTGTGCGAGTCCAGAAAGCCATGAAGCTGGCCAAATGTCCTGTTTTATCAGCCTGAAGGATGTGATTGATGTGACAGCACAGCAGTTCTTGGATTTTAAGCTGTACTGCATAGTAACACTAAAGAGCTAATGCATAATGGGGGATGGAACGCCTCTAGAGCCATGATATATTTAGATTTGATCCCTTTCACCTAGCCAAGCTAAAAAGTAGTCCAACAACCAGTCTGATACAAAATACATCTCAACTTAATACTCAACTTCCCAGAAAAAAAAAAAGAGAAGGAGTTGCTCGTGTGTGGTTCAGACTGAATCCCAGGTACCTAGTTGCTTTAGAATACCCTTCGTGTTTAGGCTCAGATTAGCCTACTCTTCATAGTCAGTTAAGTGCTTCACGGAAAATAATTACAAACCAGAAGCTCAATGCTACCCCAAACCATAACAATTTAAAAGCGTAGATACTGTAAAGATATTGTTAAGATACAGATAGGAATTGAGATAGCAAAAGCCATAAGTGTCAGCTGTGTCAGGAGTAAGCACTGTATCAGGCAACAAAGAACTGAATATGAAAGTGGAAACACATGAATCATATTTCATTAATCATCTCTCTCAGGAGATTTTATGAAGGTAATAGTTTTACAGGCTTATTACAATGGCTTCTATATATACTATGACACAGCAGCTTCAGAAGGAGCTGCCTCAAGATTGAAGTATAAAGGTGAAGTCAAAGTAAAATTGTTGCTTTTTGGTTTTTTTAAACATGCATTTCTACTATATAGAGTCTCTCTAATTATCTGTAGTATAAGGTCACTGTATTTGGGTTCTTTCACCAAAGACAGCCTCTGTGGTAATTGTGAAATTGTAAAAGCCACTCAAAAACTTGGTTTTAAAAAGTCAAGGTTATATTTAGTACAAACTATAAACAGCAAAAGCAGCACATTTCATTACATCAAGCAAAATGCCTATGAAGAGGCTTTGTGAAATTTCCACAATGGACCAAACTACAGCGAACAGACTTATAAATTCCCCCACTCTTTCCTCAAAGATATGCGCTACAAAGGAGATTGTTACTTACTCTCTGCTTTGGGATTCATCAATCTGATAAGATTACCTCTCCACACTCCCACCTATTACAAAGAAAAACAGTGGATTCTGGGAAGCAAAAAGCATCCCAATACAATGGAATGGATTTTTCCTCTCTTCTCCCTACCCCCTCAATCTTTCACACAAGCATATAAATCACATGTTGATTCAAGAGAATGAACAAGGGTACTCAGAATATAGGAAGAGAGAAGAGCTGGAAGGGTCATTTGGCTCCTACCCCACAGCACTATTTTCATGTGTCATTGTGTCTTACTGCTCCACTATATGACAGTTCATCATATACCACCCAGTTATCACACAGTGGCATCCAGAATAGTGTCGTAAACCCATATTTTAAAATTAAAGTAACACTGTGCAAGGGGTGTTTTCTTAATGGTAATGAGATAATTGTAATATAACCCTCCCAGCTGTCTCTGTGATATCTATTTCTGTAAACTCTAGCTTTATACTGGTGACTGACAGCATTGCACAATCTCTCTTCTACACCCCAATGAGATCTCAGATTAACAAAGCTAAAGCTGCTCTCATATCTCAGAAAATTAGGCCACTGGACACATTTAACATACCATTTCTCTTACAATTCTTTACATCCTGGTAACTGAATTGCTCACTGACTGACCTCTGGAGTCCAGAAACAACAGGATGCATAAGTTTCTAGTTGTTAACACAATAAACAGTAGCCTGGGCTACTATGCTACACCCCATCAGTAATATAAGGAAGCAAGTGGGGCATGAGTCCCAGACGCTACTAGAAGTACTGGAATGGAATGAGGGAGGGCACCTCCCCTCCTGTCTCTCATATCCCCTGCACAAGTTCCTGCAGCAGGGAGAGCAGATAAGTAGCATGGCCAATGCAAGACCACCCTTTTTTGCTGCTGAAAGCTGGTCTTTTTTGGCCATTTCACACACATACCATTGGCAAAAAAGAAAGGAACATCTCCACCAGCAACAGCAACAAACCTATGGTTGCTGCCCTTCACCATGCGATGCCATCACCCCATGTGCAGTAGTGGCCAGTTACTGGGCAGAAGTAACAACAGCCCCCCAAAACCTATACCCACTCCTCCATGCCGCCCAACCCCTCGACAATATATAAGCGTAAGACTTCATTTTAAGCTACTGTGCAATCACCTCTATGTACACTACACAAAAGCATATAAATCAGGACAAAAATATTTTTTAACTCAAATTAATGAATAGGGTAGATGTTCAATTTTTAGAATATAGATTTGGTATTTTTCTGGTTCTAAGATGGCAAAACCCCTTGCTGAAAGGAATATTTCTGGGGGCAAGGGGAGGGACTTCTGGTGGCAAAGGTCAGGGGTTAGAGGCAGAATTTCCAGTCACAAGATGGTGATGAGGGGGCAGGGCACCTGTCAAGGAGTGGGGCTACCAATGCAGCCCTTGACAGCTTGCCAAAAATCAATAAGCAGCTCTATGCCCGAAATAATTGCCTGCCCCTGCCCTAAGGGGTACATGCGGGTGGGTGGTAATGAAGTACTGCCACCCACAACCCCGTACTGCCACCTCCCAGGAGCAGGGCAGGGGCCGGGCGAGGGCAGCAGTGCCCCTCTGCGGGCCGCACAGGTGCCGCCCAGCCGGAGGAAGTTTGTATGTGGCAGCGGTAAGCCATGGCTGCCATCCACCACCCTGTGCTGCCATCATTCTACATCCAGCCATGAAACATGCTCCCCTACCCCACCCCACCGCTCCATGTCCAGCTGCCGCGGGTACACTTATTAAAAAAGGTTGAAAACCCCTGCTCTAATGAATTATTTTTTTCCCCTTACCTTCTTTCTGCTTCTTCCATCTATTTCCTATCTTTGTCTGTTTGTCAAGAGTCTGGCCTAGAGACTTTAGATAGATTTAGTTTATCACTGCTTCATCATTATTAATTTGGCAATACTGAGAAACCCAATCTGCTTTCCAAAAACTTACCAGAGTGAATCAGTGCAACCTAGATAAATATTAAACTAAGGAATAAAGATGACTCCAGGAGAGAGAAGCTAAATCATGCTCTGTGCCCTTGGAACACAATCAAATTGAATGTAATCAAAAAGAAATAGCTTCCCTATTCTGTGGATGCTTTTCTTGTTCTGAGCAAATATGGGAACTACCACCTAAAGCTGACTTCCTCATTCAGGATAAATGTATCCAATTTCAGAGAGCTTCCTTGACGATTATTAGAACGAAAGTTTCCTCTGATCTGTGGATTTTTCAGTTGTTTCCTATTTCCATGCGTTTAAATGTTAAAAGGATTTGTTTGGTGATGTACAAACAAAGAAAACTGCTGGCAGAAAACTCCCAAATTCAACTTAATGCCACAGTGTTAGAACACAAATAACCCTGTGAAAACCTTCACTGCAGAGAAAATTCAGGAGACCAAGGAGGTATGCTGCCTCCTGTTTTGCCACAATTGTTCAGATAGTGAATGAGCATATCAATAGATAAACTTTCTGGGTGATCTTAGTCAATCCAATTAGTTTCTGGCCCTGTTTTCACATCTGTCAACTGGCACTTCTGCATTGCATACTACTGTGAGACGTAAGTATGGAAAGTATCGAGATTCAATGAGGAAAGATGTTACAAAAGTAAGTACTACATAAAAAAAAATAAAAAAAAAAAAAATCAGATAGGTTTGAAAATACAACTTTAATACAAAAAGGAATAATGGACCTTCTGCAAAAGGATTTTATTTTTGCTCAGAAAAATCAGACCTTCTGTTTGCTAAATTTTGTTTTATCGTTAGCTAGTTTTCCTCAAATTATTTGTATGAGTATAGAACTACTCCCATACGGACTCTGCATTTGGAATATAAAATTTATAGCTAACATATGAATTAGCATTTTAATATTTAACCAGAACAGCTTTCAAAATTGAGTTAACATCCCCTGGATCACGGGAAAGCTACTGTATTAAGGCTAGAGGTGCACCAATATATCAGTCCAATATCGGATCAGCACTGATATAAAGAAAATTAGCAAATTGCCCATCAAGAAAGATGGCAGCGGCGGGGTAGGGTAGGGGCAGAGCCCTGCGTTAGGCCCCGTGCTCTCCCTTTCCCCCTGCCCCGCCACTCCTCATCAGCCCTGCTCTACCTCCACTCCTTCCCAGTGCTTCAGATCTGACCCTGCTCCCCTCCCCTACTTTGATCCAGCCCCGTTCCCCCCACCACTGCTTCAGGTCCGACCTTGCTCCCCCCCTCCCCCCCACACTGCTTCAGGTACGACCCCGCTGCACCCCTCCTCTGGCTCCACTTGGCCCATATCCGCCTGCCCCCCTCCCTCCCTGCTGCCTCCCCCTTCCTGCCAACTGTTCGGGGGGGGTCCAGGCTGGGCTGCCACTGTGATCCCCACCTTCACCTTCAAGCAAGAAGGCAAGGGGGAAGCCCCGCTGCTTGGGTGGCTGGGGTGTGTTCTCCACTGCCAAACTTCCCCAGCAGTGGCACAAACTTTGGCCTGCGCAGCCCAGGCCACCTAGCCAATCACTGCCTGCCCTCTCGGAGGTGCATGCACAGTTGGCCAGAAGCATTACAGACAAACCCTTTTATTATATTAGAATTGACTGCATCAGAAATCGGCCTGATGTGGCTGATAACATGGCCAATAAATGCCCATGAATGCGCGCAGCTGCAGTGCAGCATGTAAGCGGTGAGGACCACAGCCCGGCAGCTTGGAGATCTGCATGCAACTGATAAAGCCTGTTGTGGTAGACAGGGAGGGGAGAAATGGGAGGGAAGGGGCATTTAGGGGAGGGGGGGCCAGATCAAGGCCCCTGCGGTGAGGGAGGGAGTGGGGCAGGGGCTGAGGTAAGCAGTGCCCAGCCAGGCTGGGGCTGTGTCAGGCTCTTTCTGGAGCATGGGGTCTGTGCTCCTGGCACATGGGAGTTGTGCTCAGAGCAGGCAGTGGCAGCACTGGAAGGGGGCTACAGCAAAATTTGGGGTGGCTGCAGCCCCCCCCAAAACGCCCCTCCCAGGGCCACTGTTGCCCGCCCTGAGTGCAACCCCCACATGCCAGAAGCACAGCCCCAAGTGCAGTCCCCATGCCTGGAAAGAGCCTGGCACAGCCACAGCCTGCAGACGAAGCCCACCCCCTGCGCAAATCCGGTGCACATACACTCCCCATGCCCTTCCAGGTTGTGCACAGCAGCGGGAGCCACCGCACCCCCCACAGACAAGCTGTGGCTCTGTCCCATGCTCCACCCTGCCCCAGCTGGGCAGTGCCTGCCCCTGCCCCACTGCCTTCCTCATCACAGGAGCATTGATCTGCTCCTCTTCCCATCCACCACAACAGACTTACCAGCTGCATGGAGATAAATTGGAAATCAGATCCGTATCAGCTGATATGTCATCTCCTTAAAAATCAGCTATCGATATCAGTTATCAAAATCTCTATCAAGGCACCCCTGATTAAGACATTACTCTTCAAAAACAGTAATACTGAAAACATTAAAGTATCTGCCTTGTCTCAGAGGCACAAGAAATGCCACTAGTTCAAACAATCAAAGAAGAATAAACAAAGGAATAGCCAAGGTGAAGGCCCCGAGTGAAACTTTTCCTATTTACTGGCTTTTTTTAAACAGGAATAGCATTCCTCATAATCCATACTCCATATTGCAACTGATTGACTGATCACTGTGTGGACAGTAAAGACTTCTTCCAATAGAGTAGAGCATAGAAGAGAGACCATTGTACCCTGCATATTACTAATGATATGATACCATGCATGGATGAACCACGTAAACGGAAAATGGCAATCCCCACCATGCTGCAACACACAAAAAAGCCTACAACATTTTTCAAGATGATCAGACATATCTAAAAGTTTCTCCCATGATTTCAACCATAGTACAAAGGCTATACTCAGCTTTATGAACTGAGCCAGAAGTGATGAGTCATCCCTGCACACCCACAGGATCTGCAAGAAGAGGTATACTTTAACCACCCAAACCTACTGGATAGAAGTTAACATTCCTATCTCTTCCCCTACTTTTGGGAGACAGACTGAGACCAGAACCATAGACTCAGATGGTCATGTAAAACCATCAAATAGCCTCAACTCTCCTTGTATAAAAACACTGATTTTGTTAAGGTGTATTGACAGCAGAGATCAATGGTGTTCTGGCATCTTTCATCAGAAGCCTGGGAAAATTTATTCATCTGTTTATGTAAAACTACAGGAAGTGACAATGCAAACCTCCACATTGCTCTACCAATGAGTCTTAATCATGCCCTGAATGGAGCCATCTGTAGAATGGCTGGGGGATGATATAGTTTCTACTTCTATTTGTTACTTTTCCCCTGTGCTGAGGCTATCATCAGGGTCAATGTGTCAAGCTAACACCAGAAAACTGGAAAATTGATTTAGACGACTATTTTGTACAGACCCTTAGAGAGCAGCAAATTTCATTCTTGGTACCCTTGGGCTGTATTTGAACTAATTACCTAGAAATAAAGTTTCTATTCTTGGCACCTGTTTTATTTATGGAATGTTTTAAATTACTGGGACACATGTTCTGAGTGACAGTCAGTTTTATTTGGAAATTTCGGGAAAAAGAAATTCTATACATGAAATACCCATAGATTTGACAATCGTGGGAAGTCTTCTGAAAGCTGCAGTTTTGAAGATGGGTATTTCAGACTTAGTTTGATGCTTTAAAAATAAAGTAGTGAGGAATCTCTTTTGGATTCAAGAACTGAAAAGAAAATATCTCCTGATGAACACACAGGTCTGAGTCACAATACTCAGGCTTTCTCTCGTTCTGTCCCACTGTGTGACCTTGATTATGTGCTTAGTCCTACTTTCTAAATGAAGATAGTGCTTTAGTCCTCTGTGCTTTAGTCCTACTTTCTAAAATGAAGATAGTGACTTTTGTGAAGTGCTTTAATATCTTAGATGAGATGCATCTGGAAAGCACATCCCACAATGCATTGAAAAGAAAGCCACATTTTGCTGAAACAGTCAAACAAGTGCTAGTATCCCCTGCTGCCTCTCTGCAGCACCACTTAACTGGCATTGTTCCTAGAGCTGTGTTTGCATCTTGAAGGCTGATGTACAAACAGAGAAGTAAACAAAAGCACCCATGCTAATTTCAATACTCCATTAGACACAGAGAAGGGGTAGAAGTCAGGAGTGGTAAGCAGCAAAGTTTAATTCCTTATTCTGGGTAAATTCTGAGCCTCTTTGGAACAAGATGTAGTACACAAAGAGGAACCACATCTATTCACATACCAGACCAAAACATCCATCCTGACTTTTCTACTAAGGAGACACTGGATTATGTTCTCCCTTCCATGTGCAGACATAAATTGCATTAAAAGCTGTTGTTAAACAACAGGCACATTCATCCAAATGAAGGAAAAAGTGGAAGCTGGCAAAGTAGATTTCAAGTTTGACCTACTGCAGATGAGCCAGAAGTAGCTTGGTAGCAGAACTTTAACATGTCTCCAAAATGTAGCCCAAACTCAAAAAATGATCCCCATAAAAGATTAGGCTTGTTTTATAACATAGATTACAAAGCAACCAAAGCTGTCAGGTGAAAGCTACTTAAAATGGGCATCAGTGTTACAGAGTGCTTTTCCTCTCCTCACCAGATATGTATCCAAGAAGGTCAAGTTTCAGGAAGTTAAGAGAACAGAATGGGGAAGGAAAATGTAGGGGAGAGCTGGAGCTTTGCTATATGGGAAGTAAAAATAAGGAATGGTGCCTACCCTGCTTGTTAAGGAGCAGGGAGGGTGGTTAAAATCTGTTTTGCATACTCCAAATGAACAGCCAAGATATTCAGAAATGGACAGCTCCTGTAACCTGTAAATTCAGGCCCACTTCAAGATGGAATTATATTCCCAAAGAAGTCAAAATCCAATCTTCTCAAAACATTTACAGGGCACAGAATAACACTCCTATTCTGAAAGACAGTCTCTTCAGTACTTACCAACTATGCTTCCAAAGAAAAGATTTGCCAATATTCTAAACCAGGGCAATGCGGGAAGGAGGTGAGAATTACCAATGGTCCTGGGGCCAGACATGACACAGGGCCCCAATCCTGGCATAAGGGACTGGGCAGAGGCAGGGAAGGACCCAGTCCTAGGACACAGTGGTTAGTTGAGGCCGCATAGGGCCCAATCCAGGCACACAGGCCTCATCCTGGTGTGTGGGGTCCAATCTGGCCCACAAACTGGCCCTGCACCATCATCTGGCCCACAGGGCTGGAAAGGTAGAAATTAAATATTCTATACCTCTTAAATTTTTAAAAGCTATCTGCCCACAGTACTTACTCAAACATGAATTCTTCCTAAAGGCGCAATCTTCACAAAATCATATATGTATCACTGAGTGAAGAGAACATCACAGATTTGCAATAAAGTCACCAATCCGACTTATGTCTTTGATGCCAAATATTTCTGGGAATAAGCATTTTAGTTACATATCCAGACAGCAGAGTACACATGCAAACAAGTTCTTGACATAAGCAGCAACCCTAATTCACACCATACAAAGCAGAGTTTCTATTTGGATAGATAAGCTAGAAAATAAGCACACAAGCTTCTGTAAACAGCAAGCGCCAAGGCTTTATCTGCATTACCACTCTTATGGTTTTTTGTACATCTAAACTGGAGGGAAACAAATAAAAGCTGCTTACTTGAAACAAACCAAAACTCCTTGCACAACATTTTGCTTGTTTTACAGCTGTGTTACTACTGTCTGATGTTCTTGCTGGGTTACAACAGAAATTCGCTTTCCTGGCATTTCCCTACTCCTTCTGAAGACATCCTTAGCACTTCAGTCTTTAACGGCATTTTTCTCAGCAGGACCATGTGCCATGGCTAAACACTGGGTGCATCTACACAAGATGCTTACTGCGCAGTAGACTAATAACTGCCCAGTAGCATGCCAATCAAAAAAACTGTGCTAATATGCTACTGCACAGTGTTATTAGGCTACTGTGCAGTAAGCATTACAAAAAAACCCCTGTGTACTCCACTACTGCACAATAACTGTAGTTACTGAACATTTAGTACTTCATTAAGCAAGTACTAAGTTAAATGTGCAGTAACTACTACACATTAATGAATTTTTAGCCTCCCTGCTCTCAACAATGACACTTAAATGTTCTTCTGTCTTTAGCCTTGCCCAAATTTCCCCACTCTGCCTTCTCTTCTTTTTATATGTTGCTTTCTTCCAAAAGAGAGCGTGGATTGTGACAGCATACATAGCAAGCTCCTTATCTTGAATAACTTAATCTGCAGCAGAATAGAAGTTAAACACTGCTGATTTATTTTGACAGGAAACATTTACTCTTGCTGTTCACAACATGGATGGTGTCTAACTGGGTACAGTTAGACTATGACATTTTGCTTTTCTATCCCTCTAGCTGGGTAGCTGTCCATGCATGGTTGAGGTGCTTCCCTTCTTGTATATCTAGAAATGCTTTAAGTAAATTTTAGACTGAGCAAATTAAAGGTAAAGCAAAAAGGCATGGTGGGGGGGCGGGGAAGAGTCAATGTTTTTTAGGCTCTTTTGAACTTTTGAATTATCGTGTTTTGCAAATATTGAGTGATGAAGTTTCATTGCTTCCTTGTGTTATAAGCCAATGGTGAGGTTTTTTCCTTTTTTAATTGGGGAAAACCAAACACCAAAAAAAAAAAAAAAATTAGTAAGCACCAGGCTAAAAACATGAAATACATGCTAAACATGTTCACCAAGAAGAGGGAATATTTTTACTATAAAAATTAAAATTGTCTACCTTAGAAGAGAGAGAGAAAAAAGGGGGGACAATACCTATATATAAAATAATCAACAGCAGAGAAGACAAATTAGGAACTTCTTTTCTGCATGTCTCAAAACACCAGACCAAGGGCAAATTCAGTGCAATTTATTTGGTGACAATGATTAAAAAACAAAACACTCTGTCATACAATTATTAATTTAGCTGTATAACTCATTACTATGGCATTTCAAGGAGGCAAAAAAAGAAAGAGTCCAAAATGGATTCTTTATAAAGAGACTATCTAGTGTTATAGTTTATGTTAACAAATCCTGGAAGAAACATTATGCTTCCGAGCTTAAACCTAAAACTAACTATGAAGTTCTCTTTGCTGCAGCATTCGCATGAGGAAGAGCAGCAACACTACAAAAGAGCTGCAAAGCATTGCTAATTCCAGCACGAGCAGCACTCAAACTTCTGCACACATCCCTCAAAAGATGTGCTAGCTCCAGTTTAAATTAAAGCACCCCTAAATTCAAGTTAGAAACTTGAAAGTGCACGGGAATCATATTATAAGCAATACTCAAAGTTATGCTTAAACTAATACTGCAGTCAAAATTAGCCCTGATGAGGTATCAGAAAACTTGAGGCTGAGGGCAGTTTTTCCCACAGTTGTCAAATGTGATGCAACACTGGACTAAATGGAACAGGTTTGATTCAGTATATCAATGTTTACACAAAAATTATTTAATCTGAGGAACACTACCCTTAGGTTCAACTAGACTCATTATCTTAACAATGAGAGGCAGGGTTCATTGGCATTTTAAGTTCAGTTGGATTTTTCTACACACTGATATAGACTGAAGTAACAATAAATATTCACTTAAGGTGGCATAACTATAGTATACACATTAAATTACCTTAACCTACTACCGAAACACACCATACTCCAGGCCTCAAACTACTGGAGGATTTTGCAAATTTACTGCATGCAGCCAACTTCATAGATGCATGCAAAGCAAAACTGTTCACACATTCCCTCTGGAAAATAATTCTATAACAGACTTATTGCCATCTTGACAAGAACTAAACTTCCTTGTAACACTTGATCTGGGGATTGCACTAGAAGATACAGTGGTTCACAAAGGATCTTAGACTGATACTTCCCTTTGAAACCCCATCTCAATATGCTGACCTCTCAAAGTATAGTACTTACTGTTGCTGGACTTGAGGTCACGGTGGATAACAGGAACAATTGCCTCGTCGTGCAAGTAGTTCATTCCCCTGGCAATCTGAACAGCCCAGTTCACTAGTATGTCTGGGGGAATCCTTTTACCTGACAGCACCCTATTTAGTGACCCTCCACGGGCAAATTCCATGATCAAGCAGAAGTTGGGCTCCCTCAGACACACCCCCCTGAGGGCAATGATATTGGGATGCTTTAACATGGCAAAGAGCTTGGCCTCTTGGCGGACATTCTCAATGGTCACACTGATGTCCTCATCAGGGTCATAGCGAGCTGCCTTGACAGCAACCTCAACGCCTCCCCAAATAGCTCGATAGACTTTTCCAAAGCCTCCGATGCCAATGATTTCTTCCAAAACCAGCTCTGAGAAGTCAATCTCCAGTACTAGAAAAAGATGGGAGAAGGGAAAAAAAGTAAATTTTAAATTATTGGGACAGATTATTCAGCCTCAACCATAACTGCATTATAAAAATCTGTGATGCCTAATGATACCCTTACAAAATAAGTAAACCCATATTAAAAGCCATAAATGAAGCATTCACTAGATTCACCCCTAAACAATCTAAATGAGAAGACAGTTTTGTATATCTTTGCTGCTAACTAAGAAACCATCAAGGGTCTAGCATTTTTTTTTTCAGAACCTTTTTGTATACTTTGGTGAAAGTATATTCCACTTTCATATGAGTTTTGTTGGACTTCACCTGAGAAGTGTGTGATACACTGCTGGTAAGATAGCTACAGTATATCACAGAATACAGTCTATTTGTGGTGTTAATTACATATCATGAGTGGCAGGGGCAGAGGGAGGGCAAAGGTTATACATTCCTGTCACATACTGGGGGCCTAATATACATCAATTATAACACTGACTTGTAAGGTGAAAAACAAATGAAAAAAAGAGCTCTTTTTCTTGCATTTGATCATTGAGCACATTTACTTTTCAATTGCCACAGATGTGTTTTCATTCCTGTTAGACTCCAGTTTGCTCTCCCACAATTCCATAGTTTTGCAGGGCTATCTTATATGTCAGCAAAATTGTCAGCCAAGTTCTGATATTACTCGGGATTAAGTGACAAACAGGTATATATGTAAACGATGCATTGAATGCACAGAGTTGGTAATGGGAAAAGTTATGTTTGGATGAATACATAGCAAACATTTAACAGAAATAATTAAAAAAACCAGACAGAAATAATTAGAAAAGCAGAATGTCATAATTTTTAAAAGTTTCTTTACTCAATACCTTAAATTTTATAAACTACCTCAGTAGACTGGTAGTTACATGGGATTGCCCAATAATTCACAGATTCCCAAAACTGAATTTAGCAGATAAACCAGCATCTGGAGCCCAAGGGGTTGGGGGGTGGGGAAGGGGGGAGGCCAGGGGGAAGAAGAAGCCACTACAACAGTGCACAGTTTATGCTTATAGATAGCCAAAAGGAGTGTTGCATGATGGCTAGTACATTGTATGTTAAACAAAAAACCCTACACACATGATTTACCTGTGAACATACCTTGACTTCACCTGCTCTGCACTGCTGGTAGGTCCCATTCCCAGTAGGACTCAACTGATGCTATCTACCCACTGCTATACAGATTACCAATTATTGCCATAAAGAAAGTAAAGGATTTAAAAAGAGATATGTATTATAAAGCATTAAATTTTTCCAGTATTTGAAATTCCACATAAGAAAACTTCGGAGGAAATGGAATACCAAGTTTGCTATTAACTAACTTGAGTCAAATCCTTTTCCTCAGATCCATTATAGAAAAGAAAGCAGACCTGCTCTTAGTGGGTATGTATTCACATCCCTGTGTTATTCTAGGCTGGTCCTGCAGCAGCTAGGTACACAAAACTAAATTCAAAAGAAATTGACCACAGAGTGGAGGGGTAGGAGGACTTGAGGAAAGACAACATAACTAAAATTTTGTTTACAGAGGTTCCTAACTGAAAAGGTCCCAAAGCTGGATGGAGTACAGGCAGTAAGTAGCACAATCATATGAGGCTAGTAAGAACTTTCCCTGATCCCAATAACTGCAAGCACTTCCACATGTTAGCTCTAAGTTTAGTGACTACCAAGTGAAACCAGAATTTTAAAAGCCCAGAAATTAGATTTGTTTTCAGTTTGGCTTGACTTATGTCTGTCAAAAAACTAATTAACAAAGCATGGATTAGATGCAACCATAATACAAATATGCTGCAAACTTCCTCAGCAAAATGCTGCCAATGCTGCTGACTCTCTACATTTCAGATGCATACAAGATCTTCTTCCTAATGTTCCACTGTCCTTCTCACCCCATGCAACCTTCTAGTTTGCTTCCTGCAACTTTGCCAAAAGATGATGGAAGGATACTTCACAGTCCAGAAAAATAAAGGCTTGAAGAGAAAACCCAAGCTATATTTGTCTGTCACTGCAAAGGTGTAGACATGCAGCCCCCAAGGAAGTACCCTGTGGCCCCAAGCTCCTAGTCTGGATGCCACTTCCCCCACTGTTCCAGCAGCTGCTACCACTTGAGTCTCTGGGGTCCCCATCCATCCTCCAGCTTAGGCTTCCTGCCCCCATTCCTAGGAGCCACACTGTAGGGCTGAAGGAGCCTGTGGTAAGGTGGCTCAGGGGGACTTTACATGGCATAGTGCGGCACGGGGGCATCATCACAGTACAGCAGGGTGCCCACCATGCAGCACGGCGGAAGTAATCATGTGGCACAGCAGCACTGGCATGGTGAATTAGTGGGGGAAGTTGCCATGTGACATGAGGCCCCCAGCCACTCAGATATTGAAAAGCACTTGTGTAGACCATCTCTACCTAGCAACCCTTTAAAACAGGACTAGGAAATTGGAGTTTACAGGTTCTTTCTTATAATCACAGAGAGGTTATCATGGTTCTGCAATGGTAATGGCTCTGTGATATTCTAGCACTGATTTACATGCAACTGAAAAAAACATAGTTCTGTATCTTGACACTTCTAAATTAAATCAAGCATACAACAAGGGAAAAAATACACTGATCAGGGCCTATATTATCACTACAAGCATGCAAGATGCACTTCTAATAGCTGTGCAGTAGGTCATTACTACCCTGGCATTTCTTCCTGGCAGAAAATCCAAAACAGAATAGTTGCCTTCTACCACCACTTTTTTACAACTGAAATTCCAGGAAAGGCATAATGTTCCCATAGCCCAATTTAATGAGAGAAAACCAAATTAAAACATACAGTAGTGGTAGATATGGTACTAAAACATCAGTTTTACAGAATCAAAAATTCAACTCACTGAAAGTGCTAGTGGTGATACTGATGGTAGGATTTTTCCATAAGTGATTTGGTCGATGGGTTCAAAAAAGCTGCAGAAAGGAATAATTAATTCAAACTGGCTCTGATATTAACTGGTCAAAGAAACTGATCAGGCAGTTTGGATACCAACATATACTCCTACATTCCAATGAAAAAGGATGGTTCTGACCCATGGGTGCTGAATGGACAGCTCCTCAAGGACTGCATTTTATCTGATTAGTGATACAAGAGCAGGAGTGAAGGAAAACAAAATTCCTATAGTTCTACCTTTATTTTAAAAAACAAACAAACAAAAAACTCATACTCTACATAGTCCATGTATTCTATATAATACACACAAAAAAAGAAAAAATACACAAGCAAGATAGAAGACACTGCTATGGACAGGAGGCAGACAGCAGCTATTAAAAAAAAAATCTAGAGTTTGACAGATTCTCTGCAAGGGCGTGAAAAGACAGAATTGCCACATTTGTATCATGTTTCACTCTGAGAACAGAGATAACCTTTGGAAGAAATTAGCCAAACAAGGAAAATCATGTCTGACTAAATGTTCATCTTTCACAATGACACTTAAAAAGACCACTGGTTTGGTCTTAATTAGCACACATCACTGAACAAGTGAATAAAAGCTACTCATGAAACTTTGCTAGAGGTACTAACATAACTTTTAATTTAATATTTAGCTTGATAGAGATACATTCTAGCTAACTGTAAAAGTGAAGTGAAACATTAGCACCTTTTAACCATATATAATTCCCAAGGCAATAAGAGAATTAAAACAGAAATAAATTAAAATGAAGTTGATGAAAGGGATATTGATTCCTACCAGGGTTGGTAACACATAATAGAGCCTGCAAGTCACTGGTTCAAACTCAGCCCAGACCGACAATGACAGACTTGATGTATGTTTATTACCCTATGTAAAACCAACTGCTCGGTTTAACTCCTAATGAATAACGGTTCATGGGACTGCAACCAGCACCTCTGTTGACAGCTATCAAAAATGACACCATAAATTAAGGGAAAGAAGAGTTCAAGTTCTGAGCTCACTTCTTTAGGCAGTTTCTCCAAATTAAGATTGAAGTACAAAGGTCACGTGGTGGAGGATACTGCCTACTACTGTCCAGGTTATTCCAACGAAAATAAGCTCTTTCTTTACTTATTTGCCTATTGATAATGTTGCCACTCCATGTTCCCAATACAAGAGAGTTCACTATTCACATAGCAACATAAGTGGACATAGAATATCACAGAACATTTCCCAGAGTTCCCAAAGAGCCCAGGACCTCTGTGTCACAAACTCAGCAAGGAAGTAGCACAGACATGGACAAAGGCAACCAGACAATTAACTCTCTGGATACCTCTACAATGCCAGCAACACTAAGGGGAAATGATTTCCTTTAGACTCCTATGTTAGAAGGTAAACTTCTGTCACAGTGAACCTTCAAACCTAATTCAAAAGTAGCTACAGTTCTCACAAATGATCCCACACAGCCTGATCAAATTGCATCACTTCTTGGTAGTAAGCTACTGCAGCATAAAAAAACATCTAATACACAGAAGCAAATCTTGGCCTAACATCAGCAAGTGTAAAGAGACTCCAGATAGCAATGGCAATGAAGTGGTGTTATATAAATGGATGGACATGATTCAGAGCTACTGAAAGGAGTATATTCCACAACAGCTCTTTGAGCACCAGCATGCACAGAAAGAGGAGAGGGGTTGGAGATCCACTGGTACATAAATTTCTATTAAAAAAGAGGGGCAGTGATTAGGACACCAGGACTTTTGCAGCCTCTGAGAAGCAGAAATGGCTCTAGGATTTGGAGAGGGCTTCTCTCTGGAATCTCCCTCAAACCCAAATAACACTACTCACTACATGGTTTTTCCCTCACCCTTGACAAGGAGACTAAGCCAGTGTCTCAGGAGATGAAAGCAGAGTCACTGTCAAACACACAGCTTTCAGGATCTGAACAGTGAATGCCCTTTCATGCTAATAAAGCCAGGACTCTCCCATAGGCAAAAGGAAGCAGTATTTAATCCCACCTATGTGCTTTTGGGTACCCATGGGCATAATGAAAGTCATTTTGCTTATCCTCTTTGAAGGTGCATGCCTGCCTATAATAGCAGATGCAACACGGCTCTTACCCTGTTTCCTTTCTACAGAACAGTCTCACACATACAAGACTTTCCTCAACCAAAAGTAGGTTTTTAAAAAGAACATTCTATTACTAGCTTTGATTTCTGACCATGGACTAAAGGCCAGGGAGAACAGCAGGCATATGATGTGACAGCAACATTCTGGAATATTTTGCTTTTCACAGCTGGAGCTGGCAGTCAATTGGTTGAGAGAGGCTGAAATGGCTTTACACTACAAAGTCAATAAAGGCCACAAACCTGCAGTTAGACCTATACCAACACCTTCAAAGTGCCATTCAAGTCAGTGAGCTCCCAAACGGCCACGAGGCAGGGGCCCTTACATAACTGGACCCAAGCAACTGACTTCAACAGTGGCATGGTAGGTTTTTAGGGCAGAATTCAATCTTAGGCATTTCAAGTAATAAAAAGTAGGTTGGTAACACAAGTCAGCACAGCCAGATACTTCACTGTTAACACCTTTACAGTCAGGTGGGATGAAAGACCCTATGGAGCAAGCATTAACAGTGCACTGACATTTCCAGTACGAATTAACTGGTGTGCTCCCAGCGCTCTCCTGCCTGGGGCGTGCAGGCAGAAACACCTGACCGAGTAAAGACCCGGGGCCTGCAAAGCCCTGTGCCTTTATTCACGACACATCAATGCACCCCCCTCTTGAAACAAGTTGCCGGAGCAAAAGCTGAGGGACACAGAACCTAATTCATCGGCACTGTAGCAATCTAGGCTATTCCCACCAAAGCAAGCTCTTCCCTTACTCATCTACCTATTTATAACATTGTCAACACAAGAGACAGAACTGGAGGACAAGGTGGAGAAGGAAACAGGGTGCCTGGGGCAAGAAGAAAAGCAAGGTGGTATGTAGGAGACAGTGGGGATGGCCCAGCAGCTCTGGGGTGGAAGGGGTGGTGGGGGCAGCCCGGCAGCCCAGCTGCAGTGGCACCGGCCACCAATTCTCCCACTGGCTCCGTACCACTGAGGTCCCCAGTGCGACAGGCCAAATCCCAGCTCGGATGCCACCGGGAGCTGGGGGAGGAGAAGGGGTCCGTCCCAGTCCACCCGCTAATGTCACCCCAAGATCAGCCCGGTGACCTGGAGGCGCCTGAGCCAGGAGCCGAGCTGGGGATCAGGGCAGAGGGAAGCCCCCCCAGCCCCCTTACGCTGGATGGCGGGGGGCGGCGGGTAGCGGGGCCGCAGCTCTGGGTCGGCGCCGTGGCGGTGGAGGCTGCTGCTGCTCACGTAGTTACTGGGGAAGATGCCGACGCGCTGGTCGATCTGGCCCGTCCACCAGCCTTCGTCGCCGGACACGTGCGAGTCCCGGGACAGCACCTGCACCACGTCGCCCGGCCGCAGGCTCAGCTCGTCCTCGCCGCACGCCTCGTACTCGAACACGGCCGTCCACAGCGGCCCCGCGCCGCCGCCCTCGTCCTCGCCCGCCTCCGCCTCGACCGCGGCCCCGGCCCCGGCCGGCGGGCTGCGCGCTGCCCAGGGCTCCATGGCGCGGTTGCTCCATAGGGCGCGCGGCCGCCGGAGCCACTGCAGCCGGGAGCCGCCGCCTATTGTTCATGCAGCCGGGCGCGGGGGCGCCTCCCGGGGCCGGGGGGCGCCTCAGCCCCGCGCGAGCCGGCTTGGGGGGACGCAGCACCAAGCGCCGCCTCAGCGCCGCCGCGCATCCCGAGCCACCTGACGTGCCCGGGGAAAGAGGGGGCGGTGACTGCGCCCCGCCTTCGCCCCCTTCTCATTGGCTGTCCGCGCCGTCCCTCACCGCCCTGCTCTACCTGATTGCAGAGCCTCGCCCCCTTGGCCACGCCCCCTGCCGCGGGGGCGATCCCGCCCCCTGCGCGTCTCTCCCAGCTCGCTCGCGCTCACCGGCGGCCTCCCAATTGGCCCCCGCCCCGTCAGCTCTCCTTTCTCATTGGCCAGCGGTGCCTTGTCCGAGGCCCCGCCCCCTCAATGGTGAAAGACCCTCCCCTTCCCGCTCTGTTCCTCGCGTTGGCAACCAGCGAGCCCTCAGGTTGGGGGTGGGATAAACGCTTCGTCGTGATTGGGCGAGCGGCACAGCAAAGGATGTCTCTTTGTTTGCCATTGGTCGAGAGAAGGTGAAACAGTGCCCAACGGCAGCTGCACCCGGACCTGGATGAGTCGCGCGTACCTGCTGCGGGAGGGAATGAGGGAGTTCTGCGTGCATGCGCAGCGGGTCACGGAGTAAGGGTGGGGGCTTGCATGGCTCCGTGTCTAGGATTGCCGGGTGGATCGTCACTTCAGCCCTTGTAGGTTGTACCATCAATAATAGTAGAAGCGTTCAAAATGTGTCATAATTTTTAAGGCAGCTAGTTGATGTAGCGCATGCAAAACCCAAGTCACTCTCAGGGAGGCTTCACTGACTTTTGGGATTGCTCTCAGCACTTCCTTATGACTACTCACCTCAAAATAACGAAATGTTCCCATTTTGATGACCTTGTTTTCTCACTGGCTGCAGTGAGCAACAGAAGATGAAGAAGTCTTACTTGAATACTTATTTACATATGTATTTGCATATTTTTTCAATGTACCATAGTTTTTCAGCAGATAAGATGATTTTGAGCTTCCAGTACAACGTAATAAACAAGACCTGGCAATGCTGGTCTTGCCCCTGCCACATGTTATGTCACCCAATTAATGGGCAGGCAAGCTTCTTTGGGTAAATGTGATCTCTTGTTCAACCAACTGAGCCTGCCTATGTCCTTAGATCAACACAAGGCAACCAAAAACAATTAACTGGTCAGTTGCACAATAAACAGGCCTGCTACACCTGCCAAGTTATTATCATACCATAAGAATAACTTCTTATCTACAAAAAGGAGCCAACCAGCTACAAAGTTAGTGCTTACCAATGTGTAAGGGTTTCTAACCAGTTTTAATTTGCATGTGTAGCTTGGCCCTCACACTCTGCTCCTCCTGTGTTTCCAGGCAGGCTCCTCTGCTGGCTTACCCTGCTTCCCAGCTTGCGGTCTGAAGTGGATGTCAAGGTGCCCCTGCTACTACTTCTGTAAGAAGGGATTAATGAGCATAGCTTCAGTTTCTGGCCACATAGGTCTATGGTTTTGTAGCTCTTAACTTTTTTTTGCTGGGGACTTTCATCTCTGCAGCTGGTCTGGATCCCAAGGGCTGGGGCTGACCTGTAGGAAGGATCCGTGCTTGGTTCCTTTGAAGTTAGTAAGCAATTTTTGAACTTGTTCTTTCCAATCTTTATGAAGGGCCAAATCAGGTTCCTATTTGAAGCCAATGGTGAATTAGTTCCCTGTGAAAAGGCAAAGTCCTCGTCCTCACCATAGCATACAGTTCCTTAGTGTAAGTAATTACTCTGCTCTTAAAAACTGTAGGGATTTTTAAGGCCTGGCTTGACAAAGCCCTAGCTGGGATAACCTAGTTGGGGATGGTCCTGCTTTGAATAGGGGCTGGACTAGATGACCTCCTGAGGTCCATTCCAGTGCTAATGTTCTATGATTCTAACTTCAGGTTTATGAAAGGACTCAAAAACATTAATATAAAATTAGCTAAATACTCCCCCCCCCCCCCCCCAAGGTTGGGTTTCTATCAAAAGCCTCCTCCTAAAAGGCTTCTTACCTCCTTCTAGCCAAGGGAAAGTTAATGAACAACAGCTGCTACATTCAGTTTGCTGACCTTCATTTTCAGCTCTGTGTACCTGCTGCCTGCTAACAAGGTGAGTCAACAAAAAAAGCTAGGCCCTAGCAATTTGGGTGCTGAACTCCCAATTGAGTTCTTATTCCCTGTTGTGTTATTGCTTATATTGTGGTAGTACCACCACACTTATAATGCAGTGGGATTTCTATTTTACCAGGGATAATGAAGTTTTCTTATTTTACAAATAAATTAGCAGGCAGATTGCATGAAATCACTTCCAGAGGAGTTGGGAAACAGCGTTTAGGTCTAATACAATACATCCAAGTCAGATGCACATAGGATTGTTGCTTTTCACATTGAACATGTCATATATATGAGTTTTGTTTATCCAGGCTCTAGATCTTGTATCATATTCTCTGTTGCCAGAGTTGGGGGTAGAGCCCAGGACTCCTGCTTTCCAGCACTTTTTCTGTTGTCTAGTAAATAGCTGACTAACCTATGGACAAAGTATTTGTCCACTCTGTCTCTTGTGGTTAGTGTTTAAAAAAAAAAAAAAAAAGGAATACAGTAAAAGCTCTGTTATCTGGTATCCATGGGGAATGCGGGGGTGCCAGTTAATCAAATATGCTGGCTATCTGAGAGTTATACTTATCTCCAGCCCGGTGGGTTGCAGGGAACTTTGCCTATTCAGGCCACCACCCCTCCCACTGCATCTGGTGTGCCAGGGCTTTCACTCCCTGGTGTCAGTGTGCCAGGAGACAGAAAGGTGGGGCCTGCACAGGCTGCTTTGCCTCAGGCCGTGGTCCACGAGGAAGAAGTGGACTTGCAGTTTTGCTTTTGCCATGTCAATTGGCAAGTGGTACGTAAGATGCCAGATGCCAGTTAACAGAGCATTCCGGATGATAAAGTGCTGGATAACACAGCTTTTACTGTATAATTACTCCTGTAGCTCAAATGATATAAAAATAGGCAGGGGATCTGAAGGTCTGGAAGTTTAGACTTACTGATGTGCTATGTGAGAGGTGGCATTTTAGACTTGGATATAATATGCTTCCAACTGTTTGACCTGGTTTCTTTCTTTCACTCAGTGAGAGAACTGCCTTTAAAGGAGTTTTGTAGTAAAAACATTATAATCAGTAAAGTATAGTGAAATGTACAAGATACAAATGTTCTATCCTGTTGTCACATATTTTGAGTGTTGGAGGTTTTAAAATTGAAAGATATGTTACTGATGATCAAAATTGTAATGGTAGAAAGGCAAGGATTTTTCATAGGTGATATCTTTTATTGGACCAACTCCATTGTTGGGATAGATTTAGATAAGCTTTTGAATGCAATGCATCCTTCTTCAGGTCTGAGGAAAAAGCAAGTGCAGCAAAAGATTAAAAACAGTTTGCAGGGCTGTAAAAAAACCGGCAGAATGATAGTTCTAAAATTAAATGGTAGAAAGATTACTCCTTTCATGCACTTATTCATCTCCTGTTTGAAATGGCAAGTCTGCCGCCTTGTGGAATTGAAAAAAATTGTTCAGGTCCAGGTTTAAGAGAGAGTTTTACTTACTTTTTTTTTTTTTTTTTAACAATTCGTTGATTTATTTATTTATTTTTGAAAGAGAGATTATATTAATTCCAAGAATTACTTTCAGTCACTACGAGGTTTAGATTGGCAAATTGATAGCAGGAAATACTATTATAAATTGATTACATGCAGTCCTGGAAATGAAGAAATGTTGTAGTGTGTTGTTACTTGCTCTCAGGTTAAGAATAGGGAAGATTTTGAAACTGTATAAGATTTTCTGCCAAAAACATCATCTAAATATAGTACTATAGTTTTTATCATCTAATCCTGTTTTGCCATCAGTCTCCAAAGTTAGTATTCAAGCAGAAGACAGGAGGAAGAATTAGTTTTTGAACAGTGTCTGTATTCCGGTCCAGCCTTCCCAAGAGTTGGGATTTAGGTAACCTTTTCTAAAAAGATGGCCTAAACTGCAGTGCACTGATGTCAGTCTGGTGTGGTTGAAAACTCCTGCAAAATTGTGGAGGTTTGGCACCAGGGTTTTGGTTCAGGCTCATCTCTGGTCCTAAAACTGCAGACAGTTGTTTCCCAGTTTTATGCATTTGTTTCATTTCTCTTTAATGATCCTAGTGTCTCAGTAAGAGTGTGTTGCTTTGCCAAGCTGTAGTTCTAGGGCTAGCCTTAAGCTCAAAAACCCTGGAGCTGCATGCTACCACTTGCTTTGGTCTGTGAGAGAACAGAATCATGAAACCCTTCTGGAAGTGGCAGGAAATGGAAAGCGACACAAAATGGTAAAATTTTCACTAGCAGCATTGAATAGTCACAATTCACCTTATAGTGGCTGTCGATGAAAGTACAGCTCTCCAGAAACAGGAGAAAATAAGTAATTGTCCCTCCCTCTCCTCATTTAACACAGGACATTCTTTGGCAATCATATAGTAATTTATAATATATCCTATATTATACTTTATTGAGTAGCAATAAGTATTCTTCTGCCCTTTCGAAGATGTCTAAAGGCTGTAGTTACAGTGAAGAGATGCAGTTTATACTGGTAAAATAACTTATTTTGCCAGGATAGTTAAAGTATCTAAATGAACAACATAAGCTATACTGGTGAGAAGACCCTTACCAATAAATTGCATCTATGCTGGGGAGGGAGGAAATGTAGACAATAGGTTGCCAACAGCACAGTACCTAGATTCCTGATTGCCCTGGGCAAACTTTTAGTATGGGCCCCCATTCATCAAAGATAGATAATAATAATCCTTATTTTCACCATTTTCGGGCCCCCTTTCTGTCTGGGCCCTGGGCAGCTGCCCAGTTCACCCATGCCCATGTCTGGCCCTGGTTGCCAACATACAGCTGCTCCTTGCTTAATGTGGTAATTATGTCCTTGAAAGATGCGACTTGAAGTGAAAGGATGTTAAGCAAATCTAGTTACGTCATAGTAGTTACTTACTAGCAGGCGGCAGCCAAACAACGTTGTAACCAAACATTGTGTGACTTTAAACAAGTATGTTCTCTAATAGATCAGAGATGTAATAATGAAACGTTAACTAGGACGACGTTAAGTGAGAAGTACCTGTAATTAAGTCAGCTTCCATAGACATAGAAGCCCTGTTAACAAATAGGTGTTATAGCTTAGAGGGAGGCTGAAGGTTTGCATCCTAGAATTGGATTCAGTGAGAGAGAGCACTTCAATCTTTTTGATACATTATATCTGCTGATCTCCCAGATGATTAAGGAAAATAATTCATTTTTCTTCATAAAAACAGGTGACCTGGAAAACAAAGCAAGATGCTGAAACCTCTGGCTAAAGAGAATCCTGGTACAGGTTTCCCTGGTAGAAGTCTGGGAAACTAAAGCAGATTTTACAGGCAGACTTGACTTTTAAGTCTAGTTTTTGTTTGTTGTCTGTTTATTTTACATGGCAGTGATTCTATGGACATTATTATAAGTCACAATACACTTTCACATGCACCACGAGGAACTTAGAATGTTAGTAGCTTCCGAGTACAAAACAAAAAGCAGCAGAACGTTTGCATGAGGATTAATAAGGCACAAGGAGCAATATCTCTAACAGAGGTATTACTCTGTTACTTTGTCCTGTGTTCTGAAGCTAATTGCAATAAATTCTATTTATATGTGGTTGTTCAGCTCTAAAGTGCAACAGATCACATTTATCAGTATTGTGTCACCTGGCAGTGGAGTGCAGCCAGCCTTACAGTGGAAAACACAAACTGTAGATTATCACATAAGCAGTGCTTTAAAACAATTTAGCAAAGGATGTGAAGAACAATAGCATGATGAATTATTGCTGAGGAATTTAGGGTCAGCAGCATGTAAATACTTCTTCTTTCATATAGTTGACTTAGAGCAACAATTATAAGTCCAGTTTAAAGTTAGTTAATCAGTCTAATGCTCTTGAGGAAAGGGAATGTATCTCTGCAATGCCACTGTCAAATTTGTATAGAGGGCAAAATGTTATGTGACCCACAATTTAATCTGGATTGTCACAGTCACTTTTTGCAGAACTCCTAATACACCATTTGTGCATCAAGTGACCGCAGTGGCTATGACTGGTTCAAATCTGATTTAGAGCCTTCCATGTTTCTCACAGAAGATCAAAACCAGGAGGCTTTATTGTTGAATCAAAAATTAGATTTTCATTCTGAATGGTGGCTTCATTCCACGCTTTCCTCCAAGCTACTGCATGTCATGTCCTACAAGGGCTTGTACACATGTCCACAAAAGTTTTCAGGAGACCAAGCAATGAGCTGGGAGGTTCTTTAAATCTCTATGGATGGGGAGGTCTGGGTTGTCATCCATGTGGACAACCTGTCTGTATGTAGCTTCGTCGCAGCGAATAGCTGAAGGAACAATATTAGCTAGCACTGGTAACCACTAAATTGGTATAGATTTCAGGGTTCCAGTGATGGCATGCATTGCAGAATTTAACTGGATATCCATGCATTTGGTATAACTGCTAGCAGCCCAGGCAGGTGCACAGTACTTGGCTGTTGAGAAGACCAGTGCCATAGCAGAGATGCAGAATACTCATGGGGTGGCACCCCTGTTCATTCCAGGGAGTTTTTACACTATGTTCAACCAACTTGTAATCTTCACAGCTATTTTTTAAAAAATGAGTATGAAAGATTAAGGTGTGGTCAAGTGTCACACGTAGGTAGGACAGAGTTGGATCATGTTGTAATTTTTCTATGCAAAAAGTATCATTGAGATGATCATGTGCTATGTGGCTGCTGAGATGAAATGCTGAGATGATGAACTTAGTTAGATTTGGCCGCAGCCTCCACTTGCAAAAATATTCTGCCATTATTGACAGGTCTAATGTCAGCGTGTCTTCAATCCCTTTGAAGGTCCTTGCCTATGTGGTTAGTGTCAGGTCATCGGCATATGCAAATATCCTCAAAGAGGTAGCAAGCATATTGCGTATATGAATGTTGAAGAGAGTCAGGGCAAGAAAACTTCCCTGTGGGAGGCTGTTACGTAGAGTCTTTGGTCTGCTCATTTTCTCGTGGAGGTAGACACGTGTCCATCAGTTGCCCAGAAATGTCCTCAAAAGGCAGAGCAGTCTGGTGCACAGGAGAAGACAGGACAATTTTAGCAACAGACTGTGCTTCCAAGCAATATCATATGCTGAGGAAAGGTCAGTGAATGCAGTGCCAGTCTCAATGTTGCACTGGAAGCCAGTCTTGATGTTTGTGGTGAGGGCAAGCACTTGGTTACAGCAGCTTCAGTGAGGCATAAAATGTAGGATGAATGCTGTGGCAATTGGGCTAAGCCTTGTTCATGTGGGATGGATGCTGTGGCAGTCAGGCTAATCCTTTGAAGGATAAGCCGCTCCAGTAATTTGTATGTTGTACAAAGCAATGATATTGCTGGGATCCTTTGACCCCAGCTGATTTCCTGCCCCTTGGGCAGGGGGCTGGACCCTATGATCTTGCAAGGTCCCTTACAGCCCTGAACTCTATGAAATATATTGGCCAGTAGGTCCTGGGATCGCTGCCTGATTTTCCTGGTTTCAGCAGAGCAATAACCATTGCTTCACGCAAGATTCGAGGGATTTGACCACTCTCCAACATGTTTGAATACAGGCACAGAAGTCACCTTTGATCTATTGGTCCAAAATAATGGAGGAAATCTGGAGGGACTCTGTTTTTCCCTGCAACCTTCCCTCTTTTTGTTGCAGACACACCAGCCCTAAGTTCCTTGGTAGAGAAACCGTCTGAGAGTTTGGAGGACTTTAGGCAGTTGGCTATTGACTTTTTCTGTTGCTGCCTGATGTGCTGCTTATAATGCTTGTCAAGTGGTCCCTTTGAATTCACAGCCAGCGTTGTGGTGATGGCATCCTTTTTGACCTGTGCATTCACAACTTCTGCAGGGTTAGTTGCTCCAAGCTTTCTTGGGTGGTTCCAGGCTTGGTGGCTTGAATGTGTGAAATCCAAGGATTCCATACACTCAGTCCATTTCTCATGTCTGGCTGTGTCCAGGGACACAAACAAGGCTGTTGCTAGTGCAGGATCCCCTAACTGCTAGTACTGTGGGAAGAGGTTCTCACACTCAGAATTCCAACAAGGAATGTATGTCTCCCTGTATCCACACAGAAATTTGTTCTTTGTGGCTGTAATGAGAAGGGCTGCAAAGCGGCCATACTCCTTTGGTGTTGTGGGGGGTTTCCACCTCACCACCTGTTTTGACGGCATAACAGGGATTTTGATCCCACTATGGATGATGGCTGGCTGTGTGGGAAGTCAGAAAGCACATTTCTAGATGCAAGGAGAGGAGTACCATCCCTGTTGGTCAAAACAAAGGTGCAGTCTGGATTATAGTCCTGTCCCCACTTTGCAAACCTAAAAGTACCGTATTGTTTAGCATAGTACACAAACTGTACAGCCTCTGCTGACATCCAGTCTGTCAAGGCTTCCCTGTTTTTGTTGTTAACATCATATCCCCATTCCATATAATGACTGTTGAAGTCTCCATCATATATACGGGTGTTCAGGAGTTGGTAGAGCTGGATGGGGCCATTTATCATTGGGTATCTTGTAAACATTAACAATTGTCAATTTACCAAGCTTGATGGATGTTGTGCCAATGCCTCAGTTTTCAGAGGACAATATTTGTGTATAGTCGGATATCTCATTCTTCACATGGATTGCCAGGCCATATTTTGGGTTGTAAGTGTTGGTGGCAAGCTTATTGCCATCCATCTTATAGAGGCAGGCTTGTTTCTTGCTCTTGACATGGGTTTCCTGAAGTGCTAGGACATCAATCGAATTTCTCTTCAGCATTTTCTCCAGATAGTCACATTTGGCCTCAAGAGACCCTCAACATTCAGTAGGCAGATCCATGTCCCAGGACCTAAACTTTTGAAAGAAGGACACTTAAAAGGGCTTTTTTGATTTTTACGGTTGTTGCTCCATTGGCTGGAAAGCCGTTGATTGTTCAGCCACCATTGTGATGACATTAGTTGTGAATTTTCCTGTTTTGGTTTTCCATGTAGCAGGGTGGGCCACACACAGGCTGTCATCTTCCACCCCATGTAAATACTGTTACTGGTATTACCTATACTGCTGAAGCAGGACTTTACTAAAAGAGCTGTGGGATCTTTACTGAACACTAGTGATAGAGATTTTTTTTATGTATCCCCTGAAAAGGGGCACCTCCGCAGTACATAACCACCTAAAAATGTATTGAGGCTTTGATCCCACCGTATTTCACAATGAAAGATGCCACCTGCTAAGGCGTTACAGCATCTGGGTTTTCCCTGGAGGCCTCCCATCAAAATAATTACCAAGCCCATTCATAACTTGGTTTCTGAAAAATTAGGAAATTCTGACCCTTGAAAAAGCAGAAAGTGAAAAGCTGAATGATTTTATTTTGTTTCAATTTTGACAAACAGTTTTATTTGATTATTTTAAAAACAGATTTGGGCCAGTTTTCAGTTTACTCAAACCTTCTTGCACAAAGTTAAAGGAGCACTGGATCAGACCTCAAAATGTGTGGCTCCAGACCATAACCATGACTTCTGAATCCCCTTGAAGTTTGTAGAAGCTCAGATCTGAATTGGTCATCCATAAGAGTGTGACTTACTACAAATATCAAAATCTATCAGCCTTGAACTCTGAAGACTTGCATCTAATTATAGCTCAAGGTAATTTCTTATCAGAAATAAATACAAAGTTATTGAAGCAAAATAGAAGTAGTTTCTCCCTTTCAGAGACAAAGAAACTTTTTGCTGATTTGAATCTGGTTTTTTCCCCTCTAAACTGTACTCAGTGGGTTAGCTTATTATACAGGATAATAAACCTCAAGCTAAAATAAGATCAAATAGGTCAGTGCAGTAGTAATTGTTTTCCCTGCTGTCTTGAGGGAGCAGGAAGCATTTGCCTGCTGTTGTCTAATATTTGCAGTCACAGCTGCAATTTCTGGCAGCTCTAACTAGATGACACTGAAAAAAATGTATGCATTTTTATTTGAAAATTTTCAAAATGGATTTTCCTACATAGGGTTGCTTAGAGAGGAGTGGATATTATAGAAGGAGAGCATTGAACCAGATACCTCTGGAATGATCTATCCCCTATTCTTCAGTACCTTCCCTAGATCCACCATTATTGGTTTTAAAGATGCTAGAGGAAATGCCTCTGTTCAACAGCCATTAATAGATCTATTGTCCATGAATTAATCCAGTCCCCTTTTGAACCTGTCTATGCTATCTATTCATGTTTACCCGTCTTGACTAAAATCAAATATGATACTCTATGTCATGTTTAATACAGCCTCTCAGGGGACTCTTTCCTGTACTTGTATGGAGATTAGTCTTAACTATTAAAAGATACAAATATAATTATAGGCAGGGAATGATGCAATATCCTTGTTGTGATGTCAGCTCTTAGCACTGGCTGCACCAGAACCAGAAATATCAAGAAGCATCAGTCCATTAAGCAACATGACCTTCACATTAAACTGATATAATTGTGTTTTGAGTGGTTTGCCCTTTATATTCCAATGGTTTTATATTTTCTGTTCGGTTTTTCTCCACTTTGTTTCTCTAAATGGTTTGAGGTGAACTCTGGTTGTGTATACCTGACAATATAGTACACTGCATTGTTAAAGCTCTTGTAACATCTGAAACAATTATGACTCGGAAGCTAAACCTGTAGATGGGGCCCAATCTTACACAGTACTGACTGGCTGCCAACAATAGTTGGACCTGGTCCTCTTCCCATTTAACTTAGTGGCAAAGTTCCCAGGGGCACTTATGGCCTATGACAGTTTATACCAGCTGAGGATCTGCCTCCTAGAAATAAGGAAGCTCAGCACCTGCTTCAGTGTCAGGCTCAATGGGAATATTCAATACCTCTCAGAAGTTAACCATGGCAGAATAAAGTGTAGGAGGGACCTGGGAAATCAGAGGAAATCAAAGACCTTTGAGACACCTATGTCATGTTCTGATAGAGTATCTATCAATAGAGTTTTCACTAGATAGTGCCCTATATATTTTGATGCATCAGTTCAGGACAATCTTGGGAATCAAATGTTCAGCAGGCTGCTTGCAGTTTGATGATATTTTGTGCTAAGGGACCTAGGGGCTATTGACCAAATACTTGTTTAATTTGCATCCTACCAATTTCTGTGGTATAGCTTTCACAATGGTAACTGAAAAGAATTTAACCCTGTTGGCATGTGTGTGTGTTCACACATACACATATATGAAGTAATCGGGAACTTTGACCTACTTATCTGCCCACAAATTAATCTTCCCAGCATTTATTCATATATTCTAACAGCTTCAGAACACTTTTTCAAAAAGCCATTTTTAAAAATCAACCTGTCCTTCTTCAACACAAGGAATTTTCTTTCAAAATTGCATCAGCTAGAGGCCCTAGAGAAGTAAGAGTCACTGTTACACTTGTGTTTGGCTTTCCGTCTATAAATGATACCCTCTTTCCTATCAGTGCTGCAAATTGGAGAGTTATACAGCTGGGAAAGGGGAGATTTTTAGCTTCTACTTTGGAAGGTCTCAGATGATAGACTTTGAAATGGTGACATTTTTATGTATATAAAGTAATGTTAAGTCTTTCATAGAAGATTTTATGGCTTCTTCTGAGGCCTCTGAAATTGGTTTCATGGTAACAAACCACATGACTTTACAATAGGTGGGAAATGAAAGAAAATCTAAAACTCTTTCAAATGTTGATGTCAAGGTTGACTGTGTAGTTTTATTAATAGGTTAGACAACGGGTTTGGATAGGGATGATCTTACCACAGGCAGGGGATTGGACTAGATGACCTCTGGAGGTCTTCCAGCCCTACTTTTCTCAGATTTTATGATTTATGAAATATTTTTTCTGTACCTTGCAGAGTTCATGTGGGATAGTTTTAATGCTGGTTTTAACACTTATTTGGGATGGCCTACATAATTCATTCACAAGCAATGCACTCATCTCAAGTTTGTGTCAGTAAAACCTTTATGCCCTGTTATTCCACACTATCATGTATTCTCTATGGACTCAGTCCTGTTCTCACTAAAATTGGTGGCAAACCTTCTACTGACTTGGTAGCACAGGATCAAATTATAAATCAGAAGTAACAACTAACTGGTGATTAAAACATGGAATTAAGTTAATGTTTTTTAACAAGCTTCATGAAAACCTAGCATGACTCTGAAAAACTGAATGTCAAACTGTGCTGCATTGGATAAATATAGAAAAAATGTTATAGTGAGATGGTTTCATATGCGTTTAAACATCTTTTAGTGATGTTGTTTCCCCAGTTTCACTTGCCTACACAGACTTTCTAGTTTAACATATTGCATTGCCAGGTGAAGGCTGAAAAAACCTGATAAATGTCTCCAATTTACTAAATATGTTGTTGCCTGTATTATTTGTAGCAGAAGGTATACTGCACTGTTTTTTTCAGAAATAGGCAATAAGAAGAAAATTTAAAAATATATTGCAGTTTTCTCTGTGGAGGAGGATCTATAATCAGGCATAACTGATTTCTTATCCGTATGCTGAGGAAATGTCACATGCTGAGTAGCTGCAGTGTCTGCCTTCGGGCCTTGAAGCTTTAGCTTCAAGCCTGCTCTGGAGAGTCAATACATAGCATGACATTTACAGTAACCTTCTAGTGCTTATTATGATCATTGTTATTAGTGAAGCAGAGATCAACTAACTGGCAGGAGTTATAGCTAATTGGCATTGATATTCTCACAGGTCCCAATTAGGGCAGCAGAAGAATGAAGCCCTTTGCCTGCAGCAGGGAAAAAATGAAGGAGAAGAGAGTTGATGAAAACCAAGTAAAAAGCTAATCTTTTAATTCCTGGAAATTTAGTATGTGCCCAGCTAAATGTCCTCCCCTCCACCCCAACTGAATTAAGCGAGTTTTCCTCACTTTCCCTGCACAAAACGAGCTGATATTCTGTAGCTCAGATGGTAGGACAAAATGATTCAGAACTCTAGACTTGGAAGACTAGAGAATCTCATCTGAACTGCTGCTTTATATTGATAAGATTACAGTGGCACAATATATAAATCTTGTATTGGAATTTTCTTGCTAAATGTAATGACTGCATATGATATAGTATTTCCAGTAGTTTGTAACTAAGACCAGACTTGACCTGATGTTATGATAGATGGTGTATAATCAGTAGCCTCAGGGGAAAGTACTACGTTTTCTTTTGATGTGATGTCTTTGCGGCAGAGTTTTATATTACATCAGTTTATAGGAAGGTTTAATAGTCTCATCAGAAATAAATTGGGACTCAGGGGAACTGAGTGTTGTTTCAGCTCTATCACAGGTTTCTTGGAATCGTGTAACCTCTACCTTATCTGTAAGAAGAGGGATAATAGTTGCCCCAACAGGAGGTTGTAAGGCTTACCTCATTAACATGCTTTAGGGGTATAGGTTGTAGCCATGTTGGTTTAAGGACATAGGCAGAAAAGGTTCTTTGGGTAAATCTGATATCTTTTATTAAAACAACTCTTATAGTTGGAAAAATTCTTCTTTGCAAGCTTTTGGGTACAAATACTCTTCATCAGGCTGAGGAAGCATCTGTAGTTGGCGTGTGCTCTTCCTGGATGAAGTAAATAGTAAAGAATCCAGAGGCTGGTATGCATGCAAGAAAGCCACTCAGTGAAGATGTAAACTGAGGAGTCAGTGGGTGGGAGACAGGTGAGGGGGTAGGGGTGGGAAGGTGAGTGGATGTAGCTGGTAAATAGTGGAGAGGTACCTGGGGAGTCAGATGTTAGGCGGTTATAATGTGTCATAAATCCAATGTCTATATTTAGTTCATGATTTTTTGTATCTAGTAGGTTGATGAAATGAAATTTGTAGGTTCGTCTGTGAAAGGTGTTTTGTAAATTCCCTTTGAGGATTAGAACTGAGAGATTGGAGAGGGAGTGGTTTTCTTGTGAGAAATGTGTCCCCACAGGTAATTGGGTATTCTTGTCTTTGCTAGATTTTCAGTGTGCATTCTAGTGCACAGTTGTTGTCTGGTCTCTCCTACATATTGTCCACCAGGGCATTTAAAGCTTTGTATGAGATGTATTATATTTCTGGAGGTGCAGCTGTAATATCCAGGAATGCTGATAGTTCTGTTGTGAGGTGTAGTAATTGTGGGGGGTGGGGGAGATATGTTGGCAGGTTTTACATTTATTGTCATGGCATGGTCTGGATCTATTTGGTGTGTTTTGGGCTGTAGGAAATTTGCTTCTGGTAATGAGGTTAGTGAAGTTTGGTGCTTGTTTTGAAGGCTAGGATAGGTGGTTCTGGGAAGATCTCTTTAAGAATTGGGTCTTCTTCTAGTATGAGTTGCAATTGTTTGAGGCTTTTCTGTATAGGTTCCAGGTTGGGGTGATATGTCATAACCAGTGGTGTGCGATTGATGGAGGTTTTCCTTCTGTATTGCAGCAGTTCCTTACGTGGTATCCAGGTGGCTTTTTCAAAAGTGCAATCCATCTCTCTGGAGGAATGTCCAGAAGTTGTTGAGTTGAAAGCCTTTTTGTCACCTCACAAATCTCAATCACGGGTGTTCTCCTCAGTGCAAATGTGGTGGTTTCTGAAGGCGTGGCTGTATATTACAGCTTTCTTGGTGTGTTTAGGGTGATTGCTGGTTCTATGCAGATCTGTATGTTGGTTGGTCTGTGGGTTTCATGTATATCATAGTCTATATTTTACTATTCTGGATAGTGATCATTATGTCTAAAAAAGGAGATGTTGCTACTGGAGTATTCAAAAGATAGTATGATGGAGGTGATGATCATTGAATTTCTGATGGAACTCAATCAGAGATTGTAGGTTTTCAGTCCAAATAATGAAGATGTCATTGATATATCTTAAGTATAGCAATGGTTTTATGGTGCAGGCTCATAAAAAGGTTGGTACATTGTGGGGCCATTTTGGTACCCATAGCTGTGCCCATGGTCTGGAGAAAGTGTTGGTTATTGAAAGTGAAGTTGTGTGCAAGGATGAAGTGTATAAGGTCAGTAATATCTTTGGATCTGTACTCTGAGTTGTCATCTGGCTATTGTAGATATGTAAGGCAGGCTTAGATGCCATCCTGGTGTGGGATGTTGGTATATAAGGTAGTAACATCCATGGTGGCTTAGGAGGGTGTTGCTGGAAAGGTGGTCTATGCTTTTAAGTTTTTGTAGAAAGTCTGTTGTGTTTTGGACAAAACTCACTCTTTGGGTGACAAGAGGTTTTAGGATTGATTCAATGAAACCTGATTTTTCCTCAGTTAGGGTTCTATGGTTGGATATGATGGGTCTGCCAGGGTTCCCATGTTTGTGGAATTTAGGGAGCATGTAGAAAGTCCCTGGGTTAGGTATTGGGGAAGGCGGGGATCAAGGTCTGTAGTTTTTCTTGTTCTTATGGAAATGATTTGATGGTAGTTTTGAGTTTCAAGCTACATTCATTCCCCTTTTCACTTCTCCCCACTCCACCCCCCCTCACTACCACCACCAGCCTATCTCTCACCCACTGACTCCTCAGTTTACATCTTCACTGAGTAGCTTTCTTGCATGCATACCAGCCTCTGGCTTCTTTACTATTCATTCTTCCAGGAAGAGCACAGACCAACTGCAGATGCTTCCTCAGCCTGACAAAGGGTATTTGTACCCAAAAGCTTTCAAAGAAGAATTTTACCAACAATTTGAGTTGGTCTAATAAAAGATATCAGATTTACCCAAAGAACCTTGTCTAACTAGCTTTAAGCTTTTTGAGCTTCTCAGGTGACACCAAAGAAGTGAAATACAGTAAAATCTCTGTTATCTAGCATGAGTGGGGAATGGGGGGGTGCTGGTTATCTAAAAATTCTGGGTATCTGAGAGTATACCTAGCAAGGAAGTAAGTGCCATACATGTGGTGCAAATTTTCAAAGAATTAGTGTATAATGTATTATAGTATAACATACTGTATAAAGAATAAAATAGTATACAAGTACTCACCAATCAAGTAGTAGTAAAACAACACTGGAGTGAAGAGAAATCCTGCGGCAGTGATATACAGTACAGTACACTAAAGTTACGTGTACTACACTATTGGCAGCGCATGGTGTACATGTAGATCACTTAAAAATACAGTACACTTAACACTACAGCATGTGTCCTGCGGCTGAAAGTGATGCAGCAGGCAGAAAAGCGGTGCGGTGCTGTGTGCATCCCACCACTGAAATTCTGGCTAATAGAGTGTTCTGGTTAGTTAAATGCCAGATAACAAAGATTTTACTGTAGTAATATTGCACATAAAAATGTAAGTAAATCCAAGGGTCCCACAGAGCTCTTCTCTTGATCCCCTTCTGCTCTTCTTTTCATCTAATCTCTGGATAAGCTTATCCACAAACAAACCAACAGTTCAGAGGTCTACCTCTGCACTGCAGAGGTGTCCCCCCTTCCATCCAACCTGAAATCTCAGCCTTTCAGTCTGAGATCTCATTATGGATGTCAAGCTATCAGTTCAGGCTCAAGTTCAGAGCTGTAAATCTGCCTGCTAAAAAAGTTTCTTCTCAATCACTGTGGACAACCCCACAATCGTAGCTGTCACTATAATTTTAGTGTCATTTTTGCCTTTGACTTTTTATCTAAGTTTTCATGTCCAGATTAAATCTTGTAGGCTCTTTCTGTATGGCAACTGTAAGATATAGGCTTCCCTACTCATATATACAGCTACAACTCATATCCAGATTTATCCTCTCATTTACTTCAGCATCCTTTCCTTTGGTCTTAACAAATGCAGCTGTGCCATGCTGATATCACTTCAGAATTTTGCTGGAAGTTTGTTTTCCTAACTGTTCACTTTGATCATGTGATACTTCTCATCGCATCCCTTTTCTCATTGAGTACATCAAAACTGAGCTACTTTTCTTTACTTTCAAGGTCTCTTATGACCTCGTCACCTGACTTATCCCTTCTCCTTTAGTATCAAGAAGTTTACTACTTGCCTCTGATCAGTTCAGGATACCAGTCTCTCTTGTCCATCTTTATATTTTCAAATGCAAACCTTTGTGTTTTTCCCCTCATATTCAGGAGTAATTCCCTATATACATCTGTTCTTCATTATCCTCCTTCAGTTCCCTCACCAGAAGCCTCCTGTGCCATGACAAAAAATGAACAACAACAAAAAACTTTGTAAGAGCTGTGGTGCTGATATGCTGAGTTCACTGTTAATCATACTGTCTCTCTGTTTCCTTGTGTTGTCCTGTTTGTATGCCCCTTGCCTTACGCAATGGGCTTTTTAGAGCAAGGACTATCTTTGTGTTCTGTGTTGGTACTATGGCTAGCACAAAGGAATTCTGATCCACAGTTGTGACTCTTTGCCACAACATTAATAGTAATAATTAAATGTGTGCTTTATATAATATTCCAAAGGCTTTATACTTAATGAAAGTGTACTATAATTAGATTTATCCTTAAAGTTCACATTTGTGGTAAGTTTCATTTTTCAGACTGCTTTATTTCAGTTAATCTGCAGCCCTGCCACCTCTGAGTTTCTGAGAATTGACTCCTTCATAGAGTTGGGACTCATTTGGATTAGAAATCTTCCTGAAAGCTCTCCCAGTATTCCATGCTCACATCTCCCCCTTTTTGCTCAGATTTATTCCAGTGCCATTTTGGGCTGATTAGAAGAAAACACTTTTGCAGTGAATCAAAAAGGTACATTTTTCTCTTGAACATGGTATTTCTTCCTTGTCTCCCTTATTTTGTTAGCATTCAGTACCTACCATTACCACATGAGGGCTCCCTATGTTTCAGCCTAAATTATTGGAAGCTGCAGGATAGAATCTCTGACCTTTTTAAGTGTAGTGTGTGATCCTTACATAATGGTTACTAAAATGTCTAAGGAAAACCACAAAGACTGCCTGGCCACATATTTCTAAAAATCAGCAACTGATAGCTTGATTTTTATTCCCAAGAATCCTAGGTACTCAAACAACTACATTTTTCTGTATAATTTATACCATTGTACATGGATGTAAAATAACTGAGATTAGGAATGGACAGATGTGCAGCTATCCTGGGGCTATTACTGTACTTTGCCAACAGGTGACTGAGAAGCAGGTTTGTCTTTTAGCAAACTGTTACCCCAGAATGGCCATGAGCAGACAGTACCTAAATCATTGTAATTTATATTGGTAGTATTTTACCATTGCTTCTTTCCATGGTGGTTCTTCACTGGTTTAACCCAGTTTCAGTGTTTGCATCATCTCTTTTACTTTTTTTTACACTGGTGTGATGCTGATTTCCCTGACATAAATGTGCCATCTGTCCATGACTGAAGTAGGTGTGTGTGAGATCCCTTTTGTCATGCTTAATATTTACCAGCCCTCAAATTATAGATATAGATGTATATCTTAATGCTATGACACTTCAGCTAAAGGTAATCTATGCTAACTGTAGTTGTAGGCAGGGGTGGATCCATGTGGGGTGCAGTGGTACAGTTGCACTTCCCCCTTGGTTCCTGCTCCATCTACAGTTTAAAACCACTTTCCTGGCAGTGGCAGCAGCATTTCTATTCAGGCAGCAATGAGGGAGCCAGTTAACTTCATGACTTATAACCTGCCTGATTTCTTAACTCTTCATTCCACAAGTGTCAATGACCCTCTTTCCTTGTTAATTTTCTTTGTCACTGGTCAGAGTGACTAGCTTACTGCTCGCCAAAGGAGTGAGGGGCTTTCTACCCAAATTGGCCCCAAACCATGAGGAATAATTGCCCAGGAAGGGCTGTTGACAAGTTAAACTTACCCACAGACACTGGAGTGGAGAAACAAGAGCAGCATGCACCTCCGCCACGCCGTTTTAAAAGCATGCACTCCCTGCGCACAGCAGTACAGGGGAGCTGGGTGCTGGAGATGGCAAAAGACGGGGGGACAAGGCTGAACTCCTCAACGGGGGGACAAGGCTGAACTCCTCAACGAGTTCTTTGCCTCAGTGTTCCTAAGTGAGGGGCACGACAAGTCTCTCACTGGGGTTGTAGAGAGGCAGCAGCAAGGCGCCAGACTTCCATACGTAGATCCTGAGGTGGTGCAGAGTCATTTGGAAGAACTGGATGCCTTTAAATTGGCAGGCCCGGATGGGCTCCATCCGAGGGTGCTGAAGGCACTGGCCGACATCATTGCAGAGCCACTGGCAGGAATATTTGAACGCTCGTGGCGCACGGGCCAAGTCCCAGAGGACTGGAAAAGGGCTAATGTGGTCCCCATTTTCAAAAAGGGGAGGAAGGAGGACCCGGGCAACTATAGGCCAGTCAGTCTCACCTCCACCCTTGGTAAAGTCTTTGAAAAAATTATCAAGGCTCACATTTGTGAGAGCCCGGCAGGGCAAATTATGCTGAGGGGAAACCAGCACGGGTTTGTGGCGGGCAGATCGTGCCTGACCAATCTAGTCTCTTTCTATGACCAGGTTACGAAACGCCTGGACACAGGAGGAGGGGTGGATGTCGTATACTTAGACTTCAGGAAGGCCTTTGATACGGTATCCCACCCCATACTGGTGAACAAGTTAAGAGGCTGTGATGTGGATGACTGCACAGTCCGGTGGGTGGCGAATTGGCTAGAGGGCCGCACCCAAAGAGTCATGGTGGATGGGTCGGTCTCAACCTGGAAGGGTGTGGGCAGTGGGGTCCCGCAGGGCTCGGTCCTTGGACCGATACTCTTTAATGTCTTCATCAGCGACTTGGATGAGGGAGTCAAATGTACTCTGTCCAAGTTTGCAGATGACACAAAGCTATGGGGAGAAGTGGACATGCTGGAGGGCAGGGAACAGCTGCAGGCAGACCTGGATAGGTTGGACAAGTGGGCAGAAAACAACAGGATGCAGTTCAACAAGGAGAAATGCAAAGTGCTGCACCTAGGGAGGAAAAATGTCCAGCACACCTACAGCCTAGGGAATGACCTGCTGGGTGGCACAGAGGTGGAAAGGGATTTTGGAGTCCTAGTGGACTCCAAGATGAACATGAGCCGGCAGTGTGACGAAGCCATCAGAAAAGCCAATGGCACTTCATCGTGCATCAGCAGATGCATGATGAATAGGTCCAGGGAGGTGATACTTCCCCTCTATAGGGCGCTGGTCAGACCGCAGTTGGAGTACTGCGTGCAATTCTGGGCGCCGCACTTCAAGAAGGATGCAGATAACCTGGAGAGGGTCCAGAGAAGGGCCACTCGTATGGTCAAGGGCCTGCAGACCAAGCCCTACGAGGAGAGACTAGAGAAACTGGACCTTTTCAGCCTCCGCAAGAGAAGGTTGAGAGGCAACCTTGTGGCTGCCTATAAGTTCATCACGGGGGCACAGAAGGGAATTGGTGAGTATTATTCACCAAGGCGCCCCCGGGGGTTACAAGAAACAATGGCCACAAGCTAGCAGAGAGCAGATTTAGACTGGACATTAGGAAGAACTTCTTCACAGTTCGAGTGGCCAAGGTCTGGAACGGGCTCCCAAGGGAGGTGGTGCTCTCCCCTACCCTGGGGGTCTTCAAGAGGAGGTTAGATGAGTATCTAGCTGGGGTCATCTAGACCCAGCACTCTTTCCTGCTTATGCAGGGGGTCAGACTTGATGATCTACTGAGGTCCCTTCCAACCCTAACATCTATGAATCTATGAAAAGACTGCCAACAACCAGAGTGGGATGGAGACAGCTGCAAGAGCCTCCATGCCCCAACCCAGACCCAAGCCCATGCTGCTGAGCTGGGCAGAGATCATTGGGAAAGCCCCATGCTCCAGTAAGCTGAGAAGCAAAAGGCTCTGGAGTTTGACTGGGGAACTTGTCAAAGGAGGACTCCGAGGAGTTCTCACTCACCGGGTGGACAAGCTTGAGGAGACTAGAAGACTGCAGGACCTCAGACTTGTTGGCAGTGATCTGAAGTGGTTGTGTGAATCTGAACCTCACACAGTGCCATACATAGGGTGCTGTGAGATGATTAGTATATTTTTTCATGTGTTTCTTTTTTGTGCTTAAGGATCAGAGATACTGGAAGCACGCTAGTATATGTCAATGCTTAGTTAAAATTAATCCAAGTTGAGAGTGGTATGGGATTATTGGACTTTGCTGATAACATTATCACTCTAGATTTAGGAACATAAATGTGGCTTTAAAGATGAAAAGCCAAGTTCTTGACACTTATGATTTAGACTTATGGACCTGCATATGGCCAATTACTGAAGGCCGCAGGTAACATCACTGATCTCGCAATGTGAAATCCTACTTGGTTAACAACACAGTTGGCATGTGGAAGGGGTGTAGGGGAGGTGGAGCCCCAAGAAATACGCCAAAAAGGAAAATCCCTGTCTTGAAGGGATGGTGACAACCCATTATTGGAGCCTCCCTTTTCATATATTTGTTTTCATCAAGTCATGGTGAGTTAATGGAGAGAGACTTTGTTTCTTCCTTTTTGGTAAAACCCAGGAGGGTTACAGTTTTGATGTTTGACTAATCAAGCTAGCCTTTCTTCTGCATTTCTGCCATCTGGTAGCTGTTCCTGTTATTGAGCTCCTATTTTACAACCCTGAAGACTGTTTTTAACTCTTGCTAAAAAAAGATTAACTCAGTTATGGAAATGGTAACTCAGATGCAGAAATAACTTTCAGTGATGCATGGGATAAATTGTCAAAGGCTAAGTACAGACAGTCAAAAAGCCCAAGGCTAAATTGATTCAGTTTTTGCAGGTTAGTCTAAGCTGCAGAGATTAAACTGAGAAACAAGTGGACACACGTTTACTTTTGATTCACAAAATTCAGTCACATGCCCACAGTGGCTCAGGCCAGAAGCTGAGGGGCACTAAAGCATGGCTCTGTAGCATGTAGCCAGCGTAGGCTGTATGTTCGCTTCCTCTTCCTGCTGCCCCCAAAGTCTTTGAGAATTGCAGGCCACAATCACCGCAGCAGGACTCTGCAGGGTTGCTCATCACTTCCTCTTCCTGCTTCCAAGTGCCTCTGGGATTTGTAGTCCACAGTCATAACCAGCAGTAAATCTCAGTAAGACTAGCAGGGTAGAGCAGCTCCGTACTTTGGGGGAAGTAGGGTTTAACACTCTTCCCTGGCCCCAGACCCCAGCTGAGGTTTGTTTTTGGGAGGCAGGGTAGTAGCTGCCTCTTCCCCACCAACCCTTCTCTGCTGGAGCAGACATCACAGCCCAGCTGGAAAGCATGCAGGAATGCTGGGGGACTGTGATTTAACTTGAACCAGGAAGGGATCTGGGCAGGGCCATCCCTAGGGGGAGGTGAATTGGGGTGATCGCCCTGGGCCCTGTGCTTTGGGGGGCCCCATGGAGTCAGGCAGAGTGGACATGGTGATTCTGCACTGCTGTTGGCTTCATGTCTGGCTGCTCGGCACCACCACCCCTTTGGCCCCCCCCCCCCAACCCAAATCCACCACCAGCTTCCTCACATCTGGGGGTGGGCCCTGCACAGGCTGATTTGCCCTGGGTCCTGAACCCTGCTCAGGTTATCTCTGGGTCTGGGACAGAAGATTCATAAACTGATTTGACCCAAATCAATTAAGTCTGATACTACTGATAATCAGGCTCATCTTGAACCAGTTTCAGCCATTTTGAAACTGGTTTATGTGCACTGAACTTCTGTTCTGTTACAGGTTTAAACCAGTTTCTGATTACTTAGATGAGTTTATGTGTAACTTCTGTCTCTAGCCAAAATGCTCAAGAAAGCAGTTTATTTTACAAATCTGAAAGAGATGTATGTTTAATTACAATGACTACAGGACTAATAAAACAGCACCTTTTGGTTATTTTTGCCTAGTTTGTTGTGTTTTTATGCATAATATATGATATAGCAAGCTAATGCATGTTCCAATAAAGATGTATTTGTTTTTGCTTCAATCTTGAACTGAATATCCATAAGACCCTAGCATATTTGTAAAGCTTCTAGTTTCCTTTTAACTGGGGGAAAATGTGGTGTGTTATATTTGTGATTATGCACCACAGCACCTGCACCCTCTCTTTTTAAAATCCTAGTTCTGCCCGTGGTTGCAGAGTCCAGATTGTTAAGAGTAGTAGAAGATCTTGAGTTCTTCCTCTATGTTGCTGGTAGCAGGTACCGCTTATGTGACCATGCAGTCCTAACACTATAGACTCATAGAATGAGCTGCATATTATTGTCTATATCAGATCAGGTATTTATTTCCCTTTCCTCAGACATTGCTTTTTCAATACATTTTTTGTTTTGTTTTTGTCTTTTCCAAGTTCAGTGGTAACAATTAAGAAAATCTCCCAGGCTATTTTTGGACCTGCTGGAGCCACGCACTATTCCAACAGACCTCAAAGCTTATTGTTTTTTTTAAGTTATGTGAAACAGTTGTAGTCTACAGAAGACTTATTTGTTTTCCAGTTCCTCAAACCATTATTAGCTTTTCCTGTTCCCCTTAAAAAAAGCAGGAGCTTTGATACTCTCCTATGTTGCATTATTTTATTTTCTGCATGATGAAAACATAGCCATGGAAGGAAAAAATAAAGAAAGAATCTAGAGGAGGGTTTTTTTGGAGGGGTGGTGGGGAGGGAGTTGGGGGGGAAATAAAGTGCATATTGCTGAGTAAGTAGAGTAGAAAGAGCACTAGTTAGTAACAGTACGTATGTTCCTAGAATATTGGTTTAATTTCTGATGCCCAAGTATTTGGGTAGGCTACGTTTGCCATTCATGTTGCACTTTTTTCTAAAATTTGAAATGATCTTATTTTGACACATCGTGTGTCTTGGGTTGTATTCCCAGATCGGCCACTGCTTAAAATAGATGGCAGAGCTCTCTGAGTGTCCAAATATATATCTACACTAGAATTACTAGCTCATTCCCAGTAGCTACATCTCTTGTCCGTGATTATATACCTCTATTTGCAAGAAGAAAGGATTGTACAGGCAAAAACAAACAAACAGTTGAAACATGGCTCTTGAGTGATGCATTGCTAGTTAGGAAGAAAAGGCCACTATCATAATGGAAATAGAGCCCTATTATAAAGCAGTACCTCTTTGTTTTGGGGGATTTATGGACCATGCACTCTGCCTGCACAGCTGTTTTCCCTTCCAAATTATCTTGAAGCTGGAGTTAGGGGCCCTGCTAAATGAATTTGATGGAGTTTTCTGAGATTTCTGTCATTCTTTTGCTAATTAGTCCCTTTCACCCTTGATGAGTTTCTCTCTCAGGAGAATAAAATGTCTTACTATATCATTAAACTTGTTCAGTGATGGGAGGGGATTTTCTAGTAAACATGAGCAAAATTTGACAAATAAAGTACCTATGGTATTTCAAAACTTTACAGAGCTGTGTGTTAATATGTTAAATGTATAGAATCAGGAGAGGATTAGAATATGAGATTTATGTCATCATGGAAGCCTCAGTTGATGTACAGATCACAGAGCACTCTAATCTGCATAGTGTTAATTCTATAGCAGGAAGCCAGGAAGGTGCTCTTTTAAATATCTTTGTATCATTTGACATGAGTGTTTAAAGAGAAAGCATTTAGTTGGGTTGACTCTGACAAAAAGATGAAGCAGAAACATGTGTAGAGATTTGAAACATAAATCTAAATGACAAAACAGTTTGACCACCCTGTGCTTGACTGTCCTGTTGTCGTATAAAGGTTATTTTCCACATGGTTTTGTATAACATGCAGTGTTTAATTAAATCTTGGAAATATATTTTCTATTGCAAAACAACTTTCTGTGGTTCAAGGGTTGCCTGTCATGTCACAGTCTGCCTGTGGACTTCTGATCCATCCATTATTGGAATATGTGGGCTCCATAAACAAAGCGGAGAGTAACTCTATTTAAAAGGGCTGCCAGTTCTACCCAAATTTTGTTTTGAAGCCATTTGTGGGGATGGGGGGAGGGGTTGTTTTGCTTTTGTTTTGTTGTTTTTGGGAGGGATATTTTTAATGTTAGCTCATTTCCATTGCTTATCTCTATAAAGTGTTTCCAGGCCATTCCACAATCCTCTTTATCCTGGGAAAGCTTGTGCAGTGAGAGGTTTTATATTTCTTCTTTGGATACAGTTATAATTCCATGTAACTCATGTCAGCATCAGACTGGTTATATCTGACCCCATTTCTCTTTATTAATCTGTTACTTCATTTTAGTTTCAGTGCAAATTCCATCCAGGATTTACCAAGGGGCTGGCTATGCTTCTCCCTTCTGATTAATATACCTATGAAGTAAATACATGATGTACATTTTTAATATGGGAGGTGGGATGGGGTGGGGGGGAGGCAAAACAGATACAGATGTCTAAAGAGTCTTGCCCACAAATGACCCTGAATTCTTGTAGTTATCCCCATAGACAACTGAGGATCAGTCAGGTTGAAGGATGGGGTTATAGCTTGTTCTGCAAAGGACAGAACCTAACTCCAGAGAAAAGGATTGGGCCAGATCTCTGTGTGAGAATACTCCGGGAGATTTTTTCTCTAGAGCCCTTCCTATGGGCTTTAACATGGGAGGCGATTAATCCAGTAGTCATCGTGGTGTTTATGGGAGAACTTGTTGCTTGGTAAAAGGTTTGAATAAAGCTGCTTTCTGTCATTCTCTGAACTGCAGATTTTGCTGTGGTCTTTGTTTTTAAACATTTTGTTTCCAGTTGAACAATACCAAGAATAGTGTCATGCTGTAAATAAATATAGCTTGGGAAGGAATTGTCTGAGGCTAGAACCACTGATCTGTCTCTCAACCAAAGAAATACCCATTCCTGGAGTCTAGATATTTTTGACCTTTCAGAAGCTCTGACAATATGCATGAGACGATTTAGCATAAAAGGTTTAATGGATAGGATACTGGACGGGGACTTAGGAGGTTTTGTTTCTGTTGTGTTCCTTACTCTGCAGCTAGTTTATTCAGTGACCTTGGGCAAATTACTCCACCTCTGTTTCTCAGCTTCCACACCTATAAAATAGAACTACTGATATGCCTTTTGTAAAATGTTTTGAGATCTGTGGATAAAAAGTGCTATATAAGAGCTAGGTAGTAGTATTAGTCTCATTGGTTCTCTCCTCCTCCCCATTGCCTCTGTACTTTGCTCCATTTTGATCATGTATTTGTCTGTGACATAAAGTAAGTCCTCCTGAAAACAGTGTCCAGGAAGCGTGGTTTGCCGGGAGACAGTCTGGGTGTGGTAGCAGGAACTTCTTGGTGTGGCAAGACAGCAACAAAACTAGGCCCTAGATCCTTGCAAGGGCAGTAACAAGACTTTTTCTTCTTTACTGTAAATAGTTCTTTACATAAGTTCTATTAAATAATAAACTGTTGTTTACATACCACAAGCCTCATCAAGATGCTACAGATTGCATGCAGCATGCTTGCCCTGAGCCAACTCAGTTGCTGCTTTATGCACAAGCTACAGTGCTTATCTAATAGCTACAGCTGTAAGAGAGTTAACACGGGACTCCATTCCTGCTTGCTAGGGCAGAGACAAGTGGCAGCCAGTTTATCGGTCATTACAGCATGGTGGCTGTATGCTTCTATTCCAGTAAAACAAAATCACCTTTCCCGCTTAAGACACGCACCTCAATTTTGTATAGTCAGTTGCCAGGGGATGCATGAGAAGTGCATATTGTGTGTGAGTAAGTATAGTAGTATACCCACCTGTCTGATATACGCAGGGAAATGTAACAAAATCATTAGAGAGCCATACACTAAATCAGGGCCAGCCCATAGTTCATGTGCCACAAGTGGCACACACAGCTGCTTTGTTTGTTAGGCGGTAGATCTGGCAGGGAGCAGAGAGAACAGCAGCAGATAGGGCAGAGAGGAGAAACAGCAGAGTAATGGGTCAGGAAAAGAAGTAGCAGCATTTGGGGAGGGGGCAGGGCTTACCTTGCGATATGCCTGCTAACAAGGTTGGCTCCAACTGCACTAAATAGCAAAAATATATCAGCTGAAAAATTATGCACAAAAGCAAAGCATTGCATTTAGAAAGAGCAATCAACAAAGAAATATAAAATGGGAAGTAACTGGCTAGGTGCAAATACCAAAAGAGAATTTGGGTTTATAGTACAAGACAAACTAAACATGTGCCTTTTTGCAACGCTGTTGACCCATCTCATTCTGGGCTGAATTAACAACAGTGTTGCAAGTAAGCCACAGGATGTAATAATTCCATTGTGTCTCATTTCTGGCAACACTCTTAAAGACGTGAACAAATTAGAAAGAAAAAGAGAACAGCAATGAGAAGAGATTTAGAAAACAAGACAGAAGATTAAAAGAATTGTCTTTGTTTCTCCTAGGACAGAGACAAGGGCAATGGGGCAAACATAATAAGGTTTTTTTGAAAGACTGATAGACGAATGGTCCATCAATTGCTCTCCTGGTCATGAAACCAACTTAATTAGTAGCAAGGAAGATGTAGGTTGGATATTAGCAAAATTTTCTAGCTATGAGGATAATTAGACACTAAAACATTGCTTGGGGAAGTCATAGAATTCACATAATTGGAGTTTTTATGAAAAAGATAGATAAACATTTGTTGGGGATGGGTTTGATGTACTGGATCTCACCTCGGTGCAGTAGAATGGTCTTAGGTAATCTTTTAAAGTCCCTTATGGACTGGGATCACTCTAATTCCACAGTTATTTCAGAATTTACCATGTATTTATGCACATATGTGTGAATACATATATGTTGGAGAAGATATGTAAATATGCATATATATTATATAATATGTATTGGTTTTTCTTTTGGGGAGTTCCTCCTTATTCAGTCTAATATGAAATGGTACCTCAAGAGGACAGAATCAAAAACATGCTCTCTGAAAGGTAATATATTTAACCAGCAGGGGATGCAGAAGAGCTATGTAGTTGCTGTTCTTCTGAAGATTAATTATGCCACCTCCAGTTGCATTCCAAGAGCCCTTTCTTTAAGATCCATATGTCCTACCTAATAAAGCTCTTTTCACACCTCCCTCAGGCTGTTCTTATTCTGCTGTGCTTATGTCTGATTAGTTCATTTACTCCAGGCACTGGTGTGGATGCAGGACTATGATTTAATTTATTAAGTACCTCTTTTTTACAAAGGGGAAAAAGGGAGTTTATTTGAGACAGTTAGAGTTGATGCTAGGATACAATTGTACCTGTATTGTACTTGGTATGGGATTTAGGAAAAAAAAGGTTCTTAAGAATGGTTAATAGAAACTAACTTTCTGTAAATGTAACACACAGTGACAACATTCCTGGGATGCTCTGCCTAAATTAATCATGTCAGTTTAAGTTTATGCAAGCTATCTACTACATCTCTAGGCTTTGCCAGATTGTACTATAAACACAGTAGTTATTAACATCTTGGCGGTATGATTTCATCACATCTTTCAAGCTTAAGCAGGTTTGGTCTAGACTCAAGGCAGTACTTAACTGCAAAACCTCCAGAGAAGAGGCAGAGCTGATGTAAGAGAGTGCTGGAGTCAGATTTTGTGATGGGGAAGGGTGTACCTTTTGCAAGTGTGAATTGAAAGATGTAGCACATCATAGGACCTGGTCCTTAATGGTTTTACATGTAGCACTCCTCCTTCAGAAGTCCTGACTAGATCAATGCTGGACCAATGTGTGGCTGGAGATAAAATCTTTCAGAAAAGGCACAAAACTGAGATTCCATAATATGTTTCTTCAGTTCTGAGGTGTCAGACCTCAGAACTTGGTGCTAATCTTGGTGTTGTGCGTGTCCATCCCAATGCAATGAATTACGTTTGCCTTCTCAAATTCTCTCAGTAATAGCAAATGTAGAAATTATTTTCCACTCCTCATCCTAAGTAAGTGGTATACATTTTATGACAGATAGTGACATCCTTGTAATGACTACATTCAATGATAGACCCTCTCTATGCACGTTGTAAAGCCCTTGAGATTCAGTGGGAAGAAAGTATTTGAGCATTGTAAACTTCCTGGTTCCCTCTTCCCCAGTGAAACAGAAGTCTGAGCTATACTTAGACCCCAGGGCTTGCAAGGTAATCTGCTCAAGTAGATCTTTGTGCCTGCGCAGAGCCCCATGAAAACCAGAAGAAGTCCACATGGATCAGTTTAAAGGATTATTATATAGGGTCAGGGCTAACAAAGAACCAGTTAAAATTAGGGGCTGAGAATAGAGGTTGAATAGAATCGAAGTGCTTTAAAAACATTCAAGAGAGAAATTTGAGAGAGCCTTTCAAATTTGGGGAGGAAGTGGATTTGCGAATGTACCCAAGAACATAGACAACAAACATGAAGCTATAACTTTGAATTATGGTTTTAATGAAGATTTTTTCCTAATATCATGAATCATTGTTGCTGGAAATGTGCTAGTATTTCTGTGCCTTAAAATGGATTATGCAGATGCTGTTAAAATGGTTCCAGATCAGTGTTTAAATATTAAATTAAACCTGTTTATCATGTTTTATCTCAGTGGTTTTTAGGAAATTCTTGTATTGTCTCAGTGGATAGTAAAGCCCCAATCCTGCAGCTGGCTGCATACAGTCAGAAACCTGATGTTGTATGAAATCCTGTAAGTTACTCCAGCTTTGTACAAGTGTAAGAATTTTCTTTGTAGAAACATTGGTAGAACTGGATCCTAAAATGCAAAAGTGAATGGTTAGAAATAGCATCACAATCTTCCTGTGAAAATTCTACCGATAGTATTAGATAAAAGATGGAAGATCATCTTAAAATTCTCCATGACGGGCTGCAGAGACCCTACAATAGCTTGGTAGTGAAAGAATTAGTTTCTTCCTCTGACAGCCATACCCATACCGCTGGAAAAGGTTAAGGTAATAAGACTGAGGGCTTAGGCAATGGGTTTAATAATAATAGTTCCTAGATGATAAGGGAAAGGTAACTCATTCATCTCTGTTCCATTTTCACTGGGGAGTCTTGAGATCTTGGGATCTGAAGGTGTAAACTCTAATTGGTTAGTTTGTTGTGAAATGGAAGAAGCTGCTCTATGTCTGTGAATGAGTGCAGGTCACCCTGACATCCCACAGAAGGGTCAATAACTGCAAAGAAAAAAACCTTGAGTTTGTGTCCATTGATTTATGATCCATTGCATGTGGGTGAAAATAGACCTCACGTCTGAGGCAGGTTCAGCATAGCCCTCACTCACACGCAGCTTGTCCCTAGAATGAATGGCATTTAATTCAAATAAGCAACAAAAGGAAAAATGAGGCTGCTTGTTCTTGACTTTAGAAAAGACCAGTTTTCTCCTTGTTCCAACTCAATGGGCACATCCACACAAGCGCACACATGCCTCTTGCCCCGCCTCAAACCCCTTTGAGGCAGGGCAACAGGCATGTGGGGTACAAAAAAATGTTCCCCACGCTGCAAACTTGCAGCACGGGGAGAAAATTAGACCCCTGGATATCCATGGGGCTCAAAAAAATGAAGTATAAAAAAGCAGGGCCGGGCACGGTCCCCGACTGTGCCCTGAGGCAACCGGAGGCTGGGTCCTCCAAAGAGATGCTCTGGCTGCCAGAGCATCTCTATGGTTGCCCCTCGCCCTGGTGCTGAAACACGTGACTGGCCAGACTGGGGTCCAGTGCTGGTGAGGAAGGGGTCAGGGGGGCTGGAGGAGGGGGAAGGGACTGTGGGGGGGGGGGCCCTGATGGCCTCACCTTCTCCCCCAGCCCCCCCTGCTGGGGCTGGCCCCTCCCCCTGCCAGGCCCCCCAAGCCCTGCCAGCCCCCCCCCCAAACTCTGCCAGGGCTGCCCCCATCCCCCCACCCCATACTTAAACCCTGGCACTTACCAACAGTTGAAGCTGCAGCTGCCGTCTGTCTGCCTGGGGCCCCACCCGCACAGTGCGGGGCAGGCTGACAGCCCCAGCGGCCCCAGCCTGAGCCCTCCTGCCCCTGCACTGTCCTGTGCTGCCTGGGGGGCTCTGCCAGGAGGCCCTGGAGCCTCCCTGCCCCTACTTCCCAGGTAAGCAGAGGCTTTTTTTTCCCATTTTTTTTCTGTTCTTTTTCTGTTTTTGTTTTTTTTTTAAGTGATGGTGCCTGGGGTTGTAGGGGTAGCCTTGGGGGCCTCAGGGTGCAAGTTGGGGGGTGGGGCTGGGTGAGGCAGCCATTGGGGGGCTACTGCAGCTGGTGGGGGATGGGGCCAGGTGGGGCAGCAATCAGCGGGCTGGGGGTGGGGCATGTGGGCCTTGCAGGGGGGGTGGTAGCCCCTGCGGGGGCCATTTGGCCCCTGTTGGGGGGCCGTACCCCTTGTGAGCATGCCAATCCCCCTGTTGGGGGTCTGAACCCCCTTTTGGGGGGCCAAATCCTTTGTATGGGGGACAAAACCCCTGTTGGGGGGCTGAACCCCTTGTGTGGGGGCTTAACACCATGTTGGAGGGCCATAGCAGTTGTGTGGGGGACCAACCCTTTGTGTGGGGGCCATTGGCCTGTGGGAGGGCAGCAAAATATGTATTCATGAATTCATTAAACCTGTATTTAGAGTTCACTTTATTATGATGAGACTTGCTTTAACACTGTAGATATATCAATAAAACATTGTCCAACTGATTGCTCTCTCTCTCTCTCTCTCTCTCTTTATAGTGGTCTTTTGTTTTACTTGTGGAGGAACATGGATTTGGGGGTATTTTAGAGAGTGATTTTGGGATTTTTTTAATCAGGGATTTTTCAGTTTTCCAATAAGGAACATCAGAATTCCTGCTGGGGAGGCCAGTGGCAGGGCCCTGCCTGCTCAGAGCTGGCACCTTGGACCCATCTGGCTGTGGCTGACCTCCTGGCCAAATGGGGCCAGGAGGACATGCTCTGACAGTTCAAAGCAGGCCACCACACCCGGAACATCTTTTGGGTGGTAGCTGTCCAGATGGCCAGGCAGGGGGCACAAATGGCAGTAGTGCCATGCAAGGGCCAACCCTGCAACCGCAGTCCACTGGCAGCTGGCCCAGAGGGGCAGATGGCTCTACTGGCTGTGCAGTCCCCATCCGAATCTGGCAGGTGCACAGCAGGTCACAGCCAGGCAGCAGCCCCCACTGCCAGACTGCTGCAGTGGGTAGAGAGTGCAGGGAACTCTCAGGGCTGCTTCAGCAATCTAGCTGGCACAAGGGGTAGCATCCACTAGTACCAACTGACTGGGCCCCAGAAACTCCTGAGAGCTAGTAGCCCCGAGCTACTTGCCAGGGTGGCTTTTTATACTGCTGGGGCCAGGACAGGGCAGTTTTTTATATTGCTGGGGACAGCACAGGTGCTGGTCCCAGGCTCTAGCTCCCCCTAGCTGAAGATCCGGGAAGAGTCGGGCAGGGTTATTTTGCCTCTAGTGGCACAATTTGCTCCACAACAAAGTGCATGTCCAAGCATGTGCGCTGAGGCAAAAAGCCCCAGCTCAAATTTTCACTGTTTCTATTTGAGCTGCTGCAAGCGCATGTGCTTGTATGTGTGGATGCGCCTAATGAGTTCAATGTATTTTCAGAGTCTCTTTGAAGGCATGAAGGTTTGCTTGCATGCATTCAGCTACAAAATCAAGACCACAACTTTAATTAAATGAGTGGAGGTATTTGTTTCTGTGCAATGTAGATCTATTGCATTTCTATGTGTTTGGGTTACATAACTATTAACATCCCCTTTCTCAAAAAGAAAAGAAGTTTAGAAAATTTGCTTCCCTTTACAGGCAATTAAATGGAACTTTGTTTGTGTCTTCTAGTAGCCTTAATCTAATAATATTTCCATGAGTTATACAGTCCTCAAGGAAAGAGAGTCAATAGGACCTGAAACATGAAGGTGTGGCAGAAGAGGAGCAGGAAAAAAAACTGGGAAAAGAAAGGGAAATCACAAAAAAAAATCTCCTTTGCAAATCTCTGTGATGGATTTTGTTAGAGGTACCAAGCCTGTTACTACTGTTTAAGCAAACGTTCAGTTTTTTCCTATAGCTAAGGATTTACCCAAGTCTCAGCATAACAAAGGGTTTTCTGCAGCCTGCTTGCGGTGCACAGAGCCAATTTTGCAGATGGTTTGTGGTGGCAACACCCCTTGCCACTGATTGGCAGAAGGACCCTGGTCCCTCACTGCTGAGTGGCAGAGAGTGCTTTCACTCAGTCTACTTACTACCACTTTTTCTTTTTGATTGGCCGCAATTTCCCATTAAATCAATGCTGGATTTACTAGCAATCAAGGACAACACTGTTTTTTGCAGTTTCCATGAATTTTGCAAAACTGTGATTTAGGTAGGTCCCTACCTATAGCCAATATACATCTTGACTACAGTCAAGAATCAGCACTGAAAATACTCAGAACTCTAGATAGCCCAGCACAGTCAATTAATTGATTAGTAAAGGACAAAGATAGAACTTGTCCAAAGACGGCATGTCACTTTGGAGAGAAGAGGTACAGCAGTAATTTCACATGTGAGATTTTTCCCTCAAATAGTTTCATAGTTGGTAGGTTTGGAAGGGACCTGAGCAGATCATCAAGTCTGATCCCCTGCCATGGGCAGGAAAGAGTACTGGGATCAAACGACCCCGGCTAGGTGATTCTCTAGCCTCCTTTTGAAGACCCCCAGGGTAGAAGCAAGCACCACTTCCCTTGGAAGTTGGTTCCAGATCCTAGCCACCCTGACAGTGAAGTAGCGCTTCCTGATATCTAGCCTGAATCTACTCTCAGTCAACTTTTGGCCATTATTCCTAGCTACTTCTGGTAGTGTTTGGGGGAGCAGGGACTCTCCCATTCCCTGCTGGTCCCCCCTGGTAAATTTATAGATGGCCACCAGATCCCCTCTCAGCCTTCTCTTGTGGTGGCTGAACAGGTTCAGGTCCTGTAGCCTCTCCTCATAGGGCCTGCCTTGCTGCCCCCGATCATGCGCGTGGCCCTCTTCTGGACCCTCTCAATGTTGTCTACATCCCTCCTGAAGTGTGATGCCCAGAACTGGATGCAGTACTCCAACTGCAGTCTGACCAATGTCACATAGAGGGGGAGGATCACCTCCTTGGCCCTGCTTGTGCTGCATCTGTGGTTGCATAACAAGGTGCAGTTAGCCTTACTGACAGTGTCCTCACATTGGTGGCCCATGTTCATCTTGGAATCAGTGATGACTCCAAGATCCCTTTCTGCCTCTGTGCTGACGAGAAGGGAATTCCCTAGCCTATAGGTATACTGCTGGTTCTTTCTCCCTAGGTGCAGTACCTTACACTTGTCAGTATTGAATCCCATCCTGTTCTCATCCGTCCACCCCTGTAACCTGTCCAGGTCTAGTTGTAGCCCGTCCCTCCCTTCTAGTGTGACCACCTCTCCCCACATCTTAGTGTCATCTGCGAATTTGAACAAGGTGCTTTTCACCCCCTCAAGTCACTGATGAAGATGTTGAACAGTGCAGGCCTGATGACCGAGCCCTGGGGGACCCCACTGCCCACATCCCTCCGGTTCGAAAATGACCCGTACACCACCACTCTTTGGGTGCAGCCCTCCAGCCAATTTGTGACCCATTTGACTGTGTAGGCATCGATGCCACAGTCGCCTAATTTTTTAATGAAGATGGGGTGAGAGACAGTATTGAAGGCCTTCCTGAAGTCCAGAAAGACGATGTCCACCGCAGCACCTGCATCTAAGGATTCTGTGACCTGGTCATAGAAGGCAACCAGGTTGGTCTGACAGGACCTGCCCGTAATGAACCCATGTTGGTTGCTCCTAAGCATAATCTCCCCTGCTGGTCCCTTGCAGATATGCTCCTGGATAATTTTCTCAAGGAACTTCCCCAGGACTGAGGTAAAACTAACAGGCCTATAGTTTCCTGGGTCCTCCTTCCTCCCTTTTTTGAAAATAGGAACCACATTTGCTCTCTTCCAGTCCTCTGGCACCTGGCCAGAGCACTACAAGTGCTCATCAAGCCATGCCAGGGGTCCCACAATGACCTCTGCCAATTCCCTCAGCACCCTGAGAGTGGAGATCATCTGGACCTGCTGATTTGAACACGTCCAGCCCCACCAGAAGTTCCCTAACTAGGTCCTCTCTGACCCTAGGTCTGGCGGTCCCTCTCCTGAGTCCATCCAGAATCCTGGTGGTGGGGAAGTCCTGGTCCCTGCTCAGAAGAATGGAGGCAAAGAATTTGTGCAATCACCATATTGCCAAGTGTGTCCTGCAGGGGCCCCACGTTACCCAGTGCCTTCTTTTTACTTCCTATGTATTTAAAAAAGGGCTTCTTATTATCTTTGGTCGTTAGTCCTAGTTCTGTCTTCACCTTAGCCTTCCTAACAGCCCCCTACAGTCTTGAGCAATGGAGGTATAATCCTGCTTGGTGATGGCTCCTCCCTTCCACCGGGTGTACGCCTCCTTTTTAGCTTTCAGGCATTCCTGAATGACTTTGGTGAGCCATAGGGGCTTTTGAGCACTCTTGCCCCCTTTTGATTTGCATTGGGACTGTCATCCTTTGGGCTCGGAGGATCGTCTCCTTAAGGAATGACCACTCATCTTGGACTCCCAACTCCCCTACCCTCCGGGACCTCAGTGCCTCCCCAGCTAACCTCCTTAACTAATTGAAATTGGCCCTCCTGGAGTCAAGGGCTGTGCCTTGCTGCAGGCCTTTGACATCCTGTGCTGGATGGTGAATTACAGTAGGCGATGATCGCTATCACCCAGGTGATTGAAAACCCGCAGTCCCCTCACCAGGTCATTGCCTGTGGCCAAGACCAGAGCCAGCAAGACATTTCCTCTGGTGAGAATGCGCACCTCCTGGGTTAGGTGGAGGTCCTGTATCTCAGCTAGGAACTATGTGAGTGGTCAGACCTGGCTGACTGCTCCTCCAAGCAGATGTCCGGGTAGTTTAGGTCACCCATGATGACCACGTCCCTTGACTTAACTGCCTCTGCAAGCTGACCTGAGAATTCCCGGTCCAGCTCTTCCCCCTGGTTGGGTGGTCAATAGTAGACACCCATCATCAAGTCCCTTTCCCCATGACCCCCTTGTATTCTAACCCAGAGCACTTTAGCCTGCCCCTTCTCTGACCCAGAGCTGCTTGTTGAGGACATGTATTGCACTTTGACGCAGAGCATCACATCCCCACCTTTCCTCCCTGTTCTATCCCACCTGTACAATCTGTAGCCCTTGATGTTTACCGCCCAATCATGGGTTGAATCCCACCAGGTTTCAGTAAGTCCCACTATGTCCAGGTTTGTGTTAGCTAACAGGAGGGCAAGTTCCTCCTGCTTGTTCCCCATACTATGAGCATTAGTGTAGAGGCATTTAAGGCCTCCTATGGGCACATGCACCCCTCCCCCCCCCGGACTATCCGGACCCCTGTCACTTACCTGGGAACTTCTTGTGCTTGTCTTGGCTGGGATGTGTCCTTGTGCTGCCCTGTAGCCCCATCACCCAGCGAAGCTAGTTTAAAGCACACCGTACGAGATCAGCCAATCTGAAAGAGAAGACATGCTTGCCTTTAGGGGAAAGGTGAAATGGAAGCTCAAATATACCTATATTAATAGGTCACCTGTTTCAACATACTGATTAATGGAAGTTTCTGTACCTCTCTTAAATCTGTTTTTAACCACCCCATTATCTATGTTTTGACCATAGTATCCCAAATTCTGAAAACGAGCAGTTTATTTGTACTAATTACTCCCAAGTACAAAGTTCTTGTTTTGAGCATCCAGAGAGTCATTCCTTCAATATGTTTTGCAACACACTAAAGGGTAGAGTATGCTGCAATCTCAAAACTAGTTTGGCATAATGAAATACATTGTCCTTGCCAGTTGGTTCAAGGACAATAAAGGCCTGAATATCTGAAACTTATAAGTGCCTAATATATGCAGAGCAATTCTATTGCAAAGAACTCGGAAACATTTTGACTGGACTCATTTTGTTTTGAAGTCCTTTGTTTTGAGCTTGAAATGAGTTGAAACAGAGTCAAATTGAAACAGCCAGTGAAATTTCACACAGCCCTAGGAGTTAGCCCTAGAAGGGTACCCATGTATGAGATTTGGTTACACATCTACTACAGTTGTTCTCCACGTTTTTAGATTCAAGGCACCCATTGAAAAATATCAGCTTTTAGCTTTCACTCTTTTCTGTAGTTAATAAAAAAAAACAAAAAACCAGAACAATACTTCTGCTGTAAAGAACTCAGAAAGGCCATGACTACAAAGAACTACAAGAAGATCCTACTCCCCTTTTCACCAAAAAAATCAACAATACCATCAAATCATTTCCATCAAGACTACAAGAAAAACTACAGACCTTGATCCCCCTGCTACCTAACCCGGGGACTTTTTACATGCTCCTTAAAATCCACAAACAAGGGAACCCTGGCAGACCTATCATATCCAACCGTGGGACCCTAACTGAGGAGATATCAGGTTTTGTTGAATCAATCCTAAAACCGCTCATCACCCACAGAGCAAGTTTTGTGCAAGATACTACAGACTTTCTACGGAAACTTAAAAACATAGACCACCTTCCCAGCAACACACTCCTAGCCACCATGGACGTTACCAGCCTATATACCAACATCCCACACCAGGATGGCATCCAAGCCTGCCTTACATATCTACAGGAACAAGATTACAACTCAGAATACAGACCCAAAGATATTACTGACCGTATACACTTCATCCTCACACACAACAATTTCACTTTTAATAATCAACACTCCCTCCAGATGATGGGAACAGCTATGGGCACTAAAATGGCCCCACAGTATGCCAACCTTTTTATAAGCCACCTGGAAGAAGACTTCCTCAAGAACTGCACCATCAAACCCTTGCTATACTTAAGATACATCGATGACATCTTCATCATTTGGAGTGAAAACCTACAATCTCTGATTGAGTTCCATCAGAAATTCAACAGTCACCATCCCTCCATCCAACTTTCTCTAGAATACTCCAGCACCAACATCTCCTTTTTAGACACAATGCTGAGTATCCAGAAGGGTAAAATACAGACCACAGTATACAAGAAACCCACAGACCAACATACATATCTGCACAGAACCAGCAATCACCCTAAACACACCAAAAAAGCTGTGATATACAGCCAAACCCTCAGATACCACCACATTTGCACTGAAGAGAACACCCGGGATTGCCACCTCACCAATCTTAAAAAGGCTTTCACCCAACAAGGACACTCATCTAGAGAGATAGATCGCACGTTTGAAAGAGACACCTGGATACCACGTGAAGAACTGCTGCAGTACAGAAGAAAAACCCCCACAAATCGCACACTGCTGGTTATGATGCATCACCCCTCCCTTGAACCTGTACGGAAAATCCTCAAAAAATTGCAACCCATACTAGACAGAGACCCTATTCTTAAAAAGATCTTCCCAGAGCCACCCATCCTAGCCTTCAAACAAGCACCGAACCTCGCCAACCTCATCACCAGAACTTCCTCAAGCCCAGAATACACCAAAAGGATCCAGACTGTGCCATGACAAGAAATGCAAAACCTGCCAACACATCTCCACCACCCCCACAATTACTACACCCCACAACAGCCATCAGCATCCCAGGATCTTACAGCTGCACCTCCAGAAATGTAATATACCTCATCCAATGCACCAAATGCCCTGATGGAAAATATGTAGGAGAGACCAAACAACAACTGCGCACCAGAATGAACACACACGGGAAATCTATCAAAGACAGAAATACCCAATTACTGGTGGGGGCCCATTTCTCACAGGAGGGCCACTCTCTCTCCAATCTCTCAGTCCTGATCCTCAAGGGAAACTTACACAACACTTCCCAGAGATGAGCCTATGAGCTCCATTTCATCAACCTCCTGGATACTAGAGATCATGGACTAAACATAGGCATTGGATTTTTGATACATTATAATCTTAAGGTACCTCAAGGGGTCACAGCAGCCTGGTTGAGGATTGCTGATCTTGTAAGGCAGATGTGCATGTGGACTGTTATGTCTTAAGATTTTTTTTTCATTCTTACTGTCACCAGCCCAGAGGAAGCAGAATTGCCTAGTCTAGACACATAAGGCTCCCATACATGTTCAGGGAGGCTTCTCGGATGGAATGTAATTACAGCGCATCAGAGCAGTCTCAGTTAATCGAGTCTGCTGGAGTGTGGTAATTACTGTGCTCCAGCAGACTCCAGTGTCACATGTATCACCATCCCCATGCTGAAAAATGGCAGGAGGGTGCTTTAAACTAAAGCTCATTTGATGAGCTTTTAATTAGTACAGCTCTCAGAGCTATGCTAATTAAAGCACAGCCCCCTCCCCCTCCTTTCCCACCTCCCAGAGCATGTCTATAAATGCCCATAGCCAAACCAACTAGAACAAATTATGGTGATACATGGTAACCAAGAATTGAGCAGGTTATAACTCATAGTAGTGTATGACAGTTTTAGTTCCAGAAGTAATTTGGAAACTGAAGTAAACATTCCAAAACATTTGACACATTTATCAGAAGAATGACTGTTCAACAATAAATCCAGATTAATTATTGTTCCTGTGTAATAACCCAAGTCAAAGCACGCTAGACTCCACCCTTTAAATAAAATAAATTATCCTTTGAATGCTGCTAGTAGGATAATGAAAGAATAAATCACATTACAACACCGTTCATAAAGGCAAATCATGTACTGTATTATAAAATCAACCTGAGGGCAGGTTATGCATTACACTGCATTTCTTTCAACAGCGTCATCATTAGGGGAAAAAGCCAATAGTCTTAACTTAGCAAAAGCGTTGCATTATCCACATAGCAAGCTAATAAAACTTCAGTTATCAGTGCTTCTGGATATCAAGTTTTTATATACTGAAGAAGTTTTGCTTATATAACCGTCTCCACAGCAGAATGAGGGAATTAAAGTTACAGCTTTAGAGTAATATATTGTACCAGAAATGACTATCTTTAAGGTCTACTTAAGAAGCTCAGATATGGTCCAGTCTGGATCTGTGCTTAAAGATGCAAGTACACTCTTTGTACTCATCCTTTTTAAAGGTGTTTCATGCTAAATTGCTAAAGTTAATGGTAGCTAGCAGAAGAAAGAGGGAAGTCAGCTTCTCTTCCTTCTCCTAGCCTTTGTTCAGTTCCGCCTTTTGCATCAAGTCTGGTCACCAAATATTATGCCATGTGGTTACCTTTCTTGGTTTTGGGGCTTGTCTAAAATATAATGTTTTACTACTTTAATCATATTTGTGTAGTTTAATACAGCAGTGTAAGGATGGGTCCAGGTACAGGGATGGACAAAATGGAAGCGGCGACTTCCAGTTGCTATGGTGTTGTGGTTGCAAACATGCAGCTGCTGGTAGCAGCCCTTTCTTTTGCCCCCTCCCAAGCCAGTGCCTGGGGTGGTTGGTTGCTCCCCTCACCACCCTCGAGTTGTGCCAGTAAGTTAAAGTGGCAGACCCCAAAATGTAGATGCAATGATACCATGATGAATTTCTATGTTTATGCCAGTAGAGCTTATTTTGGTTCAGAGAGTGAGTGAGCTATCATGGTTTAAGATGACTTCATTTCTGAATAATAGATGATAAAATAAGAATAATGTTTCTTCCCTGGGGGAAGAGGCATTGGGTTGGGTGTCTAGTGAGTGACAACTTGCTCACTATGCTTCACTTCTACAGCTTGTTGTTTATATCTATATGTACTCTGCTACCTCTAGTATTGAACCAGGCCTTATACCCCGACCTAGAATAAAATACAATATTGTTGCTTTTATTACGCAAGAGCTGGGAAGAGATCCTAGCACCTTTTATGTGACTGGTCCAAGTCTCATTCAAGTACCCTCACTGTATTAGAATTAATATGCCAACTGACTAGCTATGCTGTTGCTAATCACTGGATTACAATCCACCCCAAAGCCAGGAATAGAACAAGGCTTTTTTGGTTTAAAAACAGTTATCTGTAAATGATGATCGCAGCTTTTTTTTTTAAAGGTTTTTTTAATCGCACTATGATGAAAATGTCAATCTTGAATATATCAGTAGGATGGTTTGCAAGATGCACAAGTTAGTTATTCCAGTCCACTCACCATTGGTGAGAGCTGAGTTGGAGCATGTTGTCCATTTTGGAACGCCATACTTTCACATAAATGAAACAGAGGTATAACTGACTACTACAGTGCCCGGGGCAATACTGTGCTCCCCTGGATCCTGCACCTTCCAGTCTCTGGCTCTGGCAGTGGGGAGGGCAGAGCAGTGGTGGAACGGAGGAGCAGTCCCGAGGTTCACTTCTGCTCTGGGAGATGTCACCTCCTTTTCTCCCCATGAACACATGTTATGCAGCCAAAAAAACCCACCGGGTTTTGGTGGCAAAAGGTGACATCTTCCCGAGAGCTCTTTGTCCTGCATCATGTGCCACCATTACTTGTCTGACATTCCCACTGCTACAGCCAGACTTGAATCTGGAGCCACTGCAGAAAAGGTGCAGAATGTGGAGGGAAGAGGAGGATGGGAGGGTAGGGTGCCCTCCCCTGCCTCCAGGCAGCACTTGGGGTCTGTGCCCTGCTCACCCACCTGTTGTTATATTACTACAGTGCAACATTAAATTGTATTGGGGAGTCTAGAATAGAGGAACAAGAATGAGAACAGGCTTAGAAAGCATGACTTATGAAGGAAGGTTGAAGGAATTGGGTTTATTTCTTTGAGAAAAGAAAAAAACTGGGTAGTAGGAGAAATTATCATTTACATATTGAAAGACCTATAAAGAGGATAATGATCAATATGCTGTATAGCCTATAAAGGCTTTTTCAGAAGAGAGGTTCAGTCATATGAAAAGTATTCTAATTATAAGACTAATTAAGCAGTGGAATAGATTACTTAAAAGTTCTAGAATTCCTGTATCTGGAGAATTTTGAGAACAGATTAGACAAATATCAGTTGGGGATGACTTGGATAACCTTTTGAAATCCCTTCCAATCTTCCTACATTCCTGTGACTGAAAATACACTTCAAACAGGCTTTGTAGCCAGATAGCATCTATTTGTTTTGCTGTGCTTTGTGTCATGACAGATTTTCCACATCTTATTAATTTGTCACGCTTTTCATTGCTTGTTACTTGTTAAGAGGTATGGCAGTGGTTGGCTCCAATTGCTTGCAGGCACTGCTCCCCAGAAGAACACAGCAGTTGACATTGACTCTGCTTTGCCAGTATGCATGTATTGTCAGAAACAATACTTTAGATTGATCTCAGGTTTTTTTCTTCTCTCCTCTGCTCAGTGTTACTAAAACATTGTCAAGTGATTTCCCTGGATGCTTCTCCTGAAGTTTGACTTCCAACTAGTAGAGGAGTATTACAGTATTTTCCATTTAACTGAATAGCCTCAGGGCTGGCTTTTACCTGCAGTATGAACTTACCTGAACATAATGTAAAGAGTGGAAAGGGAAGCATATAAATCTAACATATAATAAGCACATAATATTGCCATCACTGTGGTATTAGCAGCCCCAAGACTCACTGAACTCTTCATTTTCAAGGCTCCTAGTAGTCAGGTTGGGGTTACTATTAGAAGCCTTAAACAGCAGTGGTGAACTCGATTAGCTTATAATTTTCAAGGCCTCCAATATGAACCTGTAGACAGCTGCTTTCTAGTCACTCTTCCTGGCCTACTTAAATGGACTACAGTTGGTTGGGTAGTAGACAGATACAGTTACAGTTAATATGCAGCTAACCAAAGTACAGATAAGTTACAAAGTAGACTGTGGTGCTAAAAGATGCTCTGTGCAATGTACCCAATAGGCATTAAACTGGGTCTGGCAATATGTTATGCAGTTAAGTCAGGAATGGGCAAAATATGGCCCGGGGACCAGATCTGGTCCGCCAAGGGATTTTATCTGGCCTGCAGTGGGTCCCTCAACCCTTCCCAGTTCAGGTGCTGTGGACAGTCTGGACTGGCACATATATCTGATCCCACCACCCCCAGGTACATAGTGGGTCTGGGGCAGTGCAGTGGCTAGACTCCACTTCTGTCAGACCCAGGAGCAGTGGCTCCTTCCAGCAACCACTGCTAGTGTCACTGCTGCTGCCAGCCCCAGCCCCACTGCTCAGGCACCTTGGCCTGCACACCCTGCACCTATTGCCAGGGGCACCAGATGGAGAGGGTAGGTGGGGTTTCCATGGAAACCAGGCTGGGACCCGCACAGACGGTATGTACTCGGCTGGGTGGATGAGATGGAGTCATGGGAGCAGGGGCTGGGTGGATGGGGCTGGGATCTTGGAGCGATGACAGTGCAGGGTCGGGGTCTAGGGCAAAGCCATGATCTGCCATGCACACATCCCTGTGATGGGTACCAGTTCCGCGGGCATGCCAGGAGGAGATTGTGGCTCTGCCCTGGTCCGTGGTCTCGTGTTGTCACCATCCTAAGATCCCAGCAGTGACATCACAGAGCTGGGATCTGGGGCAGAGCCACTTAGGGAGCTGTTTGGACCTGGGAGGATGGAAGGGGAGGAGCTGCTGATCTGGCCCATGGCAGCTAACCAAAACTCCCTAAGTGGTCCTTCAGCCCAAATAATTACCCACCCCTGAGTTCAGTGAATTATATACCTATGTGGTACACACACAAGTTGAGTACACTGCTGGGAATCACATGATGGTGCTATTTTAGAATTTGTAAAAAAAAAAAAAAAAAAAAAAAATTATATCTGAATACATAGACCAAGTTGGAAGAAATGGTTACTATTAGGTGCAACACCTATAAAAGAAATATATGCCTCTGAGTCTGTTTATTGATCAGTCTTTTTGAGTACGTAATTTCTTGGGAGCTGAGGTACTCAAGTTAGGACATGCAGAGTAGCATTTGCATTTTGCCTTGTGATGGCTTATTGTTTCTCTGGATACATTCTGGTAACAGCTAGTAACATGATGAATATGATATTAAAATGCCTGATTAAAGGTCAGCAAATGAATCACCCTGAATAACTGATTTTTACTGAAACTCAGTGCTACTCTGGCTCCTCTCATGTAGGCCATATGATGGTAAAATCATATGTGCGGCACACATAAGCTTACCATATATTTACATAATATTTTGTATCTCAGAAGCTAATTTAGAGGGGACAAGACTCCAAAAACTTCTTTGTACCTTCCCCTCATTTCTAACTCCAAGTTCCTCATTAGGTAGCTGCATATATTGATATACAGAATGTGAAGGTGGATAAGCAGATATTAACTTAATGTTGCACAGAGTAATGAGATCTGTCCTCAGGAGCAATGTATCCTGATGCTCCTTTTTAAGTTAAACCAATATTCATTCTGAACTTCTTCAGGAGAAATTTTGAAGCCTTCATAGTTTAGTCAAGGTGGGAAGGGAGCGTGTGGCTTTTTGGTTGTTATTTTTTGTTTGGCTTTTTTGTTTACTTTTTAAAAGTGGAACAGTATTTCTTTCCTATGCTAAAAGGGAGACAGCATGAAAGGACTAGGAATTAAATTACTCATCTCAGGCTGTCATCAAATGTAGACTTATATGTGCTCTCTGGCTGAAAGTCTCTGCAATTAATTTGGCCAGAGATATAATCCTTATTTCATACTTTTTCCCCAAGCTCTGGCAGCTGGACTACATGTAGAAATTTGAGTCTGTCACTGTGTCTTAGTTCCACCACTGGTTCCTTAGCTAAAGTAGTGTAGACTCATGATTTCTAAATCCAGTACTTCCATGTTCATTCCCCTGGATGCATAATCTGCTGGGATGTATTACACGATCTATAGGATTACAACAGGACCAAATGAGCTAGCTAACACTGTGCTGGAAGCCAGGTATTTTTGAGTACAAACGGTGATCTTTGGCAAATCACCAGATGCCTCTGTCTCAATTTCTACATCTACATAATAGTAATAACATTTTGTTTGTTGTTACAGAGATGTTGAAAAGAATTGTTAGTAGTTTATTTTGAAGATGACATATGGCATTTAGGTCTGTACATCATTCTAGCTTGCTATTATTGATACTGTGAACAACAGTTATTGGCTTGTGATTGATTTAACAGTCATGAGCCAGAAGTAACACTTCTGTAGCAAAATGTTATGTTGTAAACAAATTTTGCAACTAATTGCTGTGACAGCTTTTACCAGTTCCTCAAAAGTTGCTTTACTGTAACCTCAGTTGCTGATGGCTAATAAGGCTTGCCTGACAACAGATGAAACAATTAATGCATTTGTTCTTGTTGCATCTTTCTTCCAAATTGTCTATATTTGTCTAACTTACAGTTTCATTGATTCTAATATGCATCTCTTACTGTCTTAAGAAAACATAGCGTTTGATAGTCCTCCCAAAAAACTGCACATTAGAAGGAGCTCCTTTTTCTTTATGTAAATTAAATGCCAATAGCAGTGCAGAGTACATTGTAGCATCATTCTTGCAAAACAGAAACTCTCTAGCATACTACAGCATATTGTTTTAAATAATGATTGTGATTTAATTTATGCTCTTGTAATACTAAATTCATTCAAGAAATTGCAAAAAGTTAATCTCTGGATTTAGTACATAGAGCTCTTTGCTGCATCTCCTATCACACTATATTATTATAGGCAGACAAGGTTATTTGGGTAAATCTGATATCTTTTATTAGACCAACTCAAATAGTTGGAAACATTCTTCTTTGCAAGCTTTTGAGTACAATTACTCTTCACTGAGCAGAGGAAGCATCTGCAGATGGTCTGTGCTCTTCCTGGATGGAGTAGTAAAGCAGCCAGAGGCCAGTACTGTAGGCAAGAAAACCAGTCAGTTAAAATGTAAATGGAGTTTGTCACTGGGTGAGAGACAGGTGGGGCGAGAAGGGGAGGGGGAATGAATGTAGCTGTACTACTTCATTCCCCTTCCCACCCCCTGACCTGTCTCTCACCTATTGAGCAACCTAACTTACATTTTAACTGACTGGCATACATACCAGCCTCTGGCTGCTTTACTACTTGGTCCAGGAAGAGCACAGACCATCTGCAGATGCTTTCTGTGCCTGACAAAAGGTAATTGTACCTGAAAGCTTGCAAAGAAGAATTTTTCCAACTATTTGAGTTGGTCTAATGAAAGATATCAGATTTACCCAAAGAACCTTGCCTGCCTATGTCCTTAGACCAACATGGCTACAACCTACACCCCTGAAACTATGTTGTTGTTGAGTTTTGTTTACTTGTTTTTCATATGTCCCCCTACCCTCTCCCACCCTGGCAAAGGCCACATTCTGGTAGATCAAAGTGTATGGGGTGAATAAAAGTTTTGTTGTAAGTTGTTACAAAATTCCAAAATTAAGGCTAAATTGAACTCAAAACAACCATTTCATAGATTTCATAGACATTAGGGCTGAAAGGGACCTTTGGAAGATCATCGAGTCCAGCCCCCTGCCCGAAGGGAAGGAAGTCAGCTGGGGTCATAGGATCCCAGCAAGATAAGCGTCCAATTTACTCTTGAATGTTTTCAGTGTAGGTGCTTGAACCACCTCTGATGCCAGGCTATTCCAGACCTTGGAGGCTCAGACAGTAAAGAAATTCTTCCTTATGTCCAGCCTGAAACAGTCTTGCAGTAGTTTATAACCATTCGACCTCGTCATCCCTTAGGGTGCTCTGGTAAACAAATGTTCCCCCACATACTGATGTTCACCCCTGATAAACTTACAGGTGGCCATCAGATCACCCCTGAGCCTGAGCTTTTCCAGGCTATAGAGCCTCATAGATCTCAGCTTGTCGTTGTAAGATCTGTTTTCCTGACCTCTGATCATGTGTGTGGCTCTTCTCTGGACTCTCTCAAGCTTCTCCACATCCTTTTTGAATTGTGGGGCCCAAAACTGGATGCAGTACTTCAGCTGAGGCCTCACTAAGGCCGAGTACAAGGGGAGAATGACATCCCGGGATTTGCTTGAGAAGCACCTATGGATGCAAGCCAGCGTTTTGGTCGCTTTACTAGCCGCAGCATCGCATTGCAGGCTTATGTTCATCTTGTGGTCAATGATAACCCCCAAGTCTCTTTCTTCCATAGTACTAGCCAGTGTAGCACTGCTGAGCTTATAAGGATGCTGCAGGTTTTTCCTCCCAAGGTGGAGAACCTTGCATTTTTCAGTGTTAAACACTGTCCCAAGGACGCCAGGGTTAGAAGGGAACCCCGGGGCCGGACCAGGGGGGAAGTGACCACCTACTTACCCCAAGCAGAAGCCGGAGGGAGCAGGGGCACGCGCGCGGGAAGACCGCTGGCGCGGTTTGTAAGCCGCGCTTATATCGAGCTGGGGCTGGGTGACGTCAGCGGGAGACACCACCTGGCAGAGATAAAAGGCGGCCCTGGAAGCAGGGCCGGGGAGAGGCGAGGGAAGCCCGCAGGGAACCCCGAGAACGGGACCCGTGCCAGCAGGGCCCATGTATCCGGCCCGACGGGGCCAGCCAAGGCAGCGGTGTCAACAACAGCAGCTGCCGTGAGAGCGGCGGCAATAACAGCATCGACAGAGGCAGGGAGAGCCGCCTCGTTAAAGGAGCCGGGAGAGGAAGCCACGGCTACAGCTGTGAGAGCTGCGCTCTTAAAGGAGCCAACAGTAAAAGGGAAGACGACGTCGGCAGCACGACGGGAGAGGGAACTGGCTACAGTCATAGTAAAAGAGCGGGTGGTGTAGCCGGTGAGGAAACTGGTCGTGGACCCCGCGAGAGAGGTGACAGACGGGCCGGCGGGGAGCCGGCAGTGGACTCGGCGAGGGAGAGAACGCCGGATACAAGATTCCCAGAGAGAGGGAGCCACGAGCCCGGAGAGTAGTCACCCGGGGAAGTCGGTGGCCTTAAGTCTCCCGACAGGCTGGGAGCCAGGGAGAGCCCATCGGCCGGGGCTTAGGCACCCGGGTCAGAGCCCGGGCTAGGCATGGTAAAGGAGTTTGGGTTTTCAGTTTTAATATTCATTTTCTTTTGGCTCGCTCATTTTTGTAGTGTTGCGGAGGCCTCGGGGTAATACAGGCTAGGGGCAGCCGGGAATCAGGAGGGGGTGAGACCCTCTAGGCAGATTTCAGCCTGGGTAGGTTGGGTCCCTGGAATAGGGACCACCAGGAGATTCAGGACCGGAAATGCGGCGGGGCCACCAGAGGAAGGCCACTAGAAGACCTGCAGCAGCAGATGGCGATTGGCTGGGGTGTAGGGGAGGTCGGAGCCCCGTGAGTGCCTGCCAAAGGCGCAACGACCCCGGGAGGCGGCATTAATGGAGACCCCCACCACTGAGGTTACATTCGAAGTCATGGCAGGCGAGGTTAGGGGGCCTCCCGTCACCACCCGAGGCACCTCCCAGGGCCCTCTCGTGAGCTCGTGGCCAGTTAGAATGGCCACTCGGGCTAAGGCAGCTCGAGAGCGCCTGGTCGAGCAGAGGCGGGCACAAACACCATCAGGTTCTCGTCCACCCATTTGCTGAGCCTGTCCAGGTCAGCCTGGATCACCCTCCTGTCTTTAGGTGTGGATGCTTTGCCCCAAAGTTTGGTGTCATCAGCGAACTTGGCCAGTCCGCTTCTGACTCCAATGTCCACCTCGTTAATGAAGATGTTGAACAATATGGGTCCAAGGACAGAGACTTGGGGGACGCCACTGGTCACAGGGCACCATGACGATTGACTTCCATCAATTACCACCTTCTGGGTCTGACCATAGAGCCAATTTTCCAGCCAGCAGATCATGGTGGACCCAAGGCCACAATTGGCCAGATTTGCCAAGAGGTGATCATAGGATACCAGATCGAAGGCTTTTTTGAAGTCAAGATATATGACATCAATCTCTTCTCCCTTGTTCAGATGATAGGTCACCTGGTCATAAAAGGAAATGAGATTGGTCAAGCAAGACCTACCTGCTACAAACCTGTGCTGGCTATCCCTCAGGATGTTGGCGTCAGCCAGTCCATTAAGGATGGCCTCTTTAATAAAATTTTCTAAGATCTTCCCCGGGATAGAAGTCAGGCTGATGGGCCTATAGTTTGCTGGATCCACTTTCCTCCCTTTCTTAAAGATAGGCACCACATTGGCCTTCTTCCAGTCTTTGGGCACTACACCAGAGCGCCAGGAGTTCTCAAAGATCTGTGTCAGGGGCTGGGCTATGATGCTCGCCAGCTCCTTTAGCACCCTGGGGTGTAGATTGTCAGGGCCAGTTGACTTGAAGGTATCCAGCCTCTCAAGGTGTTCCTTTATGGGGTCCACATTGATGGATGGCAGGGGATCTCCTTCACCCGGACTTCCCTGTCCCATAGTGGGCTTAGGTGTCCCATGGGACTGATGAAAGACCGACGCAAAGTACCCATTTAATAGGTTGGCTTTTTCCTGGGCGTCAGTTGTCAGTTGTCCCATCTGGTTCAGCAGGGGTCCAATGCTGCCCTTGCTTTTCCTTCGGCTCCCCACCTATCTGAAAAGGGACTTTTTATTGTCCTTGATGCTCAAAGCTAGTTGGAGTTCAGTTGCAGCCTTGGCTTTCCTGGTTTGCTCCCTGCAGGACTGAACCAGTGCAGAATATTCCTCCTTAGAGGTGAATCCCATCCTCCATCCTTTGTAGGCCTTTCTTTTTAGCCTCAGGAGGTCTGCTAGATCCCTGGAGAGCCAGGGGGGGCTGTTGTGCCCTCTTGCTGCCTTTCCTTCGATATGGAACAGAATTAGCTTGTGCATCGAGGATTGCTCCCTTGAGGAGCAACCACTCTTCCTGGACTCCCCTCCCCCTGGGGTTGTGGTCCCTTAGGGCTTCACTGACAAGCCTCCTGAGCTTGTCAAAGTTGGCTTTCCTGAAGTCAAGGACTTCAGTGTTGCTGACTGACTTGCTAGCTTTACGGTGGATGGTGAAGGTGATCAGCTCGTGGTTGCTGTCACCCAGCTTCCCTTCAATCACAAGATCACCGATTAGGTCATCCCCAGTAGCCAGTACCAGGTCGAGCAGCGCTTTACCTCTTGTTGGCTCATAGACTTCTTGAGTCAGGTAGAGGACATCCACGCACGATAGGAAGCTTTGCGACTGCTTGGATTTTGCTGAGTAATCCTCCCACGAGATGTCTAGGTAATTGAAGTCATCCATGACAACCATGGTCCTGGAGCATGCAGCCTTGGCCAGTTCCCAGGTTAACTCCTGGTCAAGCCTTTGACTTTGGGTGGGAGGTCTGTAATAGACTCCCACCATTGTGTCCCCTGTGCTGTGTTCCACACGGATTTTAACACAGAGGGTCTCCAGTTGTCCACCCTGGTCACCAACATCAGCTTGCAGGGACGCATAGAGAGCTACACCCCAGCCCCTTTTATGTACTCGATCTCTCCTGTACAGGGTATAGCCGTCTATACCCGTGGCCCAGTCATGGGTGAAGTCACACCAGGTCTCTGTTATCCCTATGATGTCAAAATTATATGCATTAAGCAGGAGGATGAGTTCCTCCTGCTTATTCCCCAGGCTCCTGGCATTTGTGTACAGGCAGGCAAATGTCCCCTTGGGGGCTCTTGCCTTGCCCACAGATTGTACCAGGGCTGGGGCAGGGGTGGGCTCCCTTAAGTGCCTTGGCCTGCTGGCTTTGCAAGGGTTGCTCAGTGGGCCAGCAGTGGCGGTAGTCCCCCTGTCCCCTGGTGGGCTTAGTTTAAAGCCCGGTGGAGCAGGTGTCCCCAGGGGAGAGAGGTGGAGGCCATCTCTTCCCAGCAGCTCACTGCCTCTCTCACCAAAGAGCAGGCTGTGGTCATAGAAGCCAAAGCCTTCCCGATGATACCAGTGCCGCAGTCTCTAGTTGACTACCTGGATCCTCCTCTACCTCCTCAGCCCATACCCTGAGATGGGGAGGATCGAAGAGAACACCGTCTGTGCCCCCAGACTCTTTAGCCCTGCTCCCAAATCCCTGTAGTGCCTCATGACCTGGCTGGGAGTGCTCCGAGCCATGTCATTGGTGCCCACATGGATAAGGAGCATGGGATAGTGGTCTGTGGGCTGGAGGAGCTTAGGGATCTTCTCCGCAATGTATCAGATGCGGACCCCCGGGAAGCAGCAGACTTCCCGGGCTAAGGGGCCAGGGCAGCAGATTGCCCCCTCAGTCCCCCTCAGGATGGAGTCTCCCCCGACAAACACTTTGTGTTTTGTCTTGGGGAGAGCGGGGGCGGTAGGTGCAGTTGGGCCTGTGTTGCCTCTGGGAGCTGGCAACTCAGCAGGCTCAGCTGGGGCTGCAAGAGGTTCATACCTGTTGCTAAGCTCTGGCGGGGCAGGGGCCTTGGTGCGGTGGGCCTTAGGGCCCTTGACCACTTTGGTCCAACCCCCTCACTGGACAGAAGGGGGGGTCCCAAAGTCCTCCCTTGTCCTGGAGGGAGACCGTGGTCTACCCTCTGCCTCCCGGGGGAGAAGGGCCTGGCAGTAGGAGTCAACCTCCTGCTCACAGTCCCTGATGGCATGCTGTCTGTGGACTGTGGCCTGGAGCTCCTCCAGCTGGCGCGCCAGAGACCTGAAAAGGGAGCAGATCCCACAAGGGGAGGTAGCCATGCTCCCAAGCCCCAGAGCCTGAAAAAGGGACAGGCAGTCCCGCAGCCGAGAGCCAGCGGCTCTGTCTGCATGGAGCCCGGAACCATGGGCTCCGTCTGGGTGGCTGTTTCTGAGGTGCCGGGGGGGGGGGAGGCCGCGGAGCCCGAGGGGACCCTCGAGGTGCGGTGCGTGCCTGTCCACGTCATGCCGCTGGTAGGCTGGCTACTGCTGGGACTGTCTACCCTGGGGGGCTTGCAGGGAGGGCCTCAGGCCTCCTTCACAAACTCCATGCTAACTCATTTGCTGGCAGACAAGCGTGCCTGTTTGCACAGCCTGTTCGCGCAGCTCTGGTCATGTGGCTCCCTAGGGGGCTGGCCGAAGTAGGAGCCTGGGTGGGGTGAGACCCATCCCAGCTCCCACTCAGCTGTCTCCTCCCACTCTCTAAGAGTTAAACCCCTCCCACCATGGGCCCTGCTTACCTCTGGCTGTGCTGGGGGTTGGTGGGGGGCTCCGCGGCTGCTGGGGGGTCTCTGTGGGGCTTCGGGGGAGTGGGGGCGCACTGGGCTTTCACCCACGTGTCTCTCGCCACTCCCAGAGCCTAACTGAGGCTTTTTTTGCTGTTTGGTGGGTCCGCCGTCAATGAAACTGCTCTCAGGCTGGAAGGGGGACCCTGCCCCACTGGAGAGGGACTGGTAAGTACCCTCCCCTAACCTCTCTCTCTCCCTGGGGGGCTGGGTCAAGTAGGGGCCTGGGCAGGGCGAGACTGGGCCCGGCTCCCACTCAACTGCCTCCTCCCACCCTTGGCCAGGCTTACCTCCGGCATTTCTTTAGTATGATTAATATATATTAACAAATGTTATAACCGTAATTTGATACAGAAGAGCCTCAGTCTGTGTGGTGGGGGAAAAACCCCTCACTCCACAATGCAGGGTGCTTGTCTGTACAGCTGTGGCAGGAATGTGAAAAGAACCACTCTAACAGCTATTTCACTTGACTTGTCCAGTGAATTGGTAGGAAGAACTGCTGTCTAGTTATAGCACAGGTGTGTTGAGCTTTCTTCCTAGCACTACCACAGATTTGCTATGTTACCTTAAGCAAGTTGCCTAAGTTTTGTTCTGTATGCCTCAGTGTTACCATATGTAAATATAAGGCATCCATTGAGATAGTATGTGGACTTCTAACTAGTCAATATGTTTATGCTCTCTGTACTCTAAATATGCTTGCAAGTGTTATGTATTTTCCTGACTGTTTCTTCACAGTTCTGCTATAGAGTGAGGATAACAGCTCCTTCACAGATGTTGAGTGGATAAATTAATCTGAGACACTCAGATGGAGGATAAATGTACTCTTTAGAAACAACGGTAGAAGAGAGCTGCAGGGTAGATCGCAACAAGTTAATTTCATTGTACAGGATATATGTATTGGTATCCATTAGCTGCAGTTTCTGTATGCTTAGGGACAATGCTGTTATTCTTTCCCAAGAAATCAAGTAGGGTATGGTCATCTATCCAGGTTGTAGCCATATTGATCTAGGGGCAAAAGGAATCAGAACTCATGGTAGAGGTGATATATTTTATTAGACTAACTAGATTTTTGCAAAAAAAAAAAAAATTGCAAGCTTTCGGGCACAAACACCCTTCTTCAGGCATAGGAGAAAAGGCTGTAAAAGTTCTTCTAGGTAGAAATGAAAATTTTAATTTCATAGCAGAGTTGAAGTTGTGGTTAAAATCTCCTGTTTGGAGCAGTTTATTTTATATGCAGATTAGGCTCAGAGTGGGGTATGGTGGATTTTTTTAAAATTAACTCAATGGGTGTTTATAGCTTCACCTTGTAACAGTTAGTGCAAAGGTTTTATCATAACTGGATATCATATCACTTATAGTGCCTTACTATCCTGTATTTTAAGTATTTTCATCTTGTCTGTATTCAAAATGACTTTTCGGCAGTTTCTTTAGTTGAACAGAACTCCATCCTCAAAATAGTTCATAGCTGGACAAGTAACTTCCATGGGTGGGGGTTGGGTTTAATAGCAGCCTTCAACTACATGAAGGAGGGTTCGAAAGAGGATGAAGCTAGACTGTTCTGAGTGGTGGCAGATGACAGAACAAATATCAGTGGTCTTAAGTTGCAGGAAGGGATGTTTAGGTTAGCTATTAGGAAGAATTTTCTCACTAAGAGGGTAGTAAAACACTGGAACAGGTTGGAAGTTTTTGAGGCCCAGCTAGACAAAACTTTGTCTGGAATGATCTGGTTGGGGATGATGATCCTGCTTTGAGCAGGAGTTTGTACTAGATGACCTCCTGGGGTGCGTCCACACATGCAAGCATGTGCGCTTGCAGCAGCTCTAATAGAAGCGGTGCAAATTTGAGTTGGGGCTTTTTGCCTCAGTGCACGTGCTTGGACATGCACTTTGTTGTGGAGCAAATTGTGCCACTTGGGGCAAAATAACCCTGCCTGGCTCCTCCTGGATCTGCAGCCAGGGGGAGCTAGAGCCCGGGGCCAGCACCTCTGCTGTTCCCAGCAGTATAAAAAGCTGCCCTGTCAAGTAGCTCAGGGCTACTCGCTCTCAGGAGCTTCTGGGGCCGAGCCAATTGGTACCTGGGGACACTACCCCTTGTGCCAGCTAGACTGCTGAAGCAGCCCTGAATGTTCCCTGCACCCTCTACCCACTGCAGCAGTCTGGCAGCAGGGGCTGCTGCTTGGCTGTGACCTGCTGTGCACCTGCCAGACCTGGATGGGAACTGCAGAGCCAGTAGAGGCATCTGCCCCTCTGGGCCAGCTGCCAGCGGGCTGTGGCTGCAGAGTTGGCCTTTATGAGTCACTACTGCCATTTGTGCCCCCTGCCTGGCCATCTGGGCAGCTATCACCCGGAAGATGTTCCAGATGTGGTGGCCTGCTTTGAACTGTCAAAGCATGTCCTCCTGGCCCCATTTGGCCAGGAGGTCAGCCACAGCCAGATGGGTCCAAGGTGCCAGCTCTGAGCAGGCAGGGTCCTGCCACTGGCTTCCCTAGCAGGAACTGTGGTGTTCCCTATTGGAAAACTGAAAAATCCCTGATTTAAAAAAAATAAATAAATAAATAAAATCCTAAAATTACTCTGTAAAATACCCCAAAATCCATGTTCCTCCACAAGTAAAACAAAAGACTGCTATAAAGTAAGAGAGAGGGTGAAGTGAGACAGAGACAGCAATTAGTTGGACAATGTTTTATTGATATATCTACAGTGTTAAAGCATGTCTCTTATCATCATCATCATAATAATAATAATAAAGTGAACTCTAAATACATGTTTCATGAATACATGAATATATATTTTTCTGCCCTCCCACAGGGGCTACAGCCCCCACACAAGGGCTATGGTCCCCCAACAGGGGTTACAGCCCCCCAACAGGGGCCACCATCCCCCTGCAAGGCCCATATGCCCCACCCCAGCCCCCGATTGCTGCCCCACCCCCTGCTCCCTCAGACCCCCCCCCAATGGCTTCCCTGCTCCCCACCCCCCACTTGCACCCCCAGGCTCCCATGGCTGCCCCCCAACCCCAGGCACCTTCACTTTAAAGAAAAAAAAGGGAAAAAAAAGGGAAAAAATGGAAAAAAATAAGCCTCTATTTACCCTAGAAGCAGGGGTGGGGAGGCTCCGGGGCCTCCTGACAGAGCCCCTCTGGGCAGCACAGGGCAGCGGAGGGCAGGAGGCCCCAGGCTGGGGCTGTTTCTCTGCCCCACAGTGTGGGCAGGGCCCCAGTGAGCCAGATGGCAGCTGAACTGCCAGTAAATGCTGGGGCTTGTTTTTTGTTTTTTTTAAACTATGGGGATGCTGGGGGGGGGGCAGGGATTGGGGGGAGATGGGGCTGGGCAGGGCAGGGTTTGGGGGGGTTGGACGAGGCAGGTGGGGGTCAAGGCCAGCCATGGAAGTGATTGGGGGGGCTGGGGGGCTGGCGGGGGATGGGGCTGGGCAAAGCAGGGATTGGGGGGGCTGGGGCAGTGGGGGGGGCCAGTGGGGGTCCCCCCATGGTCCCCTCCCCACCCTTACAGTCCCCCCGATCCCTTACTCACTGGCACTGGAGCCCTAGTGCTGAACACGTGTGCTGCCCTGCTCAGGAAGGCTGCATGTTCAGCACCAGGGCAAGGAGCCAACCACAGAGATGCTCTGGCAGCCAGAGCGTTTGCGTGGAGGACCCAGCCTCCAGTTGCCTCAGGGCACGGTCCGGGACTGTGCCCTGCTTTGGTTTTTTAAGCTTCATTTTTTTTAGACCCCTGGATAGCCCTTGAGGTTCCTTCCGTCCTAGTTTTCTCTGATTCTATAACTCTCTTGAGTTTATCTTGTGAATTGTGTAGATGTTTGCACACCTAAAAGTGCTAATATTATATGACACCCCATGGCAGATTAATGCATAGGCAAACTAGACACATGCCTAGGGCCCTAAGTGAAGAAGGGACCCAGTTGTGCTCATGTTACATATTATAATTATTGAGTGAAAAAAAAGTAATATAAAAATTTCATCTTTAGCTGGGGCCTACAAGTGTGTTTGCCTAGGGCCCAGTAAAGGGTTAATCTGGCTCTGGTGGCACCCTGTGACATCCTTGAAAGGATCTCACAGTCCGCTGATTGAAAACCATGGGTATAGTTGCTTCTCTTTTCCGGTGCTCAAAATATGGCTTTTGCTTCAGCTTATGCTCCATGATGGCAAAACTATTTGTGAAGACTTCTTGTAACTACTATTTAAATGTTTCTGTCTCCAGTAGCCAGATACCTATTCAAGGTTCTGCCTAACCATCCCCACATAGTCATCTGATAAGAAACTGCATGTGTGTGAACTACTCTACAAGAATCAGCAGATGGATCCCACCACGCGTAAGATATCCTCATGATCTTGCGGGGTGCTATTGACAGTTTTGAGCTTGATTCTACATTATGTGTTACATTTTAAGCTGTCTTTCTCTGACTCAGATTTAATTAAAATGTAGTTTGAAAGCAGCAACAGCACTCATTCAAAGGGCTGCAATGGATACAACTGAAATGAGCTTCAGGGCTCTGTTGTCTCTCCTATTTATGTTCCTTTTCTCTCCTTGTTTTTTTCTTCTCTCTCCATCTCTCTTTGACTTCTGTCTACAATGAGTCTGAATTTTGCTGGACAAGACCACTGCACTTTTTACAACGGTGCTGGGAGCCAGTGACTAGAGAAGCATGCTGAAAGCACTGGCATGAGTCTAGGGACCCTGCTATCTATTCAGATTAAACCTGGATGGATACCAGTTGTTTCTAGAGTTGTTACACATTTTCAAGCACTAACTTCAAAGCTGGTTAGCTTATTTATGGCATAATTACTTGAAGTGAGTAGCTGGTCTACATTTATTGTGTGATACATGTAACGTGTAGCAGGGGCCTAGCAGTTGTCAGGCTGGCAGGTGAGAGCAGGAGGGTTTTCTAGGTAGGAGGTTGTAGAAGCAGAACTGGGAGGTGTGTGTGTGTGTATGTGTGTACACGTGTGTGTGTGTGTGTGTGTGCGTGCGTTTCCAGGTGTGTGTCTTTTTTTTTGGCGTGCCTGTGTCCATCTGTTTGGCCATGTGCAAGTGTGTGTCTGTCACTTTGGCCGTGTGTGTGTGTTTCTGTCTTACTCATCTTTTGGCTCTGTGCACATCTCTCTTTGGGCGTCTCTCTCTCTCTCTGGGTGTGCATGTGTGTCTCTTTTGTTTTGGCTGTGTGCCTATGGCTGGCTGTGTGCGCACGTGTGTGTCTCACTTTGGCCGTGTGTGTGTGTCACACGTGTTGCAGTAGCAGCGCTGTGCTCTCGCAGGGGGCCGTATCTGTGACGGTGCCGCACAGCCCCGGCGCCTCAGCTCCGCGGGGCGCTGGTGCCAGTGCCCGTCCCCGCCCCGGGCAGACAGCCCCCGCGGCTCCAGCCGCAGCCCAGGCCGAGGTCCCCAGGGGCCCACTAAGGCGCCGGCCGGGGCCGCTTGCCGCCGCCGCGGCGGGCCCTCCCCTTCGCCGCCGGGCCGCCAGGGGGCTCCCGCGCGGCGCCAGGCAGGAGGCGGGGGACGCCGCTCTTTCCGGAGGGGCCGCTCGTTGCCTGCGCCCAGCGCGGGGCGGCGCTGCCGCAGAGGCTGCCGGTCCGGCGGCGGCTGGGGGTGGCCGGGCCCGGGCGCAAGATGGCGGCGCCGGTGGGGCGGCGGGGAGGCGGGCGGCCGCGGCCGGGCGGGTAGAGCGGGTGGCGGCGGGCCGCGGCGCGGGGCCGCCATGGGCTCCCAGGTGCTGCAGATCCTGCGCCAGGGCGTGTGGGCGGCGCTGAGCGGCGGCTGGTACCAGGACCCGCACCAGGGCGCGGGCGTCAACGCGCTACACCTCTACCTGTGGCTCTTCCTGCTCGGCTTCCCCTTCACCCTCTACATGGTGAGCGCCGGCTCCGGCCTTCGCCGCTCCGAGCAAGGGCCCGGGTGCCGCCGGCAGCGGGCTGGGGCCCAGGAGCCCGGTGGGAGTCGCGGCCCGTCCAGCCCCCTTGGCTGACCTTGCAGCACCGCTGCATCCCCCGGGTCTGCCTGGGGAGCGGGGTGAGGGGCTGCCCTCCCCTGCCCGCTGCTGTCACGGGGGGTTCCCAACCCTTCTGGGACCAGGACCCATTTGTAAACATCCGTGGCCAGTCCCGCCCCACTGCCCTGTCCCCAGTGTGTGGGCCAGGCCAGCATTGGGAGGCCCCAGCAGCCCCTCCCAGGCTGGAGCTCTGCCAGACTGCTAGGGAAAAGCTGTGGTTTCCCACATTTTTCTTCTTTAAAGGGGACTCCATTTTTAAAGTTTGTTCGCAACCCTTTCATATACTCTTGTAACCTGCTTTGGGGTTGCGACCCCTGGGTTGAGAAATGCTGCTCCGAGCCATGTTGACAGAGAGCTGTGTTGTGCCTGTTGTGCTTGCCACAGCTTTCGGTGCCTGCCTGATGCGGCCAAGGGTTCCTTGGGCTGAGCAAGAGGTGCCTGTCCTGCCCCTGCCCCTTCTCCTCGCCCAGAATTGGCTGCTTTTTGAGAATGGAGGATCTATTTCAGGGGAGTTTAGTCTAAGGGCCATTGGCCTGTCACTTGGCGGTGTGCCAGCTGCCATCCTTGTGTCTCACTTGTGTTTTAGCAGCAAGAGAAGGGTTTTGATAACTTGAGACCATTTGGGTGGAGGGGCAGGTTCTGGAGAAATGTAACTGGCTGCTAAAGGTGTCTTTCACACTTGGCATCTTGCTTGATGTTAGGGCTTTGACGAACTGATTCTTTTCAAATCCAGAAACTTCTTTTTTTTTTTTTTTAATTTTCTACACACACCTTGTCCGTTCTGTTTACATGCCTGTGCGTGCACATGCTTTTCTCCCGTTTTAAAAGATTTCTAAATTTCAGTATAATTATCCGCAGGAGGAAGGACCAGTGGGTAGCTTCCTGTTACGCATTACTCACTTCAGCTTTTCAGCATCATGTTCTAACTGATATGTCATCCATGAAATGGAAATTAATTTTTCAGCTCACAAATTTCTCAGCAGTAGTACAATGCAGTCATTCTAGGAATGATGCGATTAGTCTCAGATTGTCATAGTCTAATCTAATTCACAAGCCCACCAGATCCAGATGATTTGACAACTTAAAGCATCAGCTGACTTGTAAAAAATGTATGTGGATTAGTGAATGAGTCCTCAGGGAATTGCTCTGCAAGCATTTCCAACTGCAGGAGATCCAGAGCTCATAGGTCAGGCTGCTGCTTTAATTAATAAGCAAGGTAGCTTGGGAGGAAGAGAGTAGTCTTAATGTAAGTAATTGGAAAATGTTATGAAATGGTTGGGGTTGAGGAAAAATGTAAGAGGTTAAGACCAAAACCTTGCAGGTTTACCATCTCTTCTGCAGTGTAGTGTACTTTGGAAGCAGCAATAAACTACTAGCAAGGAAACGGAGGATGATGCCCAACAGCCCCTTTCTTGAGGGGGAGAGTTACAGTACATGTCGTAGATGACCAGTTGCACCCAGTTTCTAATTAAATGCATATTTGTGTAAAGATTGGGGGGGGGGGGGGGGACGGGACTTTCTGGCCAGGGGAAGATTGTGTCAGGGGGCAAGAAGATTATTAGTGTCTCCTCCTGAAGTATAGTTTAATAGAGCATGTGCTGGTCTGCATTTTTATGGTAATTTTTATATATCCAGTTAGGATATACAACGTGACACTAAATTATAGTGTCCTGCTGAGAGGACTAACCATAAACTTTGTGATGAGCTGCAAAATACTGTGCATGCAGGAAACAGAATAGATTTAATTCCATCCTGTATGTGTCTCATTTTCCCTATTTTTATTTCCTTATTTACCCAAAGAACCACGTCTGCCTTATTTTCCCTAGGCAGACGAGATTCCTTGGGTGAATCTGATATCTTTTATTAGACCAACCCAAATAGTTGGAAAATAATTATTAAGCAAGCATTCGGGAACTTTTGGACCCAGAGTGTCACTTACGTCTAATGCTAGGGCAGACAGTAGTGATTTATTTATTAAGAGCCTTTGCATTGGAATAAATTTAAGCATTCTTTTTGTTAGTCTGTTGCTATGTGCTGTGGCATCAAGGGGTGGGGGAAGGGGAAACTGGGAGGAGGGAAATCCAGAGGAAAAAAACAAGCTGTTTTTTTGAGGTCATTAGAGAAAAATTCTCTTGCTTCATAGCCTTGGACAAGCTAAAGATGCAACAGCAAGTGCCAGCTTTCCTGAGAATAAGTAGGAAGATTAGTCACAAGTTAAAGCAGATTGAATCATGTTTGGCTGTTGTCCCTCTTTCCACCCTTTGCTGTTTGTGTTGTCTAGACATAAACCAAACAGACAGACCCACTATGGTCATCTTATTCCTTAATGTCTCTTTCTCAAACCATTGTTTATTGTTGGCATTCAAGAACTGTGCCATTGCAGGAATTGTACAATTAATCAACATTTGTTGCTTATCTTTGGAGGAAGTCAGATTACTTTTTTAGAATGTGGTTCCTAATGTGTAGAAGGGGATTTCTAAACTAGCTGCAAACTTATCATTACTGGGATCCAGCTTTCATAATTTAAAAACCCTAAGGGCTCCCAGTACCTGAAGTCTTTGTTTAACTTCTTTAAACATTAAGGCCTTTCCCACAGTAGGGAATTTTAGGAACAAATTGTTATTAGTTTTACTGTATTGATGTAGCAGCAATTAGGAATTGTTTCCAAAATATCCTACAATAATAGTGTTATCCAAAGTGTTGAGGCAGCTTGATCTCTGGGAGTTAAGGATAAGGCATTTTAAGAATTTATTTTGTAGTGATTGGCTTGCTTTTTGTTGTTCAAATACACCTCTGGTACCTAAGAACCGTACCCCAAATTCTCTCTGTCACTTCTTCCTATTGGCTTAACGTTGGCTGTTAGCAGTTTCTGTTCCTAGAGATGTATAGACTTGGTCACTTCAAATACCTGCAAGTGAGGCAGCAAATAGACTTGGATTAGTATTGATTTTGTTGGGTCCTGCATCTTGGGTCCTGCATGTGACTTGTCACCTTTTGGGGATATTGCTTGAGGCAGTAATACCATACATACACGGGTGTGTGGAGGAGGAGAGCCTGGTTGGCCTCTGTAGCAGTCCTACTCCCCTGTGGGCAAGTGAGGTAGGTAGCTGTGTTTAGTCTGAAGTCAGGTAGTGAGTGCATGGTCAGGAGTTTTTCTGACTCCTGAAAGAGAAAAGGTGGGTCCCCTGTGCCCAAGTGAAAGTGCAGGAGCCAGAAAACTACTAACTATAGGCTATTACATTTGTTAATAATCTATTTTTAAAAATTTAAAAGAAAATTGCAATTTAAATAATATTTGTGGTTTAGTTTTTACATGTAAAACCGAGCTTAAACTCAAGCATTGGAAAGCTGTGAAATATCAGATTTAATGTATGGCTGAAATAGGACAAGCCTTCTGTGTGTGCCTTAGCATAATCTCCAATTGCATGAAAATATATTGTTTCTTCTTTAGGATTCTTTTCAGTCAGCGTGCAGCTGGATGAACAGGGGAGTAGGAATTTAATGTTGCATGAGCAATCATAAATGTGTAATTTCTGAACTTTCAAATGTTTTGCTTGGCAGCTTAATTTAATGCAAAACTTCTAAGCACAGCTATAAATTACATACAGAAGTTGCAACTAATAGCAAGGCCCCATTTGTTAGTTGAGCTGTACATCTACTATGTAACAGTTCTTGCACTAAAAAGAGGGGTTTGGTTTTTTTAAAATAATTTAAAGAAGTCAGGAAAGGGTGGGGGAAACTAAAATACAAAATGAAATGCAACTTGTCCAGAATCGTGCAGTAGGTTATTGGCTGAAACAAGAGTATAACTTAAAGATTCCTAGCTCCTGAGATGAATGTTATAATATACAGATTTAATTCAGTAAAAGGAAACTCTGAATTAGTGTAACCCTTCTTCCCCAGATGTGCAACACAAAATGGGGTGAAACAGGATAAGGCATAATTAATGGAAATCTTGCCACTGACTTTCAGTAATACCAGGATTTGACCCATTATTTTTAAGTGTGGCACACGTTTACAGAACTTACTCATGTCTGTCATGTTTGGTTAGGTTTCATTAATTAACTGCAATTCAGGTAATGGTGGGTTATATATACTGGGGGGGGGGCTCAACCTGTGGGCCAGATCTGGCCCCAAGTCATCTTGTCATAGGGCCTTTGGGGCTCCCACTAAATGCAAGTGGAGGTAGCATGTGGAGCCGGGTGAGGGAATGCATGGGGCTGGGCCCATGCCACTCTTGGCTTGCAGAGCCAAAAGGTTGAGCACCACTTAATATACACCAATGGCCAGTAAAAGTGGGTCATGTAAATGTAGCTTAATGTAGAAAAGTGTTTTCATGGCAAGACTTAAAAGAAAGGCGTACTATTGTGTGATCATAATAACTAAGAAACCTAGATGCTGAACAGCTCTCTACTGAAGCAGCTTTCTTCTGACTTTATCCTCTAAATGACATTTACTGATCATTTAAAGCAGGAATGTTGAACTCAGTTGATCCCACAGGCTGGATGCTGGAGCTGGCATGGAACTGGGTTCTGGAGGCTAGATGCTGGAGCCACCACCTGCTCTATCCCATCCTGCCTGGCATGTGACTAGCAGATCTGACATGAGGGGGAGGGGACCTGGTATGATTCCTAGTCGAGCATGCCCTGTATGTGGCCTGTGGGTGTCAGACCCAGGGCCAGCACCAAGGGGTCAGATGATGGGGCTTTTCAGGCTGCATCTGTTGTGACAACTGGATCTTTAGCACCCCTGACTTAAAGGATGTCCTTGCTAAAGATATAAACTTCCTGGAAAAAGTTCACTTTTTTTCTTACTCCCTCCCCTGAAAAATTTCTCCCCACCCTAAACCCTTACTTCTGTAGTCTTCCCAGATGTTTAGATGCCAGTCAGAAATCTGAGGGTTACTCTGGAGATGGACCCAGGTAGGGTGTTTGTAGCATTGGAGGTACATATCTGTCAGGCTTTTTGGGAAGAGCTTAAAGTAACAGGTATTTTTGTAGGTCAGAATTAAGGGGCAAATGTAGCTTGTGTGCAAGAAGTATCTTGCCATGTCAATCTATCAAGCATGGTTTTAATGAGTTGATCCCACAGTCATTTATACATATATAGTATAATGCACGTTTTAAGAGTTGCATGTTGTAATAGCTACAAGTTATACATGTGATCAGCAGCCTCTGTAATTTACCAGAAACAAAAATAGAGTGTATTTGTTACTAATAGTTTGTGTTGAAATATGAGTCTTTATCTTCATCTCATTCCAGTCTGGATCTTTCTTCCTTGCTGAAAATATTTAGTGTTATCAGGTGCTATAAATGCTTAAATTGGTGGTTCCTTCATTCAGAAAAGAAAACTAAGCATGTTTCCCTTTGGATCCTGATGCTAAGACTTTTGTTCCTTTCACTGATCTTTCTGGGTCTACTTAAGTAGAAATTGGTATAAGTCTTGTGCTGGCACTAGCAATGTTTTTCGAGGGCTTCCAAAACTTTTTTCGGGAAGTCAGGGATATGCTCGGTAGAAGGAGACTTGCTAAACTATTTACTGTAACTCAAGGGTTCTCAAACTGTGGGTTGTGACCCCCTGGTGGGTTGTGAGCAACTTAAAAGGAGGTTGCAAACTTCCCTTCCCTTCCCTTCCCAGCACTTTCACTTTTGCTGCTGCTGCGCTCAGCATGGCCAAACGGGATCCCCCCAGGCTGCTCATTGACCAGCCGTGGGACTCCCTGCTTCTCGACCAGCTACTGGGGAACACCAACCAAAAAAGGTTGAAAACCCCTGGCTTTAATCAATAGCTTTAATCGTGGGGGATCAGTTACATTTATATATTATTTTATGGGGTCACAGTATCACAGTGTGAGAGATCCCCTGCTGTAACTAAACAAAAGCCCTGACATTCACAAGGTGGCTTACCTTGATAGAAGCCTCATGATGATTATGATAGCAGTAATTTAATTTAGGTTGGTTGTTATTAGGGAAAAACTAGCCTAACATTTCTAACATTAGACTGAAGATGTGATGCTGAGAACTCCTGTTTCCCATCCATAAAATGCTAACTTTACATACAAGTGAAGAGTATAGCTCTTTAGAAAAATTAAAAAGATACTAATTTAGTCTCCTGTTTATTCTGCCTTGAATGCTTAGAAAGAAATTATACCACATCTTGCTGTAATTGAAACCTTTTTATTCTTGTGGAATCAGTATAATCATTGTATAGTATGTAAACAGGAAGAGCTTGTATCTGTTTACCTGATTAATTATCTGTTGGTATGAAGTTCTGACTACCCTAACTTCACCTGCTCTCACTGGTTATGCAAAAGAGCAGTCAGTATGACAGGTTATTTGCTGGAGAGTTGGGAGTGCTTAACTATATATTAAATGGGGAGTATGAAATATTCAAGTTGTACTTCATTTATTCATATACCACACTTGCCTTTCCCCTTTAAAATTAGCCACTGAAAGTTGGGCTGTATGTTTTGTACAAAAATAATTTGGTTAAAAGATTTTTTTTTCCTTGATTCCGCCTTCCTAACACAAGGCGCATGTCTTATGGGGAGCATGGGTTATGCAAATAAATACAGTGATATTTTTGTAAGAGAATACTGCAGAGACCTCTTCAGTTCTAGAGGGACTAGAAGTGCTTCTGAGGTTGCGTTTGTCCCAATTGCTGAGTTGGAGGAGATACTTGAATGCAGGAGTAGAGAGCTTCCTGGTCGAAGTGAGAAGGATTGCAAATGCTTTGAAAGGTAGTTGATATTTTGTAGAACTGAACTGTGGACAACCGAGTGAACTGCAACAAGAAACAAATGTAAGTCCTTCATCTTGGAGTATGGGGGTGCACTTAGAAAAGAAAATACAAAACCAGAATGGGAGATGATGGGCAGTAGTACCTGATGAAAAGGATCTGTGGTTTCAGATGGATTACAAGCTCAGCATGAGTCAGCAACATGATTCAGCTACACAACCCCCTCTCCTCTCCCCCCCACCCCCAATTTCAATTTTGAACGGCATTAAACAGCATGATATGCAGAGCAAGGGAGGTGGTAGTACCACTGTACTTGGCACTGGGTAGGCCTCAGCTGGAGTGTTGTGGACCATTCTGGGCTCAGCATTTTGGGAAGGATGTAGGGAAACTAGATGCAAAACCTAACAACAAAAGTTGCTAGAGTTGGAATGCAATCGGTATGAGGAAGGGTTCAGGGAACTAGGTGCATTTCCTTTAGAGAAAAAGATTGGAGTGGGGAGAAACATGATAGCAGTTTTGAAATAGCTGAAGGCTGCCATAAAGAAGAGGGGGAACAACTGTTCTCTTGCTTCAGATGACAGGGGACAAAGCAATGAGGTTAAATTGTAGCAAAGCAGATTTATATTGAATCTCTGAAAACTTCCTGAGCATCAGGACAGTGGGACAATGGAACAAGCTACCCAGGAATGTTGTAGAATTTCTTTAGCTGAAATCTGGATCATGGTGTACACATAAGAGGTCTAGTCAGGTGCCTGATGAATCTGCTTGTCAGCTGGCAGACATTGAAAGGCTATTTTATTTAATTGCACACACAATTCTTGGTTTTATAAGTTATTTTGTTCTCTTGTTTAAGCTCTTTTTGTTTTTAAAACTGACACACACCATACAGAGAAAGGAAGGTATTTCAGGAAAAGAAGCAAAACCAATTAATTCACCTTCTTGAAAGGTATTTTCTTTTAAAATTGTTATGCACAAGTCGAGCAGGAAACTAACTTTATTATATTCATAGTCTACTTTGGTCTTTTCATGAGAAGGAAAGGAAAACAAGGTATGCAAGTTGAGTATCTTGCATATGGGTACATAATAAACATTAGTGTTGGGGCCCAGGTTTTTGGGCTATTTTTTTTATTTGCCTTTGGCCAGGGGGACCAAGGACATGAAAAGAGTGCACCGGAGAGGACTGTGTTGATAGAAACTCTATAGGCACACAGGAGAATGCAGTAGAGGTAAGGACCTAAAATAGGTGGGGAAAAATTCTCTTGTCCTTTAGAAGAATTGCACACTAGGCTGGGGATAGGTGTGCAGATAAACATGCCCTCATCTTCCAATCTAGTATTATCTTGGTTTTTGAGTGCATAACAGTGGATCATTTGCATATCTTGGTAGAATACTGTTTGATTCCTTCTCAGGTGGACTGATGAGTGAAGTCCTGCTTTAAATTACACATGGTGTAGCTTAGCCTACGAGTACCCATTCCCATTTAACTGCATTATAGGAGTTGACTTAAAAACTGTATTACTTTTCTCCAAGACAGCTTTAAGAGACTAATCTTTTTTAATGAGTTTGTGAAGGAATGGTAACAAGCAGTCTCCCTTCTGAATGCCATATTACAGACTTGCTTGTTTTTCTCTCTGTCTCTTTGCTAGAGACAGGACAAAACATTGGGCACCCTGCTTGCTTTTAACTAATCAGAAAGTAAATATTTACAGTACATGGCATCTTGTACTGATCCAGGGGATCCAGGAATATATTTTATCACACCCTCCCTCCCCCACCCCCTTCCCATCCACACAAGTCATGAGTTAGTAAGGAGTACTTTTAAACTAAATTTCAACATGAGCACTACCATTTGTTGTTTGTTGTATGTATAGCACTTCCTTGTAAAGGAAGGTGAGGTAAAATGTGTCATACAGTTGATATCATCCAGCACGTGTCTGAAAGTTTTCTAGGTTATAACCTTCAGTCCTGCTCTTCCATTCAGTGTTTAAAGATGGACTGGGTACAAATGTACAGTTTCTGTTGGGACAATCACCATTCTGCTGGTAGAAACTGAAAGTTCACAGATGTTCAGGTTTTTTCTCCTGGTGCAAATATGGCCACTCCAGGTGAGAGAGAACCTGGCAACAACCAGGGTTAAATTGCTCCTTCTGGGAGATTTTTCCCCTTGTTTACATCCTCCTGGGAACCAAGAGGAATGGAGCCAGGGGAAAGGCTCTCTACCTTCCTGAGACTGGGTTATGCTCACCTTGAGAAGATGTGGAAGCTGGCTTCACCCCCTCTTGCCTCTCCTGTAAACTGGGAGGTGAGAGAAGCAGCAGCCATCGCTCCTTGCCTCTTCACCAAACTGGACAGTTCCCAGTTGTGGGAAGTCGGGGAGCTTTGCTGGCTGCTGTTGATGATGAGAATTCCTTGACTTTGTCATTATGTGCTTAACAAAAACATAGGCTTTGAAGTGTATAACATGTAAAATGAGATGAGAATTTTTTAATCATCCTGCTAGTAAGAAGTTATGATTAAAGGATAACAGAGGTGGTTGCAGTCTGAAAAGACTAAACGGTTAGTACAGGTATGACAACGATGTGACGTGCTAGATCAGCCCCACACCACTCATCCAACCCAAAGGACCAGATAAGTTTAACACCTTTGGTTTAGTGTTGTAGAACTTGCCCACAGCAACTATAATGTAAATGGCACTGTACAGAGAGCAAAGCTGGACTTGTGCATTTCATGCTGCTCTGGGGGTGAGGAGGTTTTGGTTATTACCTGCTATATAGCTTGGTTAGTAACTGCGGCCTTCTTCAGGCTAAAAGATTCTGTTGACTTGGGTTATAATGAGAGGGCCAAGAGTGAAGATAAGTCAGGAAGAGGAAAGATTTGCTAGTCAGTCTCTAAATTGTTTGATTATCAGAGACTAACAGTTTGGGTAAATGGAGCTGGTTAAAGATTTAGTACTTTTGCCCCTCTATTGAAGTATCAAAGTTTAAAACAGAAATTCCTGAGGTCTTTTAACAAACTCTGAAGTTCTGATAATTTTTGGTACTTCCAAGATTAAATCAAGCTAACGAATTCCTGAGTTATTTTTCTCATATTAAAAAGGCTGGGGTGTGAGCTCACTTAAACAATCCGTTGCAGGTCACCTTTGTTGTGTTGCTACTTTTGTATCAAATTGTAGCATGCAGTCTTCTAGATTAGCTCTGGGTGAGGCTCAGGTGTCTAGGTCATATGGCATCAACAAGTGAATCTTTTTGCATGGGCAAGAAAAACATGTTTGGCTTGGGTGATTATTATGTGGGAGTAGCTCTTGAGATGACAAATCAAGTTTAAGACCATCTAGAGCAGTAGTTTTTGACCTTTTTAGACTTGAGGGCACTCAGTTTTCACTCTCTGTTGACTACCAAAAAATTAATAGAACAGTTTTTCTTTTGCAAAGAGCTCAGGAAGACCACAACTGTGAATTAATGTTTGAAGCCTCTGGGTTTATCTTGTGAAGCATGTTTGCAAACCTATCAGTGCTAACATTTTGTGGCATACTACAATACTCTTGAAAGTATCTCAAGACACCTCAGGGTGCCATGGCACCCTGGTTGAGAATCACTGATCTAAAGTTAAAAAAAAAACAACAAAACCCTAAAACAAACTCATTGTGGCACCTTGCTTCTTAGTCATCAGGTCATTTTATTTAGTGCTCCATGTTTACTGTTAGTATGTTTGGTCTTTCTTTTTGGTGTTTTTGATTACAGCTGGGTCGAAAGGCCGAGTGTGGTGTGGGAACGGTATGTTTCCAAAGATCCAACTCTACTACCTTTATATGTGCATGATGCTTACTATGTAGCAAATGTAGAAGAGTTATTTGGGATTCTTAATGTAGTTCTTTGTGTCAGCACAGTGTGCTGCTTTGTATGCTGTGTTTTCTAGCATGGTCAAGTTATGCCTTCCTTGTTTTCCCTTGCCTTAGAACTGTATTTGGTTTGACACAACTAATTGGAACAAGGTGCAGTGCGGTGGCACCTTTATAGATTAACTCATTCAGAGAGGCATGATCTTCCTTAAGCTATAGTCTGCCCTGTGAGATACATTTGATGAAGTAGACTGTAGCCTGCAGAAGCTTATGCCTCTCAGAATGAGTTGGCCTATAAACTATAAGGTGCCACCCTGCTTTTTGTTTCTGCCTAACATGGCCTCTCGCCTTCCCCCCCACCCTTGGAACAAGTCACACGTTGCTATTTTACATAGATTTTCTTACGTTTGTTTTGGGAAATTGTCTCTTTCTTCAATACACAACAAAAGCTGCTAATTCTAGTCATTTCTATATGTGCTTGGGAGTATTAGTGTCTAAAAGCTTGTCTGCCTACTTCATTTTCTTTTTTTCTTTTCAAAGGCCCTTCCTTCTTCCATGGCGATAGTAGCAGTCTATTGTCCAGTGATAGCAGCTCTCTTCATTGTTCTGAAGATGGTGAACTACCGATTGCATAGAGCGCTGGATGAGGGGGAGATTGTGGAGAGGAATGCCAATGAACGTATGGACAAAGGAGCAAAGTCAGGACAAGGCAGTGCATCCACCAGGAGAAAGGATAGCAATGGGCCCAGGTAAGAGAGTTTCAGTTACTTATGTGATCAGTTTTTCAGTGATACTCGGACTGGGGCTCCCAAATCATAGATGGCTCTTCACAAAGTTGCTGAAATTATCAAAGCTTTTCCTTTTTTTAACCTGGATGCATTGGGTATGTTTTTCTTGGAAATATTGAATGAATAAACACATGCATCATTTGATTGTACAAACATTAGCAAGTGTACTGTCATTTGTTCCTTTGGAACTGTTCACCTCAGGATATTTGATGTTATAGCTCTCTGGTTAACAGTGGCTCATGTGGCTTCTCCTTCTATCAGCACTGAGTGTCACAACTGCCTATAAAGACCCGTCATTCTGTCTTGCATTTTTGGAATTTGCCAAAGGCAAATCTTATTGAGCAAAGTGGAGGGGAGGGGGATCAAATGCATAAATATGGAATGGGAGATGGTTGCCTAGGCAGTAGCATTGCTGAGAAGCATCTGGGGGTTTTGGTAGATCACAGACTGAACATGACTCAGCAACATGATGCTGTTATATGTATATATAAAAATAAAATTCTGATCTGTATTAACAGGAGTGTAATATGTAAAATGTGGGAGTTTGTCTCCTTGGCACTGGTTAGATCTCAGCTGGAGTATTAAGTAGAGTTCTGGGCTTTTCATTCTAAGAAGGATGCAGCTAAATTGAAGAGGGTCCAGAGGCAACTGACAAAGATGAAAGGGTTAAAATGCAAGCTGTGTGTCAAAAGAGAACTAGTTATGTTCAGCTTTGGGAAAAGAAGATTAAAGGTTGGGACAGGGGTTAGAATATGATAGCAGTTTTCAAATATGTGAAAGGCTGCCATGTAGAAGAATGAGAATAACTGTTTTTGCTTGCCTTGAGGGCAGGACATAAACAAATATGTTTAAATTACAGAAAACAGATTTTGATTAAGTCTAAGGGGGGTGGGAAGCTTCTTGATTGTCAGAATAGTAGGGCAGTGGAGCAACTGGTTACTGAAATTGCTGGTTTTCATTGGTGGTTCTCAAGGAGCTGGATGAGCTGTTGTTTGGGATGGCTTAAAGACAGGATATCCTTTGTGCAGGGTGGTAAATTAGATGACCCTTGAGAGGTCCCATTCAGTTCTGTGATTCTATGAAAAGTATGTGCTTTATGGTCAGTCTTGCTGAGTTTTGGGAAATGAAGGGGCTGTTGGTACCGAAACATAACCTTATGACCTGATGCTTAAAGTTTGCCTGCTGTGGAGAACTGGACTACTTTGATTATCCAGTATACCTGGAATCACCTAATTGGTCCCCAAACCCACAAAGATGGTCTATAGGGAAGGGCATATCAGGAAAGGTAATCCTAAAGCCAGAAACCATGCAGAAGAAAAGATTTTTTTTCTTTTTCTGAGGCCTAGATGTTATTGATAGCCTATTTGCATCGCCATTGCCTGGACAAAACCATCAGAGGAAAAAGGCAAAATATTTTGAGTGTTTGTCAAGGCCAACACAACAAAAGACTATGCAAGTGTTATGAGCTTCACTGAAGTCTCCTTCATCTTCACCACACAGTTAATTTTTTTGAGACCCCAAAGACAAATAAAATTTGAATCCTTTTGTTTTTAAAGTAACATCTTTATTTTATTTTGACTGGAGGGCTGCTTATGGAGTTTTGGTGAGTTCTTGAGAGCTGGAAGGAGGTCGGGGAGGTGCTGACCTGGCTGAGGCCCCCTGTCAGCCATTTACACCTTCTGGTGAGGAGGGTGGCAGCTAGGAAGATGCCAAATTATCCTATCTGGCCCCAGGCCTGTCCACCCTACACCCACTGCTAGGGGCACTGGATGGAGTGGGTGAGCAGGTTCTCCACAGAGACCGGCCCAGGACCCCAGTGGGCAGGGTGCACTCAGCTGGACAGATGGGATGAGGCCACAGGAAGGCAGGGAACAGTGCCTGGGAGCAGGATGGGTGACTGGGATCATAGGGCGGTGACGGCACAGAGCCAGGTTCCAGGGCAGAGCCATGATCCACTCCCCGTTCATCCCTGTGATGGGCACCAGTTTCCTGTCCTGTGATTCCATTGCCCAATGCAGGGGCATGCAGAGAGCAGACTGGGCCGGTCTGTCTGGCAGCAGTGGGGCACGCACCTGCTCCTGAGTAGCAGCAGCAGGGGCTGCTGGGAAGCTAAGTCTGGCTGCTGCACTGCTGCTGCCTGGCCCTGGAGACAACTCCTAGCGTGCCCCAGAGCTGCATGTGGGGATAAGGCAGGTTGTGCCAGGTGACATCTCTGTCCCCAGGCCTGGTGGGACCAGCCACATGTGCCACTGCCTGGGCTGCCCCCTGTGCCTGTGCTAGGCAGGGCCAAGAGACCTGCCGCAGGCTAGATGGAATCATTTGGTGTGTCATATTTTGCCCACTCTGGTGTAGTGAGGCTAGCAATTGGACATAATAAATATATCTTGTTTTGCATGTTTTGGAGAGCCAGATTTGGCTCTATTGGGAACAGTATTGTCTATTGGGAACAGTAGTTTTATGAAATGTAGTTAGCTCTTCTTAAGGCAGTTGTGAGCTTGATTCTGGAGGCCAATTTGACATCATACTCCCATTTCCAGAAATTGAAATTACTAGTTGTGTTTTTTTTCACTGAATGAGGCCTCTCTATCTTTTTGCTGTTTAAAAATAGTAATATTCTTTTAAGGGGCAAAAGATTGTTAAACCCTGCTTTCCTTCTGAAGCTTTGTGGATGGCTTCTTCAAACTGGCACTTTCAGATGGCCCCTGTAAGGGACAGGCTTCTTTCTATGGACTCAGGCTGTACTGCATGTTCGCCTCCATCACTTTGCCACAGTTTCTGAATGGAATCAAAGCTTTGGATAAAAAAAAATTAAAACATTTTGACCTTCTAGATTCTTTTGAATAATATATGTCATGATCTGATTTTAATGGAAGATGTCTTCAGATCTGTGTAAAGCCTACAGTTTTTCACTTCTATTAGATCTTTCATTCACTAGTTCCAGCATCACTGTTCCTGTTGCCTCACTACTCCTCTATTGCAAATGGATTTCAGAAAATGTCAAGACCCAGTGCATACGTGGATTAAAGTGATTGTTGTTTGCATTGTTTCACTTTCACTGTTTTACCCTAGCATCTTTTACATCCATTGGAAAAGCAAAAGCTACTAGGACCTGAAAAGGCTAGATATGCATTAGGTAGGGTAGATTTGTACCAGTAGAGTAACCAAAGTTAATTTTTTTTTTTAAACAAGACAAGCTTTTGTGAGCAGAAGCTTATTTCATCATTTACTTTTCACAGCTTTTCATATATATATAGCAATTGCTATATATATACACACACAATCTACTTTGGTCAGTTGAGTGCAAATCTACCTTGCCTCCTATATAACTTCAAACTAACAAGGCTAAATATGACAGTTTCGTAGAGTGGTGGGCATCACACCTCCCTGTTTACAAGAGAACTGCACTCCATTGTGCTAGTGCAGGGATTGACAACATTTTTGGCCAGAGTGCCAAAAACAACCTGACCTTCACCCACGTCTTGATTTGACAGCCAGAAGTGGGGGAGCCATGAGGGGCCAGATCCTTATTGCTGGCAGTGGCTGCATACACACCTCCAGGTGGACAGCGGAGAAAGGGCTGGGGTTGTGCTGCCCTGGCCCCTTCCTTGCCATGTGCTGAGGCATGCATGCATCTGCCGCTGCCATGGAGCCAGTGCCAGGGTACCAGAGCTTAGTGCAGCAGGCTGGCTGTGGCAGGTAGTCAGGAAGCTGCAAACAGCTGCACAGGGCTCCACAGTTCCAGCATCAGCTCCGTGGTGGTGGTGGCTGTGTGTGCACCTCCAGGTGTACAGTTGGGAAGGGGCCTGGGACAGCGCAACCCTGGCCCTCTCCCCCACTGCCCATCCAGAAGCACATGTGCAGCCACAGAACTGGTGCCAGGGCTGCAGAGCCCGGCACAGCTGTTTGCAGTCTCCTGACTGCCTACCACAGCTGGCCTGGGCTCTGGGCAGCTGCAACAGGCAGCAGGCCAGCTGCTTACAGCCTCTTGGCCACTTGCTGCCAGCAGCCCAGGTTCCATGGCTGGTGTCAGCTGCTTGGAGCTTGGGCCAGCTGTGGCATGCTGAGGACAATGATCACGTGTACTGGGAATTGCCAATTCCTGTGCTAGTGCCTTAGATGTCATTAACTCAAACGGGTTTGAATGTCACTTTTACCATGAGTGACTTCCGTGTGTGGGCTTATCTGTTGTCTTGCCATTGACATGATGGTTTTTAACCATTTGGAAGACATTGGCCCCATTGCAATTGCTATAGATAGCCACCCTATGAAAAAACAGACTCTGCTGTTGTAGATTACCTCTGCTTCCAAATCTGTCCAACATGGGTGGCCCTACTAGCAGCTTAAGCTCTTGCCAGCATAGTTTTTCAGGTTACTGAAGGACACAGGTGTGTCCATCAAAAAGGTCAGTAGCAAGTGAAAAGAAACCTCTAGGCTAAGGTTCATAGTCCTGACAGAGTCTGTCTACAAACCCTTTCTTTCAAATCTGGGAGGAGGGTGTTGTCTCTCAAGTTCAAATATGTGACCTTAGTTAAGATTTACAAGGGGGAAGAGGCATGCATTGTAACTATTAAATAAAATACTGGCTTGGACCCTCCTTGGCTTCTGTGCTTTTACTCGTGCTACGTGGCAAGCTCCCAGAGTCCCAGGACAGCTTTAGAGCATGATTGGGGAATGGTGGACATAATTTTTGTTGGGTGACAGATCAAAGAGAGCAATCATGATAAGCATTGTAGTCTCCATGTCTTTCATTGACATCAAGAAAATTTGGGGTACAACAGTCAGTCCAGCCCTTTAGAGCCTGCTGGGAAGCCTTGGGTCTCCTGAGAAGCTCTTTGTGTTCCTGCGTCAAATAAGTGCCAATCCTTATTCAGCCATGTGTTCCTTCAAGCTGCCCAAACCTTTTTCTGTCTCTGTTAGAGTGAAACCATATCCAATTTTGTTTACTCTGTTTATGCAGCATTTTTTGAGGAAGCACTGGCAAGATTCTTCACTTCTGGAACACTGTTCAATCATGTAAAATTGCAAACAACGTTGACATTTGCCCCTCAGCTACTTTGTAGTTGCTTTGCAGTTTACTCTTTGTGGCTGACAGCATCAGTGGCTCAGTCCAAATAAAACCTGCAAGTGTTGTTTTGCTGTTTGTACAGGGGTGGGTGCAAATACCTCTAGAACTTGCAGTTAGTTTAGAGAAGACAAAGGTTATGTACTGATTGCCACTGGGTAGAGTTGCAGTCTGTCTGTACTATATGCCTATGGAAAGTGATATCCTGTAACTGAGCTTTTATGCCTGGGCAGTATGCTAACAGATTGATTTAGTGTTAATGAGGAAGTTGTTATATCCTGAAAACAAATGCAGCTTTTGGCAAACTGACTAGGCAGGTCTGGACTCAGCTATGAATGAAGGCCTCCATGAAGGCTAAGGTTTATTATTCTGTGGCTCTTGTTCATTTGCTTTATGGGTGTGGAACCTGGACACTACTGACACTTCTGACTGCTGGAGAGAGACCACCAACACTTCCTCCATACCTGCTTATGGGTCACAGGATTTTGTCAGCCAGTGTAGAAGTGCTGCAATGAGCTGGTTATTGCAGCATTGATAATGAAGGGTGGTACTGTTGTGTGTGATGTGGCTAGCCAAAAACTAATGGGCACGTACCTAGGAAGCTACTATATGGAGAACTGGAATGAAGTCAGCGGAAATGTGGCCAGGCAAAAAGCATATTGTGGACCTTTTGATGTTCCATCTAGTTCAGAACAGGATACTAACGGACATCTGGGAATGTCTGGCTGCAGTTAGACAGCAGTGATATACGAGGATGAAAGAAGGGTTGACCTCCTGGAACAACATTTGCAGTGCTGATCTGCAAGAAAAAAAATAGACTTAAGCAATAACAGAGCAGAAGTAACAGAATAGGCATAAGATTACAGGTGGCACTGCAGAGACTGTGGTCAAAGTTTATTATTGCAAATTGACCTACCTTGGTTATGCACATTGGTTGCATTTTTAGAATCAGAATCCTCACCATCCTTATTAGAAATTAGGTATGTATCTCTGGGAAAATTGCCCCATACCCCTCTTTGAAAACCATCATCTTAAGCTAAAATAGTTAGGCTTGCCTTGAGTGCCTTGACTGTAACATCCTCAAGCCTGAAGGCTGATGCAGTGACATGAAATTTCAGTGCAGATTAGTGCAAAGCATTTCATTTGATGTTTCAGAAAGTTCAAAATAAGCAAGCTGTACATATCCCATTACTGTACTTGGGGTTGCAATGTAATTAAAATTCTTTTAAAAATCTAATATGGCCTTCAAACTGGGAAACAATTTATAGGCATTCATGACTTTTTCCCTTACCTACTAGTATATACCCATACCATCCTTCCTTGCCTTCTTTACTAGTTGAGAGGGCTCTCTCTAAGCTGAAGGCACTTTGCCTGTTCTGTGGCTTAATCTTGCCAAGTAAAGCCCAGAACAAAAGGTCCCTCTAATATAGCGGTACTCAACCTTTTTGCCCTGCAGGCCAGAGTATGAATGATTGGTTCATCTCTAGGCCAGATCCAGCTAGTGTTCCTGATCCAGTGCCTAGGCAGGCATCATTTGGCCACTTGGAGTGGAGGGCCAGTTTGCCCCAACACAGCCTTGCAGGTGAAAGGAGCTTGACCTGTGTAGAGGGAATGGGACATGGCCCAAACCTATAAGGGGTGGGGGGAAGGGGGAGTGGGGGAGAAGGGAGTGTGGCTGGGCCTCAACCCAGCCCCCATGTGGGGAAGGTGTGGCTGAGGGAAAGGGGGGATATGGCCCAACCCCCATCCAGAAACCTAGTTTCCTGTACACTTAGAAAATGTGTGGATAACACCAAACTGGGTGGTGCAGCAATTCTTTAGAGCGTAGGTTCTCAACTGACAGTCGGTGGTTGAGGGGCCAGAAGCAGGTTTCAGGGGGTCTGTGGAGCTGCAGATCTGGCAGGATCATGATTCCTGAGTTCAGCTGGGGCATCCCACGCCCACTGCTGTGAGATGCACAGAAAAACGTGGATTTTCATGAATCCTTCTTTAAAGGAAAAAAACAGGAAATGGTGGGTTTCTCCTTGCAGGCTGGCAGCATTCCAGAGCATCTCTAATTAATGTGCCACTACGTCTCCTGTATCAGCATCCCCATGCTTAGAAATGGTGATGGAGGTGCTTGAACTAAAGCTGGTGTTTGACAAGCTTTATTACTAAATATCGCTTATCAGATCAGTATCGACTGATATGGCTGGTTAATAACTGACTACTGGTATTGGCCAAGAAGATCTTTATCAGTGCACCCCTAGTTATAATTCATATTCTGTATAGCTTTATTTTCATAAGATTTCAATTTAGAGCTTAGTAAAGTGTGTGTAGTTGGTATTGCTTACAATTCATGGTGTGCATAGCTTTATTTTAATAAGATATTTCAGTTTAGAGTCTAATTGTTTAGATGGCTTAATAACCTGTCAATTAATGGTTTTCATGGGCTTAATTCCCCGGTTTAAATTGGCAGAAGCCTTTAAGGAAAACGTTAACCAATTTTAAGTGGTGTTTTGGGGCCACCGGGCAATCTGTGGGGAGGGGTGGAACTGCCAGGGTCCCTTAGCCAATCAGAAGGGTGTGTGTGCGTGCGTGTGTGCATGTGTGTGTTGTGGGGGAGGGGGTATCATGCTCAACCTATGAAAATGGCGGCTGGACCTGGGATCTGCCCATGAAATTGGCTAGCCACTGCCTCAAGTTTGATAGACCCCTAGTTGTAATGGATCGTTAGCTGAATACTCAGCTAATGTAATTCTAATATTATAAAAGTGTAAATCAACTGTCTCTGTCTGTCGTGCTTTATTTGCACTTTGATTGGCTGATGGAAACAGCCAATCAGAGTGCTCCAAGTGTAGTGGAGCGCCACCATGATTCCGAAGGTGTGCCGGGGACCAGATGGGGTGGGCGTTGCTGGCCTTGGCTCCCCCACCCAGCTCCCTGCAAGAGGCAGAACAGCAGCAGCATGGGCCGTTAGGTGGCAGCGCTCCATCCCAGTCTCCCCCTCACCCCGACCCTCATTCTTGATGGGCTGTTGGCTAGTAATGTAATATTATTGTAAAGAAGCTGATACCATAACAGAGTGTAATAACAGAAGTGTTATTTACCAGTCACAGGAAATGATTCTTCCATTCTTTCCAGCACTGGTGAGACCTTTCCTAGAGTGCTGTGTCCAGTTTTGGGTACTACATTTCAAGAGAAATGTGTGCAAATTGGAAGAGTTTTGAGGGGGAGAGGAAATGACATGGGGGTGGGGGGCATGTTTGTTCATTATAATGAACAAACATGCTTTCTGTCTTTGCCTGTATAACATTTATAACATTGTTTCTTATGAGAAAAGTAATTCTGAGTTAAAAAGTTTCGACTTAAGACGGTTTTCAGGAACCAGTTGTGTTGTAAATCTGAGGACTGCCTGTATTTGAGTTAGTTCTAATATCCAAGTCTTAAAGCCCCACAAGTTTGGTCACTGAACAGAATATTTCTAGACTGTTGAAGCAGTCTATTGGGAATACCTGCAGTAAGAAATCTTCAGCGCTGTTCACTGGAATTCAGGTTGCCCCATGATCTGTGGAGCAACAATTAGAGATCTTGTTACTAAAAGAGTTTACATGTTGCTTTCCAACTGTTTGCCTTGTGGCTATGTTACAATAGCAGTACTAAAGTCTTTCAGTGGCCTCAAAAGCCTTTTATTCAGGCAATGCAGTATGCCATTATAAGAAGAAATTAGCTTACATAGCAGTGTTTGTCTTCCACTCTCCAGTTTTTAGAGACTGGAACATATTTCTAGTTGGCTTAGCTTCAAGTTCTGATGAGCCAGATCTTACTTCTAGGACACAAGCCACCAAAGTATTTAGGCTCTCCCTTGACATATACAGTTATGCCAGAAATGCCAAAAATTAACTTCTAAAATTCACATCTTTAATGGTAGATTTCACATTCATAAAAACTTACTGAAAACTGCAAACCCAGATTAGAACCTATTAAAATGTTTTCTAAATAAGTAATTTATTATATAACATGTATAATGCAAGGGCTGCCTACTAAGCTTTCACGTTTATTTGGACTGCAGTAGTCATGCCCTACTATACTATCCCTGCTTGAACTCGGTATTCATCATGAATTAAGAGGGGCAAATGTCAGCATAATATTTAAAATGCTAAATGCTGTTTAACTTATGAAAAGTATAATGGGCTCATTTTTTAATCCTGAAATTCTAGTATCCTAGATATGCATGTACTGATAGTACCATTTTCAGTTTTCCTGGCACAGAGACTGAACAAAGAGTCAGAGAAGGAGGGAATTTATTAATCTCGCATACTTGTAACTCAGCAAATAAAGTGGAAAGAACTGATTGCTGCACTATTTAAAATTACACCACAAGTGTAAAAATATAATTGGCTGTAAAATTGAAGGTCTTAGTTTTGAGGACTTTTGAAATCCGTTATAAGAGACAACAATTAAGTTTAGAAGTCTATCTCTGTCTGCTCATTTCAACTTTAGATTTTTCCTAGCCTCAGTTAATCTTTTAGCTCAAGCAATCCTTTAACAGGTTTTTCTACAGTCTGTATAGTAGCTCTTGAACAACTCTTATGGGGGGATCTAGTAGAGTAAACTTTCTCATGCAAGTATTTTTAATTCACTTTTTAAAAGCTGTGCTAAATTCAATCAACCTAATATCTGAAAAGTCACACTTTGAGATATCTTGTGAACTAATGAAGACTGCTTAATTGCATGTTGTATTTGTAAGTAGCCTCTCTGATGTGGGCAAAGGGAGTTGTATAGTCATCAGGGTCATTTTTTAATATCAATAAAACGGTGACTGTAACATAGACAAAATCAGTTAACTAGAAAATGCTTAAACTCTTCAGTTGTTCTGTACGTAAATTTCCAAAAACATTTCTATGAGGAATATTTGCCATTTTGCTAAAGCTGGTGAAGTTAATGAGGTGGAATTCAATGTTTTACATTTTAATTTTCCTGGCACTGTCCCAGCATTGGTATTAACAGGAGTACAGCAGCTTGGGAAATGTTAACTGCTGCTATATGGAGCAATAAGAGCTTGCACATTTCTCATTGCTGAGTTGTAACAAAATGGTCGCTATGTTCAATTCTTATTCAAATCCTTGGAGACAGAACATAATTATCTCACCAGCTCATATTTTTAGGAGGCTAGTATATTCTGCTTTAAATGTTTTTGCCCTCATTCCTATCCTGCCAAGCTTTTCTCTCTCTCACAGCTACAAGAGGGTTAGCTCTTGATGTGCCTGGGGACCATTCTAGTCTCTAGGATAAATTAAAATGCCTCCATGGACTGCATTCCATAGTCTCAGTGAGCCATTGAAGCAGTGTAATGTAGCCAGAATACATTGTGTTTGCACCTTCCTAGTATGCGACTGTCTACATGGCAAATCTTTGGCCTATTCAGTCCTCTCCATTGCTTCCTCATGGGTTTCTTGCAGCTCAAACTGGAAGGAATGACATGGTCCTGTTTTCCTAGATTAGATCTCTGGACTACACCCTTCTCTGTGTTGCTGTTGAGTCAATGATACCTATCCTGTTTAGTTTTGGTATGTGTAATAGGTGCCCTTCAGGACCCTGTGATTATACAGGCAAAGACAGAAAGCATGGTTGTTCATTATTCAAAGAATATAGAAAAATAAAGGCCTTGCATCTTAAACTTCTTTTTTGCCAGTTGTGTAAGTTCTTCTGAGACCAGCTAACATTATCTGTGGCAAAGAAAACATCCCATTGTGGACCAAGCATGTTGAACCTGTCTCAGTTTTCACTGCTACTCTGGGTAGTGTCCAGCCACTCGTTCAACCTCATTCTCAACTGGATGGAGCTAGATGGGGATATTTCTCAATTTAGGCTCTTCTGGTGTTTCCTCAAGGAGCCTTATGTCTACCATTGTTGCATTTCCTGTGGATTTCCTTCTTTGATTTAATTCCTGGAATCAGGCAAATTAGTATTAATTGGATAACCTGAAGGACAGATGAAGTGTGTATGAGGTAGTAAAAATAAAACTTTCTCTTAATCTACTCATTCTCCACAGTGGCCTTAGAATTCTCTAGTGATTGGGAAATTGCTGCATGGCTGCTTCTGTCAGCATACAGGGGCCAGGCATTCCAAAACGGCATTTTGTGTTAATTTCTTCAGCATCAACTTGATGAGTATGCAATTTAGATGAACTTTCCATATCTGAAAAGAAAGTAGAAACCCTACAAAATGAATGTTTCTTGTATGCTTTCCAGTCACATGTGTGAGAACTGATTCAAGTGCATTGAATTAAGGTTTGAAATTGTTGTGTCTTTGAATTATTGACAGTAATGAGAATAATGGTTTTAAAAATATGTTCTGTTTTCTACTTTTTTTTTTTTAAGTGACCCTGGTGGAGGGATTGAGATGTCAGAGTTCATCCGAGAAGCAACCCCCCCTGTTGGTTGCAGTTCTCGTAATTCTTATGCTGGAGTAGATCCAAACAACCAGGTAGGTATTACAGCTCTTCCAGCTGTTGTTACTGCATCACCACCATAATGTAACTAGGTGGGGGTAGGGGTGGTGACTGGGGCACTAACCCCAAGTGCTGCCCTTGAGGAGGGGGTGGGGAGGAAGGGCAAAAATAGCTGCTGCTGCAGCTGGTGATTGACTGTGCCAGCAGCAAGGTAACAGCAAGTGCTGCACTTATGTGAGGTTTCAGGGCATGGAGCTACCGTGTTTGAGCTCTGGTCACTACCTCTGCTGTTCCCAGTGAGCCATTAAAATAAAAGCCTCAGCACACTTTGGCCTTGTTCTTTGTGGATTTTCTCTTTACTTTGTCATTTTAAATTATTTCTTCAGTGCATTATGGCTTATGATCTAATGTGTTTCTTTCCTTACTACTTCATTAGCTTTTACCATTTCTCACTATGGGGTTTTTGGTTGACTTGATGGTTTGGTTTTTGTTTGTTTGTTTGCTTCCTTTTTTGTTTTTAGTTTGTTTACTTTATCATGTTTTGTTTTGATACTTCCTGCCTAATGTTTGGATGTTAAATTTAACCCTCTTGGTCATTTACATAGTGTTGTTATGGAGAAGCTGTTCTTTAATCTTAGTGAATGCCTGCATTGCTACCTTCGTGTGGCTGTTTCTTGCCATGCTGACTGGATTTTTAATAGCTATTTACTCTTGATGATAGTACTGTGTTGCACTTCAGTCAAGATTGCTAAGAAAATTTGGTGCACCTGGAAAGATGCTAAATTTATTTGCTTCTAGAGCCCCAGTTATGGGTTGTAGCTTATTTGGAAGGGATTATATAAAAATAATTCCTTGGTTTTTAATGTAGCTGCATTACACACTTACGGTATTCCCTGGTAGCTGGAAGTATGCTTCTTTGTTTTAAACCCTCTCCTCCAGTAAATGTCTGTGCTTGCAGGTTTTCTGTATAAGATTGTTTGTATGCTCCTTGTATAATAGAGCTTAGAAGATCGCTTGTTAGTTGTTACTGAGCACAGGGTCATGCTCACCTTATGCCTTAGGCCATATCTGCTGCAGCAGTGATTTCCCTTCAGGTCTGAATCTGACCTGAGGTGCAAGGTAAGTTTGACACACCTGTGCTAAAGTAAAAGGGAGGAGGAAGGGGATTAAGGGATCCCCTTCCTGTCATATTTGGAGTTGATATTTCTCAGTGATGGAAGCTGTAGTATTAAGAAGACATAGATACAGTAAACACCTGACAGGCAGAAGGTAGGGCTGGTTGGCACCTTTAGAGACTAGCTGGGTCAGAGAGGAATGAGCATTTATCCACCTGTGATGAAATAGGTAGGCATCTGAAGAAGTAGGTTTTTGCCTACCGATACTCATGCCTCTCTGAATGAGTTAGTCTCTAAGGTGTCATCCTGCCCTGCCTTCTGCCTGATTTCATACTAACCTCTGCTGACCTATCTGCTCAGTAAACACCTGAATCCTGTTTAAATTATGGCCTAAATGTGGAAGGAAAAAATACTTTTTTCAGTTGCCAGTGCACCAATTCTGCAGGTTCAGCCAAAACACCTTAAGGCTTTACAGAAGAAAACAGCTGACATAGCCATGTGACTTACTTTATCGTACTAAAAAATCTTAAGCTAAAAAAAATGGTGCTTTGGACCATTCTTGTCTTCAGCTGCAAATGTTCCTGCATTGTAATGATAATGGATCTGGTTCTCTGCTACAATGCAATTCTGTGTTGTATAGGGTGAGAAGGTATTTTTAGTAGAGAGAATGACGTATTAGTATTTTTTGTATGAGCCATTGGTAAGACCTCCTTTAGAACATGTTGTACAGTTTAGGTCATCTGGGTTAAAATGAGGAATTCAGACTAAAACAGGTGCAGAGAAGAGGGAATGAAGAATTTGAGAGGAGGTTGATTCACTTGTTTAGTTGAGCAAAACATGTTGAAAAGGGATATGATTATGGTTGAAATACATGGGAGTGCAAGCACAAAAGAGGAAAAAGAACTATTTAAGTTAAGGAATAAAATGAATACTCATACCATGCACACTGGAAATTAAAGAAGCTTTCCTCACACTAGCGGGCTGAAGTTGGAGAGTAGAATTCCAAATGGTAGTAGGGGGGGCAAGAAATCCTATTTAAAGATGGAACGTGAAAAGTTCATGGCAATGATTAAATGACTGGATAGGGGTGATCCTGGACTTGGAAAATAAAGATTGAGGCTTTAATATGAGGCTTCAGGTGTTCAGTTTGTAAGTATATTTTAAGAAGTTTACAGAAAACTTGATTGCTATGACTGGAATGGGACTTCTTGACCTTGCTGATAGTGCCTTATGGGATTCAGTGAGCAAATCTGGACATGGAGACGAAATGAGACAAAGATTTCTAGCAGCAGATTTCTGGTTGAGCTCTGGAGGGTTTTTTTCATTTAAGTTATAAGTTTGCTCCTTGAAGTTTAACTGTTTGGAAGTATGGCTTGTGTAGGCAGATAAGAAAGGCACGCCAGGTAGTTGTGTAAAATCTAAATCAGCTTTGTTCTGTTGTTCATGCCCTTTTCCTTGAGCCTGTCTTATTTCCTGCATTGTTTTATATTACATTTAATCGATGCCCTATTTAAGGGCTTCTGCTGGTTGCCTGTGCAGTCAGGAAGGAATCTTTTCTTCCCATCTACCCTACATTATGCATAATTTAGTCCCTGTTTGTTTCAGAGGAAGGCGGGAAAGACATCGATGGTAGTTGCAGTTAGTGATGGAAGATTGCACAGGGTGCAACCATGCTCCTAGCAGTACAGGTTTCCCTTACTTTATGCTGTATATGCATTCCTGGAAAATGGTGTATAACTTGAATTTGCATAAAGGGAACCCACTTTACAATGTAACAAATAGGGATTCGTTCCAAGACCTTAACCGTACTGACACCCAGACCCATTTCTACTGCTCAGCCCCCCCAAACATGGGGCTACAGGCTCTGGGCAGCTTCAGGAAGGATGGGGAGGGGTGCAGACACAGCCAGGATTGCAGCTTGGCATTAGTGACTGCTGTTGTGCTTTGTGCCCAGCTGCAGCTGTCCCAGGAGCAGCGCCACTGGGCTGCTCTGCACCCCCTGCCCACCTGGCAGCAGGACACACATGGCGTCGCACCGCTCCCAGGGCAGCTGCAGCTCCAGAAGCATGGGCACCAGCTGCCCTGAGCGGTGGGTGCTGTTGCCGGGCAGCTTCATGGCTCACAGTTCCTAGGGCACTGCACTGATGGGGCTGGAATGGACCAGGCTGCAAGGGCCAACGCTGCGGAGGAGATGGGCGCGGAGCTGTCCCTGGGCCGGGGGCTTCGCAGCGGTGCTGCCCTCATGTCACCCCTCGTGTGGAGCTGGCGTAAGGGTGCGGGGAGCCCCCCCTGCACCCCTGGATGAACCATTGGGCTCCAATTGTCCCACCACCCAGCTCAGCCCGCCCCCCCCCAATAATTTTTTCTTCCTCAGCTTATGGCGTCACTCCCACAATGCACTGTACAAAGTAGCTGACTGGGTTTCCACCACACTGATCTCATAAGAGTGAGTTTACCTCAAATATAACAGTTTTTTGGTATAAAAAGGGTCATTGCATAAGAGTGAATTCACACATACAGAACCTGCATAAAGCAAGAGAAACCTGTACTGAGAAGCCCCTTAGGTGTCTGGCTGGTAGATTTTGCTCACATACATTTAGAGTTATATTGATGACCAGATTTAGAGTCAGGAAGGAACTTCCTGCTAGGTCTTATTATAGGTCTTCAGTAGCTTGGGGCAAGATCTACTTCCTGTGTTTTGGACATACTTCACCTTACAATTTCTTGGCCCCTTGCAGTAGCAAAGATATTGGCAGCGTTCTTGGTGTCTCCTTTGCTTCTCCTGTGGCATGTGTAGCTTTTGATGTTCTTTTGTCGTAACAGACTTTACTGTAAAGTTTATTAAAGGTGTTGGGGCAGAGATGGGAGAGCATGGGTAGTTTGGAGTGGATATTATTGTGAACCTTTCTGCGTTTAAAATCTATTAGATACTTGACTGTGATCACAGGGGAGTGGAATTTGATCCATGTAGTACCTCTGGGCATGTCAACACATGCAGCCTCATGCGCTTGCAGCAGCTCAAATAGAAGTGGTGCAAATTTGAGTCGGGACTTTTTGCCTCGGCGCATGTGCGTGACATGCACTTTGGTATGGGGCAAATTGTGCCACTTGGGGTGAAATAACCGTGCCTGGCTCCTCCCAGATACGCAGCCAGGGGGAGCTGGAGCCCAGGGCCAGCACCTGTGCTGTCCCTAGCAGGATAAAAAACTTCCCTGTCCTGGCCCTATCAGTACAAGAAGCCACCCTGGCAAGTAGCTCAGGGCGACTCACTCTCAGGAGCTTCTGGGGCCGAGCCAATTGGTACCTGGGGACGCTACCCCTTGTGCCAGCTAGACTTCTGAAGCAGCCCTGAGAGTTCCCTGCACCCTCTACCCACTGCAGCAGTCTGGCAGTGGGGGCTGCTGCCTGGCTGTGACCTGCTGTGCCCCTGCCAGATCCAGATGGGGACTGCACAGCTAGGAGAGGCATCTGCCCCTCTGGGCCAGCTACCAGTGGGCTGTGGCTGCAGAGTTGGCCTTTGTGTGGCACTACTGCCATGTGTGACCCTGTCTGGCCATCTGGGCAGCTATCACCCGGAAGATGTTCCAGGTGTGGTGGCCTCCTTTGAGCTGTCAAAGCATGTCATCCTGGCCCCAGTTGGCCAGGAGGTCAGCCATGATCAGCTGAGTCCAAGGTGCCAGCTCTGAGCAGGCAGGGTCCTGCCACTGGCCTCCCTAGCAGGAACTGTGGTGTTCCCTATTTGAAAACTGAAAAATTCCCGATTTAAAAAAAAAAAATCCCAAAGTCACTCTGTAAAATACCTCAAAATCCATGTTCCTCTACAAGTAAAACAAGAGATAGGGGCAGGTTGGGCAATGTATTATTGATATATCTACAGTGTTAAAGCAATTTGGAAGGCTACCAGTTTCTCTAGCCTAATAAGTGAATTCTAAATACATGTTTTGCTGCCCCCCCAGGGGCTACAGCCCCCCAACAGGGGGCCAAATGGCCCCTGCAGGGGCTACCACCCCCCCCTGCAGGGCCCACATGCCCCACTCCTGCTTGCTCCCCCAGCCCCCTGGATTGCTGCCCCACCTGGCCCCATCCCCTGCCGGCTCCCGCAGCCCCCCCCATGGCTGCCCTACCTGCCCCGCCCCCACTTTCACCCCTAGCCCCCTCGATGGCTGCTCCCCCCAATAACACTTTAAAAAAAAGAAGGAAAAAAAAAGGGAAAAAAGCCTCTACTCACCCCAAGAGCAGGGGCTCTGGGGCTTCCTGGCAGAGCCCCCCCCCCCCCCCCCCCCCCCCCCCCACATAACACAGGACAGTGGGGGGCAGCAGGGCCTGGGATGGGGCTGCTGGGGCTGTCACTCTGCCCCGTGCTGTGCAGGGTGGGCCCAGTGATCGGAACTGCTGGTAAGTCCTGAGGCTTTTTTTTTTTTTTTTTTTTTTAATTTCGGGGGGGGGGGGGATGGGGCCGGGTAGGGCTGTGATGGGGGGGCTTGGGGAGCAGGCAGGGATTCAGGGGGGGGATGGGGCATTTGAGATGCTGCAAGAGGCACGTGTGGGCTCGTCTGGATGCACCGTCTGTGTCTTGTGCCCAAAATAAGGTTGCTAAGACATAGTTTAAAGGTCTGACCAGGTATCTAGAATCCATTTTACTTATTTTGCCTTGCCTTATGGGAGCATGCATGGTGGAGTTGGTGAACCAAATTTGGGCTTATTTGAGCAAGGGATTTCTGAGAGAGTGCTCCCACAAACCATTTCATAAAGTCAGTCTACCTGTGTTTTCTCTACCTACTTGGGATGGTCCTCTTACTAATATCAGTTGTCTGGCATTTGAGTCAGCTAATGTCTGACACCTGTAGCCTATTTGGAGAAGCTGTATTGAAAATTGGTAAGGGGAGAATTAGGGTCTCTTGGTTAGTTGCTGGCAGCAACTCATGCAGCCAAACAAATTACAGCACTTATGTGCAGAAAAACTAACCAAGAACATTTCCGAACAGTCAGTTTACTTATGACATGGGTACCTGTAGGTGTATAATTTGACCATTGAACCTGACCTAGATGCTCTAAATTTGAAGTAGCTTTGTCAAAAATCCGAGCAATAACTGTAGGCTTAGTGTGCAATTCACCTGTCAAATATGCTTTTATTTGGGGTGGGATGGGGGTCCAGAATGTATTCTTAGTATAGCAGATCATTCAGAAGATATTTAAGGTATTTTTTCTAAAGAACACAAATGACATATGCAATAGTTTTTTCTGGGAGAAGGGTTGAGGTGAAGGGATTAAGGGGATGGGTTGGTTGAAGAGGTTTAGGGCAGCTGTGGCTGGGGAGTGGGTGGCCTATGGCCAGAAGAGAGGCTGATTCAAAGCTCTGTAGAAATGAGGATTTCTGGATTCCTCCAGGTACATGTTCAGGTCTTTCCCTGTAAGCTCTCACTGGGAGATCCTGAACCCTCCAGTAAGAAAGCCCCCTCCCCTTCCCCCCCCCCCCCCCCCCCCGATTGCCTTGTATCACAGTTAAACTCTGTCAGGCTCCTTCAACTAATTCTTCCACTTTTCAGTGAAGATGCATTTAACACAATGAATTCAGCTGGTGTGCGTAACGATAATTCCTAGGGAGCTTTGCCAGCTCCTGGAGAACAGAGAGAAGCTTGTGCATCCACGTAATTCCTGATTTTTCAGAGATTTGAGTGTCACTGAACTTGCCATTCTAGAAGGGCACAAAAGACCGCCAGCCAGTCTTATTGTGGTTTGGTGGTGATGCTTTGTTTGATTCTTTCCATCTGTTCCTCAGTGTTAAAGTTTGACTGCCTACCCCTGGTAGTTTCCTTTTCAAAGCAGTACATCTTGTGTAAGCATTTGCACAATTCTGTTCAAGTGAATTCCTGTGCTTATTTTTTCCCCAACCAAAGTTGCTACAGTAGCTTTTTTACTTGAAATATCAAAAAATCGACGTATATTTGAGCTTTCTTTCCTTTAGTGCTGAGTGAAAAGGCAAATCTTTTGTGTTTGTGTAGAGTTTTTAACAAAACCAATAAAAGGTCAGCTTCAACCACATTAATTATTTAAGATAGTATATTATGTACCTTCTTGCAAATTTTATGTAAAGTGATATTTCAGATCTTACGGTTGAAAGAGTACATTCTGAAATCAAATATTAGTTTAAATGTTTCAGAATAGGCAACTATATCTGGTTTTCTTCAGATCCTGACCAAATCTTGATAGTTTAAATAGGGTAACAAATACCAAATAAAGACATAGATATATATTGGCTTTGTTCAATTATTTTCAACATTGAATTATTGGATTTCTTCCAGTTGATAGGTGGGCAATTAACAGGGCAGTCTAAAATAAGTATGTGGAAAGAAAGTAACAAACTGCATGAGCTGGGTGTTGAATAAAAGATTGTATTCTGCAACATCTACTAAACACAAACATAATTTTAAGTTGGCTAACTGGACTCTTTCTGTGTCTCGGGTGGTGGGTTTTGTTTTTCCAGGACTAAAAAGCAGCTGTTTAATTTCTATCCCCCTTCCCTCTCCTTTTAAGTTATTTGCATGAAGGTTGACATCAGGTAATAGGGAATGGAGGCAAGCACAAGAACAGCTTGTAGGTTGGCAGGCTAATCAAATAATAGGTGCCTTTGATTAGTATACAACCAAACACGAGTGTGCTGTTGGTCTGTTGAAAGAGGGAGAGATCGCAGTCATTCCACAACTGCAGTTTACTTTTCAGCCTTGCTAAAATAGTTATTAATGGGCAACCTGTTGGGGTTTACTTCCATACTGAATGACTTTAATGGGAAACTGCCAGATTAAAAGTTTGCACATTTAAAATATCATAATTTATGCACTCAGTGGGAATATATAAAATAATACCACTTAGTGATGACTGTAACTGAATGAACAAGCTGTCTTGTTATTCTTGTTTACAGAAGAAAATGTTAAAAGCGCAAAGGGCTCTTGTGCATTTCCCCTGGAATTGTCAGCTTCTATTAAATGTCCTATTTATGCCTTTGAAAATCTCCCTGATATGTCCAGGTAATACATGTAATACATGCATTATAGCAGTATGAAAAGGCACTTTTTTAATGCCCTGTTTCTAGATTGGATCTGGATTGTCTCGTCTTGGAACAGCAGCAACCATGAAAGGTAAGATTGTGGCCACTTTGAAGATTGTCCTGCAGTAGCATTTTCAAGTCAGTGTGTTGCTATCAGTGTGGTGACTTCAGATCTTTATATTACCTTACCTGTCAGCCTGCTGTTGTCAAAAAAAGTTAATAGTGGCTTACAGTAAAAGACAAAAAAGAACAAAACATTGAAATAACTTGTATAAGATGTAGGGGTGCACTGATTGAGAATTTTGGGGTCAATACTGATAGCCAGTATTTAAGGAGGCATATTGGCCAATACTGATCTGATATCCAATATAGTTGCTACCATCAGGTGGTAAGTCCTGTGTGGTGAAAAGGGGAGGGGGGAAGGAAGAGGTGTGTTGGAATTACAAATGCAGAAAAGAGAGATGTAGATATGTGTATGTATCTGTTTGTGTCTGTCTGTCTGTCTATCAGTATATTTTAAATATTGAGAGAGGAAAACATGTAAATCTTTTTTTCCTTGTTTCCCCAAAACAGCTTGTACTTATACATGTGGAACAGGGGGTCTGACTAAAGTACATTTCCCCTTCCCCTCCTCAATTGGTCACCTCCAGCAATTAAAGGGAGAGGAAGTATTGTGCTGTATAGCCACTTTAAATGGCTTTTAGCGAGAGAAATGGGTTTTCAGTATGTGAAATGGCAGGTGGCTTCCTTAAGTATACAACATTTATAATATAAATAATAGGGATGCACTGATAAAGATTTTTTGGGCCGATATTGGTGGCCGATTATTAACCAGCCATACCAGCCAAAACAGATCCAATTGCAGATATGCAGCCCTGCAGCTTGGAGAACAGTGTCCGGCTGGTAAGTCTGTTGTGGGGGGAAGGGGCATGGGAGGGCAGATCAAGGTCCTTGTGGTGAGGGAGGGAGTGGGGTAGAGGCTGCACAGTCAGGGTGTTGTAGGGCATGGGACAGAGCCATGGCTTGTCCGAGGGCCACAGGGAGATGTTCCCATCGTAGCATGCGACCCTGGGGAAGGTATGGCGGTGGAGGGGCACATGCCCCTCAGGTCTGTGCGCGGAGGGAGGGCTGCTGCTGCATGCTCACGGCTGAGGGCTGTACCGGGCTCTTCCTGGAGTGGGGGCTGGGCCCAGGCTGCACTCTACTCTTTTGGTAGGTGCCAGCAGCCCTGGAAGGGGAGCCTATGGTGTGGGCTATGTTCACCCCAAAATTCACAATAGCCCCCACTCCCAGCACCATCGCTGCCCGCCCCACCCACCCTGAGTGCAGCCCTGGCCCAGCCCACTCCAGGAACAGCCTGGTGCAGCCTTTGGCCACGAGCGCACAGTAGACAGCCCACCCTCACCTTGCACACAGATTTGGGGGGCATGTGCCCCCCATGCCTCCCCCAGGGTTGTGCACTGTGGCGGGAGCCACTTCCCCTCTGTCGTCCTCCCCCCTTTCTCCCCCCCCCCCTTCTGGACAAACTGTGGCTCTGTCCCGTGCCCCACCCCATTCTGGCTAGGTGGTGTCTGCCCCTGCCCCAGCCACACTTCCTCCCTCCCTTAATCTGCCCCCTTCTCTTCCCTTCCCTTCCCCCCCCACAGACTTACTGGACAGATGCTGGTCTCCAAGCTGCTGGGCTGCATTCATGGCCGCACATGTGCTGTGGCTGTGCGCATGCATGTGGCATTTATTGACGACAGTATTGGCCACATCAGTAAGAAAAAAAAAAGAAAAAAGCTGATTGCTGATAATGTCAATTTTTTTTTTGTATTGGTACACCTCTAATTAATAAGGGGGTCCAAAGAGGAAAGCCAACTATATTAGAGTTTTGTCCCCTGTCCTGTTTTATTTACTGTTCTAGATCTTTGGTTATGTAAACTGTGGGAAAATCTGACAGACTAGTATCACTGCTCTGAATACAACCTTTTCAATGATCTTTATTAACTATAAGCTTATCTGTAGTGAGGCTTTTAACAACTGTTGTCATTAATCTCTGAACAGAGGAGCTGTGCAGTTCTGGTAACTGTGACTTATGTCAGTCTAAGTCATATTTTCTACCAGTGCACCATAGTCGTTCTTTACTCCAGTGGCTAACAAATCTCAGTATAAACAAGTCTTCAGGAAAGTTTTAGCACATTTTCTGCTTTTTTCATTGATCTGAAAGTTGCTTTTCAAAATAAGTAGTGTTTCTTCTTATAGTTCTTATAAAAAAGCACAGTTTACTGCCAATCAGAGTGTAGGTTTTGAATCTTACGGCAGGGGTGTCAAATTTATTTAGCTTGTTGGCTAAAAGGGGGCAAGGGGCCAGTCTGCAGGCCAGATCAAGTCCACAGGCTGGCCTCGCATGCCAGATCCAGGTGCTGGTTTGGTTCAGGTGCTGCATGCAGCATGTGCCCTGGACTGGCCATGCGCACTGGGGTTATGGTGGCTCCAACCCCAGCCCTGTGCACCCTATGCGGTATGCACTAGTGCTCCCCCCGCCCTTCCCCTGGCACTGTGAACAGCAAGCAGTGCATGGTACTGGTTTAGGGTGTGCGTTACACTCACTGTTCAGGGCCAGTCTGCAGTTCATGCTGCCTTTTGGCACTCACTCCAGACTAGCCCTGTGCACTGGATTTGGTATGGGTGGTCTGTCTGTAGGCTCAAGCTGGGTGGACCCCAGATCCAGTGTGCAGGGCCAGTCTGATGCAGGTACCGTATTGAGCACACCTTGCAGATTGGCCCTGCCCTGTCTTATGGTATCACAAAGCATGTTGATTAGAAAGAATAGCTTTACAATGCAATTTTACCTCACTAGATTTACCAAGTTACTATTGAGCACTAATATACTACTATTTTGTGTATTAAGGAGATACTGACACTGCGAAGACTTCTGATGATATCAGTTTAAGTCTTGGCCAGAGTTCTAGCCTGTGTAAAGAAGGAAGTGAAGAACAAGGTGAGACTTGTTATCACTTTTTAGACTGCCATTGTGGTCTGTGCTTGCTAAACAAGGGTAATAAATCATGCCATTGCCACATTAGTAAAAGTAAATTATGTTTTAATAGTTTGTTACATTACTGGAGGGTTATTCTTAGAATAGTTCTGAGAACTTCATAATTTTTTTTCATTCCTGTTAAATAATATTAATAAATAAAATATAGTATCTTTCATTCCATCTACAAATTAAATGACATCTTGGATTCTTTTCTATATGTATGTATATGTGCATGCACAGACGCTTTAATTCCTGTAAACCACTTTGATGGATAATGCACATATTCACCCTTTGGATGCATACTCTATGTTCCAACATCCTCCAAAGGGTGTTGATCATTCACTATATTTTCTGCTGTTCCCTTTCTTCTCAAAAACTCTTGCAGGCTTTGTGTTTACTTCAGACTGCAGCATAACATCGAGATGCACGATTTGTCTTTTAAACAAGCTATCTCAGTTACAATATCATGGGGGACAGTGGACTAATTAACTACTTTGCTTACTTACCAGAGGAACTTACCCCCTTATACTGTCTTCCACAGATTAAATAAGCATGTGCAGGAGTTCTGGTGCTCTAATGGCTAGCTTCTTGTGCTTGGATGCAGTCTACAATATAGACACTATATGTGTTCAATTTGTAAGACTTGAGTATCTCATATTCTGGGAAAACAGTTTGCGGTAACCTGGTAAACAGTATCTGTGAAATGACTTGCCACAGACCTGTTTTATACTTGATTTAAATGATGTTATAAAATAAGTTGTAAAATAAATCTGTGTGACCTGCTGACTTAAACATTTCCAAATGTGTACTTATGCAGATTTGGCAGCTGATCGGAAGCTTTTTCGTCTGATGTCCAATGACTCCTTTGTCTCCATCCAGCCCTCGTTATCTTCTGGACAGGATTTGCTAAGGGAAAATAGTGACAAAGTGTGCCTCTCAAACAACCATCATTTGGATCAGTCCATGTCTAATGCAAGTGATACAGAAGTGGCTTCTCTTGTACCTTTACATTCACACTCCTATAATAGAAAAGATCATAGACCACGGGGTGTGCCAAGGACCTCTAGCTCTGCTGTTGCTTTTCCAGACGCTTCTCTAAACGACTTCCCTCTTTATCAGCAAAGACGAGGGCTAGATCCAGTCAGTGAGTTAGAAGCTTCCAAACCTCATTCTGGATCCAAAGAATCCTTAGTTGAGAACTCTTGTATACCAGGAGTCTTTCAGTTGGATGACGTTTTGAAAAGTAGCAGTCCGCAGCAAGCGGCCAAGAATGGAAAGAGTAAATCCTTGAAAACAGACAAAAGTGTAGACAGTCTGAGAAGCCTGAGCACTAGAAGCAGTGGTTCAACAGAAAGCTACTGTAGTGGAACTGATCGTGATACTAACAGTACTGTTAGCAGCTACAAAAGTGAGCAGACTAGCTCAACTCATATAGAAAGTGTGTTGTCAGAGCATGAGGAAGAGTGTCCTAGAGAAGAGAACGGCATCAAGAAAAAGGACTGTTGTGTTGATTCGGAGGATGATAGTAGCTCTGCTACTGACAAAAGGACTAGTAGCGAAAGGACAGCTGTGGAAGTGAGCACTAATAGTGGTGTTCAGGAGGCAAACGGTTCTAACACATCTGATGAGATGCACAGTCAAAGGGGTCTTAGTGCCTCTGCTTCAGAAGAGGCCAATAAGAACCCACATGCCAATGAACTGACTACACAAGTAGAAAAGCCCCCTGGAAAAGCTACTGAAAAAAAAGATGAGCAGTCTGAAAAACTAGCTGTCTTGGTAGGCTCGAGAACTTGTAAAGAAATAGGTGGGAAACAAAAGGAAGGAGATGTACGACCCAAATCATCTAGTTTAATTCACCGGACAACCTCTACTCATAAATCCAGCAGGAGAAGGACAGGAAAAAAGCGGGCTAGTAGTTTTGACTCAAGTCGGCATAGGGAATATGTTTCCTTTCGAGGTGTATCTGGTACTAAACCCCACAGTGCTGTATTTTGTCATGATGAGGACTCGAGTGATCAAAGTGACTTGAGTAGGACCTCAAGCATGCAATCAGCCCACCAGTTCAGCAGTGATAGCTCTTCCAGCACCACCTCCCATTCATGTCAGTCTCCTGAGGGAAAATACAGTGCTCTAAAGACCAAATACATTGCTAAAGAACGGGGAAGCACAGACTCTGAAAACACACACAAAGCTCACTTAGGGCCTGAAGGAATTAGCAAAAAACGTTCAACACGTCGGACTTCTGGCACAAACAGTGCCAAGAACCGTGCCAGAGTATTAAGCCTGGACAGTAGTACTGTGGCCTGTTTAAATGACCCAAATAGCTTGATGGCACCAGGTAACATAAAACAGTTAACCACTTCAAAATCAGATTTGGAAGCCAAAGAGGGAGAGGTGCTAGATGAGCTATCTCTTTTGGGAAGGGCTTCACATCTTGAGTCAGTCACTCGATCTAGGAATAGCTTACCAAGCCAGGCTACATTCCCTGAAGGGGAAGAGCAAGAACCAGCAAGTGGAGGTAAGTAACCAACCTAGTGGTTTAATGTTATGAGATTTTGCTGCTGAAATTGTATTCATGATTAGTTTGTCTTTGACTTGTAGCCTAAATAATGCTTCTGACATCTTCATCTTGTTTGAGTTTAACTGGACAAAAAGGAAAGCCATTCTATGGAGGTCCTTTGTTTTACAAGAAACAAAAGTTTTAGGGGATTAAGTGCAAGGACCCATCACAATCTAATTGTAAAATATTGAGGTCCACTATTGACATTTCTTACTTTAACAAGAGCTGTGCGTTTGAGTTGCACTGTTTTGACTGAGGATTAACCTGCTTCATTTTATCTGGCAGGGCAGAATCCTATATAAAATTGTGTATTTTTAATTGTGCAGTTTTTTGTACTACTGTACCTGTTATTTGGAATTGTGTAGCACGACTTGACATTGCACTAAAATATCTACTATTGTGTTTTGATCTGCTTTTTCACATGACAGTCTAAACTAAATTCTCCTAGGAATTTGATTGATTTTGCTTCAGCCTTGTCATTGTTACTGAGTTGGCTGCATATAGCTGTTTACATCAGGATTAGTATTCTTTATATTTTCTTCATTATGAGAACACACAGTCCTTCCTGTACCAGTGAGAAGAATGTGGCTGCCTATTGCTGCTAAAATAATTGTTTGGCTTACTGCAAGTTGGCATGACAATAGGGTATAAACTTTGAATTATTTGTTGCAGTGGGAACAAGCATAGGGGTTGCTACTGAATTTGTGCATGGGGTGAAGGTTGACTGTGGGCTCAGGGCCAGGGTCTGCATTGGCCTCTTCCCAGTGGGGGAGAAGGAGGTGGGGGCTGGACCGGGGCTGTGGGCAGAGGTGTTGCTGGGAGGAGGGGCTATGTGGTGGGCTATAGCCACTGCAAAATTCGCCATAGCCCCCCTGCCCACCCCGAGTGCAGCCCTGGCCTAGCCTCCACTGGGAATAGGCCAGTGCAGCCCCTGGTCCACAGCGTGCAGCCCACCTCTGCTCCGTGCACAAATCCAGGGGGTACATGCCCCCATGCCTACCCTGGAGATTCATGCAGCAGCAGGGAGCTGCCCCCAAACAAACAAGCTGCTTGTGGCTATGTCCCATGCCTTACCCTGTTGGGCAGCACCTGCCCCTGCCCCATTCCCTCCCTCACCATGGGGGCCTTGATCTGCCCCTCCCATGCCCCTTCCCACAGACTTACTGACTGGATGCTGCTCTCCATGTCAGCTACTGGATCATTGTCGCCTACTTTTATCAGTATCAGTTGATCATGTGGTTCAGCTTCTGGACTTTCATTGGTTAATTCAACAAGCTGATTGTCTTTAAACTGGAAAGATTATGCTTGTGGAAAAAAGTGGGTCCTGAAGTAAAAATGTTCAGGTCCTTCCCTAGTTAATTGTTTCTGCCAGTGTCTAGGTTCCCTTTAATTTTGATTTAATATCTGAAATGTTTATCTTGTTACAATCAAGAAAACTATAATAGTGTGTGTATATGAATAGAAGACTGTATAAATATTTTGAAGAAATTGCAATTGAGTTTAGAGCAAATATTTAATTTCCTTGAATAGTAAAATGTAGTTTAATCCTTCATCTTGAAAAGAGTAATTTTACTGAGCTGGGAAGACAAGATACAGCTAATAATATTCCCTTACTGCCTTTGGTTTGAGCTTTATTTTTTAAATGCATTTAATTTCTGAAAAAATAACTATAGAAGTGATGTTTGTAGACTCCCAGTTGATTATTGATCAAACTTGATTGACTTTAAGATGTGAAGGTTCTTTTTGAACTGTCTAGTCTGCCTGTTACCACTGGTAACATTTTGCAAATTGATTTTAGTTGGACATCATTAAAATATAACCCAGAAAAGCATTTATCTTGCTAATTCTGCAAAATCAACACTGATGGAAACATAAGGATTCAGAGCAATGCGAATCTGAAGCTAAGCAGAAATCAGGGCAGAGTGGCGCCTTAAAGACTAACTTGTTTAGAAAAACATAAGCTCCCACATCTTAAACCAGGGTAGGCAAAATATGGCCCGTGAGCTCGATGCAGCCTGCTAACTGACTGGATGCAGCCTGCAGCTTCCCCCATGGTGCTGCATGTAGGGCTAAGCTCCATCTGCTCCTGCTGGGACAGCCCATGCTGCACTCTTATTGGCCCAGGCCCTGATGCAGCTTCTGGCAGGGATGTTTCTAGTGCGGCTGCAACTAGACAGATGCTTTTCTGCTCCCCTCCTCTTCAGTGGAAGCTTCCCCCGCTACTCACCAGGAGCGGTGCAGCAGGAGGAGCCACCTCTGGAGGCAAGGGGAGCAGAGCAGCATGTGGGCAGCTGCAGCCACACTGGGAACAGCCCCACCAGAAGCTGTGCATGCTGGCTGGGGCCCAGGCTGCCTGGGCTGTTCTGTTCCCATTATCTCCAGCTCCTGGCTATCTTCCACGTGCTCTGCCTGCCAGGTGCAATGAGCAGCTACCTGTGGGTGGGTGGACGGAAAGCAGCTGGGAGCCCAGCTGAAGCTTCCCCCTGCCTGCCCACCTGGGGTGGTGTGATGGGGCAGGAGCAGCAGCGATAGCCACAGCCGCAGCTGGAGGTACAGGGAGCAGAACAGCCCCGCTGGCCTGGGCTCTGACCAGCTTCACACAGGTTCTGGTGGGGCCATTCCCAGTGCAGCTGCAGCCAGCTGGGTGCTCCCCTCGCCTCCCGGTGACCATGTGAGCCAGGTCATCTGCAGCTACATTGGGAACAGTCCCGCCAGAAGCTGTGCGCTGGCTGAGGCCAACAGTTATGCGCAGGAGCACAGCACGAGCTGCCTTTCGTGGGGCTTGGTCCTATGGAGACCACTGTGGGGGTAGCCATGGAACAGGCAAGCCCTGCTGCATGTGCTACCTACTTCCCTCTCCCTTCCCTCACCCCCCCCACTGGCTCCTAGGCAGTCCTCCCCCTGGCCTCTCTTCACATGTGCACGTGCCCCTTCCTCCCACTGCCATACCTAGGACAGGGTGTGCAGGGAGTGGACCATGCCTATCCCACTCTGGAACACTGTTCTCCACTCATCCAAAGTCCCATAGGGCATTTTGGTGAGCTGTTGGGGGGGGGAGGGGGGGAGGGGGTTGCTGACCCAGCCCATGATGGTTCATCAAAATGCCCTATGTAGCTCTTGGGCCCAAATAATTGCCCACCCCTAGACTACAGCCTGCTTCATCATAGCATCTGATGAAGTAGGCTGTAGTCTGTGAAAGCTTATGCCTTTCTGAATGAGTTGGTTTTTAAGGTGCCACTCTGCCCTGCCTTCTGCCTGATTAAAGCATAGTAAGAACATACTTGTCAGTGTAGAAATAAGCATCTTTGACTTGGTATGCCTACTGGAAGCAGAACTGATTAATAAACTGGGTTTCTGTATGTAGTTGCTGTTCTGCTTAGTAATTGCTCGTTCTTGACAAAACTATTTAATTTTCATTTCAGTTTTGCCTGTGCTAATGACAGCCATTTAGAATGTTTCCTAATGGGCAAGAAATGACAGATATATAATATATTATCTCACTTGGCACATTGAACTTGCCAGGATTTTTGCATGTATGCTAATTGTCTTTATTTTGTGGAAGGGGTAGTGGATTAAGAGGAGAAATAGGTTGCCAACTGGAAGGCCCTCTTATAAAGAGGGTGCACACACACAAGAAAATAATTTTATATAAAATCTTACAGTTGCTGTGTACTGCATGTGAGCTAGGTAAATTATTCAGTTAGACAGTTTGAAGAGAAGAGCAAATTCGCATGGTGGGGCAGATGATTAGATTTCAAGTTTTATATTTGTAGGTATGGAGACCCAGCTGCCTAGTCTACTTAACTGGTAATTCCAAATAGGACTGTGAAGGGCATTGTGCTACAATGCATTTGACCCAGGCCGTAGATGGAAATGTTAGTTCTTTATGGCCCTCATTATGCCATCTGGGCCAGCCTTCCATCTCCACCCACCTAGTCAGCTGTTATTATGTCTTCCTTGAATTCAGATTTTTGTCCTTCTGCGCTCTTCTTCCTTTACCTACCTGTCACATTCAGTTAACTGCAGCCCTGGGATGGTTTCATCAACATTTCTGCATCAACCACACAACTTCTGTTTGATCTATATAGCTTGTCTTTTAGAAAGACATCTAGTCTTGATTTAAAGATTCAGAGTGATGGCGAATCCACCATATTCTTAGGTAATTATTTCAGTTGTTAATTATCTGAAATGTTAAAAAAAAGAAAAAGAAAAAAAAAAAGTCCCTTTAGTTCTAGTCTGGATCCACCTAGCTTCAGCTTCTGACTATTAGGTCTCATTTTGATCTTACTTTTCTTGAATGAGAGTCTTCTTCTTTCAGAAATGTCTTATCCTTTTGAAACACATTAACCTCTCTTTACGTGTACTAAGTAGACTGATTTGCTTTAATCTGACACCAGAAAGCATATTTTCAAGTCTTCAAATCACTCTTGTAGTCTCCTGAATCATTCCAGTCTGTGAGCATCCTTTCTGAACTATGGACACCAGAACTGGATTTCTGTGTTGGTCTTACTAATGCAGAGGTTATATGCCATCATTGTTTACACATCCAGACATTGCATTAACCTTTTTCTGCTACAGCATTGCATTTGAAGCTCATGTCCATTTAGTTATTTCCTGTGACTCCCATCTTTTCCAGAGTAACTGCTTTCCAGGATGTATTCCCTCATCTTGTGTGATATATGCTGTTTGTTATTAGATGTGCAAGTTTGTATTTGGTTATATTTAGAACAAATGTTATATTCTGATGAGCATATTTTATAGGGGTGGGCAATTATTTTGGGTGGAGGGCCGCTTACTGAGTTTTGGCAAGCCATTGAGGGCCGCATGACAGGCAAACAGGGGCAGATTAATATTAATTTGCTAAATTTTTTAGGGGCCTGGCAGACTGCATCTGGCCTGTGGGCTGTATTTTGCCCTCCCCTGATGTAGTGATCTGGATATGCTCTACTTGTCCCCTTTATTATTTGACAATCTTTCAACTTTAGTTATCTGCAGATTTTATTATCAATGACTTTGTCAATGAACTGGAAGCAGATTAAAGTTACTGAATAGTGTGGGACTGAGAATATATAGGTATTTAGCTAGGTTCCACAAATACCTAATTGAATTAATATAGCTAATAACAGTTTGTTGACTCACCAGTTATTTAATCAGTTTCACAGACCTTGCCCTATCTGGAACCTATTCAGCAAGGCCCACTGATGGCATTGCAGATTGAACCCAGGTGGCCAGACTAGGATCTGTGATAAGGAACTTCTTTGGTTGTAATGTTGACCTCCACTCATCATACTAGAGGGTCTCTGCCATGCAGTCTTGGTACACGTGGGTGTCAGGATAGTAGACATGCAGCAGGTTGATTTAAGAGATCGTTGTACAGCGGCAGGTTTGGATTGATATAGATCTTCTCTAATTGCTTGCTAGTTGCAACTTGCTATCGCATATGAGGAGGAGCAGTGTTGCTCAGGACTCGGAGCCATGGTAGAAGGGTTAGTTGAAGAGTTTCTAAGATGATGCACATAATCTAATGTTGCTGCTCATAGAGTTTGGTTTGTGATGACCAGTTCCAGACTGGTGCACAGTACTCTGCCACATAGTACAAGATGGCAAGAGCTGACATCCTTAGGTCCGAGGCTCTTGCACCCCACGATGACCCTGCCATCTTGTTAAAGAGGTTGTTGCATGTCTTAACTTTCATTGCTGTCTTTTTCAAGTGTTCATGGTAGCTCAGTGTTCGGTCTAGTGTCACATCCAGGTAGACAGGTTGTGCTTTGTGCCTCAGTCTCTGACCATTCAGGTAGATGTTCAGCTCCTGGGCAGCATTGGCATTGTGTAGGTGGAAAATGCTGGAAATTGTCTTACTGATGCTTGGCTGGAGGTGCCAAGTCTTGCAGTAGTCAATGTGCTTTCCAGCATCACTGTTCAGAGTGTGTTTTATATCCGAGAAAGTCCGGGCCTGGAATCCACATAAATGTTGTCGGCATAGTTAAATTTCCACAACTGGGTTTGTGGCAGTTCATTGGTGTAGAGGTTGTACAAGGTCAGAGCAAGCACAGATTCCTGAGGCAGTCTGTTGGTCTGTCTTCTCCAAGTACTTGTTGTCTTACCGATGTATACCCTGAACTGTCTATTGCGAAGGAGCAGTTTGACAATGTCATTCACCCATGCAGGTATGACTCTTGCTATATTTACAAGCAGACCAGTGTGCCAAAGAGTATCATACATTGCTGCGAGGTCGAGGATAACAGTGCCTGTCTTGAAGGTCCTTTGAAAACCGTTTTCAATGAATGTTGTTAGTGCAAGTACTTGGTCACACATACTTCGACCTTGTTGGAAACCTGCTTGATCAATACTTAGGATCTTCTCCGTCTCTGAGAGCATGCACTGTAGAATCAGGTGCTCCAGGACTTTAAAACAGACAAACAGCAGTGATATCAGGCAGTAGCTTGACACCTGGGCTAGATCTTTTCTAAGTTTTGGGAGGCCAGTAACTTTTTACATGCTCCAGATCTTCGGCCGTGTTCCCTGGCCATGTGACCCTTGTAAAGAATTGAAGCGTGTGGGCTGAGATGCTTCAGGAACTCAGGGGAGATGTCAGCCTGGGACAGTACCAGAGTTGCTGTCCAAAACCGTGTTAAGGTGAAGAACTGTGAAGGGTTCTGGATAGGTTCTGGTTTGGTACATCTGGTGGAAAGTTCTCCATTTTGTTTTTGGAGGTGGCTTTTTACTCCCTTTTCCAGCAGTGCTCTGCTGTGTGAAGTAGGTGACTGGGTACTTGTTTGGGCACCATGGGAGGATGACTCAATATTGATGGCTGATGAGCTGCTCCAAGATGATGAAGTAGACTCCAACACCTCCAGCTGGAATGGGTGAAGTCTAGCTTGGTCGTTTCCTCCCATCTAGCTTGATGAGCTGCTTCCAATGATTTGGTCAAGTGGTCGGCCACGTCTGGGTCACCAGATGACTCGTACTGCTTTAGCAGTGTGGCACATTCTGAGTTGAGGCAGGGAGTACAGACTGGGCAGCAGCCACGTGTAATGGCCCCATGAGCTGCTTTATAAATGGCACTGCAGAGACTTCTATAGGCCTCCTCCACTGGAATACTTCGGGTTGGTATTGTCATGATGCTTTGTTCCAGTGCCTTGCTGTACTTCTCCCAGTTGGCCTTCCTAGTTGGAAGTTCAACCATTTCTTAGCACTTTTGACGATTGGGAACCAAAGCCCAGTGTGGACCAGTGACGGCCTGTGCTGACTGGGCAAGAAGTCATCAAAGTCCTGGCAAGATGCAAGGGACTGTGAGGCCCAGTTTGCAAGTTGTTCACTGTTCGCATCCACATCTGTGTAGCCCCAGTCCATGTGCTGGCTGTTAAAGTCTCCAACATAGATGGCTAGATGAAATGGAGTCTGCAGAACTTGTTGGTCCCAGTTGATTTGGGAGGCTTGTAGATGTTTGCAACCTGAAAACCACCAACCTGGATGACATCACAGAGATCAGTGGATATCAACTGTACTATGTCTGTGATGTCAGACTGAACATTTGTGGCTCAGCCATGCTTTGGATGTGGAACGTAAGACAGCAAGTCAAAGTCTCCGATTTTGTAGCATTTGGCTTCAGCAGGTGGAATGTGTGTCTCCTGTAGGCACTCAGTGTTGACAGCATGTCAGTGATCAGGAACACTGATTAGTCTTTGTTTGGCAACTGACCGCCCCCTGCGTTAAGATGCGAGATTGATAGTGCAGGCCCAATGGCACGAATACCATTGGATTGCACAACGTCTGGGTGGTTGGTGGCAGTAACAGAGATTCCTCAGAATTTTTAGAATTCAGTTTGCTAGGAGGATCATTAGTTTCCCTGGTGTGGACCAGATATTGATAGTTGGCGTGATGTGAATGCTGATCCACTGCCAATCGCAATTACATAGAACTGCAATTTCATATGAAATTATATCAAGTTTATTTTAGGACCTTTTTCCCCATAAAACCATGTTCATTGCTACTAGTTCTGTTTTAATACTTTAATTCTTCACTGATTGTGCCTTATCTTACCCTTTCCAAGATTTTGTTCTGCACTGGGTTTTTTTAATACCTGACCTCTGATTATCAGATTAATTTAATTGCTTTTTTTAAAGTATTGGCATAGTTGGGGGTTTGTTTGGTCCCCCTTCCTAATTTCCTAAAGAGCATTTCCCGGAATTCCAAGACGCATTAGTTAACAGCAGAGACTCCTATTTCCTCAGCCAGTTCTTGGATACAGGTTACTGCAGATTTAAAAATGTTGAATATTAGGTATTTAATACATTCTCTGCTTACTGAATAGAAATTATTTCTGTAGGATTATAGGAAGTGTGTCATCCTACTTCTTCCTGAAAATGAAACAGAAATGACAAGTAGCTCTGCTACATGGTCATTATGGATGCTTCCAGACATGGGGGACCCTGAAACTGCACCCCGCCCTTGCCAACAGCACTTTATTTTCAGTTGTGTGCGCCTCCACACCAAGTACTGTGCATGCCCAGAAGAGGAATTGCATCAGTTTGACCTGGCTCCCCAGCATCTGTATAGCTTACATAAAACCACCAAAAAGCCCTGCTGAAGCATGCAATAGCTGATTCAATTGGCTGTTAGATAGTGCCAAAAAACCCAGCTGAAGCTGGTGAGCTGTGCTGGTGTTGGGTCAAACTGATGCGATTCCTCTTCTGGTAAAGCACTCTGTCAGCACTCTGTTATAATCCTGGTCTAGAACCACACCAATATAATTATTTGTTTTTTATTTTTTCCTGATGCATTTAAAGAATCCATTTTATTGTCAATTCATTTTATCATTGTTTTAATTGATAACCATACATTTTTCTTATTAAATGGTTACGTTTACGTCTGCTGATTTATGTTTGTTGTTAACTTTTTTATTCTTGTGTGTATATATCTATTTATTATTAATTTTTGTCTTCTCTCCTCTTAACCATAAAGGTTTCTGATCAAAGTGTTCCTTGATTTTCCACCCTGCCCCTTTTTTGGTGGTGGGGGAGGTGGTGGCAGAAGGCATGGTTATGGTGTGTGTGGGGTGGGGGGGAGCACTACATTATTAGTTAAAATGTTAATGTTTTCCTCACTCAGTTTTCTAATGTGATTTCGGCTTTGAGAATTTTCCTTTCAGAAGCGCTAAGAAGTGTGTATAATATATAGGTACTAGTCAGGAATATATTGTATTTGTACCTAACAAAATTATATTGTGATCATTTATAGTTAAACTAAAAACTGATTTGTTGCCTAATCTTCTTCCATTAAAAAAGCTCTGATGGAGAATTATGAACAAGGTGAAATAATTTTTTTTTCAGGAAACTATCATGCATAATTCTTAGAAACTTCAGGATGTTTTAATAGATGCATTATAAAACCTATTATGTAAGTCCCTCAGTTGGAATGTAATCAAGCCAGTCTGTTTCTAAGTAATTTTAAATCATTATTTGTAATCTGTTTATATACGTGCTTTCCTTTAAAAATTCATTTTCACTGGTTGGTGAAACCATTGAAATGTTTTTGCAAGCAGATGCAGACTTTACACTAAATCTGCTGTTCCTTTCTTAAGTAGCAGGTTACACTATATCTATTACACACTTATTTATGCAGTTTTATAGCGTAATTGTGTATTCAGGTTCTGAATTTTTGCATTTTTTATTACTTTAGAAAATAGCGAATTATTTTTTTGTATTAGATGATAATTTCTGGCTTGTGATTTGTTAAGCTGCATTTAGCAACCAATTGAAATTCAACAAAATGCATACAAAAATTCTTTAAATGTGCAGAACGTGTAGGGGAAATCATATTAAATGCAAAACCATGTTCTGATAAATTTTATTAAGCAAAGGAAGTACTAAGTATAGATAGTGTGATTAGCTACTCTGCCTTCTGTCTGACTGTCAGGTCATCATAGGTCAAATTTTGGGAGTTAGGACTAGGATCCTGTCTGTTATTGTCAGATGAGTCTGGTTGTGTTTTTCAGGTTGGATATGTCAGTGTGTATGCCTGACTATAATATTTGTAACTACTATGCACATTTCTTTCCCAACCAAGAACAGAACTCAGGATTCCTGATTTCTACCGTTCTCTACTTATGTACACTACTTGTAGATGTCACTTCTCCCCTTCCCTGCCTCTAGTGGCTCCTCTATGGGCTGCAGTGGTCTGCTGCTGCTATGAGTTATTAATTTAACCAATATTGTAAAAGGTGATTTGTACCTGATGGCCTTAGGTTTAACCTTCCTGATCTGTGTGAGGTTTAATATGATTCTGTGTGATGGAGCTTGCTTCTAGAAAATGACAGACTGAAAAATCAGAATCGGGAGCATATGCACAGCTGTACATTTTTAGCTTACTTGTGTGTTTGCATTGTTCTATACAGAATGCTTCATTTAATCTATTTGTGTACTTGAGGCAGCAGGAGAAGTTGCATGGAGGATTTTGTTTCTTTAAGGTACTGTACTGGGGCCCGGAACAGGTGGATTCTGTTCTTAGCTGTGCCAGTCTTACGTGATAATAGGCATGGGGACTTTTCAGTGTTAACATTCTTTTTTCTGTGGCTTTATTCAGATATAATGAAAGACAAGTAAGGCGTGCAGCAACAGTTGAAAGCGTAAATTGGGATGGGCTCCCTTTAGACTAGTTGTTGTAAGAGGCTGCCAAAAAGGGGTGTGATTGTTCAGGCACTTCATCTTCCTAAGTAGCCACTTCACCCTTGATGGTACTTTCCTGGCTCCTGCTATTATTAATGGCGGCAGCAGCAGATATCTGACTGTGTGAATTGAAATAGTTGTTTCTTAATATGTCTCCCACCATGTAGTTGAACTCATGCTGTTAGAAAGCACACCACTTTGTGTGGATAGTCTGGGTGTTTTTCCAGATGGCTTGTTTACCAAGATAGAGTTATGTTCCTTACAGATGCTCTGTCTAGCCCTTATAAAATGACTGTTGTGCAGAGACTTTAGTCTTTTGAGATACTGAAACTGCTTAATATTCTTTCCAGCCCTGAATGTCCAATTGCAAGATTTGTGATGCTTTAACTTGCATCTTACTGCTGCAGATCCTGAATATAGTCTTCAGTTTGGCTTCTGGGCTGATGATGGCATGATAGGATCCTGCTAGAGCAAGTACAGTAAGAGTGAAATGCATATGACTTAAGAAACCTTGTTAGACTTGAAAGGGTAGGTGCTGACTGTTCAGTGTGGTGTAGTTCCCAGCCAGAAATCCAGAATTTTTATTGGTAGTAAAAAAGAAACTGTTCCTTATGGGTACTTCCATTTATACTCTCTGTACTTAGTATGCTACCCAGTATTCCACAGAGATGAATGACATGACTCAAGGGTACTAGAGAGGAGGAGGGGGAGGGAAATGCATGGCACTGCATTGTGGGATACATAAGCTTAAAAAATATGAAAAACTTTTCCCCTTACTCACTGGGGAGAATTTTTTCTGAGACTAACTCACCTTGATTGGACTTAATCAAAAGAGATTTCAAGCTTCCAAAAAAATAACATAAGCGATCCTTTTTAAAGCCTCCACAATGGCTATAGGATTGAGGTGCTTGTCTGGACCCCATTTCAACTGTTTTTATCTGATGTAAAAAGTACACTTGTGAACTTTTTAATTCTCAAAAACTATAGGGCATGGTCATATTGTAGAGCTAGCTGTTGGATTCTTCACTAGTATTTTAGCATTTTATTTATACTGAGCTTGATCTTTCTTGATCAGACCTGACTACAATTAAGCTTCCTTCATGAGCCACAGATGTGTTTCGATTTTCTGTTCCTAAAAACAACTCTTGATCTTAATAAAAGGAATGCATACTGGTCTTTGCCCATTACTGATGGATGCATCTCTGGGATGTAACTTAGGTGTTAACTTCAAATTTTTGCTATACAGAATGTAGTTAATCTGTATTAAATATGACTTTGAGCTGGAGAACTGTAGAAAACATTGTGTTAATAACAAATGCCTTCAAGATCTAGAAGTTGTCACCAAGGAAAAGACAGTGTTCTGTGAATTCCTGATTTTTTTTTTTTCTTATGATCCATCAACCTAGAGTCAAAAATGTGCAAAACCAGCATCGAGTATCAAAACTATACCTTCATCCATGGGCAACTGGTGCCTCCTGAGTCGGGGGGGGCACCTGCAGAAGCTGCTGACAGTGTTGGCGGCGGGGACGGGGCTGGCAAGCACCCGCAGAAGCCAGCAGCAGGGATAGGGCTCGTGAGCACCCACAGAAGCCGGCAGTGGTGGCGGGGATGGGGCTTGCGAACACCCGCAGAAGCTGCCTGCAGCATTGGCAGTGGGGACAGGGATCGCGAGCACACATAGAAGCCAGGGACAGGGCTTACAAGCACCCTCAGAAGCTACCACTGGGGATGGGGCTTGTGAGCACCCGCAGAAGCTGCTGCTGGGGACGGGGCTTGCGAGCACCCACAGAAGCTGCCACCGGTGGTGGGGGGAACATGGCCCCCCATGTCTCCCCTACCAGTTGCCTATGCTTTCAGCATTAATATTTTACAGGTTACAAAAATTGCCCATATTACTGGGAGAAGTTGTATAGTCCTGTGTTTAAGGAGGACATTTGACTAAGTTATCATGAGAGTCCCTAACCTAAAAAAAAAAAAATCTGGATATTCTATTAGCGGTCCTTATGTAGGAGTGTAGAAGTTTGAGTTCTATAATGTTCTTTCAGGTAACATGTTAATTCTGAGAAACGTGAAGTGAAACAACAAAGAAGGCCCACAGTTCAGTTTTTGGCATCAGTACAAAAAGGTGTCCACCTGATTTCAGATATTTGGTTCAGTAGTCAAAGCAGATTTTGATAGTCATAATTATTCAGTACTAGGTAACGTTTTGCCTCTCATACTGTTTTAGTGACTTCACTTGACATGATTCATCCTCCTCTTAACACTGTTTTTGTTGTTGAGATCAGCCACAACACTCATTTCATTTGAATGCTCTCTCTCCTATGGCTAACAGAACCAAAATTCATTTCTAGAATCTTTGATTGTTTCTATCAATCAAAATTATTCTTTCCTTTCATGTCAAACTTTGTAGTTGGATTCCAGAATGAAATTTAGGGGGCAGACCCTCTTGTTCTAGTGTAAAGTGTTACAGCTTTGCAGTGGACTGAACTGATCTTTGTAAAAAGATGGTCCTAGCAGCATCTTTAATAGAACATCTTTTTTGTGCATCTCTCAGATGAAAATAGATCACTTAATGTAGTTTATGGCCAGAAACTATCAACTGACTTTCGTCGTGTCTGTATTTATAGTTTATGCTGCTTTTATTGGCACAACTAAACCTTACCTTGTCAGTCTAACACAGTTATGGAAAAGTAAGCCTGATTGTATTGCATAACTATTAAAAATATGGAGGGGGCTACATTTTCTTATTTGGATACTTCACCTGAGGTATTTAATCTTTGCAGCAAATATTTAGATGCTTAGGTTTTTTGTTGATGTAGTTGATGTACAAGTAATCAATAGTTCAGCTTAGCTTTCAGATATCATGGGAAGTCCTCAGCACAAGCAGATGCATTTGGTTGAAAGGCAGATTTAAAACTTAACCCTTGGGGTACAAAAAAGGAATGTCCAAAGATCATTTTGTGCTAACAATCTAAAGATTCTGAGGAATCTACAAAAGGGACCTTTAATATGCCCCTTTTATGGGGAGGGGATTAAAAAAGACAAGGAAAGCGCCTTGGTCTTTTACAGGGGTGTAGGTTGTAGCCGTATTGGTCTAAGGACACAGGTAGACAAGGTTCTTTGGGTGAATCTGATATCTTTTATTAGACCAACTTAAATAGTTGGGAACAAAAATTTAAGTAACCTTTCGGGTTCAAAAACCCTTCGTCAGGCTGAGGAAGTTTCAGCAGTTGCTGTGTGCTCTTCCTGGATGGAATGAAAAGTAAAGCCAGAAGCTGGGCTGTTATACATACAAGATAGGCAGTCAGTGAAGATGTAGATTGAGGAGTCAAGGGGTGAGAGAGAAATCCTGAGAGAGCTTCTCTCTCACCCATTGACTCCTCAGTCTACATCTTCACTGACTGCCTATCTTATATGCATACCAGCCCAGCCTCTGGCTTCTTTACTTTTCATTCCATCCAGGAAGAGCGCATACCAACTGCTAAACTTCCTCAGCCTGATGAAGGGTTTTTGGAACCGGAAAGCTTGCTTAAAATTTTTTTTCCAACTATTTAAGTTGGTCTAATAAAAGATATCGGATTCACCCAGAGAACCTTGTCTTCCTTGGTCTTTTAAATGTTTTACATTTTATCCCTAGTGTCTTGCCTACTCATAGCAGAATATTTTCACTCCTAGAGTTCACCAAACTACTACGCTGACTTCAGAACTAATTTCAGCACTTCCTTCACAAAAATTGAATTGAACCTTTTTAAGTAAAAATAGCGTACATTGTTTTCACCAATTCCATTTTCACTTCTGGCCTTTTGGATACGAAGCAGTGACAGTGTATGTAAAAAGTGCCGCCTCTGGGCAGGGGGCTGGACTCGATCTTCCGAGGTCCCTTCCAGCCCTAATGTCTATGAAATCTATGAATTCCCTGCACCATGATGTCAGATGCTTGTCACACTTGTAAGTATTATTCTCAAGGACCAGATCTGTAGATACTCTATTGCAAAAGAGAATAGACCATTCGTGCTTTATGATAGTGTTTTCTTACAGAAGATGGTTATATAAAATATACGAACAAATCTTAGTAAGCCTTTATAATAATTCCAGGCTTTGTTGCACAATTTAATATATGTATTTTATAGAATATTACATAGCTAATGCTTCTGAGCTGTGTCTGAAAGGAAAGAAGAGGGGGGTTAGAAATATAGGTGCAGTAGTCAGGATTGTTCAGCTAATGTTCAGATATTCCATCAGTATGGATCAGCTGCTTGATTTTATTTAATCACATAATTATTATCAGGGTACCATACTTGTGGTAGGGGGAATTCAAACCATTAAATTCTGCAGAAATTATTTTATTTAGAACAGTGGTTTTCAACCTGTGGTCTGAAGACCCCCGGGGGTCCACAGACTGTCTAAGGGGTCTGTGAAATATGACTGACCAATCAAAAGTATGTGAATACCCAAAGTTACAATTCAGAGGAGTCTTCACCTCCATTCAAAATTTATTAGGGGTCTGCTAATGAAAAAAGGTTGAAAATTGCTGCCTTAGAATAAACTTTCATCCATTATGCTGGGAACGGAGGCTTCCACGTGTATGGTATTATAGTTGTGTTCATAACTCTTTAAATGGACAGTTCCAGTGATTATGCTGCTGCCAATTGTTGCTGCATGGGTAGAAGCCACTTAACAAAATTTGAAGGCTGTGTTTGTGTTCAGGCAGAATTTCAGCAATTAAGAGCCAAAGATTACAGTATGTTGCAAATGACTGTGATCCCTGGTCATTGCCTCTAAAAATTTGACTCATCCTGCTTCTTAAAAGTGGAGTTGGAGTTAACGAAGTAGGTTTTAGGATAGTCATGACAACCTTAACACTACATGCAGTCTTGACATTTTACAGAAAAAAATAAACTCTACCTTTTGTATATGTGAAATATATTCTTAATGTAGAAATACATAAATAATTCAAAGAGGTGAGAGCTATTGTATTCCTTAATAAACAATATTCTTGTATGCTCAGACAAAATTAAGAATAGGTATTGGTCAAAATACATGATGATGCTATGAAATACTGATTTTTAACAAAAAAAAAAAAAAGTTACTTTGTAAACCCTATATCCGTCTCCCTTACGGTTAAATCACCCAGATAGCATAATAGGGACTTGGAGTTTTTTCAATGGCAGGAACTTTCCTCGAGATTAACTATATTCCAATCTCTCTACATAATCCAAACAAGGATAGGTTCAGATACACAAATTCACCCCTTTTTTAACTTAATACTTTGAGCCACATGCAGTGTGTGGAATGTCTTTTAAAATCTGTGGCTGAACTTCTTCATTATGACTTTAAATAACTTATTTTAAAACTGGTTTAACTTTTATTTTAAACTGTAACACAATTCTTTCTGCACTTCTGATTTGTTGGATTGAGCTCCTTAATTGCAACGTTTAACATCTAGTTCAATAAAATATTCCATTCACTGGTTCATAACTGTTCAGTGCTTTGAATGCGACTTCAAGATAAGGCCTTGCATTTGATAAGCTGTTGCTTCTGCCACCGGAAGAATTAGTAGTTAATGCCTTTCAGACAAACCAGTTGGTTGGTCCAGTAGCAGCTTAGAGGTTCAGATGTTACATACACATGTTCAGAATCCTGCATATACAAACTATGTCAAAGAAGCAGCAATTCAGTCTCCTTGTCTGTATAGGTTATGGTAGTCTAATTATGTGGTCATATATTGTTTTTTCTGTCTCAGGCCGTGCACCATATGAGTCTGCTGATTTGTTGCAGATGATGAAAAGTGCAGCGTATAAAAGGTGGGGGGATGGCAGAAACAAACTGTCTCACAGGAAGGGAATATGGCTCTAGGGAACTGGATATGAATGCTGCCTTGGCTGCAGCGCTCTTATGCAAGGCTAGTCAAGTTGCTTTGTAGGTTATTACTCAGTTTCTTGAGTGTCTGAGTTGAAAACCTGAGGTCTGATTTAGCAAAAAATGATTCATCTTTAACTGAAGGCATTGGGAGCTGGGATTAGAACGTGTCATATGCAACAGTGCATATCCAGAGCATTCTTTGCTCTGAAAATGCGAAGTTCTAGGCATCTCAGGTTGGGCACGCGAAGTCAGTGGATGGTTTTGACCTTATTTTTGTTTTCTGTGTCTTAATGTCTCTTCAAAATTATGAGATAATACCTCATCTCCAAGAGGTGTTTTGAAGCGAGTTCACTAGTACCTCAGTGCTTGACAAATACTAGTCATAAGTTCCATAGAAGGATCTATGAGAATTTTAATAATTCTGCTTTCAAAGCAGAATAATTTTAAATAATATGTAGTAAATAAGGCATGAAGCCATACACTGAAAAGTAGAAGAAACAATATGGAAATATTAATTGAGTGAGTACCATCTGTCTTGTGCATGGAATGAAAATGGGGTTCTTGTGTAAAACAGAAATATAGTTGTGTTAGTGTATTTGCACCAAATGGACAAAATTAAGTTGCCAAAGACCACCTGCGTTCTGGCATTTTTTGAGGTTGATTTTACAACCTTAGAATTCTTTTAGCGCAACTTTTTCATAAAGGTTCATAAGCTTTTAAAAAGTAGGCTTCAAACAAATTCCATTATTTGGCATTTAGTTTACACCATGTGGTTCATTTATGTTATTGGAACATCTAGTTTCACTGCTCAGACTCTGCCACTTAAGCAAGTGGAGTAACCTCTAGCAATCATTGGTTGTCTTCCTATCACGAGGTGGATGAGACGCTTTGGTGGTGGGTTTCATGGCTATTTGGCAGCAAAAGAATGATGAGACTCAGGAATCTTGGGTTCGTTCCAAGCTCTGGAGGGAAATGTGTTTTGTGACAGTTCCTGATTTCTTCCTGTGGTTCTTTCATTCAAGTCCTGTAAAAACTCTGGGCCCGAGTCCTGTGTCTTCTTCCCCTTTGCTCCTTGATATAGCTATAGCCACTGCTCAGGTTTCTCATTCATTTCCTTCCACAGCAAATTCTGGTCACACCCCTCCAGATTGCTGGTCACTTTCTCCCCTTGCATGCTTGACTCCTTGGATGTTCTTTCACTTCACTTCCAAGTCTTTGCCTAGCCTTTTGCCTTTTTCCTTCTCATGCTTATCCACTCCTGCTTTCATCAATTTTATATTTAAATAGGACAGCTTCCTCCTGCCCATGGTCTGGGCCCTATTTGAGAGCATCAAAATGTATCAATACAGAGCTGCACTTGAAGAAACAGTCCTGCTCAGCCTTAGACTCAGCGTGCTGCTGCAGATAGTATTGTCAGAGAATTTAGCTGCTAAAAAATAAATGCCTGCTGAACATGTGCCAGCTGATTTCCTCCCCTCCAGACGCTTATAATATTTGGCTATTTTTCATGAAGGTGGTACAATGACCAGTGCATTGCCAAACTAATTCCCTGCTCCAAAGTATGATGGGAATGTAACTTTTAAAAATATAAGATCACTGGTGGGGTTTTTAAAAGGATTAATTTGGTGCTTGTTTGTTTGTTTGTTTTAAAAAGTTTGTTATCCTTGTTCTTGGAAATAAACTGTTTTAGCTGAAGTGTTCCGCCCCAGAAAGATAGCCAGAGGAAGATGCTTGGCATGGAAAATTTGGCTTGAACAGGCAAAATTATATTTAAAAAATCCTCAATTTTTTAATCATGAAAATACTAGGTAGTATTAATAAACAGTCTGATAAGGCTGGTTTTGAGTAAACTCTTCAAATTACAAGTCCCTGCCCTGTAAAGTTGGAAGGACTCAAAGGGAATATAGGTTTTACTACAATTTTGAATCCTGACTATTTGATTGTGGGGGTGGAATATGGTGAAGTGTATATGTAATGGCAATGTAAATGTATGTCTCTAATAAAGATTGTGCTTTATGTTCCTATTTAAGCCAAAATATGAGGCTCTGAGTTATCTGAGCACCATGCAAAAACTGTTTTTATTGCTCCAAGTCAAGTCCATTAACTTGGGCCAGGGCAAAGAAAAACATCTTAAGTTGCTGTGTTCATATCTGGGATGGGTTCTTATTTGACCTAAAGTCTGTCTTGATGCAGCAGTACAAACCAGTGAGGAGACTGTCACATTTCGCCGTGAACGCAGCACATTTAGGCGTCAGGCAGTCCGGCGCCGGCACAATGCAGGGAGTAACCCCACCCCTCCTACCTTGCTCATCGGATCACCCCTCAGGTATGGTATCTGAATGTTCCACCATATTTAGCATGCATGCAGCAAACACCTTTTCCTCACACCCGCTGGTGTTCACAGACAAACACTTCCTTTTTCCTTCCAACCCTTAATCTGTTTGGGCTGCCACTGCATGTCACTGTGAGTTTGTTGAATTGTGCATGTGTACATAGCACTGTTTTCAAAGGGACCAGGATAGCTTATCTCTAACTCGTTATCCTTGGTTTCAGGTCATCCACATAATGAATGAATGAAATTTAAAATGCCTCAGAACTGTTGCATTTTAGTTTTTTGTCAAATCTTTCAAGCAAGTAAAATATTGTTAAATAATCAATTCTTCTCTTCCTATTTCCCTCTTGCCCTTTGGGGGAAAAGTGTCGTCATTGTTTCTCAGAGGCTATAAAGGGGTAGGTATCTGCAACAGTAAAGCTTAATGTAAACAGGTCATCCAGAAAAAGCTCTAAATCTTAGTATAGGCAGGTCCTGAACAAGAGACCAGCAGTCAATCCTGACAAAAAAGTCTCTCATAAAATAGCACAATTTTAATTTACATGCAATAAAATCTTTTATGCGTGGCACTCCATATGCGCCAGCAATACATTTTAGTGTACTATACATGTACTGTACTTGCATTACTTCCATTTAGCTGCCAAATATTCTTGAAATACAAGAGTTTATATTGGTGTATTCTTAACCATTCCCCCTAACATTTTAAGCATCTACTATTAGGAGCAGTCAAGTTATATAAAAGTACAAAAACTGACTAAATACATTCCTGAAATGTTTAATATTGGTTTAGCTAAAAGAGGGGTGGGTGCATGTATGCGTGTGTGTTAAAGGAGGTAAAAAAATGGTTATCTCTTATGAAAGCAGTCAAAGACCTGTTTCTAAAATATTAAATAATGAGGTGTTACTTTCACATGAGGCATCTGTTTTTCTATTTTTTGAAGTGAAAGAGGTTTACTTAGAAAAGTGTATGTTTCCTTCCCATATTGAAGATAAATTTTAATTCATCAGAGAGAAGCTTGTATCTCTAGAATTAGATCAGATTGATATGTGGTGAAAGGTTGAATTCTGACTTATAAAGGATATGTTAGTGAAGTATTTATTGCCTAGCATTCTATATTGTAATGCTGAATCAGTTTGTTTAGGGTTTTTACGTCATTTAACAAAATGTATCTTTCTTACTGATATTTGATTATTTGAAAAAAATAAAAAATTTGAACAACTTGTTAGTGAGAGAGGTTGCAACTCCACCACACTCTCTTTAGTCACCTCTGTTTACTCTGCCCCATAGCTAGTTACTATGTGTTCTCTACTCTTCTGATTGAGCATAAGAGCAGCTGTGTCTTTTGGCCTTTAAGAGATCATATAGGCTAATCAGAGCACCATTAATTTCATATCAGCCAGAGGACAATGTGATTCTCCATTGGGCTGCATGGAGCAAATTGGGGAGGCTTTGAAGTGCTTAAAACTCGGGGTTACACTCATTTCACAAACTAATGGAAGCACTAAATCTTCCATGGCCTAAAGATGAACGTGAGCGTTCCTGAGAGAACTGGACTTAAAGAAAGTAATCTTCACATAATACAAATACAGGAGGATACGTAAAAGAGTTAGAAAATTTCTGGCCAAGTAAATTGTCTTCAACATACATCATTTTTGCCCATTCCATTTTGTTTGTGCATGAAAGATGTCCCATTTAAACAAAACAAAAAACAACTCTGCATCTAGTATCTTAGGTCTATAAAGAAACGTGTCATCATGACTAAATATAAATAGGCTTAAGTACGTGCAAAGTCAAATGACTGAAGATAATTTGTGATGCTGGATGGGAACCCCAATTATTAAATGTCAGTTATTAAATGTCTTTGGCTGACTGGGAGTCAGATATAAACACAGACTTTGTCACAAAAAACCATATCTTTACAGCAAGAGGGTTGCTGGTTGTGTTTTGGATTTCAAGTGTAATTTGTATAAACTAGCAATTATTCTTGAAATTTCTATAGAAGTAGCCTGAAAAATGGATTTTCCCTTTGTGTGGGTACCTTAGTGTTACTGGGAGTTGTATGCACACTGAAGAGAGGAAAGACATTTAAAGTGTGTGCATGTATGCAGAGGATAGATTAGGGTGTAATGAAAAGTGCAGAGACATATGGGTATTTAATCCATTATGAATAGACTTTATTGACTCAGTGCACATATCAAGTATTTCTTTATATAGGTTAATAGCATAAACAAATTTCTGTCTAGTTCTTAATATTAATCATCTCTACTGCTGCCTGCTTTAAACTTTTACATAATTAGTTAACCTGTAGTTGCCCTGAAACTGCTTTAATTTAATACTCTTAACAGTGACATTTTTTTTTCTCCTCGTGTCTTGGCTGTACCATAAAATTTACCATATTTACTCAAATACAGAAGATGTTTCCCTCCCCCATCAGCATGGGGGGGACAAGCCCCTTGTCTTATAATCACATACAAGGAAACCTCATTAAATACATTGTCTGTCATTAAACTGCTGCCAAAAGCAGCATGTGGTCAGTAATAGAAACCAACTACAAAGTTAATTAAAAGCAGCTAACATTGTGCATGACTATAAAATGTGTGACCCATATGGGGTAAACATACTAATTGGAACCTACCATAGGGATAGGTTAGTGCAGCCCATTTGAAGGAGACACATGGTAGTGCCCATTGCACTTATCCCCCTTCAACATGTACTCTATTTTTCAAGTTATGGTAAGTCACTACACTGCATACGTTTACTTCCTCTTCACTCCTACAACTGAGCTGAACCCTTTCCCATTTTCCAATGGTTCCTGTTTCTTTACTAGCCTTAAATGTCTGACAAACATCACCAAGTGGGGCTGCAAACGGTTCACTCAGAATTCCCCTGTTGCCCCCCTCTTTCAGCCTCTTTCATATGACTAGGTAGTCCCACCCTCCATGAAGTGGAGCCCAGATCAGGTTGTCGTGTGCCATCTGCATATAAAGTTTTGGAGGATCCCAGGACTCATGACAAGAACACTTGGTTCAGTCATGAGTGTGGGGGGTAGGGACAGGTAATTAATTAGCACATAGATCCTTTTGGGGCCATGGAGAATCTGGAGTACACGCATATACTGAGCAGTGCTTAGCCGTTGGGTCACCATGGCTTGAAACGCTGTTGACTCTGCTGAGGGCCCAGACCAATGAATTGTATAGTAAATCATGAGGCTTTTGGCTTTGACTGTATCATGTATAGTTTGTATTATATATATTTATCTGGTAGGGGAGATGCCATGATCATCGTCTTGGCCTTGAATGATAAGTGTAACTGGAGGGTGAAGGCCTGTTCCTTGCACTGCGGGCATGCTGACCTCTGTGAAAGTCTACAAATACTTCTAAATGCAAGGGTCTCTCGACTACACAATTTATAGTGATGGGGGATTGCTTTCGGGCTTTCACCCTGTCTTGTTTCTTCAGCCTTTGACTTAGCCCCTACTCTTGCTTGCCTCTATTTGAACTCCAAGGCCTCCAGGCTTGAGGCTTGCACGTAGGATGCCTGCCATGAATTTGGGAGTATCTAAAGCCCCAGACTGAGTCTGGGAGGTAGGATATTTACCTGTGTTAGTGACATGCAAACTTGGAACTTAATTTTGAACTGATTTGGCCCTGGAAACAAAATTTTATTAAATAATAATAAAAAGTATAGTTTCTACTGCAGATAAGTAAGTACGAAAATGCTACTTAAAAGTGTGTTTGTGGGGTACTTGTACTAAAACTTGCAGCAGTTTAAAGAAGGAACAGTGCCTTAGATGAACTAAGTCTATGGGTACCTAGGGTAATTTGCCTATATGCAGATTTTGCCCCTTACTTCTACGTGTTCAGGGAGAGCCAGGGGTCTAATAAGTAAGGAGGGAGGGAGAAATTGTTGGGGGCAAAGAGTAAGAAGGAGATTTATTTTTTTCTATTTTAGCAGTGAGAGGAAAATTCAAGGCAAATCTCCTGTAATTAGATTCTATACCTGTAAAATTATAACGAATTTACACATTTTTTCATATATAGAATCTAATTACTAGGGGGTCCTTTTATATTCTAGTAAATACAGTAGCCGTCACAGAGGTGATCTTTAAAAGGCCTGTTCAATTCTACTTAATATTTTCTATATTTCTAATAAAGGTGCCTCTGCTTTGGTCAAATATTTTATTAAAACGGACTGGTGGCATTGAGTAACTGTGCATTTAATGAACCCCAAAGGTTTTTCAAATTAAACCTTATGTAGTAAATTAAGGCTTGATTTTTAAACTAGGTATATTTTAATTCCAGAACTAAAAAAAAGCAAAACTTGGATAACTAAAACTAAACAAACCCTACCAAACAAGCCCACTAGACTGTTTCCACACTATCTAGTAACTGTCAGAAATAAATACAGCACCTCAAACATAGTGCATGCTAACACTTTAGTGCAGTTCTTAGTATCCACATTTGGGTCTGACATTTGATTCGAGTATTTACATTTAGTAGTTTTAATAGCAATGATTCATACAGCTTTTTGTACTTAGAATTATTTTATAGATTAGATGAATCCTCTGCTGGATACTCGTGCAAGTGGCTGCTTATAATGCTTGCTGCTGCTTTTCTGACAGAATAGTCTGGTAGCTAGAGTAGGTACAACTTAATGTTATTGAAGAAAAAGTTGTTCCAGTAACTACCAGCTGTTTAGGTTTGCATCACATCTCTGCTGGATAAGAATACTCAAGTGAGATGGTGAAGCACCTTAAGGGATGCTGCATCTTTTGAATCTTGCTCCCTAAGCACCCCTGTTGCCAGGTAGCTCCCTGAGAGCCTGGTCTATAGCAGCAAAACAGTGAAGTAAGGTTGAAACCTCAATATGTTAGAATAAGGTAATAATGACTCTTAAGATGGCTTTCTTCATGTTTTGTGTGCATGTCTTCTTTATTTTGCATTTACTTTCTCTGAACACATGTTCTGAGCTCATAAACTTATAGCTTTTTTCCCCAGTGGTCCTGTAAAAAGAGAACTGAAAAAGAGATGCTCTAAATACATTCTGTCACTATAATTTGATTGAGTGTTATGTCAGGCATATTCCACCCATGCTTTTATCAGTTGTTTCTGATTTACAGTTGCCTTGTTTACCAACTGTAGAACAGAAATCTTGCCTGGAAGGCTCCAGAACCAGTATATGCAACAAATAGCAGTGTTTTGTGCCTCAGAAGGGAAACTTGTATTGCACAACAGAAACTTCAGAATATACAACATAACGAGACCTCTCTAAGAAGATATTTGATCACAGGAAAAGTATGTTCTACATGTTATGGTTATGCACTGTATATTTTTCCAGCCCGGAAGGAAAATAAAAACATGCAGAGTAGATGTGATTAAAGACATTTTTAAAACACTGTTGTGGGATTTTGCCACCTTTAACACTAAAAAGGCTTGTTTTAGAAGACTTAGAAGCTATGACTTTCTGTAATCAGCAGTGCTTCTGGCTTTGCTTTCTGTCTTTTTCTTCTTTCCGAGCTATTTTTGTTGAATAACTAGTATTGTTTATTAAGTAAGCAGTATAGGAATGAGAATGGAATATAAAAGAAGAAATAAACAGATTCAAGCTTTTGAAGGGTGCAGTCATCAGCTAAGCTATAAAATTCTCTTCAAAATGGGGCTGAAATTTTTATTTATTTATTTTAAACTTGTTTCTTGGCATGCAGTACTCTGTAGCAGTACTGGGGTACAAACTGCCCTAATTGAATGCTTCCAAGGTAATCTGGTTTAGAAAAATTCAACCTAAAAAAAATAAAGTTGACTGATCTCTGCTACCTAGTTACTTCATCCACAACTGCACAAATCTTTAGGGGACTGGTGAGGGAGAAGGAGGACTAAGGGACAATTTAAAAGGTAACAGGACTTATTTATTTATTTTATTAAAGGACACAGTGGAGGGCTCTGTGAATGAGTTGACTTGGGTAACTTCCCGGTATGACAACTCCTGGGTTGTCATAACCCTAATTACAAGTGGCTTTTGTTTGCTGTATTTTGTCTGAACTTTGTCCTTTTGTTAATTTATGTAACTTCACTTTTAGCTATTTTTGGATTCTTCCCAGTAATGTCTCCCCAATCCATGTTTTTTCGTAGCCTTCAAGATGGTCAGCAAGGCCAGCAGTCCACAACCCAGGTCAAAGTCCAGTCCCGCCCCCCTTCCCAGGCAGCTGTGCTCAGCGCTAGCGCCTCCTTGCTGGTGAGAAATGGGAGTGTCCACTTAGAAGCATCACATGACAATGCATCTGCTGTAGGCGGTAGCAGTTTGCACGATGAACTTGGTATGCAGGCCTTATGTAACCTTGGTGACATGGAAGTTTTAATGCAGCAGATTTATGGGTAATAATGTACTAATATTCAGTTAAATTTAATCTCCTTTTAGAAGCATGTGGGTGAATTTCTTCAAAGGGAATACTTCTGGTTGGTTTCTCAGTCTTCTACATCATCTACTTCCCTACTTCTATAACAAAGGCAAAATGGAAAATATTTTAAAATGGCTTGAAAAGAATGCCAATAATGCAAGATCTTTTATGATGTGAACAGTACGATGGTTCTAGTATGTAAGCTTCATTTATGAGAAAATACTAGATAGCCATTTTGGTCTCTCTTAGTGGTTTCCTAATGGTCATAGAGTTGCAGGGATAGAAATTATATTCTGGTCCAGGATGAGCATTTGAAATTTACAGGTCCAAAAGTGTTTTTGTTAGGTGCCAAAGAATTCCTATTCATTGGGGGTGATGGTGGTTTCATAAGTCATTGGACATTCTTGTTGTGGAGGGCTGAGTATAGTAAATGAAATACTTCTGCTATTTTAGGTTATATTTTTAAAGACTCAGTAGCTTAAATACAGCATCTTTAATATTTGTGGTTTGAGATTTTCTTGTAGAATCTTAAATTATTTGAATATTGTGCTGCTGCTTCTAAAGCATTTGACACCATAATCAAGAAGATAGCTATGTAACTGAACAGTTTGAAACGCTTCTTTTTCCCCTTAATTCCATTTTCATAAGTGGGCCTACAGTGCCTTTTTAGTACTTCATATAGTACATTTTCTCTGAAGATCTCAAAGCACTTTTTAAATATTGACTAGCACTCTCAACAGTTCAGAGGTCAGCAAAATAGTTGTTGGTGTGGAACCTGAGAGAGAGTAACATTAAATGGCTTGTCCTAGCTGATACAGTAAGTCAGAGGTAGAAATGGAAACCAAGATGCTTTTGAGAGGGATTCTTGCTTTAACCTCCTCCTAAGTTGAGTGTCTAAACAGCTGCTTACGATTTTCAGGATCAACATTGGGACTTTTACTTTACTAGGCAGAGACCATAGCTGAGAGATTGAAGAAGGGCACCTCTAACAGTAACATTTATAACTGACTGCTGATTATTTTTAGGAGCTCCTAGTCGCATAGATGGAGTGCAGTTATATAAAATCACAGGCCAGCCGAAAACAAATTGTATAATATTTGTTTTAGATTACACTAATAATCCAATATTAAGAGACAAACAGACAATACCTTATTTGCCGCAATGCAGATGAGAGAATGTCGCGGGTTGTTGTGGTGTGATGCAAAAAAACTGAAAGCATTAGGTTGCATTTCTGGAACGGTGCTCTTTAAAACTAACTACAGAAGTTGGAAATGCGCTCTTAGAAAATTTATTTTAAAACCACCACTTTAAAATTTGTGGTAGTTTCCAGACAGCTAGCCAGATGACTTTGAGGATGCCTATTTATGTAATCCTAAACTACCACATCAAATACTAAATTTTATTGTGTACTTACTTTGGACTTAACAGAGAGCATAGTTGCAGTGTGACTATCGTGGACATTATGGAGCTGAGATTTATACTTAAGGAATTCAACCATTCTTTTAAAAAAAAATAGTCTACTGTTCCCAAAATTATAGATATTCTTTAGCACACTCCAAATTTTCTGAAAATTTGAGTAAATCCATTATGCTACTTTTAAATAAAACTAGTTTAAACTGATACTTTAAGAAATTAATATTTTTTCTAATAGAATATTGTAGATTTCAAACTTGACACAGTTGGTGAAAACTACTTAAGCTGTGTACTTGGGCTGCATTGGAGGGTTTTTAGAATTTTTTGGTTACTTCTTGATTGCAGTATCGGAAAGCTTACCCTTGAGCTTAAGGTGACAAATAATACTCTTCTACAGAGAATTCCATGAATTGTCCTTAAAATGCTTGCTACTCACTGCCAGTGGGACTGAAATCACAGCTCTCTACAGTCTTATTTAAAAATGGCTACTGTTTGCCATTGTTCTAGGTTAGAGTGAAAATGAACTGCCATCAGCCAAGGTGCTGGTCCTGATCTAGGCAGTGGAGATAACATTTTTCCTAAAATTGGAGGAGAGAAGCATCACATAGCTTACCTTACAGGCCTGACTTTTCTGACAGCTAAATTTATGGCAGCATTTCTTGGCAGAGTGCACTTATTTACATTAAATTTAACAGCCTGAGTTTTGCAACGTTTTCTGCTCTTTTCCATTTGTTGATAGCCACGTGCCTTAAAATGAACCCTGTCTTATTTTTGATTAAACCCCAAGTTGTCATTTTTTTCTCTACTGTCTAGGTCAATATCTTGTAAAAGTGTTAGGGTGGGGTATTGTCACTGAGAGGAAGAAAACACGTGCCAGGAACTGCTTGGTTAAAATATCCACATATGATCTCTGATTCATTCTGGATGTCAGCAATTTTAATGCTAAGTTTCACTATTTTTCCTAAAGTTAGGGGTTGAAAAATCTTTCTTTTTAGTGGCATGTAGCAAGATTTCCTAGGAGAAGGCTATTAACTTACACAGGCTCTAAGCTTTTGCTCTTCTGGAAAAAGTTTTTTTTATCCCTCATGCTACAAGGAAAACCTTCCACACTTCTGTGTGAGCCAGTGTTATGCTTTCTAAATCTGTAGACCAGCTACCACCACCACTCTTCATGTTTTTTACCTGTTACATCAGAATGAAATCAACAGAGGAACACTGCTCAAGAATAGAGGTTGGGGAAAGAGATGGAGAAGTGATTTCCCATTTAAAACAGCTAGAAAACTGAGGAAAAGGTATATTTGTTAAGAACATCTCTACAGTTAAAAAGCTAGAAGGGATGTAGGGTGAAGCAGGAGAGCATAGTTGTACTTCTTCCAACTGATAGGATGAATGAGGCACTTCAAACATCTTTCTAGTTGCATGCCATACAAAAGGTAGGCTCAGCCTGTATTCTCTCCTTTTCATATTGAGAAAGATAAGGTTGGTTTCTCAGCTAGGTGTCTGCATAAGGAGTGGGGATAGCAGGATGAGTCTTCAGTATTTGTATGTAGCTAATTCACTTTAATGGTAGTTACAGATTTAGAACTTTTTTTCTATTGGGTGTCTCTTAACCTCTGAGTTTGATGTGGAAGAGGTGGGAAAATGAATATAAAATATGGCTCTATACTGTTATGTCAGAATAAGAGATTTTTGTAGGGAGAGGGAGTTTGAGGTAGCACAAGCTACAAGGTTAGACAGTAACAGAAGGCAAGGCAGAAAAGGAGTGGGGAGGACAAGAACAACATCTTGAGGTAAGACAAGTGCAGAATTGTATGGTATTAATTTGGTATGAATCCAGTCAAGGAAAAAGTACTGATTTGCCTTGAATGGGAGTGACAACTCTCGGGCCATAGCCTGGCAGTATTAGTATCTTGCACTTTGGTTAGTAGGTGAAGTCTTGGCTAGTAGATGTCATGTAGATATTTCTGAAGCAGACACAAAGGGTATATTGTAAAGTAGCTTACTAAGGAAGAGTACTAAATTATTTGAGTGACTACTTAATATTTAGAACTTGAATGAGAAGCTTGTTAACAGTTCTTAATTTCAGCCAGGTGATTTTTTTTTAACCTGGAAAAAGGCTGGTCTTTTGGTCTAGGCACATCCCTGTTTGGCTTTATTTTAGACTGCTAGATGCAGTAACCTTTGGCAAATCAATGTTTATGCCTTTTCTCTTATTTCTAACATTTGGATTTGTTTTTGAGATCTACTTTTTGCAAGGTCCTATTGAAGATCAGCCTTTTCAATACTACCTGTAAGTGGTTCTAATAATGCATCTGAAGCATAAATCTGAATCAGTTCTCAGACATGTATAAAAGAATAAAATGATTAATTTGCAGGATTTGGGGTGGAGATAGACATAAGTCTTCTTATCACTGCTTCTACCTTTGGAAAATATCACCCTTATTTGTTAGGGAGGTTCTTTATTATTGTCAAAGCAGTAACCCTCCAATCTTTCAATCAAATCAATGCAATCAAAAGGACCACCTTAATTGAGTGACACTGCCACAATTTATAAACTTTGATAAATAATTTATAAACCTCACAAGTGACAGATAAGGATAAAGAAAGTAAGTTGTCCTTTGAAAATGCTTCTTGTGGGCTCAGATCAAGTGTTGTGTTCTTAAAATCTAATCTTGCACAGGACAAGTGTCCCCAGTTCCATTGACTTCTTTTACTTTGTCTTGTTTAGGACTTAAAGAAATGGTGTAGGAAAGTATTAACTAATATAGTCAAATGTATTCTGATGCTAGTGTAGACCGGGGTGCTCAACCTCCAGCTTGTGGGCTAAATGCAGCCTGCAGAGCCATCGCATCTGGCCTGCGGGGTTCCTTATGTGTCTAGAAATTTGGCAGTGGGAAGTGGTGGCCATTTCCCCACTGCCAAATCCCCAGACCCCCTTCCTTTCTGCAGAGACTGGGTCATGCACCCTCCTCCTCTTCTCCCCCTTTTTCCCCCCACATACTTCCATGCGGCCAGATGTTGTCCACCGTACCTACACCAGATCAAAAGCACTGGCCAATCTGGTCTGCCAGGCAAAAAAGGTTGAGCACCACTGGTGTAGACTAACATGCTTAGATGTCCAAGTCATTCAACAGATCTACATTTTGCAAGACCAAACCCTGAGAGGTTGAGAACAAGGTAAACTGTCATTTAATTAATAGAAAATGTGAATTTTATGCTGGAAGGGAACCTCTTGGGACAATAGGTAGGAACCTTTTGGCCTGACATCTGTGTCAAGTCCTTTCCTGGCATCGGCCATGAGGGCTGGTGAAACTTTGCCTTCCCGGGATCAGTCGAACCAGCCCTGTTCTCTCTTTCAACAGTGGCATGATATTCCATTGTCCTTGGAAAAAAAATGCAGGTATTCACATCATCTTTAACATCTGCATTTGAAGGTGTAGTCTTAATTTGTGCCAGACAATCACTGATTGGTTATCTGCCTTTTATTTTCAGGGCTTCTCTAAATAGGTAGAAAACTGTTAGTAGTCAGAGTGTTCTGGTTTGGTTTTTTTTAAACAGTAAGTCTTCAAGATTCACAGACCTTCCTTTGGGTAAAACAGTTACTGTTTGTTTCCCTGTAGCCACCTGTTACTGGGTCTGTGTTTATCCTACAAATACAAATTTCAGTGTGTGCCATAATACTGACATTTGTGGTGTTGGTTTGTTTGGGGTTGGGGTTTTTTTCTAATTTCCTTCAAATTGTTGCTGTTATACTGATTAAAACCATTACTTGATAAATTAACATAATGAGAGTTTGAAAGTATAAATGAAAAATTCCCAACCTCTTATTTTCAAGAGTAAATAATCTCATTTCAGTTTTGCCTCAGAAAATTTCAGGTCTGTAAAATCACTGTCAAATCACACATGCCTTCAATGCTTTAACTAATTCAATGTGACAAGATAAATTTAAAAAAAAATCTTTACTTTCAAAGAGAATGTTGTGCAAAGAGAGAGAGAGCGAGAGAAATGTATTATTGAGGTAAACATTAAACATCTATTTGTAGTCAGCCATGTCTAAAAATAAAAATATAGACTTATGTCTGACTTGGCATTGTTTGATGAAAACTTGGTAGTGGAACATGGAAAAAATAGCCATAGTCTCATTGTTCCTACATTCCACTGTAAAGAACACATGACCTTAATCTATCACTGAGCTGCCCTGGACTTTCTGAACATATGCTCTTGATTGTGCCAAAACTGAGTCCTTTTTGGGGGTTTTTTGTGTGTGGTTTGTTTTTTTTAAGAAGCAGGAAAGCTGAAAATGCATTAATTCAAACCAACTCTTGTAATATTGTAGTCTTCCTTGCTTTAGATAATTTCAAGATTTTTTTTTGAAAATGAGTTTCAAACTCTAACCAAGAATATGCCAACACTAGAGTCTTAAAGCCACATTTTTCTTGTGGGTTATGTGGGTTAACCTCCACTAGGAAAGGGAGTCATTTTCAGCAGACATGTTGAAGCATTGCCAACATCTTGGCAAAATTTGAGTCCATTTTGTAGTTCATATCCAAATAAGAAATCTTATTTTGTCTTTTTTCATTATTTGTCAAATCTGTACTTGCAGGTAATATATTATCCTGTCACTGTCTCGGACTGATTATAATATTCTGCATTTGCATTACTGGATTATGATAGGTTTGGAGAGGAACTGGGGTGAGGGAAGGGTGCACATTTCCAAGTATGAGGCATTACTATATTAGGTTCTTCTGTACTTGTAACTCTCCTGAGAGACCATTGAACAAGATGGTACTATTATGTCAAACTCCTCTGCTGTCCAGAGGAAACTTATCTTTGCAATATAAACATTATATTAAACATGATATAAATTCATTTCAAGGAGAAGCCCTTTAGGTGACTATTCACTTTTCATTATGTTTCCAGGATTGACTCCATTTATTTTTTTAAATAAAGTTTCTTAAACTTTCTCTGATCACCAATGCAAAAGCATCAACAACCAAAACTACTAAAGCTGACCCACCTGTTCCTTTTAAAGTTAACTCGTGTGTAATATGTGTTTTATTGATCATGAATAATGGTCTTCTGAATAGAATGTTAAGCACATTGTGTGATGTTTGCATTCATTCAAACTGCTGACATCTTTGTACTGACGTAATTGTGAAACTTAAGTATAATTGGGGCAAACCAATTATGATAGAGGAGATTTTTCTCTGGGGCTTTAATTAAAATTAAATTTTGCTCCAGTAGCATAATTGTATATTACATTGCGCAAGAGAGTGCCTTCAGTACTTAACTGAGATCTTAAATATCCAAAAAGGCACTGACAGTTTTAACCCTCTCACAACCACTGCCAAATTGACAGCAGCTTTCAGTTGAGCAGCCACCTTGGCAGTGGCTATGAAAGGGTTAAAACCAGTTTTGACCAAGGGTGAGTGCCCTGTTCCATGTAGTCAGCTTTTGGCTATGACTCTGGAATAATCTCCCTCCCCCACTTTTCTGCTGTCCCAAAATCAAAGTATATGTCCAACTTCCAACCTGAATAAATGTGTTGGTCACATGGCCAGATCATACTTTCACATTCCGTTTCCCATAAATGGTCAGTAGCTTGAAAATCATACTTCTAGCTGAAAAAGTTGAAACTACAGGTTACAAGTAACACTTAAATCTACTGTAACAGATGGTGAGTTTTTGTTGCTTTTATGAAGGTAAAAAAGCACTCTTGATTTCACAATTTTTGTTGACCATCAGTTGTATTTTCCATCTTACTTCTTTAGACTTTTCTGTGGGGGCTCAGTTGTAAACTCTGTCCTCTTTTCCCCCTACCCAGCCTGAATAAGAGGAGTTGGAGTACGAGATCTAGTAACAGTAGCAACCAAAGAAAACAGAAGAGGCGAGCAGGCCTTAGTGTGCCTATAGAGGAGGGAAGTGAAAAGGCTTTATGATAATCCTAAGAGAAACACCTACTTACTGGAGCTCCTAAACATCAGTAAAGGCAAAAGAGACTAAGCTAAAGGAATTTATAATGCTGTTTTTGGTTTTAAATGATCCTTCTTAAATCCACGAACCATTACAACTGTTCTAGATCAAGTATCACTGCCTTTTTATGTGCTGTGCTGCACAGAGGGAGCTGTTATCAGGACATTTTCCACAGAAAAATTTCAACTTAATTCATTTCTCATTCTCTGGACTGAAATAACCTGAATCTGATCTTCAAAGCAACTGATAGGGGATAACTTTTTTGTATTCAAGCTTTTGTTAAGAGAAGATCGTAATAAGGATAGGTGTTCTTCAGGGAAGGTGATTTATTGTTCAGGCTTGATTTCCGCTGCCACTCCCCCTCCCCGCCTATTTTATATTTAGGAATAGGCTTTATCTCATCCATAGCTATCTGATTCGAAAAGAATGTCTTTTCAGGCTAAAGATACCTAGTTAATGGTGTCCCTCTAGTTCCCAGTAATGTAACATCCCACTTTTGCTCTCTGACCCTTGGTAATTCCTCCACTGCAAATATCCCTGCTTGGATGTCTCTTCTTTTTCCAGAAACTAGAATGGACAAATGTATAACTGACAAAGTAGTTCTCCTCTCTGTAATTTTTTTTTCTTTTTGAACAGAAACTTGGCTTTCAGAGCTTTCTGTTCTGGCCCCCTGTGCAGTTTCTGCCATAGTTAATTTATTATGGTTGCCAGTTACCAATCCATGGATGATTCATTTGAGTTCTACGTGGTCATATGATCTGCAGTCTGGTGTCTTTTCTTTGAAACACCACTATTTACCATTTCAAATAATTCAACTCTTTATTCCCTTGAAGGGAGTGGGGTGAGGGAATCTGTCTCGGTGCCTCTGCTGGCTTTATTCTCACATGGGTTTTCTTGTATTTCTAAAACAGTTTTATTATGCATACAGAAATAACCAATAAAATTAATTCAGTGCATTTGTGGCAGTGTATGTATCATGTAAACTGATATAAATGACATCACTTCTAATTGAAAGATAATTCTGAGCATTTAAATCTTTATTTGATTTTTCTTTTTATTAGTAGTACTAGTAATTTTTGTTTATGCTGACCTGTTGGTTAGGGGTATACATTTACATCATACCCACTAGTACGTTATTGTATAGAAATCAGTGCCCCTCGGATTTAAATTAAGGAAATATGATGTTTTTCTTGACCTTTTCTCTAACAGGTAAGTTCAGTTCTACACTCTACGAGACAGGGGGCTGCGACATGTCACTTGTGAATTTTGAGCCAGCTGCAAGAAGATCATCCAACATCTGGTGTGTGTGAAGGCCAGTTAATAGTGATGATTTTTGTCTAATCTGCAACCTTAGTCATAAGTATTTAATAGTAAAAAGAGCATTTAGTATGGGTTATAAAAGGCCTGAAGTAAAAGGTGTGTGTGTGTATGTATATATACAAGATTATGTATAAACCATAAATATATACTTCTGTGTTCTTTATAACTTTACTGCTGAACAATTTTTGCAGAATTGGAAAAATGTCTCTTACAGCCACCCAAAAGTATAGTAACTGCTCTCAATCAGGGTGTGACAAATCCACTCTGTGGCCTGTAGGAAACCTTACTTTTTGGGGGACCCTAACTATCAACTTGTGCAGAATGTAAACTGTTAAATAAATTCCTAGCCATTACAATTGCAAAATGAACTTGTAGTTGTTTTGTCCTTTAAGTATATAGATAATCCAAAAAAGTGTAGATAAGTGTAATGTGTCTGAGGCTAAAAGACTGACCTGTACACAGACCAAATAACCAGCTGAGACCAAATGAGCAGCTGTCTTGGGCTAGAGGGAGACTCTGTATCCTTCACCTTTCATCTCTCTTCCCACTTCTCCCTTGCCTTCAAAAAAAAAATAAGTCACTTCAATGCAGAAAAATTGGGTGGAGTAACTGCATAGGATTCATGTAATAATGGCTCTAGAGACTTGTGAAGTAGTGTGCAGGGACAAGCCTGTACAACTAAGTTTTGTTATGCAGCTCTGTATCCTTTGTGTGCAATCCTGCCATATCCTAGCCCTAGCCCTCGCTTGTTCTGAGAGTAGTGACTTCCCTAATAGGGATCCTTACAGTTGTGAAGGACAGGGTAGGATTTGCCTAGGGAACAGAATGGACTGATTTTTATCTAATTGAGGCATTAACTCTAGCCTGAGTTTTGCATGTAGTAGCAGTCTCACTTCTGAGAGGCTTTAAGCATTTCCCTCTGAACAGCACCAAAATCGCCATACATGTATAAAGCATAAAATAGGGTAAATTTTCTGGCTGTTGAATTAGTGAATTAATTAGTAAATTATTTTTTTGGTTAGCTGCTCTGAACAGAAAATAAACAGTAGAAACGTCATCTAGTAGTAATGGTAATTACAGGATTCTGCAATTTTACAGTCAATTAACAGATTGAAAAACTGTTAATATATGACTAGCATATGACAGAATCTCATCAGTTGTAGTAAAACAGGGTGGAGAGTGCGTTCAGATACAGCCGGTTTGTTAACTGGAAAGTATCACTGGTATTCTTCCAAGTACCTGCTATTGCTCAAATTATAAATAATACCTCAATCTTCTTTCACGGTGCTACTGAATTCAGAGGGAGAATCTGGGAAGTGGTGTATTTTTTTTTTTGTCCGTTGTTTCACTGACAAGGGAGTATATTATACCTATGTTGATGATATTACCTTGCTAGAGCAGTAGCCTAGACCTGCAGTCAGTGGCAAATTAAAAAAAGAAAAATCTACTTCTAATGTTTCTTACCAAGAGACGGTTCTTTGAAGTTCTCCCAGCTTCCAGGGAACCTTTCTTTAAGAGACCGTTCTGCCAGAATGACTTATTCTACATTTTAAGTCGGCTATAAACTATTTTGCAGCTTGCCTAGACAATAAGGGATAAAGAAAGACTAATGTTCAGAAGCTGCCTCTATTAGTCACAACACAAACTGAAAACGTGTGGATAATCAGATTGTTGCTTTCTCTTTAAAAGACCCTACGAACTTCAAATAAAATCCAGAATCAAGATATCTTGTAACTCAAGGTGAGGGAAAGAAACTCCTTTAACCTTTGTATAATTCTAACATAACAGCACATGGTAAACGTACATTTTAAAATGTTCTTGCTGCTGGTTAAGCTTTGCTGCAAGAAACAATGGGTTGATATTGAAATCTATCAAATGGAACCGATCCTTGTCCATAATATGCATAAATGGAAGGATAACGTTGCATTCCTGACTGGAAGTTAAGGGTACCTTTTTGCCCCCCAAAACCTCCAATTTTATTTTTAGAAGTTACTTTCACTTAGACTCCAAAGATACTTTATTCAACTTCAAAAATTTTACCCTAATTATAAAGCAACGAGCAGCAGCTTGTAGGAGAAATAAGGGAGAGTTGAATATAGGAACAAAAGTCCACAGATTTCTCTTACCTGGAGAGCTAACTACAGATACAGTGTGTTCAGATTTTAACCGACAGGTATGTAGTACTCATCTCCTTTCAAGGGTCTGTCCAGTTTCAAAATTTATACAACAGAAGACAGGATGATTTAATTCATGGTAACACTTGCCAGCCAATCCAGGGATCTCTGGCGAGCTGCAGTTAAGTCCTGATGTTTTAATAGGAGGGTTAGACGAGCAGAGCATCTTTATCGTTGTGACTATAGAAGATAATGTTGTGTGCAAGCTCTTTGCAATATAATGCATAGATAAGATTTTAGGTTTACATGGAAGATGTTTTAAAGCAGTTACTTTCATTTAGTTTTAAAAAGTACAATCTAAGAACATTTTCAAAAAAAGGTTCATATGCTAAAACATTGATGCTATATTTAATAAAGATAGAACTTCAGGCGTTTTAATAAACTGGAATGGCTTATTGAAATCCAGTGTAATTTTATAATATGAAGTCTTTCCCTATTCTTATAGTGACACGGACTCTCATGTATCGAGTTCTACCTCAGTTCGCTTTTACCCACATGATCTAGTAAGTTATTTTTATTTGTTCCTATGTAAAGCATGCAAATGGGCAAAAAGCAGCAAATTTTTAGAGCACTGATCCAACAAGCTTATTGTTAAAGTTTAGAAAAAGCAGCCTTTTAAGTTAGCTCAAGTGGAAAGAAACCCTTGTTTGCTGTTGCATTCTTCACCGCTGCTGTACCATCCCACCACTGTGCTCACGTTGTAAAGTTACGGTTGTCCATGTGCACTTGGACAAATGCATTCTGAAGCCGTGTGTGTCGCTACAAATAATGTAGCGCTTCAAAATCTGCAACTGATTCTTTAGGAAGATTTTCATTTTGTGCAATTTGACCTTACAGTATATGAGATTTTAGGGATTTCCTGAGAAACCTCAGAGCTCACTTGGAGGATGTAGAACTGTGCTCTGCAGGAGCACAGGAGGTATAAATTTCTGAGCCTTTCTTCTGTAGTGCGTAAAGTAAACATAATCATTTATATTTTCCTTAATTAAAAAGGTGTATACACCCCTGCAAATCAGATCTGTTGTGAAAAGCTTAAATCAGTAGTTCTCAACCAAGGTGCCATGGCACCCTGAGTTGCTTTGAGGTCCTTTCAAGAGTGCTGTGGGGTGTCTCTCAATGTTAGCACTGGTAGGTATACAAACAGATAAAAATAAATCCAGAGATATCAAATAGCAATCCATGCTGTTAAAAAACATTCTGACCTGTTGTGGTGTTTCTGAGTTCTTTGCAACAGAAGAATTGCTTTGTTATTTTTCTGTAGTCAGAAAACAAGTAAAAACTAGGAACTGGTATTTTCCAAGGGGTGCCTTGAGTGTGAAATGATTGAGAACCACTGGCTTAGAACATAGGAAGTGACAGGCTTGTGTAAAGGCATAGACCCAACCAGTCATTCAGCATATAGTATCTGTGCAAAAAAAGTAATCAGTTTTCTGTTTTTTGTGATGCATAAACCTGCCCAAGAATATCTGTGTACTGTAGAGATTCACCATTCCTGTATCTGTCAAACCCTGCAAATAACCAGGGCTTTGGCTCAAGCAAACAGTAGTGAAACAATGGTGGAACTTATTAAGGTGCAAGTGATATGCAAAAGTGGAGGGAGGGTTGCATTTTGAAGTCCAGGTCAAAGTGAGAAACTCTCCATCGGTGCTATAATCTTTTCAACCCAATCTTGGTATATGCTAGAAGCACCGTAACTTCCCTTTCAAGAGAGAATTCTCACTGAATATTGGGTGCTGTTTTGCTATCTGTATGGCTAGAGAATTTTCATTAATTTTCTTCCAGCTTACACTATAAGCTAATAACTGGGATCTCATTAAAATGCTGTTTGGTCTCTTAAGAAGACTTGCATACTTAGTTGGGCAGAGAGTTTTTGTAATTCATGCTTTCGCAACTCATTTTTTATCAATCTTTAATAATGATGATCCTCAATTAATAGAACTCATGTATTCTTTATTATTACTATGATTTCAAGAAATAACTCTACAGGTGAAATGGCAAAGGAAGGAAGAAATGGGAAACATTTTGGATAATGCTTGATTAGCGAGGTCATATGCATTGGGCATAAATCTGATAGTCAATACGTGCACATGCTGCTTTGTCTTGCTAAAATCAGTTATTGAGTATGGGTGTACATGCAAAAGAATGGACTACATGAGAGATACCAATGTGTAGCCATCTTTTAAAATCAGAATTAGACCTAACCTGTAGCAAGTATTACTCTTGCTTGTCTCATTACTTTACTTGTGTTCAAATTTAAAGTTTTCAATGTAAATGGAATAATTTGTTTAGCAAACACATTCATGCTTCAGTTAAAACTAAAGTGGATAATAAAATACCAAACCTTCCTTACCTACGTCTCTACTGGTGCCATTTACATGTTGCTGTAAAGGCAGGCAAAGCTTAAGTGAAACATTCAAAGGTAGCAATAAGGGCGTAGGTTGTAGCTGTGTTGGTCTAAGGACATAGGCAGACAAGGTTCTTCGGGTGAATCTGATATCTTTTATTAGACCAACTTAAATAGTTGGGGGGAAAAAATTTAGCAAGCTTTTGGGTTTAAAAATCCTTCGTCAGGCTGAGGAAGTCTGCAGTTGGTGTGTGCTCTTCCTGAATGGAATGAATAGTAAAGAAGCCAGAGGCTTCTTTGGTCAGCCCAGCCTCTGGTTTCTTTACTATTCATTCCATCCAGGAAAAGCACACCAACTGCAGAGACTTCCTCAGCCTGACAAAGTGTTTTTAAACCTAAAGCTTGCTAAATTTTTTTTCCCCCCCACTATTTAAGTTGGTCTAATAAAAGATATCAGCTTCACCCAAAGAACCTTATCTGCCAAGGTAGCAATAAAAGCAAATAACCCTTCAAAACCCCAACTGCTTAATCTTGCAATGAGTTTTAATAGAATATATAATTAAAATGTGATGGTACTTGTAATACTGACTTTCTTTTAGCTTTCTCTTCCTCAGATCAGGTTGAACAGGCTGCTAACCATAGATACAGATCTACTGGAACAGCAAGACATTGACCTAAGCCCTGACCTACAGGACCACATGCAGCCTCAAGAGGAAGCAAACCAGAAAGTTAAACAATACTATCGCTTTTGGATCCTGCCCAAGCTGTGGATCAGCATCAATTTTGATCGGCTAACCCTGTTGGCTTTGTTTGATAGGTGAGATCTTCCTCCATTACCAGACTGCAGCTTAAGGATTCAGAAATTTAGAGTTGCAACTGAACTATGAATAATTACACCATATAATATAACTGGGGCACCCCATGAGCAACCCTGAAAACTTTTGTGGCTTGCTGCAAATAGAACCAAACAGTTTACTGTTCTGATATGAGAACTAACTCCCACCCACCACTAGCTCTAGCATGGAAAACTCTTAAGTTAATTACTCTAATTGTATCAGATCAAACTGATGAGTTATTTGAGAATTAAAAACAAGGGAACTGGTATTGCATATCTTACTGTAAAGCCGAAAAGGCAGCAGTGTCCAAAATATAATATTAACTTTAAAAAATAGTCCAGAAGGTAGTTGCTAACTGAAACCCATTTGTATGTTTTCAGCAGGTAAAAAACAAGATTTATCTAATATTTCAACCTCAAGGGGTTTTTCTCTGGCTTGAAATTGCCACATGGCATACCTGCTTCTTGTCGCATGTTATATGTTGTAATAAAGAGGGTATGAATCCCTCATAATAGCCTCTGAGTATGTTTAGTATATTTATACTTCAACAGTAAATTTTCTTCAGTAAGGTTGTCTGGACAGTTTTAAGAATGTAAACACCTATTTCTGTTGTATTTTATTTAATCCAGTTTGGGAGGCTTAATGCAAATCTATAAGAGTGTACCTTCAGCTTCTTCACTACAAAATTCTGTTAAATATGTGACTTATGTCAGTGCAGCCAGGATATTGGGGGTGTGTGTGCAGTTTTTCTTTCCCTAATGTGATCATCATAGCTTGTTTAGAATTCTGAAAGATCCATATTACAGGCCAGAGCTGAACATTTAAAGCCTGGACAGACTAACATTCGAAGCTCTGCAGGTGCCTTTAAAATGCTCTAAAATATGAGGGTTCACATGCATACAGTTGATGAAGTGCTTTAAAAGAGAGAAACTTTTGCTTCAGATGACAGCAGGGGGAGAGGGAAGAACAGAAATGACCTCAAAGTGATTTGTTACATTTGCACATTGTAATAGGGAGTTGGTCAGTTCCTCCCGCATTTCACATCAGAATCTGTGATTACCTCGGAAAGAAGCGTCTGAAAGATCCAGTTTCATAAAATGCTGAATTGCAGTCAACTTTCACTGAAATTATAGTAATTTGTGTCTCAACTTGGCTGATATTTTGCAACCGTTTACCAAATGTACATTTAAGCCCACTTTGACACTTCACTTTCATACACAGCATTACTTTTTTATTTGCTAGCCTTCTGCACTAGATGTATCCTATCCACCTGACCTTCTGAAAATATCTAGATATTTTACACTATATCTCTTCTTCCACAGGAATCGGGAGATTCTTGAAAATGTGTTGGCTGTTGTCCTAGCTATTTTGGTTGCTTTCCTGGGCTCTATACTCCTTATAGAGGGCTTCTTCAAGGATATCTGGGTCTTCCAATTCTGCCTGGTGATAGCCAGCTGTCAATACTCGCTCCTTAAGGTATATTAATTTCCATCTTCATTTGAATTCCGTAATTATAGTTATGGACTGTAAAAGCTATAATTTTGTCCACTAGTCATTCATGTTTAATTCAATTAATTCAGAGATGTCTTTAATAACTGAACTGAACTTGTTGAAATGAAGACGCTATCTGTATCTGCAAAAGAGTGTGCTGTTGTCAAAAGCTGTTCGTCTATTTCAATAAACTCTGATTCCTGGTGCTTAATCAGTTACTTACATCTGGCTACTGGTCTGAATTTCTTGAAAACTGGCAGCAAATACTCACTGCTTAACAGCTTTTTAATATAAACTATTATAATAAATTATGGTTAACTGAGGCCTTTCCTTAGCCCACTGACATTAAAAGGTCTATTTTTAAATAATAAATTTGATTTTTTTTTAAAATTAAAATTACAGTTTTATGCACTTTGCAAATAACCATATTTTTCTTTCCATTTTACTTTCAGAGTGTTCAGCCCGATTCTTCTTCCCCTCGACACGTAAGTTGGTGAACGTGCCATTTAGGCCCATACTTCTACCACTGAGGACTGATGCTTTGTCTGTCATGGATGAGACATCCTTTATCAGTGTGTATAGGATGAGAATTTGAGTGTTAGAAGAGTTGTGTGCTACATACTTACTCCAATCAAGGATAAGAGATATGTGAACTCTGACATTGTATGAACACTAAACATCCTTCCAGTACATCAGATACATTGGCAAGGCTGTATTTTTACCAGTATAGTTATTTTCTTACACAGGGTGATTTTATTGCTCTGTGAGACTGTTTTTAGTTACCTAAACCAGATAGGAATCCACTAAAGGAAGTTACTTAACATATTGGAACGGGTGATTGCTGAGTGTTTCTTTTGAAGTGTGTCAATATACTGGCTTTAGCAGGAGTGATATCTGATCAATAAATGCAAAATACACATTAATTTGTCACGCACCTAATCAAAATCAATAATTATTTTGTATTGCTTTGAAAAAACCTTTAGAGCATAGGTGGATTTTTGTTTTTTTGTTTGTTTTGGGGGCTTTTTTTGAGTGGGTTTGGGGTGGTTAATAGTAAAATAAGGAACATAGTTAAAAAATGTTGTGGAAGGGTAAAATAAATATGCCCCTGATCTAGAGGGGCTTTTTATGCTTTATATATTGGAGCCAAACGTTTATATGACTTCTCAGCAGTATAAAACAATCCATTGGGAGTTAATATCTTTAAGTGTACAGTAAGAGGTGTTGGCAAATTGTGGGAGATGATTTAAAGAAAAAGAGCAACAAAAGGAGCAACAGAAGTTAAAAAATTGTAGTCAGAATCATGTTTATTGTTAGAAAAGTAAAAAGCCAATTTTTGATTAATAGTAAAGCTGTTCTTTTGGTTTCAGGGTCACAACCGTATCATAGCCTATAGTAGGCCTGTTTACTTCTGTTTGTGTTGCGGTCTTATTTGGCTATTGGATTATGGCAGCAGAAACACTTCTACAACAAGGTTCAGGTTGTATGGAATGGCTTTCACCAACCCATTGCTGCTGTTGTCAGCCAGGGACTTAATTATAGGTGAGTGACTTTTGTCATATTTTGACTTCCAGTAATTTGGGGGCATGTTCATTCGGTTATAGCTGTTTGTTCCCCCAGAGTGGAGGCATTTTAGGCTGTTATTCTGTCAGTTTTTAATACTTTTTTCAGTCCTGGATTGTTGCAAGATCATAGTCCAGCCCCAGTGTATTTTGTTTCTGTTGCAGAAAGCACCTCCTAGGCATGTTGCTGTCCATAAGAAAAACTTGGAAAGTAAAAATTTTGCTTTCATAAGCTGATTAGTTCTACAGTGCAAAATGGTGGTATAGTTAATAAGCTTGGGTGCACTTCTGTCTTCCTAGTCTCTGGTGCTTTCACTTCTGCTCTTACGACTTTATCCTGTACATGCTTCAAGGTAGAATTTCCCAATTCCCCTATATCAGCTAGGGCTGTGTACAGACATTTAGTTTCTTCCAGGAGAATTGCTGTTCTCCCAGTAGAAACCAAAAGTATGCACATATTCAAGCTTGTTAAATGGCTGCCCCTTCTGCTCAGCTGATCAGTAGGACAGTGGGTAGGGGACCAAGGAAAAGTAGGCTGGGGGCAGAGCTGCTCCCTGTGCTTGATTCCTGTTGCTCAGCAGGTAAGCAGAGGGGAAAGCCCCTTCTTGCTTCTCACACTGGGGAATCTAGGGTGAAATCTCCTTTTCCTTTCAAGTCTGGTCATGGCAATGCTGTCTATTCGTAACATAAGTTGGTGTGCTGTTTTCTGTTAGTAGTGTGCAAGCAAAGTGATCTAAATAAAAAGGAGCATTTTACTTCTCTTAGATGACCTACTTCTGCAAATATACTTTTAAAGGGTACTTTTCTGCACAAAATCTTGCATAAATAGTGACTTTATAAATTAACATGGTTTTAAAAGAATTGATACAATTGTTAGTTCCTCTCCATCTTTAACCTAACTTTTAAAGCACTTCAATAGTAGTGTCTTAAATTAGCTTTTGAATCTCTTCTGCCCTCCCCACATAGTCTGCTCAGAGTCTTGTACTAAGCCATGCAGTGTGTATTTGTTCTGCACAAATACCATATTTACCTGAATCCAAGATGACCTTTAATTTAAGACAGCCCTCCATAATTAGTTTCTGTATATGGAAAATGTATAACCTTGTTATAATTTTCGATGTATAGAATCTAATTATTGGAGGATCATCTTAAATTTTTCCTGACCACCACTGCAGTGACGAAACCAGCGAAAGAGGGGTCAGGAAGCTGGGAAGGCAGTAAGGGGGCAGGCAGCTTGCCCCCTCCTGCCAGTCTCCTTCCTCTTGTGCTTGCCCCCCCCTTACTCGTCTGCTTTCCCCCCCCCCCCCCCGGAGCCTCAGGCCCCCATCCCTCCTGCCCTGCCTCTGCCCTTCCCACTCCCCTCTATGCATCTTACCCTTGCTCTGGGGATGACAGATTCCATCTCTACTTCAGCCTAGAGCATGGCCTCAGCCGGGCATTGCTGCTGTGGTGCTGGGCTAGGGCTATACCCTAGGGTGGAATAGGGATGACGCCTGCTAGCACCAGAGCAAGGGTAAGTGGTGGAGAGAAGGAGAGGGGGAGCAGAGGGTTCAGGAAAATGGGGGGTAGGGCCTCCACCACCTCATACTATATTCCAGGGGTTTTCAACTTTTTTTTAACTAGTGTACCCCTTCTGGTGGTGGTGGCGGCCAGACATGGGGAGAGGAGGGGGATGGCACTCGGCTCTGTGGGCTGCTGACGTGCTTTATGCCCTGCCAATTGCGTGCCGCCTGTCAGCAGCCCACAGAACCACACGTGCGACTGGCCGTGGAAAAGCTGTGTGGTGGTGGTGGCTGTTGTGTGCGAGCCCCTCCACCCCATGTCTGTCCGCAGAGGGGCACCTCCCTGCCCTTGGCCAATAGCCAAGGGTAGTGGCCAATCAGGAAAGCGAGCTGGGGTGGGGGGAGTGGGGAGGTGCCACGTGTAGGAGCCGCATGTACCCTCTGTGACCTTTCCAAGTACCCCCAGAGGTACGCGTACCCCTGGTTGACAATTCCTGCTGTATTCCAAGAAGAGGGACTTTTTTCCTACTGTTATATGGGGTGGGGAGGGGGAGAGCGCTTGTTTTTTAATTGAGTAAATAACGTAAAACCTGTTACTAGTGTGATGCTTTTAAATGCATGTGTACTTCCTAAGCAATTATTCCAAATGTCTTTGAGGTTCTAGGTGCTTTATCAAATGAATGCCGCCTTTTCTTTGTTGATGAAGCCTTTAGTACCTCTCTGTCTTGGATCTAAAACAGTGGTGTGCAAGCTCTGGGCCTTGTGTGTCAGCTGTGGTGCAGGGCCAGTCCCCAGGTTGGATTGAACCCCATGTACCAGATTGGGCCTTGGCACTGACCTACTGGGTCCTTCCTGCCTCTAAGGAAATGAAAACAGATTGCGCTTTCGGATTAGTATTTTATTCATTCTGTTCCATGTAGTACTTTGCGAGAAGGCAGTTGGTGACAATCCAGTTGGTACAGTATCAAGACTCCTCACTTCTGGAACATTGTTCAGCCATGCCAGGTTGTGAAGATGATTGAAAGTCACTGCATAACTGCTTTACAAGTTGCTGTGTGGATGACACTGCAGTGGTGCATTCAAATAGGACTTACAGGCGAGGGTTGGCCCCTTTGTGGAGGCTGCAGACCTTCTTAGATTTGTGGTTAGTTTAACAAAGACTGTCATATTATATGTCTGCCAGCCCACAGAAAGAGTTGCATACCATTTGCAGTGCATACTGAACAGTCACTTTCTGACTCATGAGTTCTGCTTCTTTGGGCAATATGCTGACATATGGGCTTATTAATATCAATGCAGGAGTTGTTTCCAACATTTCGAATGCAAGTGCAGCTTTTGGCAAATTGGCCAGACAGGTCTGGAGGCAATAAGGAGTTAGGGTCAAGATTTATAAAGCTGGGATTCTAACTGTTTGTTCAGTGGGTGGGCAAGTTGGACATCTGACCTTGGGTAATGATTTTCTTGGACATCTTGCCTCAAACAGCTGAAGAAAGTCTGTCAACATTTCTTCTGTTTCTTTGAGGGTCAGATTGTTGGACAAAAGTATCTAGTGCTGTGGCGCTGTAAAGAGCCACTTGTTACTACCTTGATAATGGTGGTAGGGGTCTGCCTAACTCAGGGAGGCGGCTGATGGATTTTGTGGGGAGATCAGAGGGCCCCACCCCTGCCTCTAGCCAAGGGGCCCCGTGGCCCCACCTCTTACCACTGACTGGTTGCAACAGCTGCCTGTCATGTGGCCCCACCTGTCTGCTGATTGATGAAGAGGGGTGGGGCTGCATGACAGGCAGCCCTCAGCCAATGAGGGCAAAGGCAGGAGCCATCTTGGGCTCCCCTTCATGCCAGCAGCCCCCCTTCTCCCCTTCCCCCACTTCTCCAGTGGGCTGTGCAGCCAGGCCACAGCACCATGGGAACAGCTGTCTTCCTTGGGGAGTCAGCATTTTATTTTCAGTAAGGTGTTTTTTCTTTTTACAGGTTTTGTGGGCATAGCCCAGTTTCACAATTTTTGCGAAATCGTGATTTCTGGAGATCCCTAATGATGAGGTAGCTCTTTTGGGCTTCAGTGTCATGTGTGGACAGTGAGCACATGCCTAATCAGCTGCTGTATGGGGAACTGGAGTGCAGTTGCTGAAAGCTCAGCCTGCTTTTAAAAAAATTGTTTTGTGGACCTAATAAATTCCTCCTTGTACAGAATAGTGTACCAGCTGACTGCTAGGAACCGTGGGCACCAGACAGACAAGCCACAGCATGCAAAGATGAAAGAAGGGATTGACTTCTTTGAGCAGTGGTGTAGTCCTGAACCTCAAATGGAGCATACTAGCCTTAGTGACAGTGGCAAAAGTCAACCAAAACACATATCCACAGGATTGGTATTTCAGGGAATGTGGTCAAATCTTTTCTCTGTAATTTGGCCCAGCAAGTCATCTGCATTTATTGCACTGCTAGGAATTTTTAATAATTTTTCAGGCTAAGATGTTTAGATTGAGGGGCCTTGGATCCTTTGACTGGGTCAAAATCCCTGAATTGGAAGACAGAGTATGAAATTTTAATCTTTATAATGGAGGATATAAAACGTATTGGGTGCCTATAGCAGGGAGGCTGCTCCAACACGCTGTAATTCCAGTGCATTGGAGCACACATGATTTAATCTAGTCTGCTGAAGTGTGGCAGTTACCACGCTCCAGCAGCCTCCTGTGTTATGTGTATCAGTGTCCTTGCACTTCAAAATAGCATTGGGGGTGCTTTATCTAAAGCTTGTTCAATAGCTGCTCTAATTCAAGCCTTCCTGTCCCTACCCCACCCCACCTGCTGAGCACGTGTATTAAACACCCTTACTTTAGAAAATAGTTACTAAGGTCAGAATAGTGCTGCAGCAGTTCAGTACAGATAATCTTCTCTTTACCCACCTGAGTTCAGGCTAAGATGCTTCCAGTGCAATGAAAAAGCATGTATACCTTATGACTAGCTATATGGCTTGTTGAGGAGACTGCATGAATATAATAACTAATTTCCTCTCCATTTTTTAAACTTTGCATATATTGTAATGGTTATTTCCACTGTTGAACAAATTAAGTTAATTCTGCCACTACCAGAGTGAAATGCTGGCCCACTTCTGTCAATAGAGGGACATACTCCCCCTGTCATGCTACAAGAAGAATGAACTGGCAACATGGGAGCCTTGACTTATGCATCTGATACCTGAGGACATTTGTGGGTGATTCTTATTATGTAAAATCAGAAAGCTTATGATACAAAAGTCAACTCATGTTAAATAGCCTACACAGTTTTCAGTAAAAATAAATAAAATATACAAATATCATAAATATAATTTTAGAAGGAACATAAAGTAGAACAGCCATAGGAATGTAGGGTAGTGCACTTCTCAATACAACAAAAGTGCAAAAAAACTGAAAAGTATTAAAGTTATTTCATACTCACTCTTCTTGCCTTGCCTTTTTCCTGCAGTGTTTACGCTATGTTTCCCTATAGTATTCTTCATTGGTCTCCTGCCTCAGGTGAATACTTTTGTAATGTATCTCTGTGAACAGCTGGATATACATGTCTTCGGTGGCAATGGTGAGTAAATTTTTTTTATGTCAGTGATAAAACTATTCAATAGATCAGGCAATAGTCACAATATTTCAGATCAAATTAAGAATATAGTTTTAAAAATCTGGTTACAAGACAGACTTTTAATGTCTGGCCTTTTGATTCTAAATTGTTTTAATGAGAGGTACAAGATCCTTTGCCATATCGGTGAGAACTAAAGCTAGTGTTCGTTCAGGACTGACATAAAATGTGAGTTTTTTCTTTTGCCTTTCCAGCAACAGCAGTTAACTATTCCCCTGGTGGTAATATTGAATAAATAAAGGTATAAATAAAGGTAAACACAGCCAAGTAAGTTAGGCTCAGTTACGAAAAATATTTTCAAAATGGTTTTATGAGTAAGGTTGTTATAACATTTCTTAAAGGGTATCACAAACTATCATGCTTTTTTTAAGACAACTTTATAAAGTCATTTATGGTCTTTAATTTTGTCTATTTATTCTTTCTCCCGACATCCAGCTACCACAAGCCTGCTTGCAGCACTTTACAGTTTTATCTGTAGTATTGTGGCAGTAGCATTATTATATGGATTGTGTTATGGCGCCTTGAAGGTAAGCAGTGTTCATATACAATATACAGGCATGTTTTGGTTTACTTTTCTGCTGTCTTTCACTTGGGTACATACTTGCATTTGTGCAAAAGAGACATAGAATTACTGCTCTGAATTGGTAAAGTTTTCCTTGCTTTGCTGAAGAGTAAATGACTATAAAACATTCAAGACAGCAGAGAATTGCACCCTCTCTTTCTGAAGTGGTTTGTTTTATTTCAGGAATGCATACAACTGTAATGTGGACTTGTTCTTTATGAAGCTTTCCCTACTTCTCTCCAGTTACTTTCTGCACTGTTGGTACTCATAGGAGGCACATAGCACTTGATTTGCACGTTGTGCATTGATATTTTCCTTAGCCATTCAAAAGGCTAAAGTATGAAAATTCACTTTCAGAGCAGCAAACTAGACATGCAGTACCGCTAGTTAATGTTTGTTTGTCTGAAAGAATGCTGGGAATAGTTTGTGCTGCCAAAGCATGGTGGCATATATACATGAAAAAAGTTGAGGCAGCCAAGCCACTTAAGGGTGTAAGCAAAAATGTTACCTTGCTTAAAATGCAGTTCTGTTTTGAAAGGTGACTGTGTTCAAAGTGGTATTATAAGTCCCATGTTGCGTGGTATGTGCCAATGATTTTTAGAGCTCATAAGATCAATTTGCTAGTAATTTTTTTTGTAATGGCTAGTCCTGCAGACTCAGCCTTGGCTCTGAACATTAAACTAGCTTCTTTCCATCTCTCTGTGTCACAGGTAATAAAAGATTGCTAGCCAAATTATACCCGTAGTGCCACCTATAGAGCCCTATTAGCTTCCATTCATTTTGCACAGATGTAACTGAATAGATCTTGGTAAACAAATCTGTTGAAATACAGAATTTAGCGAATAATTTTGTTCTCTCAGTCCTGCGTCTCCAGTTTAACACAGCTAATGGAATAAAAAATATTTATAGTCAGGAAATATTAGGAAAGAATTAGTCAGTTTTCAGCATAGAACTACATTTTGAATAATTTTTATAGGGAATTACTGCCATGGAGTGTGCAGTAAATACTATATGATATAGAGAAAATAGCTGAACATTTACTCATAGTTAAATAGCATCCTACTGTATGGCACTTATGACTGGTTAATATTTAAGTTATATTCTTACCTTCTAAAACAAATGCGTATTTCATGCTAATTAGTTTTGAACTTAGGAAATGTTACAACATGAATAGGAACATCAGTTTATTCTAGTGTTCTTATATAGTATTCATCATTTGGATACAAAGGGTATAGGCCTGTTTTAAAATATGATACAAGTGTTTATCAGGGATAAATGATGTGGTTAAGCAATTAACCTGTATCTGCCTAGTCATTCTGACATGCCACGTAGTGTGTGTAGGGTTTCATCCTGCACTTCCAAAGCTAGTGGAAGATTCTTCTATTGAATTGGACAAGAGCAAAATCACGTTTTTAAACTGATGAACAGCTTTAATTTTATATATTAAACCATGGGCAAATATTTTAATTGTTTTTTAAAGACTTATGACTTTCACTGAACTATTAAGTTCTTTTTTTTTTCCCTTTCTTATGACTATACATTTTTATTATGTGATATTGATTGTGTGTGTTCTTGTCTCTGTTGAATTTTTATTCTTCTGTCCCCAGGATTCTTGGGATGGCCAACATATTCCTGTTCTCTTCTCAATATTCTGTGGTTTGTTAGTGGCAATATCCTATCATCTCAGCAGACAAAGTAGTGACCCTTCTGTACTTTTGTAAGTGGCTAATTCTTACAAGAGGTCCATTGTGATCATTAATAAAAACCAACTATAATATTCAAAATAATGTTGCATTTGCACTGTGCGAAGGAGGGGGAAAGCTTGCTTGCTCAGTGGATAGAGATGTTGATGGGAACTCCAAACCCACAGGATCGGTTCTTTACTCATCTACAAGCTTCCTTTTTGGCCTTAGGTCAGTCACTTAGGTGTTTAAGTCCACCATCTAAGCACTAGTAACATTTGTTCCTGTCAGACCTGAAGAAGTGTGCCTTGCACTCAAAAGCTTGTCTAAATCAATCCCAACTATACAGTTGGTCCAATAAAAAATACTACCCTCAAAATCCTTGCCTCTCACATTGACAGAATTACCACTCTGCTGCTGTCCTGTCAGCACCATATATTTCTGCTGCTGGGTGTTTGCAGAACTGTCTAAGTGATGATACCACTTGGTAGCTAATAAGATGCTCAGAGTATTAGCTCAAGCTTGAAACCCTAGAAGTTTCAAGTAGGATTTTTGAATTAGGTACCCAGTAACCTGTCTCAGCAGTGGGGCCCAGTTCTGTATGCATGCAGAGGACATGCCTAACCTGAATGAAACCTGCTGGGGAATTAAGTTTGTTTGTGTGTCTGTCTTTGTTTCAGTGGTTAGCATTCTCATCTGGGATATGGGAGACCTGGTTTTTAAAGCCCTTTTCCTACTGTTAACCCATATTGATGCCAGGGTAGAAAATTAATATAAATGTATCTCTTAATGATGGCTGTTATGCCCATTCATATAAATTTACTTTTATATAGTGATTGAGATTTACTTAAATTACTTTACAAAGCAGTGAAAAAGAAGATTAACAGAAAGACAGGAATCCTGTTAATTAGTAATAGGCCTATTTTTTTTTTTTTTACCACTTGTAAACCTATGCCATGAAATGTACATTTTTTCAGTGGATTCTCTCTTTATTTTTTTTAGTTCTTTAGTACAATCAAAAATGTTTCCTAATTCTGAAGACAAGAACCCAGAGGATCCTCTCTCTGAAGTGAAAGATCCTTTACCTGAAAAACTTAGAAATTCAGTGGTAAGTTGGCTTTTCGTAAACATCAGCCTGAACATTTGATCAATCTCAACTGCTATAGAATCTTCTGGTCTGATATTAAATTAATTTGCATTTGTTAGGCTCGTGTATTCATTGGTATGGTGTGGCGTGGCTGACATTTAAGGGAGGGGGAGATTAAGACCATATGGTGGCATTAGAGTCCCACTAACTTTTATTTAACTTCAAGACTTTTAGGGCTCTGTTCATAGGAATTTCAAGTGGAATAATTAATTTAAGGCCTGAGTTATCACTACTAGGTATTTGTGTTGAAAATTTACTCTTTAGAAGACAAATTTAATTTGCACATATACTTTGGCAGTTAGCAACTCATCAAGCATGAAGAACTCTGTGTACATTGTGCACAGTAATTTACAGTCAAATGTTAATGGAGTAAAAATGTAGCCCAAAACATTTAAAAGTGCAGCTCTTGATTTTTTGAAGTGCATGCATAGGCTGAATTTTAAAAGAAATCAAAAACTTTTCAATGGAAATATAGATATCACATGGAAGGAAATTATATTTGTGAGAAATTGTTCTAGATTTGTAAACTTTGTCTGTTGCTTCAGTAACTGATCATGTTGAAATGATGCTGTTTCTTTGTCCATACACCCATCTGAAAAATGCAGTGTTAAGAGTGTGACCTTTCTTTTGCCCTCTAAAATTCACCATAAGTTATTTAAAAAAAAAGAAGGTAATTTAAGGTAGAATGTCCAAATAGATCAGTGAAGGATAATTGATGGTTTTCTATGACTGGTGTATTTACTCAAATCTAAGAAGAGGTTTTTTCCCCCTCGTTCAACATGGGAGAGGAGCCCTTCACCTTAGATTCATGTAAAAGGCAACAAGCGAGACAGGCAGCTTCTGCAATTGCAGCTCCATCTCTGGCTTCCAGGCTTGCAGTCCAGATCCACAGCTGGCACCCTGTGTCCCTCACCCTCCCACCCCCTGCTTTGTGCCCTTGCCCCCCTCTTCCACTTCTGCCTGGCCAGTGGAGGTTGGGGCCAGCATGCGCTCCATGCTGTAAGCTGGAGTTGGCACTGCAGCCACGACTCCGAGGCTAGTGGTGTGGGAGTGATAGCAAATACATACATTCCATGCTTAGAATCTAATTATTGGGGGTTATCTTAAATTCAAAGTCATTTTGGATTTGGCTAAATACACTAGCTTTCATAGTGTAATATATACCTATTAAATCTAATGGTACTTACTGTGTAAGTGAAGGGTCAGATAAAAAAAGAATTTTTGGACCTCTTGCTAACTCAGTATTTCTAATACTTTGGGACTTTTTAAATACTTTTGGCTTCATTAAGTCCAGCCCAGAAACTGCAACTAAAACTTTTTTTTTAATTGAAGATTGAATTGCTTTTAGTGACAATGGAGCCTGTTCCCTTGACTTCATTACATTGGTTGTCAAGCATAATTCTGTTGTAAATGCTTAAGCCAATGGCAATGTTCAGTTATTGTCCTTTTTCATAAAACAGTACAACAACAGCTGCTTGGTCAATTTAGGTTATTTAATAAAAAGCATAAGGGTTCTGAAAGTACCTGTCTAAAGGGAGAAAAACTTCTTCTAGAGCAGATCACTATTCTGGAAGGCAGAGGCCTGACAAGATCCAGTGCTGAAAGCTGATGCTAAACTTTCAGAATAGAAATGAAGTATTCTTTTTGTTTTAATGAAGAGGATAATTAACTAATTCAAGAACTTGTATAAAAAGATAATAGTTTCTTTTTTTTCCTTTGCTTCGAAGCTTTAAATCAAATTCTTTTGTCTTGTGTTCAGAGTTAATAGTCTTACTGAAGGATTTACTGGGTGAAATTATTTTGCCTGGGTTATGCACAAGCTTGACTAGATAAGGGATTCTCAACCAGAATTCTGAGAGATCCTTCCAAGAGTCCCATGGTACGCCACACAGTATTAGTACTGTTAGATAAACAAACACCTACATATGATTCACAGGACAAACCAACAAATTTCAAATAGCACCTGTTGTGGTCTTTCTAAGTTATTTCTCCCAGAAGATTTACTGTATTATTTTGTTGTAGTCAAGAACAGAGTGAAAGTTAAGAGCTGGCGTTTTCTGAGGAATTTCTTGAGTCTAACACAGTTGAGAAATCACTGGACTAGATTATCAGAATGCGTGCCCATCTGACATGAAAGTTCTGCTAATGTGTTCATGCACGCACATACACACAGGGCAGTAGGATTTTAAACTTGGGGAAGAACTGTCAGTTGTGTTGCAAGACTCACCATTTGCAGCATCCCTTTGTGGCCAGACCCAGTATACAGCTCTTTTATTGCCCCTGCCCATTTCTTTGCATCTAACTCCTCTTGGAATAACTAAGTTTAGACTTAACCCCAAGTGTCTGTGTGCCTAGCTTTAGGCCTCTCCCCAATTTGGGGCTCAGTAATCACTGGTTCTTTACTTCCAAGGCCATCATTTTTACTGCAGGAGAGCAGAAATAGGAGAGTGAAGGGATGTACTTTTCTGCGTTCCACAGCAACAGAAGACTTCCTTCTGTGATGCCTCAGTGCTTCTGACCTTACCTGTTTCCATTTCTTTCCCCGCATTTACTCTCCCTGCATCTTCCTCCTACCTTATAGTTCCAAAGCGTCTGCAGTGTGCTTCATTTCCTGCCCCATTCTGCCTGGGTTGTAGTTGTTTTCAACTGGCTCCTTGGCACAAATGGGAGGTCATGTCTGGGGTGCTGTCATGTAAGGTCTATATACCTCACCACAGGTTGGAATGAAAAAGTGTATACTTTGTTCATTAATTTATCTTCACAACACCAAATAAATATGTTTTGAATTAAGTTATTTGAATAAATGCTGTTGACCTAAGTCCACTGAATAAGGGTAATCATGCATACTTTTTCTGTTTTTGCGGCAGTCCTTTCCTGGTAGTTGGCACTGTTTTAGCTCAACTCTGTTTCTTTCAAAGCAGGAGATAAAATTTCCATTGACATCAGTGAGCGCAGTTAGGCCAGCACTGAGCTTCTGTAAAAATAGCAACTGAAATCACGTAGAGGTAGGCAGAGATTGTGGAAGGAGAGTGCCAAAATGTGCATGCTCAAACTATTTCTTTGTTCAACAGAGTGAACGGTTGCAATCTGACCTGATTGTGTGTGTAGTCATTGGTGTACTCTATTTTGCGATTCATGTCAGCACAGTTTTCACAGTCCTGCAGGTAAGCTGTTTTAAATTGTACTTTTCTCCTTCCTTGAAAATGAATTTTTGCACATCCTATTATATAACTGTTTTCCTAATAATAGTGCCCAAAGGCCTCATTTGCGTTTGGGGGCTTGACATGCATTAAGTGTTGCTCAAACAAAATGAATACAGGTTTCCTTCGATTTTCAGCTGTACATGCATTCCCGGAGAACGGCGCATAAATTGAATTCACATAAAGCAAACCCACTTTACAATATAACAAATAGGGATAGGGTCCCATGGCGGTGAGAGAGGGAGGGAGTGAGGATGGGACTAGGGAAGAGGCGGGGGGAGGGGTACTGCTCCCAGGGCTGCACAAGACAGCAAAGCAGAGGGAACAGAGCAGCACTCACCGCGGCCCCGGGAGCAGCTGGCACTAGCCTCCTGCAGCCGCTGGGCTGCACCATGCTCCGTCTGCCTCCACTCGCCTTTGCTCCTGGGCTGTGCCGTGCCAGGGTGCAGGCAGCTGGTGTCGGCTGCTCTTGGTGCCACTGCAGCCGGGGCTGGTGTGAGTGCTCTGTCCCACGCTGTCCGGGGCTCTGCTTGTCTGAACTCACCCCAGCCCTGGGAATGGCCTCAGGAGCAGCTGACACCAGCTGTCTGCACCATGGCATGGAGCAGCCCAGGAGCTGGGGTGCGCCCAGGCGCAAGGGGACAGGCAGAGCACGGTGCAGCCCAGTGGCTGCAGGTAGCTGGTGCCGGCTGTTCTGGGGCCGCTGCAGCCGGGGCTGCAGTGAGTGGGGCCACAGCCCTTTCCCCTCCCCCCACAGACTTACCTGCTTGGGCTGGGGGGGCATCTATGGTGATTGCATAAGAGCAAATTTACCTCACATATAACAAATTATGGGTCTAAATATGCTCATTGCATAAGAGCGAATTTGCATATAAAGAACCTGCATAAGTCGAGGGAAACCTGTACTGCCTTTCCTGAAGAGCTTCAAATGTCAGCCCTTGTTTCACTTCTCCAAACCATCCCTTTCTCCCTACTCCTTCCCCATCACTGTCTCCATACAGGTTTTTCAACCTGTCTGACACCATGCCCTTCTTTCAGGCTCTTTGTGGAGGAGAAAGAAGTTATACCTGTGAAATGGTTTTAAGGCTCTGTTACCCTCATTCTTGAGGGGCTGGATCCTCCCCCTCCTATTGTGGTTGAACTACAAGTGGACACAGTCCCTTTTCCTCCTTTCATTCTGTCTTTCCCCTCCTCTCGTGAGGCCAGAAGACCTTCCTTAAGGTTAATTTCTGCGATGTTTTCCCTGTTAGCATACCTGTTATTACCTGATGTTTCAGAATATTTTTAAAGCACGTGTACTTTCAACTTGATAGGTGTTGAGTTGTAGGATTTTGTATTTATATGTCAGGGCAGCTATATCTTCCACAGTAGCTGGAGAAATCTTCCTAAAATGGTTCCATTTCAGTAGAGGCCTGGTAGAAGTATGTTATCTTATTTTAATATTATTAGATTGTTTGAGCAAATATGATGCGGCAGGTTTTGACACAGATACCAAACACTGGGTGATGGCTTCTTGAAACGATCAGAATCTTTGATTTGCTTTTCCAGCCGAAATCAAGTGGAGGCCTTGGGACCATAGTAGCTTTATCAGTCTAGTGATGAAATGCAGAAGAATCAAAACCATGAAAGAAGGTCAGAAGTACTATAGAACAAGGGTCAGCTACTTGTGGTCTGTGAGCCAGATCTTGCCCAAGGAACCTTTGATTCTGGCCCATGGACATGGGGCTTCAGCAGCAGCAGGGGGTGCTCTCTGTGGGAACTCTACCTGCGCTGCTGCTGGGACAAGCAACAGTGGGACATACAGGTCCACAGCCAGAAAAAGGTTTGCTATCCCTGTTGTAGAACAAAAGATAGCAACCCAACTCCAGGCAACACCAAAAGATAGGATAGTCTGTCTATCTTAAAGTTGTTGTCTTCTAAAGCAGTGGTTGGCGATTTATGGCCTGTGGGCCAGATCCAGGCTGTGAAGCCAGAATGTTGGTGGCAATTTGGCAGCAGGGAAAGGAGCTGCCGGGTTGGAAATTCGGTGGCAGTGACCCATCTCTTAAATTGTTGCCAACTACAGCTCTACTGCTTCCTTTATTTTATATTCTTAAAAGGGCATCATATTTCTCCCTTTATCATGAGAAACTGTGTTCCAGGTGTGCTCTAAAAGGGGCTATTGTATGAGTGCTATGGAGTTATGAAGTTATTAGCTGTTACCCTTGTTTTATAAGCTTCAAATCTTTCTTTTCTTATTCAACTTTTCTTTAGCCTGTTCTGAGCTACGTTCTCTATGCTTTGGTGGGCTCAGTAGGTTTTGTAACCCATTATGTGCTGCCTCAACTCCGAAAACAGCTTCCTTGGCACTGTTTCTCCCACCCACTGTTGAAAACAAAGGAGTATTATCAATTTGAAGTCCGCAGTAAGTATCAACATTATTTTTTTAATGTACATGAATGGTTTGCCAACTTATATTAACCATTAATTTACTTCAACACTCTTTGCCTTGCATCTTTACTTGAATGTTTTGGGGTTTCTAATTTCTAGTGTTTTCTAGATAGATAAGCATGCCTTGCTTGATCCTGTAGCATTTATTTTTGTATAATAAATAATAATAATAAAAGTAATAATAATAATGACTGTCACATTAGACAAGCTTTCATTAATAATGAAGGCAATTTCAGTAAATCTGCTTTCAGGAGTTCACAAATTTGTGCTGAAAAAAATTTCTCGTGATTTGTTTTTGCAAAATCAGTTCCATTTTTCTCCTGTTTGGCGGTTTGTTTGTTTTTTTAAACTGTTCTACTGGATTAGATATTTTAGCTTTCTGCTTACTGGGCTTTTGGTCCTTATTAAATACTACTGGTTTTCATTGGAGATAAAAGCTAAGCTTCTAAAAATAGAAAATACTACAGTGCAACAGTTCTACCAGTGTGTTCCGGAGCACCCATTGCTTCATGTTCATGTGCTCGGGAATACATATATCGCTTGTTATACAAATCTAAAGAAATGTACACCTATTTACTTTGTTAATTAGTGAAACTTCCTTGGAAAACAAATATTATAATAACTTTTTCACCTAGAAGTTACGAAATGCAGTGGAGGTCTTCCCCCATTAACAAAAACCCTTTATAAAAAGCACTGGTATTGAAATATTTACATGCAATAGCTCATTCTTGTAAGGACCTCAAGGTCTTCATAAAGAAAGGTAAAAATATTTCAGTTTACAATTGGGGAAAATAAGCTAAGGCCGCAGTCCTGGGATTCAATCTGTTGGTGGAAATGTGCCCTCACTCTCCTCCTTCCCCCCCCGCCTTATTTGATTTCAGAGGAGCTTTGTATACCCTGCATTATGAAGTATTTGTGCAGAGGTTATCTGCCCATGCTAATCAGGTTTCCAGATCAGTGTCCAGGTATCTTCAGCAAGATTACATGACAAGTCCATGGTAAAGTCAGCATAGAACCCCAGGTTTTCTCTACTTCCAAGTCCCTATTTTATGGCTAAATTGTGCTGACAAAAATATATCTAAGAACTAAAGACTTCTTTCGTTTGAATGAAAATGTAGTTGTCTTCCATGTAGCATGCAGTTTGCCAGAGTAAATTGCAGTCTCAGCCTGGGTCTAATAACTGCAAGTTCATATTATTTCAGTGGATACACGTTCAAATGGATAGACGTGATCTTGTAATTTGATTTATTTGAAAGAAAAGTTGAATGGGAAAAAATAAACTTAAATGCAGTGTTATGATTGCGACTTTAAATGCACACAGATTTAACCCCCCTCCCCCCCCCCAAAAAAAAAACAAACAAAAAACAAAACTTAGTAGCAATTACATTCAGGCCCATTGACATATTTTTAATATGGATATACTTGGTAGTGTTTCCATTATGCACAGGCAGAACTGAAGCCATATTTAAAATGTAAAATATATAGTAACCTGTAATATAAAATACAGTAATGTAAAATACTATAGGTCCTAATGTTATGCCATCTGGGCCCTTGCAGGAACAATACATCTGAAGTTAAGGCAGGTCATTGTTGGTCATCCCTGAGGGTTTCTGCTCCAGGTGTGGCAGATGGTTAGTCTCAAGTTCTTCTGGGGCACCATACATTGCAATAGGATGTGCTTCAGTTCGTATGTTATTGCTATCTTAAACCTACCCCTCTGATTTTAATACCTGCTACCTCATACTGTTCTGGACACTAGCAGGCCTTGGTGATGAAGAGCTTATTGCCAGCTTACAGTAGTGCTGCCTCTTCCCAGTGGGCCAGATGCACTTGAGGAGCATAACTGAAAACTGGCACAAGCCTAGGCTGATTATGGGTCAGTTGTGCAAGAAAGTCGAAAGTTAAGAGACTGCCATGTGTCAAGTTTATACTGGCAAGATATGTAAGTTATTGTAGGCTGGTTGTTTGGTGCATTTTATAAGAATCCGAGAGGTGGTTAGCTGTGTTAATCTGAAGTCAGGCAGGGCAGGGTGGAACTTTAGAGACCAATTCATTCAGAGAGCCAGCCATAAGCTTTCGTAGGTGACAACCTACTTTGACAGATGCTGTCACCTACAAAAGCTTGTCTCTGACTCAAGTAGGGCTGGACTGCTCACACCTAAGAAACTGCCATCTATAAGAAAGGCCTTTAAGGGTTATCTAGGTTAGTTTGATTTTTTTCAGTACAAATATGATTGTCCTAAAATGTTTTCAAAATACATACTTAAAAACATTAACTTGATCAGTATCAATAGGAATAGCCTCCATCAATTTGAAGTTACTCTAATGATGTAGTTAAGAAAATTCCAAATTCTAAACTTTGTACATAACTAAATTATTGCAAATTTCCCACCAGTGTGACTTAGTCTAACTCAATCTGAGACTCTCAATCTAAGAATCCAAATTAGTGCTTGGGTCCTCTTTATAAACTGCCAGAAGCAGCTGTTGGTTTGTGGTTATATGGAAGTAAATTTTGCATCACTGCTAAAACTTATTGAATGTTTATTTCGGCCATCCAACAATTGCCAGAAAACAACTGTTCCAGAGCTGAAATAAACTGCATTTGATTGCCAGTGTCCCGTTCTAGTTAGTCTCTCTCTCTGATCTGTGGTCTCCTCTTTTTGCAATCCTTTAGATGCAGCACATGTAATGTGGTTTGAAAAACTTCACATTTGGCTTCTTTTTGTGGAGAAGAATATTATCTACCCACTGATAGTCCTCAATGAGCTCAGCAGCAGTGCCAAGACTATTGCTACTCCAAAGAAACTGGATACTGAGTAAGTAGAAAGGTGGTCAGTAACCTGAGTAATATCCAGTATAGTGGAAGGAAATGGGTGAAGTGGCTATAAATTAGAGCCTTATTAGAAATGTTAGTAGTGCTAGAAGCTGGGAAAAAAACTAATTATTACTTTGCTTTTATTGCAAAATATTGCATGAGTTAATCACTAAATTTATTTAAACTGAACAAAATATTTCCATGTTAAATGCATAATCATACAATTAAGTCTCTGGGTTTAACAAAAGGAATCACCCAGACGGTATCCAGCATTTTCTGTTTATGAACTATTAAACTATAGAAGTTGAGAGAGAAGTTTTATTACATGATTATACAGCCTAGGCCTCCTGAAGTAGGATTGTCCCCCAACTGTTGGCTCATGATATTCTGTCCCTTGTATTCTTAAGACGACTAGGTCGAATGGTCATAAACTACTACAAGACCGTTTCAGGCTGGACATAAGGAAGAATTTCTTTACTGTCCGAGCCCCCAAGGTCTGGAACAGCCTGCCACCGGAGGTGGTTCAAGTGCCTACACTGAACACCTTCAAGAGCAAACTGGATGCTTATCTTGCTGGGATCCTATGACCCCAGCTGACTTCCTGCCCTTTGGGCAGGGGGCTGGACTCAATGATCTTCCAAGGTCCCTTCCAGCCCTAATGTCTATGAAATCTGTTAAATCTATGAAGACCCAAATCATGTTGGTTACTGGACCAGTTGCCAGGTCTATGACTCTCTTTCTGGATCTGGTTATTTACCCCTCGTAGGTCTGAGATTTACAGCTATCACCTGACTCCAGATAGCATTACATGATTCTCCCTCTCCAACTGAGGCCATGTTACTCCAGCAAGTCTGACTAAAGCTCAGACCTTGCCATTCTGCGCTCCTCCTTTCCAAGACCAAGGAGCCTTCCTAAAGTGGAGCATTTTTAATTTTTTTAGAACAAAAGCACTAAAAGATCATTTGCATGTTTTAGTTTTTCCCTACACTTCACCATTCCCAGAATCTAGGAAGACCTAAGTTTTAGATAGACTGACAAACCGAGGCGCACATCTCCCTAGGCAGCTCTGGCATACAAACTGCCCCAATTTAAGTCACTTTTTAAAAGTGTTCATAACCTATTCATCTCTTTACAAACGGCCTTGGAAAATGAGGTTTGAAGCTTGGTGGAGGTTAGATTCTTAAAGCTAATGGATTCTCCCATGGACTTACAGTATATACTTGAGATATTCTCATCTGGAAAGCCACTGTGTAGTTTTCATACATAAGGCCCATTGAACTGAAACTTTTATAAGTGTGTGATAAAAGTTCTACTACCCTCAATGTAAGGTAGAACAATACAGTATGGCAGAACGTACTAATAACCCAGTATACAGTAACTTTTCCTCATTGATCAGATCTCATGCAGTATTCAAAGAGTGCACATCACTATTCATAACAATACAGATCTACTCCCTATCATACATAGGTTTTAAAATCTTTCTGAGGGAGATTGTTTTCCAGATGGTGCTGTAATACTGTATTCTTTAAATATCGTTTGAGTAGAGAGCATTAAAGGAATGACTGTGGTAGTTAGCTAAAAATTATAAAGGGTTCACAATACATCTATTGTGTATAAGTAGTGATTGAACTGCTTGTTGCAATACAGTCCTTTCAGGCAGCAGATGAAATAATTTTTCTTCCTGAATCTTTTCTTTAGGTTGGGTGCATTAATGATCACCATAGCTGGCTTGAAGTTGCTGCGTTCCTCTTTCAGTAGCCCAACCTGTCAGTATGTCACAGTTGTTTTCACAGTGCTCTTCTTTACATTTGACTACAAAAGTTTCTCTGAGACCATGCTGCTAGACCTCTTCTTCATGTCTATACTCTTCAGCAAGGTAACTTAACACAAACACACTCTGAAAAACCTGGTTGTTTCAGGTAGTCATATTTATGAATTCAGAGAATGAAAACCCCATAATGAACTCTTATGTATCATAAGTTCTATTAGTAAATCATCGCATACTTGTTGGAGGCCTTTTTTATCTTGGCATGTGACAGTCTCATCAGTGTTTTAGAGTACAGCAGCAAAATGTGAATTTTGTGTTTTAAGGTGCAGCATCTTGCTATTGTCAGAATAGAAACACTTTGGCTGATGAATGCAAGTGCTTTCAGGACTAGTAAGTTTTCCAAGCATTGATAATGAGCTAGTGAGGTCAAAATAGAAAAAAACCCCCAATCAAAAACCTTTTAATCCTAGGAATTGGCTCTGTGAGGAATGTCATTGTTGAACCACCTTGCAGATCCAAACTCTTTTTAGGCTCACTACTTTGCTCCCTTTTTATTGATTACCTTTCATCTTTTACCCCCTTCCTCCCCACAACAACTAAGTTCTACTATTTTAAGATTGGTTTAATATTTACTTATTAAACTAGTGATTGTTCCATGCCTATATGAGAGAACTCTTCTAAAATGTTACTACAGTATTGTATTGGTAAATACATTGGAAATCATGTAAGATGCCTTTGGGTAAAGTGGTAAGATATTTTAACCATGCAAATGGCACTAGCTGTTTGCTTGATCCTGTTGATTTTTTTAAAGTGTTAAATGTAATGCTCAAACCAGTTTTAACACTGCCTGAAAGTTTGTTTAGGCTAGCATGCCCTCAGCTTTTCACAAAACCATTAATGCTTATTACCAGACTTGGCAGGGGGGCCGGACAGTAGGCTGACAGCCTGGCAGCACAGCAACTTTCCCTACACCTGCTGTGTGCTGGGCTGCAGGAGGAAGTGTGCATGTGCACGTACGCAGGCACATGCACCCCTACTTTCTCACAATCCTGAACATTTAAATTAATAAAAAAATCAAAACAAATGCTTAAAAAATAAAAATTGATATCCGTCAAAATTATTAAAAACAATAAAACTAAACTCTGCCAAACCTACTTATTACTCAGTGTGACTTGCCTTTGCCTAACCTGTTCTTATCTCTTGAAGGTTTGTTGTTTCAATACCAAATTATTTTCGTACAAACTGCAATGGTGCAACTGTTGCAGCTGCATGCTTTCATTGTGATACATGTGTAGAAAAAACATTGCAAATTAGTCCCTGCTTCCTTCAGTGATTTCATATATGTATTTATATAGCACAGCAGTTGAGATGGGCAGTTCATCCTTCTAGCCCAGTCCACGTGTCAGGCAACTGTCTGATTGCCAAACTAACCTATCTTAGTGGCTTAGACTGTATATACCATTCTACAAAGTCAAGAGGGAGGGAGAGTGTGTGTGTGTGTGTGTGTGTGCACACACTGTTTTACAGTGTTATATTATAAATGGCTTATTTTTTGTGACAGCTAAATGGTTACATAGTTTTTCTCTTGTGCCTTTTTCTAGCTTTGGGAACTCTTTTATAAACTGAGATTTGTGTATACTTACATTGCGCCTTGGCAAATCACATGGGGTTCTGCTTTCCATGCTTTTGCCCAGCCATTTGCTGTGCCACGTATCCTTTGAAAAAAACCTAAATGTGTTAACAGCTGTCTAGATTTAAACCTATAACTGCTTTCTTCTTACAGTTGTCATGTGCTAAACCAGGCTTGTCTAACATGTGGCCTGCAGGCCGCCATGCAGCCCGCCAAGCCATTTTATCTGGCCCGTGGCGGCATGGCCACCGCAGAGCACGGAGCCGCAGCGGCGGCACGGAGTGTGGAGCTGCCGCCACGGAGCGCAGAGCCGCTGTGGCGGCGCAGAGCACGGCGGCAGCGCCGCAGAGCAGCAGCGAGGTGGGCAGGGCCGGCCTGCGGGCCCCAGCCGGCAGTGAGGGGAGGGGAGCTGCTTACCCCCATGGGGCCCAGGGGAGCAGCCCTGCGTGGGAGGCCAAGCAGCAGCTGCTGGCGCTTCCGGCCCGTGCCTGCCTCCTCATCCACCTGCTTCAAGCCAGCCCCGCTGCCCTGCCCTGCCCTGCCCTGCTCTGCCCTGCCCCGCAGCAAGGTGGCATCTGCCCCCCCAGCCAGTCTCCCCCTGGGCACTGCTGCTCTCTGGGCCTGGCCACCCGCGCATGAGGCCCTGAGAGGGTCGCTTCTCATGTGCTGCTGGGGACGGGAGGAGTCCAGCCAGGTCTGTACCAGCCAGCAGAAGCAGCGGTGGAGCCGTGTGCTGCTCGGGACAGGACGAGCCTGCACCGGTCAGACCCGAGCGGCACACGGCTCTACTGCCCCTCCTACTGGCTGGTGCAGACCTGTCCGGCCTCCTCCCGTCCCCAGCAGCACATGGGAAGCCGGCTTCAGCTGCATGCTGCTTTTCCTGGCTGGTGCTGACCCGGTTCTGCCCAGGCGGGTTCTGCAGCACCATGGCATGGCACCGGCAGGCCGGGCGGGCCCCAGGTTAACCCCGGCCAGCCCCTGCGGCTTCTCTAGCACCAGGTCAACCCGGTTGTAGCCAAGCAGCTCCTGCAGCACCATGTCAACCCAGGCATGCATGCCATGTCAACCAGCACCATGTCAACCCCTGTAACTTCATTGGTGTCAAAGGTCACATGACATCACTTCCTGATATGATACCACTTCCTGTGACGTCTTTGAATATGGCTCGCCGGCCCACTGGGTGATAAAAAGTTTGTGATCTGGCCCCACATTCAAAAAGGTTGGGCCCTGGATGAAGTGCGCATTACATAAGAGGTCCTAGGTATCCTGTTTTGTTTCTATTTGTAAAAAGTACCAGGGGTTTGTCTTTGTTTCCTTAACCCTGTCATGGCACAGATTCTACAATGTTGTTTGTCCAAGCAGCTGTATCGGCTTTCTTCTCCACTCCGCTCAACCCTTTCCTGGGAAGTGCAATATTCATCACTTCATATGCCAGACCTGTCAAATTCTGGGAGAGAGACTACAAGTGGGTGAAATTAGACCATTACTAAACACAGCAGAGATGGCTTCTTAATGAAAGCTGTGACCAAATGTGTGTGTATTTCTAGGTGATATGGTTATTTTCAAGAGAATTGGTTCATGGCTTTTAATACTCGCAAAAAGTGTGTTGTTTTTCTGAAATGGTGTAGTGGGTGTGTTTTGTTCTTTCTGCTGATTTTTTTTCTATGATACCTGATGGTATTTATGTTTTTTTCTTCTCATATTTTTTTAATCACATACAAAATCTCTAAAGTGTCAGTATTTTAAAATGTAATTGGAATCTGAAAAGTGCTTTCTTATGTAAGGGGTATTTAGGGTTTACTTGTTTATACTGATGAGTGATGACTCATTTAACATTCCATTTTACAGGTCAAGTAAGTTCCCTCATATCACAGGAAGTTTCCTCATGTCACAACTTACTGTGATACCTTTTAAAGTCAGTGTGGTTTCTTCTTGGCTTATGTATCACCATCCTGAGTAAAAGATACCCCAGATCAGATGATACTTTGTGTTAAACCAAACAGGAGGGTTACAAGTAGTTGAGGAAAGACACTGATCTGCACAATCTATACCTGCTCTTGGGTGCTTTTAAGCCAAAAAGAATCCAGCTTGACTTTCAGATGCCACTGTGAGGTTTCCATACTGTCATTTAGGAGGAAAGAATTTTGTGCAAACCAGATACATTTCACATGAAATCAGAAACTAACTATGAGGCCCAGGTGTTAGTTTTAGCAACTTCTCAGAATACAGCAATTTGAATACACCTTGCCTTCTAGCCTTGAGGTACAAATTTGAGTGTTATTTTCAGCTAATAAAAATTATACCTTTCTAGATGAATGTCACTTGCGCTTCTTAACTCCTAGTATCATACTGCAAATTAAATTTTCAATGTGTAGTCAACTTGGGTTTTAGCTTTGCTACTTTCATTAACAATACAAGTGATATAGCTAAAAAGCCAAGCAGAACTTTGACAGCATCTTATCCTTATTGTTTTCTGTTGGTTAATTGAGAGGGCTTCATTTATAGATCCTTTCAGTACTCTAACTAAATGGAGTTGTTACAAACAGTGGCAGAATGCTAGATTGAAAGTAGAATAGACTACCAGCAAAGATGGAAATATTTTCCTCAATGCATTGTCCGCAGCATGTTTACCCTATATTTTCTTATATTATGAACGACTATGTTAAGAATGTTTCATTTTGTTGTCTTCAGCACAAAACGTGTGGACCATTCAAACACAAGACTGGCTTCCCAACTTGATAGAAATCCAGGTAATACTCTAAATTGTTGGCTGAAAATGTTTCAAAAGCTGTGGGGGTGGTGTGTGTGTGTGTGTGTGTAAATAACATGAAAGGGAAACATCCACTCCTTTCACCTTCATAGTTTTTTGTGACAAAATTTAAGTTTGCTTGAGAAAGTTAGATTAACCCAGGGGTGGGCAAAGTACAGCCCGTGGGCTGGATCTGGCCTGCAAGGCCATTCTATCCAGCCCGCAGGGCCCCTAAAAAAATGTAGAAATTAATATTTCTCTGCCCTTGGTTCCTGTCAAAAATGACAGGACCCAAAGACAGTAGGACCCAGGGAAAGCCCGGCGGGCTCCATCAACAGTGGGGCCTGCCTGGCCCCACCCCTCTGCCGGAAGTCCCAGGTGCAGTTTCTAGGCTGGGAGCACATGGCTGCCCTGGTGTGGGAAGCTCAGGTAAGTGGGGGGGACCCCAGGCAAGGAAGGAGCATGGGGTGGGGGGGGGAAGCGGCTCCATCCCACCCCGCCCATGCCCAGTGCTCTGCGCTGCAGCTGCTTGCAGCCCAACTGGGGCTGCCTGTGCCCGCTCTGGACAGCCCCACGTGGACTGCGAGCGCCTGCAGCATGGGGCACTGGCTGTGGGGTGGGGGAGGGGCCGCTTCCCTCCCCCCCACTCAGCTTTTCCCCAGGCTCCTTCCCTGCGCAGAGAAAGACGGCCCCTCACCCGCCCCATGGCTGGCACCCCACGCTGCAGGTGCTCGCAGCCCACGTGGGACTGTCCAGAGCAGGCACAGGTAGCCTCAGGCAGGCTGCGAGCGGCTGCAGTATGGGGCACCGGCATGGGGCAAAGAGGGGCTGCTTTCTTCGCTCCCCCCCCCCCCCCCCCCAGCCACCTGCAGCCCGCATGAGGTTTCTGGTGCTTGCTCCAGACAGTTCCGCGTGGGCTGCAAGTGCCTGCAGCACAGGGCACCGGTCATGGGACAGGCGAGGGGCTGCTTTTCCCCACGCTCAGCACCAGCTTCTTATTGCTGGTGAGCAGGGGGTCGGGGCTGTGTGCTGCCCCCTGCCTGTACTGTGGGGCTGGGCAGGCACTGCGTGTGAGCGGGCGGGCAGCTAGTGGGAGCACAGATCCTGCACCAGTATCCTGGGGCCAGCGCCGGTGGGGCCCAGAGCAGGGTGGCAGGAGTGCAGGGTCCCAGCTGACAGGGGCTCTGTGGAGCTGAGCCAGCTCCCCCTTCCCTGCTGGTGCAGCCCAGCCCAGCTCCACAGACCCCTGCCAGCCTGTGCCCTGCTCTGGGCCCCAGTGGTGCTGGCCCTGGGACATTGGTCCCAACACGTTGGGATGTTGGTCCCAAGATGGTGACCAGGGGGTGGGGCACCTGTCAAGGGGTGGGGGCTACCCATGTGGCCTTCGACAGCCTGCCAAAACTGGGTAAACGGCCCTCCGCTCAAAATAATTGCCCACCCCTGGATTAACCTATGGCTATGCTGAATGTTAAATAAGCGCAGGATTTGTGTACAGTAGCTCATCTTATAGTGAGTTGCTTTTAAAGTGTTTGACTTAAATATGTTATTCACACACACAGAACTCTAAAATATTTTTTTGGAAAAATATTTAGCTTTTCTGGTTAATCTTGAAGGGAGTTTTGTTCTAGGTGGGAGAGAAGAAATTTTGGCACCAAACTAGCTACTATCTTGGCTGTAAATTATTTTAACTGCAGAGGATATAGCCATTATTTAATTCAGGGATCAGCAACCTATGGCACACCATTTGATCCAGTCTGTAGATGTGGGACTTGAGCAAAATTTAGTGGAATGGAGCTTCAGCAGGAGTGGGAAATGGGCAGGCACTTCCCCTGTGCCACCACAGGGAAAAGTGGCAGTTGTGTCTGAGTCCTGGTGCCCTCCCGTCTCTAACCCAAGCTGAGTCATTTTGGCCTGCAGCCTGACAAGGTTGCTAACTGCCATCTTAATCTTTAGGATTTTTTATTTTTGTGTATTTTTGTGTAGTTTTTAATGCGACACATGGCATTAGTTTATCACACTCAAGGAAGAGAACATGCTATTTGCATTTTATTTGGCATGGGGAGGGGAGCAAGACAAACCAATTGATAAAAATGAGAACACCAGTCTTTTGATAAAGGACAACCTTTTGAGAGTTCCATCCTTAACCCTCCTAAGACGACAGTTGTAAAATGTAGAACCAGTCTTGTTCAACTTGTCTATTTTTATATTTTTCTGGAATCTGTTTTCCTCTCCCCTCTTTTTCCTTCCTATCATTCCATTATGATTAACTTGGTTACTTTCTGCTCTTTCCTGCCATTCTTGTGCCTCTCATTTCCCATATCTACCTACTTTTTCCTTCACTTGGTCTAACAGCACCCCAGAGCTGCCTACTCTAAACAGAGCCAAGAGGAAAATGAAGCACTTGTTTAAACATACCTAGGTGGCACCAGAATGGTGGCATTGTAACATGTTACATCTGGCCATTAATGTGGCTCTTTCTGCACCTATGTATCTAAAGTGGTGTTTCTCAACTTTTTTGCACCCCAGTGACTTGCCCTTGACTGACTTGCAGACCAGAGGAATGAATCTTTTGGTTTGGTTGGATGGGAACCTGATCAACCTGTCAGATTGTTAAACTGTACCTGGCATCAATTCTGAATAGTTGCCTCTAAAAAATAGAAACTGGGCTTTTTGAAACAACATTGCCATTGAGTAATTGTAAAGTGCAGTTTTTGTTTGGCCTGAATTTTTCCTGTAGGTTTAGATGATGAGGATGATGATAACCTGAATTCAATCTTCCTGTAGGTTCAGATGATAACAACCTGAATTCAATCTTCTATGAGCATTTAACCCGTTCCCTTCAGCACAGCCTGTGTGGTGACCTTCTGCTTGGACGTTGGGGAAACTACAGTACTGGAGACTGCTTCATCCTAGCATCTGACTACCTCAATGCACTAGTACACCTTATAGAGATAGGAAATGGCCTGGTGACCTTCCAACTGAGGGGGCTTGAATTCAGAGGTAAGAGTTTTACAGCTTAACTGTTTTAGACAAACTTACAGAGTTGGCTCTTGCTGTATCTATTACAGGTTGAACATACAGCCAGGCCTGTGGTGCTGCTGGAAGTTGGGGAAGGGGAGACTAGGGGCAGGGTTTTTTCACAGAATTCTGGGTCATAGAGCCCTGATGGACATGGCCCTCAGTAGCAGGAGGTTGAGCAAGGGCTGATACAACTCTGGTCACCTTGTGGCTGCTTGGTCCATTGCCACCACCGCTGTCATTATTTGGCTTCTCCTGTACTCTTGCCCTGCCATCTAGAAGTGCCCTCACTGCATGCCCTGGGCTGCATTTGGCCTGCAAGGAGCCCTGTGATATGGATCCATCCCTGGGCATAAGGTGAGTTTGACACCTATGTTCTGTTACCCAAGTGAGGAAAACCAGGCTTCTCAGATTGCTACCAGGTTTTTCTTTTCCTCTCGGTGTAACACAGAGTGATTGACAACAGCCTTTTTCCTTATAACAGGTTAGCTTGTTTGTTCTTAGCATGACAAATTAGAACTAAGCAGTTCATGTCTTTTGTTTAGTTAAGAACAGTTAGTTATAATTGTTTACCAGCTGTTATCAGAAATGTACTTCTATTACTTTTTTTGGCAACAACCATGTTTAAATATCAAGCAGTTTGAGATTAGTTCCCTAAATGTCCCTTTTGTTTGTTTTTTTCTCTCCTTTTGCCCAAGGAACTTACTGTCAGCAGCGTGAAGTAGAGGCTATTACTGAAGGGGTAGAAGAAGACGAAGGCTTTTGTTGCTGTGAACCTGGTCACCTTCCTCATATGCTTTCTTTCAATGCTGCCTTTGGCCAACGTTGGCTGGCATGGGAGGTGCTAGTGACAAAGTACGTTCTGGAGGGCTACAGCATCACGGACAACAGTGCTGCTTCCATGCTTCAAGTCTTTGATCTTCGGAAAATTCTCACCACTTACTATGTCAAGGTATTATTCTGCAGTTATATGAGAGTCCATTTGTCCTTCAGCATAATGTTACTCTGCTGAATTTGAAAGCATGAACTCTAATGCTTTCAAATTGTATGTGTGTTTTTCAACATGAGGATTGTGAAATGTAACTCAAACTACGATTTTAGTAGGCAGCCATTGATCGTCTGGATTGTGATGTACACGTAAGAGGTCTAGTCAGCTGCTTGATGAATCTGTTTGTGGCTGACAAGCCCAATTTGAGAGCGATACAATTTGTTTACAAGTTTCACAGATCCACGTGTTGTCTGAGGTGGAGGCCAAGCATACAGCATGCTGCTTTCTTCTTTCTCGCTTTGCTTCCATCCTCTGGATCAAAGCCAGTTCATTTTAAGCTGCACCCGATGTCAGGTGTTACCTCTGGATTGGATGGGATTCTGCACGTTCTTCCTAGCTTTCTACACTGATTTTGAACGATTTCATATAATTTTTGCATACATTGTGGTACCTCCATAGAGAGTGCATTCACTTGCTAGAGACATTTTGAATTTCGTTATACAAAGTATTCTTGGGGGGGAATACTGTCTTCTCCCGTTCTCCTGACATGGCCGATGCATCACAATCTCCTTCTCTTGATAGGGGCTTCTAAGTGTGTCAGTCTTGTGCTCTCCAGTACCTCTGTTTGGTATTCTGCCTTCCACTTTATTTTCAGGATCTTATGCAGACATCCCATGTGGAAGCTGTTCAGTCTCTTGATATGCCTAGTATATGTAGTCCACGTTTCTGAACCATAAGGTAGGGATGACAGCACTCAAGTCTCATAGATACGTTTCTTCACTTCAGCTGATAGCTTACTGTTATTCTGTGCACGTTTTTGTAACAGCCCAAAATTCTTAGCAGCTTAGCTCAAACTACATATAAGTGAATTATTTCACCATAGGACATTCATATATTTGTAAAAATAGTAATTGTTTCTGCATTTGTGCAGCAAAATTACACTATAGTCTGGGACAAAGAATGAACAATATCCACTGTACAGTTGGTGGAAATTTTGAAGGTAGAAGATGATTACTTACATTTCAATTATGGGTAGTCTGGAATCCAAACTTAGTTGGGACAATGTTGAAGAAAGAGAGAGGTTGTATTTGCCCCCTCCCCATTAAAACAAACAAAGAAAAATCTTCCTTCCTGTTGATTTGGCCTCTGTAACGCTGGTTAAACACCACTCTGCCCTGCCTTCTGCCTTTTATAGTTAGTGAAGACTAATTTTTGTATCGTTAGGAAATTACTTTTTCTTTATCTTCAAGAATATCAGAGTCCTTCATAAATTGTATGCAGACAGCACCTTTGAAATGCAGTCACCTCTAGGATTTGGTGCAAGGAGCAGAAATCCATCATCATGAGCAAGACTGCGTTACAGGGAAAGAAATTATTGACCAATTCTCCACTTCTGCATAAAGGGCCAGAGGGTCTTCAGTGACCACCAAGAACCAGCCTTCAAAGATGACCTCAAAAGATCCTTTTATCGACTCTTACACGGTCTTTATAACTTTCACCAAACTCAGAGCTTAAAATACTTGCTAGACATTCAGTACACACCTAAGGTTTTTTTACAGCCACAAGGTTTAATAGTCCCTTCCTCCCTCATTCATTAATTTAAAAGTTTATACTCTATAGAAACTGACTGTTTAATCCCCTATATTTGCCAGATAAAATTTCCCATGCACTCAATCAAATATTTAGATTGCCATAGATTGCAAACTAGATAATCTAATAAACAAATGCATTTATACCACATCTCCAGTGGCAGTTAGATTTATTCCTCTTATGCGTTGTTTAAATATGGTATGCTAATACGTTACATTTCCATCCAGGATTTATGCGAGTACAAGGAAATGGAGATTTACTGTTTCCTGTATTGACCTATGTATCTTAAACTTCTGTTCCTTTCAGGGCATTATCTATTATGTCACAGCCTCCCCCAAGCTAGAGGAATGGTTGGCTAATGAAACAATGCAGGAAGGACTACGACTGTGTGCAGACCGCAACTATGTTGATGTAGATCCTACGTTTAATCCTAATATTGATGAAGATTATGACCATCGTCTAGCAGGTATCTCCCGAGAGAGCTTTTGTGTGATTTACCTCAACTGGATAGAGTACTGCTGCTCTCGAAGAGAAAAGGTAGGCATGATTGAGTCAGGAGAACCGTTTGTGATTCCCAGAAGTCTCTTACATACGTTTTCTTGCAGGGTTCAATTTTAGTCTCTACTGAAATTTAGATTTAAAATTGATTTGACAGTAACTATTGTTGTGGACTAGGTTAGTGGGTTAATGATTATACCTGTTCTCTTTATTTCAATTTGTATTTTTATCTCTCTTGGTCAAATAAAAGCATGCGCAGTAGATTTAAGTAAGTACAGTTATCCTACCTAATACAGTATAACCTCATAAATCTGACACGTTTGGGACTGAGCATCTGCTGGAAATTTGAAAATTCTGGATATTTGAAACCAGAGTGGGTGGGTGGGGTAATGGTGGCCAGTTGGGGAGTGGCGGCATGGGGGTGGTGGATGGTAGCGGCAGCCGCCGCATTGCATCCTTTTTCCTCCGCTGCTCCGGAACCAGCTGCCACTACTCCCTGATGTGCCAGATTTTCGAGAATTTCGGATTTTTTATATCTGGATTTATGAGGTTATGCTGTACCTGGATGTGTTTTAGTCATGTTAGAAATTAGAGGCAAGTAAAATATATACATGGGCCGAATTTGGCTTGCCCAGGGATTTTATCTGACTTGTGGCAGGTCCCATAGGCCTGGCCAGCCCAAGCACAGGGGGCTGTGTGGGCTGTGGCACATGGGCCTTATACCACCACCAGTGCGCAGCTGAGCTGGGGTGGCTCAGTAGTTGAACTCTGCTTACTAGCAGCTCTTCCCACCAGACCCAGCCCTGCTCTCTGGGCACCCTGGCCCATCCACTTCACACCCACTGCCAGGGGTGCCGGATGGAGCGGGTGGGTGGTTGGGGTCAGGGGCCAGGTTTGTGAGGCAATGACAGTGTGAGGAAGGGGTCCAGGGTGGCGCTATGATTCACTGCCCACACATCCCTGCAATGGGTGCCCGTTCTGCAGGCAGGGGCATGCAGGGAGTGGGGATCACAACTCTGCCCAGGCCCTGCCCCTGCATTGTCATTGCAAAATCCCCACCTCACCTACCCATCCTGCTCCCAGATGCCACTCCTAGCCCAGCCATAGCCCCATCCCATCCACCTGGCTGAGTGTACCCTGCCCACAGGGGTCCTGAGTCGGTCTCCATGGAAACCCTGGGGCCAGGGCCAGGATTGCCAGGTGGTGGCACGCCGGGGCCTGGGCAGAGCTGCAATCCACTCCCAGGTCCAGTAATCTACCACTTAAGGAGTTGTGGTGAGCAGTTGCGGGCCAGGGGGTTGGGGAGTACTGACCTGGCTTGCAACAGCCCACCAAAGCTCCCTAAGTGGTTCTCCAGCCCAAATGATTGCTCACCCTTGGTATAAATGGTCGTTTGTAGATAGTGAGGAATGCAGGTGAAAAAAGGGGCAACATTTAATGAAGCATCTGGGGCTTTAGAGTGAGAAATTATTTTGGAAGTTAGGGAGTAGGAGGAGGTCTTTCTAGGAAGTGTAACACTTGAACCATTTTTCTAATTAATGGAAAATAATGAAGAATGTTGTTTCACTTTTATTAAGTGATTGTTACTTGCCAAATACTTTTTGGGGATGATGGAAAGTGCATTTAATAATTTATATATGTGGTAGTCTAATACCAAGAGAATTGTATAAATATTACAAATATTACATCAGAACTGCTTCTTTGTAAATACTATGCACATCACCTTCCACTTAGAAATACGTATTTGAAACTTGCAAGTGACTTATGTCTGGTCTATCAAAATGGCTTTTGCTGTGATGATCATGGATACAGTTGGTCTTTTGTGCTCTGAGATGAATTTTACAAGTATGTAGTATGCATGACAGAAGGTGTATGCATGCTGTAGGTGTGCAACATATTCAAATGGCAAACAGCACACTTGTCTTTCTAATCAGGTTTGTACAGTATCTATAAGACACTTACTTAAATAATACATAATTTGATTTTGATCAGGGATTTTGGCATCTGGGAGAGATTTATTCTTTGCATAAGCACTAGAATTTCTGTCCTCCTTCCCTTGTAGCTTTTTTCTGTTGGGTTTTTTTTTTTAGCATTCTTTCCAGAAGGATAGACTTCGCTGTAATATCATTCTCTTTACCTGACCTTCCTTTTTTTTCTATTTTGTTTTTATTATAGCCACTGGATGCAAGTAAAGACTCATCCCTGGTGACTCTTTGTTATGGACTTTGCGTTCTGGGGCGGAGGGCGTTGGGGACGGCTTCTCATCACATGTCTAGGTAACACGATGTTCTTCTTAAGAAGGCAAAGATCCTAAGAGCATCTAGATAGGGATAATGGATGATGCTTTACACAAGTAGTGGTATTCTATCTGCCCCCAAATTAAACAGATGGCATAGTCCATTAAGGGGCCAAGTGTCACTCTTACCCCCTTCCCAAGTTTGATCTGCTGCTCTGCTTTCTGCTCCCTTCCTGGTACTCTACCCAATCTGCTGCTTTGCTTTCTGCTCCCTGTGGTGTCTTCCACTGTGCTGCCAGATTCCAACCTAATCTGCTGCCCCACACACACAGGTTGACCTATCATCCCAATCCAGGGAGATAGACACTATGTCTAGTGATTTGAATCTGGGCTTTTTCTTTATGGTTTCATTAATAAATGTGGTACTTAACAGTTTTCCTCAAAAGCTCAAAAATAAAGTTAAACATGTATCAAAATCTAAAGCATGTCCCTTCCCCGGACCTTGGGCTCCTGGCAGCTGCTGCTTCTGTATGCTGTCTACTTAAAGGTCCCCTGCTCCAGGGCCTGTCAGTGCAGCCAGCCTGCATGCTGTAGTTCTCCTCCAGCTCTCCTCTGTCAACCTTGCTAGGACTCAGCTGCATATTGGGCAAGTCACCTAACCCTTTGCAAACTATCAACCCTCAATCTGATATGGAAGGTTAGTGTAAAATATGGTTGTATGCTTTGTGGGGGGAGACCCCAAGTTGATGGCTTAAATATAGGACATAAAGTAACAGAATGCTACTCATCTCTTTGACTCTAAGTACAATGTAGAGGGTAAAAGGGCAAGTATAAGATAAAAACTGATGAATAACTCCTTAGAGCCACATAATGCAATTCAGCAGTCAGGTTAGCTCATTAGTGATGTCATTGAGGTTGGTTGCATGGTCCATGACTTTTCCATATTTTCTCTTTAAATTAATTCAGAGGATTTCCTTCTAGTGTATTATGCATTTATGCTAGTGCTAATAAACTAGAGGTAATATTTTGGCATTTTTTTCAAAGTTCCATTTTCAAAGTACCTTAGAAATTTAAGTACCATGATTTGCAGTGAGACTTTGACTCAAGCGCCTAAGTTACTTTTGGAAATGGGATGACAGATCCCAAATCACATTAGGTTTTTTCTTCAAAGTTTTACCCTAGATCAGGGGTGGACAAAATGAGGGATCCGGCCAGCAGCTGGACTCCATTTCCCAGCAGCCCCTGCCTGCATCGCTGCAGCCAGTTTCCATGGAGATCCCAGGGCCATGACAGTTTGGGGTTATCTGCTTAGAAAATCCCTCAGTATAGAATAATGCAGTAGTTCCCAAACTCTGACAGATTGCGCACCACCAATTTAAAATGCTACAACCTTCAATATCGCCAGCAAATTTTTCAGTTCAATCTTAAGTACCACCAGCCAATTTTTGTCATATAGAGTAATTATAATAAATCTGTTTACAGTTACCACTGACAGGTTGTCTGCGTACCACAGATTGGGAACCACTGGAATAATGCATTCTGAACTCTGGTCTCCATAACTACAATGCATCCATTGCAAATGTTAACATATTTTTAGTGCCTACATGCTGTTGTCACTTGGCTTTCATTCTTGTGTAAGCTTGCTGCTCCCCTAACCAAGACTGTTTATGGCAGGGGTGGGCAAAATGCAGCCTGGGAGCCAGATGCGGCCCACCAGGCCATTCTATTTGGCCCGTGAGGCCCCTAAAAAATTTAGAAAATTAATATTTATCTGCCCTGTGCTGCCTGTCATGCAGCCCTCAATAGCTTGCCAAAACTCATTAAGTGGCCCTCCACCCAAAATAATTGCTTGCCCCTGGTTTATGGGAAAGTAGCACAAGTATGCATGTCTTCACATATAATAACACTGTTCTAAATCAGTATTACCTGCAGATTTGTATAAAGCAGGGGTGGGCAAAATTCGGTCTGTGGGCTGAATCCAGCCCACCAGGTCATTCTATCGAGCCTGTGGGGCCCTTTAAAAAAATTAGAAAATTCATTGTTATCTTCTCAAGGCTACCTGTCAAAGATAACAAGGTGCCAGCAGCAGCAGGACCCAGGAGGAGCTGGTGGTAGGTGTCAGCAGCAAGGCCCACTCAGCCCTGTCCCACCCTCAGCCCCCAACTGAAAGATTTTGCCTAGCAGTGGCTTCTGGCCTGCTAACTCTGGGTCCTTCCTCCATCTGGGAGTGAAGAATCAGATAAGAACGGGTGGGAGCAGGGAAGCAGTGGGCAGGGAAGGAAGAGAAGTAGCAAAGGAAAGGCAGTAGTGGCAGGCGCTGTGGGGAAAGTGGCAGCGGTTGGAAGTGCGTGGCCCTGGGGCAGGCCCCCCCCCCCCCCCCCCCCCGGCTCCTACTGTGTTCTGTAGTCCTGGCACTGCAGCTGGGAACCATACGGCATGGCACGGAGCCAGCCAGCCCAGCCAGGCACCTCCCGGCAGTGCACGGTTCCCAGCTGCAATGCTGGGACTGCAGAATGCAGCAGGAGCCAGTCCGGCCCCTGCGGTTCTTGGCTGGCTTCTGTTGCCACCTCTATTGCCGGGGCCAGGTGCCTGCAGCTCCTGCACTAGAGCTGGCTGCCTTCCCTGCCCTGTGCTGCACAGGTAGGTCCATGGACTCTGTCAGGAGTGGAGGGAGCCCCACCCCCCACTTCCCTGCAGAGTCCTGTGTGGGGCTTCCCCCTGTGTGAAGGCAGGAGCTGCAGATGTGTGGTGCAGAGCCTCTGTGATGGAGGCAAGTTGTCCTCCTCGGCCCCTCATGCAGCACTGCTGGAACTGCACCCTGCCAGTTGCCAGTGCCTACTCAGGGCATAAGCTGATCACCCCTGCCTGCTGCTGCTGCTGGCACTGGGGGCTGTGCACCATGTGGGGAAGTGTTTTGAGGGTTCCCACACCCCCCACCTTCCCTCACACTCCACAAACCTCACACACCAACGCCCTGCCCTTATAACCCCCCATATACACACACCCCAGCATACCCTATCCCCCCCCCACACAGCCACACCCTCTCAACCCCCCCACACCCCACCTTATACACTCTCACCCCCCCCACACACACACTCTCTCAATGTAAAAGCGAGACTTTATTTTTGAGTTATTATGCAGTCCCTCCTATATACAGTACACACACACGCACATCATGACATACATTTTTTGTAATAAAATTAAAATATATTTTAGTAGGCGTTTGACTTTTAGTATATGATTTGGTTTTTGTCTAGGTCTAAGATGGCAAGGGGGTGCGACTTCCAGTCCCAGTATGGTGACCAGGGGGTGGGGTTACCCATGCAGCCCTCAACAGCTCACCAAAACTCATTAAGTGGTCTTGCAGCCAAAATAATTGCCTGCCCCTTGTATAAGGGGTTATGCTTACAGAGGCTTTTGATTAGTTATGTTAATATTTGGGGCTTTTTTCTCCAAACCCGCAGTAATTTGGAATCCTTCCTGTATGGGCTACATGCCCTGTTTAAAGGTGACTTTCGTATTTCTTCAATCCGAGATGAATGGATCTTTGCTGACATGGAATTACTGAGGAAAGTGGTAGTTCCTGGAATACGCATGTCACTTAAACTGCATCAGGTAATATATTTGATATATAGTTCTTTTGATTGCTATCCGTGCTAGTGATTAAATTGCAAAGCCTGAGGCCAGTTTTAAATATAGCCAATATGGGCAGGGCTTTGCAAGCTTTAAATTGTGTTTAAAGTGATACAAAGGGCTAACTGTGTCTACAGTATGTTTTTAAAGAGAGCTTTGTGCACCCCTTTCATTCTGGCCAAGCAAGTGAAATTATGTTCGTCATGGTTAAGCCCACTGACTTGCCTGAGTAGGCCCTTAGCCTTTCCAGGTAGTTATTAATTTATTTTCCCCCTCCATCATCCACAACCCTCCTGCCTTGTCTTCTTTTAAAGGGATTATCTCCAGTGCTCCTGGTGGTGCATTATAGAGTTTCCAAAACTAGCTTCAGTATTGCTGCACTGCATTTTGCAGTTTAAACCTATTCTTGGCTATGAAATTCTTACCAGTTACATGTCTCCACATCAGATACATTTCACTGAGATTTCTTAGGGAGAGGGGGAAATTAAGCAGAGAGAAACAGGAGATAAGGAAGGAGGGAAAAATGTGTGTGACAGTGGGGATGGAAAATTAATAAATGATAAACAAACTGATCCTGTAATCATATCATTTGGATGCATTGTATCTTTTGCAATTTTATGAGTGAGGAACGATGTAACTTATAATCAGCATTTGAAAAATTAATCAGAAATAGATGGCTAGAGGCAAATGTGAAGCAAGATAAAAGGGCCTATGGACTTGGTAAGAATGGCTGAATTTAGCAAATGCATTAGGCTTCCAGCTGATGTGCAGCCCAGGAGAAAAGAGTATTGTAGCCCAGAACTGTTTTGTTGCATCCTGAAAATTGGAAAGAGCTAAATTATGACAGAATTAAATGACTAAAAAAAAAAAAAAAAGGTAAAGTCCTTCCCCCAGCAATAGCTGAAAGCTTCCCAAAATATGCTATTTTTGTACCGGTGGTAATTAGAATCATAGAAAAGGAAGCTTAGACGGGACCTCCAGAGATCATCTATTCCAACCCCCTGCCTGAGGCAGGATCATCTGTCCAGAGCATTCTATAAAATACATAATCTAAGCTCTACATCAGGCTACCATCAACCCTAATACAACACAGAGCTAACACACTAACACCTTTACCTTTGTCGCAGGTAAAATAGGGGAATGACGGCATGTAATATTCTGCTTCTATGAAATATTGTCAGTGTATATGCTCAAGAGATCCCAGGTAGAGAGAAATGTCCTCTGCTACAGAGGAAGGCAAAAATCCCCAGTCTCTACCAATATGACCATGGGGTAAAATCCCTTCCTCACCCCAAATATGGTAATCAGTTTGACCCCGAGCAGAGGTGTAAGACCCTCTAGCCAGGGACCTCCATCCAACTTTGGTCCCAGCAAGAGAATTGACACACCCCAAAGTCCCCAGCCTTGGCTATAGTCCCCACCCAATGCCTCTGAGGAAGGCTTACAGACACCCTGATACATATAGCAGAAAGGGTGAGGGCAACCAGTAAAGCCCAGATATGTGGAAAATACCTGCAGTAGTACATAAATGTAGCTACACCTAGATCATTCCCAACCAGTGGCTGCCCAGTATCTTCTTGAACACCTCCAGAAATGGAGAGTCCACAACTTCCCTAGGCAGTCTGTTCCACTGTCTCACTATTCTAATAGTGAAAAAGTTTTCCAGATATCCATTCTAAGCTTACTTTGCTACAGCTTCATACTATTGGCCTCCTCTTTGCAGCAAGAGAGAAAAGGTGCTTTCCCTTTTCTTTATGGCATCCCTTCAAGTATTTGAAGACTGCTGTCATGTCCCCTCTTAAGTACCTTTTCCAGAAGCTGAACATGCCTAGCTCCTTCAGTGCTCTTCTTATTTGATTTGTTTTCCAAGCCCTTTATCTTTGTTGTTTGCCTCTGGACCCTCTCTTAACTTTTCCATGTCCATTTTTAAAATGTGGAGCCCCAAGCTGCACACTATTCTAGATGAGGCCTAGCCAGCGCATAGTAGAATGGCACTATCACCTCTTGTGTTTTGCACCCAATGCTTCTGTTGATGCATTGCAAAACTGCATTTGCCTTTTGTGCAGCTGCATCACACTACAGACTCATTGAGTATGTGATCTACTAACACTCCCAAGTCCTTTTCCATACTGCTGCCATCCAGCCAGGTGTTTTTATATTTGTTTTTGATTTATTCTTCTCGAGGTGTAATACCTTGCATTTGTCCACTCAGTCCCAAGAATTACAGGTTTTCCTTAATTTAGCAGAGTGAATATAAACTAACCAATCATAGGAGTAATGTAACAGATAACTCTAGTAGAGCAACACAAAGCCACTGTTGAAGTGGCAGAGCTAAAATGTATAAATCCTGAAATGCTCTTCATATTGTAGGTTGCTGAAAAATTTGACCACAAATAAGATAAAAATTAGAAATAGAAAAATACATACCAATATGCATATACAATTTTTGTTTTAATGGGACCTTTTGAATGAATAAAGTTTACATGTACCAAAGCATGCCTGAAGGAATTTTGATAAATGGAAAATATATTAGGTTTTAAAATCCAGCAGTTAATTCAATAATTCCACCTACTCCCAAACTAAAAAAAAAATGAAAAGAATGATAGATTGCATAATAGTGCAGGTCTGTATTTTGACCACTGTAATTTTGTGCACTGCATCGATCTGTTTGTGTGTTTGACGTGTAAGACCTTTTTTTTTTTTTGTCAGCATCTGAAAAGTTGACACTTTCAAATAATGCTTGCTTTCTTGGGTTCAGGATCACTTCACTTCCCCAGATGAATATGATGACCCTTCTATCCTCTATGAAGCCATAACCTCCCATGAGCAAAATCTGGTTATAGCACATGAAGGAGACCCTGCATGGAGGAGTGCTGTCCTTTCCAATTCTCCCTCCCTGCTTGCCCTCCGCCATGTGATGGATGATGGAACCAATGAATATAAAATCATTATGCTGAACAAGCGCTATCTTAGTTTCAGAGTCATTAAGGTAAACTGTTTTGGTACATACCAGAGGAATGGCCAGATGTGAAGCTTGATGGTGTTTTGGAATTTATTGTAATCATTGTTGGAAACTGCTACTTCAGCCCAGCCCAGTACTTGACTTGGGGGTTATGTCATGGCTTGTCTCTCCATGTGAAGACAGCACTACATGATTTGTTGTCAGTATAGAACTAGCCATAAATATTAAAAGAAAAACATACTATTTAATGTAATTCCTTAGATATCTAGTGACAGTTCTAGCAGTCCTTTGTTCATTCCAGTGGATCGAATTAAATTTTTCACTGTTCTTCATTTAGTCACTTAGTAATGAACAACATCTTATCATAAAACTCTTTCAATTGTCAGCTTGGCCATATGAAGGCAGTAGTGTTATAGTGAGGCTTTGCACCAGCTGTGGTAGTGGCTTAAATTTTATGTATGCTTAGATGTCAATGATAAATGTAGTTTTAATCTGACCCTTGTGTTGCTACATGCTGAAATGACTCGACACAATTTAAATTTCTCTTTTAAGGTCCACATAACATCCAATCAGCTTTGTATTATTTAGTCCCTTCCTTCTGTCCAGGTGTTGTTCTTGAAAGCTCCTTTTGCCTGCTTCATTCACACCCTGATTGTCGTCATTTGCTAAGTATGCCCCCATAAAGATGCATAGGAGAAGTCTCAAATAACATATATCAAGCTGTCACTCACTTCAAAACAAAATCCAACTTATTTGTAATGGTCCATCTGCCTTCCTGTATTTGTTTATGTCTTTGAAGTAGGAAACTTGAATTCTTAGCATAGTTCTTCCACAGTACAGTGCTTGTATATATTAAGGCCAGGAACAGACCTTGCAATTCATAGATTCATAGATGTTAGGGTCGGAAGGGACCTCAATAGATCATCAAGTCCGACCCCCTGCATAAGCAGGAAAGAGTGTTGGGTCTAAATGACCCCAGCTAGATACTCGTCTAACCTCCTCTTGAAGACCCCCAGGGTAGGGGAGAGCACCACCTCCCTTGGGAGCCCGTTCCAGACCTTGGCCACTCGAACTGTGAAGAAGTTCTTCCTAATGTCCAGTCTAAATCTGCTCTCTGCTAGCTTGTGGCCATTGTTTCTTGTAACCCCCGGGGGCGCCTTGGTGAATAAATCCTCACCAATTCCCTTCTGTGCCCCCGTGATGAACTTATAGGCAGCCACTAGGTCGCCTCTCAACCTTCTCTTGCGGAGGCTGAAAAGGTCCAGTTTCACTAGTCTCTCCTCGTAGGGCTTGGTCTGCAGGCCCTTGACCATACGAGTTGCCCTTCGCTGTACCCTCTCCAGGTTATCCGCATCCTTCTTGAAGTGCGGCGCCCAGAATTGCACGCAGTACTCCAACTGCGGTCTGACCAGCGCCCGATAGAGGGGAAGTATCACCTCCCTGGACCTATTTGTCATGCATCTGCTGATGCACGATAAAGTGCCATTGGCTTTTCTGATGGCTTCGTCACACTGCCGGCTCATGTTCAACTTGGAGTCCACTAGGACTCCAAGATCCCTTTCCACCTCCGTGCCACCCAGCAGGTCATTCCCTAGGCTGTAGGTGTGCTGGACATTTTTCCTCCCTAGGTGCAGCACTTTGCATTTCTCCTTGTTGAACTGCATCCTGTTGTTTTCTGCCCACTTGTCCAGCCTATCCAGGTCTGCCTGCAGCTGTTCCCTGCCCTCCGGCGTGTCCACTTCTCCCCATAGCTTTGTGTCATCTGCAAACTTGGACAGAGTACATTTCACTCCCACGTCCAAGTCGCTGATGAAGACATTAAAGAGTATCGGTCCAAGGACCGAACCCTGCGGGACCCCACTACCCACACCCTTCCAGGTCGAGACCGACCCATCTACCACGACTCTTTGGGTGCGACCCTCTAGCCAATTCGCCACCCACCGGACTGTGCAGTCATCCACATCACAGCCTCTTAATTTGTTCACCAGTATGGGGTGGGATACCGTATCGAAGGCCTTCCTGAAGTCCAGGTATACGACATCCACCCCTCCTCCTGCGTCCAGGCGTTTCGTAACCTGGTCATAGAAAGAGACTAGGTTGGTCAGGCACGATCTGCCCGCCACAAACCCATGCTGGTTTCCCCTCAGCATAATTTGCCCTGCCGGGCTCTCACAAATGTGAGCCTTGATAATTTTTTCAAATACTTTGCCAAGGATGGAGGTGAGACTGACTGGCCTATAGTTGCCCGGGTCCTCCTTCCTCCCCTTTTTGAAAATGGGGACCACGTTAGCCCTTTTCCAGTCCTCTGGGACTTGGCCCGTGCGCCACGAGCATTCGAATATTCCCGCCAGTGGCTCTGCAATGATGTCGGCCAGTGCCTTCAGCACCCTCGGATGGAGCCCATCCGGGCCTGCCGACTTAAAGGCATCCAGTTCTTCCAAATGACTCTGCACCACCTCAGGGTCTACGCATGGAAGTCTGGCGCCTTGCTGCTGCCTCTCTACAACCCCAGTGAGAGACTTGTCCATGGACAAGTCATGCCTGTGTTTATCCTGGAACAGAAATATCCCAGGACTGTTGTGTACACACATCTCCTTTTTAATTGGGTTTTAGTGAGCCTAGGAATGCATTGCTGCTTTTCTGTCTCCAAGGCTGGAGATGAGCAGGTGAATGAGCAGGGGGCTGGAGACCAGCCGGGGGGTTGGGGGGGGGGGGGCGGGCTGCAGGGAGAGCTGTAGTCTCTGGGGTGGCTGGGACCCTGCAGGCAGGGTAGTCCATGTACTTGGGGGGGGGAACCCACCGCTCCTAAGCTGTCCCCACACTCACAGCCCCCCCATACCTACCCACACTGACTTGCATCCCCCCACATCCCTCCGCACAGGGGTTGCATCTGTTTCATTTCCCGAGACAAATGTAACATCTGTTTGTAACCTTGTTCACATCTGTACACAATAGAATAGTCACTCCTGCCTGTCCTTACCTAATTTTATAATATGTTGTCCATCTTTTTCTTGCTTTTTGTTTTCTTATGCAGGTAAATAAGGAATGTGTACGTGGCCTCTGGGCAGGACAGCAGCAAGAACTTGTCTTTCTGCGCAACCGTAATCCAGAGAGAGGAAGTATTCAAAATGCAAAGCAGGCTTTGAGGAATATGATCAACTCATCCTGTGATCAGCCCATTGGATACCCAATCTATGTGTCACCTTTGACTACTTCTTATTCAGATAGCCATGATCAGCTTAAGGAGATTCTTGGGGGAGCTATCAGTTTAGGAAATATCAGGAACTTCATAGTGTCAACATGGCATAGGTGAGCTGTGAAAATTAGCTTTCAAGAGTATCCAGATCTTTAGAAACATCTGTCCTGTCACAGTTGTTGGGTTTATTTTGGCAGAATATAGTTTAAGAGAGTCACAGCAACGTGACTGCCTCCCTGGATTATTTTTCTTTTTGGCACAGTTGTAGCACACAGCTACTACTGTAGCATGGAATTTTTTTGGCAGAGCATGTGAATAATGTCCCAAGAACTTTCTAACTGACAGTTCAAAGAAACTTTGAGTTATCCCATCAATTGTAACTGAGATGCTCTTCATTTAGTTACACAAGGAATGAAAGTCTTTGGAGGAATAAAGCTTATGTTTATGCAGCACTTTGAATGTGTGAAACACCCTATGGGTTCTAAATGTTACTGTACTGTACTACATGGCTTTTATGAGTAGCATAATTGTACATAAATTAAAAAGCAGCATATTAAGATATTGGGGCTACTTCCTCATAAGTGCTTGGAGTATTTACCACAAGCCGAAGTATTTTTTCCTGTCTCAGTCCAAGTCTTTAACACATTAGTACAGTAACTTGTCATTCCTACAGTGGAGCATTAGATGCCGGCCAAGTATGTTTCAACACCCTTGATTTGGAAGCAAATAAAGGCAAGGATGTAATAAGATTAAATGGGATAGAAAGACAGGGGTGATGCTAGGGGCCAAAGAACAAATAAATCAGTCCATCTCAGACTTCATCCTCTGAGCAATAAAGTAAAAATGTTTATTAGTTCCATGTAACAAATTGATTAACGCACCACTTGAATGTTCAAATGTTGGCAGACATGCCATACATTTCAAAGCATCATAATATTCTCTATTTGCTGTGTTTTAACTGTGAAATTGTTGCTAAAGTAATGTGTGGGGAAAACCACAAAAATGCCAGCATCATTTTTTGTTCATTTAAATACAGTATAAATATAATACAAGGAAAGCCTTGACACTAGAGATACATAGCTTCTGTGGGAGATGGGACAGCATAAACTGTTACAATTAGAAATGGAGAACCAGTAGCTTCTGCATTTTTTTAAATGTGCTGTTCTACTTAATGTGACCAGAATTTTAAAAGGTGACTATTATGTTTCTCAGATATACAGCAATATATATTGCCTGAATGTTCAAGAGAAAAAAAACATTCTTGAAAAAACAACTACAAAATTAGAAAGCATGATATAGAATAGAATAAAACATGCTTGTAACTGACCTTGGGGAAGAGGATGGATAAAGACTTCATAGTCTTGATTTTTTTTTCAGTATGATGATTGAATTTTTAGTAATTTTGTACATGCAAAGTGCAAGGCCTTCCTTTGAATCCTGATGCACAGGATGTATGATTACTTTTTCCTCATTAATGCAGATGATTTTCATTGCATTTTCAGGTTGAGGAAAGGCTGTGGAGCTGGCTGCAACAGTGGTGGAAACATTGAAGATTCAGATGCTGTAGGTGGGCCTTCCTGCACAAGTAACAACGCAGCTGTCAATGAGTCAACACAGAGCAGCGTGTCACAAGGTGGAGGAAGTGTAGTTACAGGACAGGGACCTGCAGCAGGACTCCAGCCTCCTGTTGCATTTCACCCCCCGACGCTAGGTAAAGTAATGGAACCATATGTTAGTGCCTTCCTCTGGGACAACTTGCTTTGCACCTTTTAGGCTAGAGCTGAGTTGCAAATACTAAATGGAAATAGAGCCGTATCCCAAAATCACAGACCTGGATTAGCACCATGACAAGTCCCTGGACCAAGGCCTTGAACAGTTGTTCATGTCTAGCAATGGAAATTTTTTAGATATTTCCACTGCTGGGAAACATTTCAGGTGAGGGAACAGTACAGGCATTCAACCTGCAGTTGCCCCCTGCTCTCTGTCCCTTTCCCCAGACCAGGGGTTGGTCTGGGGAAGGTGTGAGGAGCAGCAGCAGCAGCTCCAGTCCTTCTTTACCAGGAGGCTGGAATAGCAGGGCAAAGCTGCCTGCCCATTTCTCAGACGAGGGACCCATGCAGTGTGCTCCTCTTAGTGCCATATTGGGGGAGCTCTTCATCACTTAGCACATTCAAAGACCGTAGCCCACAGATGCCAAGTAGAGGGAACAGTGGGGCAAAGCCCCCAGCCTGTTCTCTAAACTAGGCAGTCCCCAGTTTGAGGAGGCAGGGAGCAGCAACTCCTGTTCCCCTCCCGTCCCAGACAAGGTTGGGAGGGAAACATACAAGCGTTCACTCTTGCGAGAGGGTTTCTTTTGTAAGGGAGATCTTCCAGGTTGGCACCTAAAAGGTCTTTATCCCAGAAGGGCCCTCTTTTCCCCAGGATAAACTGGATGCATGCCTGTTCCCTTGTTTATACTGGGAGAGCAGCAATTCCCCACAGTAGAAATGTAATGCCTGTACATGGCCCAAGACCAGAACAGTAGGGGATGCAATAAAGGACTCAAAGATGAGTTTTCATAGCAGCATACCATAGAGCAGTTTGTCTATGTCAGGCATACTCACCCCTTAATTATGTGATCACTATGTCTTTGTTTCTTAAGCTACTGCAAGTTTGCTACAATGGAGTAAAGCATCTGCTATGCAAAGTTTTCAGTTAACTTCTGAGGATGTATCCAAGTTAGTGATCTAATGAGGAATTGCATGTAGTTAAACATTAAAACATATGTGCTTCCCCAGGTACTTTAGCTCACTTTTTAGCAGAACAGAATTTTTCTACAGGTTAATGTATTGCTACCTTTTAAATTTTCTCTCAGAATCCTAGAAAATAGGGCTGGATGGGGCCTCAGAGGATCTAGTTTAAGTTCTGCTTATGGCAGGGTCATTTCAGTCATAGTAATATTATATCTGTAATTGTGGAGAAATATCATGGTACCAGAAGAAAGATGATAGTATGCCTTTAATAAGACATAGAAGTTAAAATTTTGATTGTTTTTCTTCCCACCTTCAAATCAGTTTTAATATTTCCAAACTTGTTAAAAACAGGAGCAAGTATAACTACATTTTCTATCCCCAAAACTTAGGACTACAATTAAAGCAAGTGTATCTGACTAGAAATATTTGGTGTTCTGAAATATCGCAATTAATATTATTCCTGATACAGAATTACAGAAGGCAGCATGGGAAACTCCAATCTTTACCATGGAAAACTTTTTTTTATTAATTCAGGAATAGGACATCTACATTTATCAAGCATATCTGTATTGCTAGAAGTGTGGATGTGATTTCTTAAGATGATCTTTGCCTACTCAGAAGCTTCACTGTTAGATCTATGTATCTTGCCCCTCAAGTACTGTAGATATTTCTGATGTTCCTGTCAAAGTTGTGTCTAGACACCACAACACTTGTGTGAACATCTAAAATAGCATGTGTGGGATGCTTATACTGAAACTGTCAAGCTTTCCTGATTCTGTATCTTTTATTTTTAGGCACCAGTCACAGCTCTCACTCTGTGCAGTCAAGTCTTGTCAGACATTCCCCTGCCCGTGCCTCAGTTGCCAGCCATTCATCTTATTGCTACAGCAGTCGTCATTCATCCCTTCGTACATCCACTACAGGCTTTGTGCCTTGCCGACGCTCTTCCACTAGTCAGATATCCCTCCGCAATCTCCCATCGTCCATCCAGTCCCGCCTGTCAATGGTGAACCAGATGGAACCCACTAGCCAGACTGGCATTGTCAGCGTGCAGCATGGCCTACCCTCTTCCAGCAGTTCCAGCCAAAGTATCCCAGCCTGTAAACAACATGCCCTTGTGGGCTTTCTGGGGACAGAAGGAGGGAATAATGTGATTGATGCACAGTCAGGCAGTAATGCAAGCCCTGCAAGCCACATGCAAGCCAAAAGAGATGAAGTTATTTACAGAATTCAGGTGAATCATCCAGAAGAAAATGTTAATAAACTACATTGCCTTAGTCTTCGCCCTTCATTGTTATTTCCTATGTTGTGAAAGCTACGTAAGACTGCTTCTGCCTCCTTTCCCCATACGGGCTCTGGAATATAGGTATTTGTAGTTATGGTTAGAAAAATAATATGAGCATTGTATATGTGGCCTTTTCATGTCCTTAATAGTATCTACTCATAAACATGCTTTACTGTAGCACAAAACTGAGAGAGTCAACTGGATTCTCGCATGTTAACAGTAAAATGAACCCATTAAGTTTTGCTAGCAGTGTCTTAGTGGTGGTATGAAAGATCAAATAGATTCATTTTCAGTGCTGATAGTTTAGTATAATCTCTTGATTTTTTCAAAATGAGAATTTTTCATAGAGGTCACTGTAAAAATGTTTTCTCTTTCATTTTCCGTTGTTTGCTCATTGGCTGTGGCCCCACACCAAGTCTTTGAGCAGATGCCAGTACTCCATTGACTTAAGGTGTCAGGAACAACTTTGGGAGTCTAGAAATTGGAAAAATAAATTTGTACTCTAGCTTATCAGTCAGTAAGCCCATGTGTTTGCTTAAGTGTGTTGCAGGGAGAAATTTACAAGTTGTTAATTGGGCAGAGGCCATGTCCAACTTGTTTCTGGTGGTGACATCCTAACGTAGTAAACTACTCATGATCTTAAGCTTTTAGTGTAACTTCTTTGGCTGAAGTGTTGAAAAAACTCAAATTAATTTGGCAGGTCTGAGCTTTATAGCTTTTATTTGCAGAAGAGGTTGGAGGGCAGATAAAGCAGTTAGGACCCACCAATGTTTCTACAAAACTTTGGCTTCTCCCAGAATATTTCCTGTCTCCCATATAAATGTTGCCAGTAAATTTCAACCCCTCTGTGATGGTGATAGATCCCACTTGTTCATTGGACTGCTTTCCTGCTGTCCTCTTCCAGAAAGCCCATTTATTTTAAAACACCTATTAGGCATCTGTCAAATAGAGCTTCTTTTTTTCCTGGTGATTTATTGAGTCTACCCTGAAGTCTGTAGTGCTGAAATTAGTCAAAGCTTTGCTGATGACTTCAGTGGATGCAGAATCAGTCCTTTTTTGAGAGAGAGAGTTCTTGAGGAACAGCCAAGAGGATGGTTGTGATGTATCTGTTCCTTATGAATCCATGACTCATAGAAGCCTAAAATCAATTCTGTTTATCACTGTAGATAATGGATCCCAGCCAAGTACTGGAAGGGATCAACATGTCAAAGAGGAAGGAGCTGCAGTGGCCAGATGAGGTGATACGGCTAAAAGCTGGGAGAAACAGCTGGAAAGACTGGAGTCCTCAGGAAGGCATGGAAGGCCATGTAAGTTTCATTTGGTTGCTAATTAACGAAATACTTTTAAGCGAACTAAAGGTCAGGCTGAAGCACTGTTCAGCCATCACTTCCAAACATAAATATGGTAATATGCTCTTCTTGGAACAAACATCTGTGTTCAACTTCGGTAAAACTTCTGCAGACTCAACTGATGGCAGGATGGAGAATCAGATGTCTCAGCAAAAAGGAACAAAACTTTTTCTGTGCATTGGGTAGAAACTACTGTACCTTTTACCCAGCTTCCGTTTTCCTTTCCTAAACTATGTTGACAGTGAATTTACCAGCCAGTGTTCATTTTGCAGTGATATCTTGGTTATTTCTTTGTAGGAAGTTCCTGTTCCCAATTACTGTCATTTAGTGGTACACCATGGAATAATTAGTTTTGATCTCAGCCTGTGAGTAATGGTAAACACCCTTCAGCAACTGATGGCTGGATGGGATATAGCAGTATAAAAGCTTTTGCAGAGAGGCTGAATATTGAACTTCTCTCTGGAAAATAGGCTTTTGTAATTCTCTGGGGAGCAGAAAATCAATAATCTCCAAGAAGCTTAAAGGTCCTCAAAATCTTTTTATTTATTTATTTTTTTTTTACTTGTTTTGGCAGGGGTGTTGGGCATTAGCATTTATCAGAAGTTGCCCTGCCAAAGCAGGTTATTGGAATTGGCAGCCAAAAATGCAGCTATACTGTACTTTATGCTTACAGTATTTTCTAGCAAGGGATCTTGAAGTGCTTTAAAAGGTGGTTAAGATGATTCCTGTTCTGTGTGCTGGGGAGGAGAAGGGAGGAATAGAAGGGGATAGAAATTGCAACTTGCTGTAGGTCATGTAGGAGCATTAGGAAATTGAACTTAATAGGGTACCCTGACATTGATGACCCTATTCTAATCACTGCTACTGTCTCTTATGCTCATGCTTTAGCTGTTCAGATAACAAAATGACTAAGGCCATGTCTGTACTAGCAAATCACCAGAACTGTATTCAGCTTGCAGCTGATGATCTTGCTATGCTATTGGAGCATATGCATACTTTGCTGTTTTTTGCTAGCGTTGCACATTTTCCTGAGGAGAGGTGGTATTCCAATAAGAGGGAAAATAGCTTACAAAAGGAAGTAAAGCGGGGATCGGCAACCCCCAGTACATGTGACAGAGTATCGTGCACGAGGCCATTTTGCTTGGCATGCCACCACTGGCCTGTACTCTGGGTAGCTTCTGCTAGCCATGGAGCCCAGGCTGCTCCCAGGAGATGGCTGGGAGGCTGCAAGCAGCCCAAGCTCCATGGCTGGCAGGAGTTACTGAGAGCCTGGGCCAGCTGCAGGGGTGGCACCAGACTCTTCCCAGTGGGGGGTGCTGCACTGCAGCCAGGCTCATCTGTGCAGGGCAGGTACATGATGGTGGTGCTGAAGGGGTGGCTATGGGGCAGACTAAGGTGAATTTTGGGGTGGCCCTTGGCCCTGCAAGCTTCCCCCAGTACCGCCCTTGTGGGCTCCAGAGTCCCAGCTGGGCTTTGTGTCGGTGACTGCTGTGCACATCCCTTGGGCAGACGGTAGTGGAGGGGCCTGAGGCAGTGCAACCTCAGGCCCCTCCCCCACCATCCTCTCTGGGGTGCACATGCAATTGCCACCAGTGCAGAGCTGGTGCTCCAGAGCCTCGGCATCAGCTCTGCTGGTGGTGACTGCAACGCGTGCCTCCGGGTGCAGGGTGAGGGAGGGGCTGGGGTAGTGCATGCATGCATGTCTCCAGGTGGACAGCAGTGAAGGAGACAGGGTTGCAGTGCATCAGGCCCCTCCCCTGCTGTCTGTTCAAGGGGTGCACACAAGCTGCTGGCACAAAGCCCAGCTGGGGCTCTGGAGCCCACTGGGGGTGGAAAAGAGGGCCATGGCTCCCAAAAATTCACCTTAGCCTCCCCATAGCCACCCTTCCAGCACTGCCCAGGCCACCGCTGCCACTGCCTGCCCACCCCCTGCCCCAGGAGCGCTGCACCTTTTGTGGGCTTAGGTGTGCGGGGCTGGCAGGTGGAAGCCATGCTGGGAGGGGTGGCTAAAGCGAATTTTGGGGTGGCCATCGGCCCCCCTAGTGCTGCCTCTGTAGGGGTTGTAGCAGGCCCAGGGCATCATCGGGTTGGACTTTGTCCTGCGGCCCAGTAGCCCAGCTGCATGCGTGTCTGGTTCTCTGTGTTTGCGCACGTGTGGTTCTGTGCGTGTGTATGTCTGGTGTTCGCGCTCTCACTCTCTCGCTCGCTCTCGCGCTCTCTCTCGCGCTCTCTCGCTCTCATATCACAGCATGTTGAACAACAAAGGTAGTATATAAAGTTTTATTTATTGTCACCAGGTTTAGAATTTTTAGAAAACCAGCTATTTACTATAAAAATAAATAAATAAATAAAAAGCAGCATTTATGATTATTAACTATATTAAAATGCAGTGCGTCCTTCCATGTACCTCCCCCACTCTGTTTTTTTGGCATGCCATCTGGCATCTTACAGGATAGACACTGCAGTTTTTCAGTGCTCTGGCGAAAAATGTTGTTTATACCATAGGTAGAATATTAAAATGAAATGAAACAAACTCCTAAGACCAGAAGTGTTTACTCCATCTCATGGGCCACATCCATGACCTGTCATCTGGCCTGTAGGGCTCCCCGCAGGTCTGTGGGAGGCTCTGCAGGCAATGGCCCTGCATGCTAGATTGGGTGCATGGGACCTGATCCTGGCACATCAGGATGCCACAAGGCCCCAGGGCCCAATACCAGCACGTGGGGCCCAAACGTTGAGCACTACTGCCCAGCGTTCCCTCTAAACTGTGTGGCATGCCTGGCAGTGCGGCACGAGTGTGCCTGCATGGCCATGCACATCGCACAGCTTAGAGGGAACATTGCTACTGCCCCACCCATCCCTCTTTTGCTATTAGCCATCTACCCTAAACATTCCCATATATTTAAACGAAAGCTGTAGGCTCCTATGCAAAATCTGTTAGTAGAATGCAGATGTAAACAAGCATTAAGATTTAGAGAGTCCCATTTTACCATTTGCTCCACTAGCTGTTCTGGTAAAAAAAAATATCTAACAGGGAAGTTGCATGTCAATTTGATCGCCTAATTCAGCATGCACTCTGATCATTGGCCAGTGTTGCTTGGCAACTGTTTCAGAAATGCATTAGCTTGCCTTGCTAGTCAGGGGATAGCAATATGTACTGTTTTGATGTTAAGGGGATAGAGGAAGGTTAAAAAGAGGGCTTGAAGGTTAGAATAAGTTTGAATGGATTTTAGTTGTTTATTGAATTTTAGCGCACTGCTTGCTTTTGTGACCATACTGTAGGCAGCTATTTTCTGAGGTGGGGCTGTCCCACTGGTAGCCTGCAAGGTAGCAACATGCAGTCACCAAGCTGCTGTTGCCCCTACTACTCCAGCTGCAGCAGCAGCTGACATCTTAGGGCTCCCCTAGCTTTCATTGCCTGATGCAGCCCCAGGGGGTGGGGTAGGTTGGTGGTGTATGGCCATAGTGGTGCCAAGAGAGCCTGCAGAGAGCTGAAGGTGTGCTCCATTTGTTGGGGGGATGCTTTGCTCCATGCACATGGTGCAGTGTGGTAGAGGAATCCGCACCTATGCAGTGCAACAGGGTGGAGGCATGCCTGCCTATGAAAAGTGCATTGGGGCTGGGGGGTGCCCATGTGCACTTGCCCATGGCATGCAGCCTCTTGCCACTTTACAAGTTGGACTGCCCTGTTGAAAGTAATGTTCTTTCACCTGAGAGGAAGCTATTCCATTTCAGCTGCCTGTGGTAAACAGGCAGTTGTTAATAAAGCCATTGCGTTTCCTTTCTGTTCCTGTTGTTGTAGTCCATCATTCAAGCAGGCAGAGGAGACGTGCATACTGGAATGTAGGCTTACGAAGCAGCTCGTCAGTCAGAGCATCAACTGCTCTCCCAACACACGGTTGAGCTGCAAGAGCATGGCTCCTGGTGCCACGCAGCCACCAACAAGCATGACCCATAGTGGGCACATCTACATGTGATGCTATGTGGACAAAACCCATGACACCACAGCTACATTGCTGTAGCAACACGCTCCCCTGTTTATAGTGCATTGCTACAGCGATGTAGTGCCTAAAAATAACCATGCGCAGTGCTCACTGTGCCATACCAGCTGTTACTTCCAGAAGGAGGGGAGACATAAGAATAAAGAATGGGCATAAGGAAAAGATTTAGAAGGGACGTGGGATAGATGTCCCACAGTTTGAAGCTTTGTGTGTGGGTTATGATTGGCTCACTAGTAGTGTTTCTAAAAACTGTAGGAAGTTGTTTTGAGCTGTTCTGAGGAGTTCTGCACATTGGCTGTCAAAGTAGATATGCTCAGCAAGAGCTGATGTTAATTAAAGGTGATATTTCCCACTTGGCCTTGAATTTCTTACCATTGCATATAATTCACGTTTTTCTTAAATGTACTTCTGTTTTCTACTGAATATAGTATAATACCCTTTTTATGGAAAAGTATGCAAGGCAGCTACAAAAAGCACATGTCTCTGAAGAAATCAAAACGTGTGCTTTCTGAAAGCTTCCTAGGCAGTTAATGACAATATGTTTGAATTTCTTTCCCTGTCTGTGGCATCTTCTCATTGTAAGCAGTCGCGTTAGCAATTGATTTAAAGGAATGGTTGTCAATTCTAGCTTCAGGAAAGAAACTTTATTTCAGAAAGTCACTTGGGATTGGGAGGGTGCAGTATTTCATACTTCTCAACTGAAACTGCAGTTGTATACTTCAGTGCATCAAGATAATTTGGGAATCTTTTCCATTGCAATGGGAGTGTAATTATAGCCCGCATCCCTGATGTGTATATTTTTTCCTTGGTTATTTGCTAACTTTGCGCTGACTATGTGTGTTCAGGTTTGGGTTAATGTGGCTCCTCCCTGCTGAAATTCAAATCCAAGTCCAGTTTTTCTTTACAATTAAGGGTTTAAATGTTTAAATTGAATGTTTTTTAAAAGCCATTAGTCTTCTATAAACACTTCATTTTGGTGAATGGCAAAGGAAACCCTTCCTCCTTCCTGCTAAAGATGCACAGATACACAAGTACAATAACATGTAACCTGCAGACTATCTTTACATTTGTATCTAGAGAAGTTGAACATTGTAGTTAGAAGAAAAAAGAACACAGCTGAAGTTAGGTGGAAGACAGGAAAATAAGCAACTCATGTTTTTTGTTTACCCCTTATCCCAAAATAAACCATCCTTAGCTTGGCTTGTGTATACAAAGTAATATTTGTTTCTCAAATGACTTAGGCTATTTACAACTGTTCTTTACAGACTTTTAAAGAGATTGCAGCAGCTCTAGCAAGGTTTGCAAAAGAATGTACCTTCTTTTAGACTATGCTGGCATTGCAACATGTGTGACTGGGTTGAATAGCATTCTTTGCTGCTGCCTGTATATTGCTATGCAACAGGTTCATGATTCGCCACTGCTGAATGGCAGCCATCTGTGTAGGACTGACTTTTGATTTGGCTGTGGTTACCTCTCCAGGTGATTCACCGCTGGGTGCCTTGCAGCAGAGATCCAGGTAGTAGGTCCCACATAGACAAAACCATCCTGCTCGTCCAGATTGAAGATAAGTATGTTGCTGTGGTTGAAACTGGAGTCCTCGAACTTGGGGCCGAAGTGTGAGTCACACTGACAGTTAAGCTTCCCCTTCTCCAAGGAGTCAGAAAAGAGGACGGGTCACGAGAAGAGGCTCCCAGGACACGACGCTTCGGTCCAGTTGTAGGAAATGACTTAAAAACAGACAGGGCTTGTAAAAGTCCCTTCCCCCGAAATACACAAGCGTGACAGGTTTCTTTAAGTTATTAGCTGCTGAGGAAACACTTGCATGAAGGTTAGATTTGAGACATATCTTTTATTTTTAAAATTTGTTTTATGCATTGCATAATGCTTTAAATCGGCAAACTTCCATTCTACAATTGGAGCACCTCGTTTTTCTAATTGTTTTGCCAAAAAATTACCATACTTTATCAGTATGTAGTCTGTTCACCTTATTTTAAAGAAATGGAGTAGCATACAAACCTTAAGTTTGGTGTAAAGCAGTAGAGAGGTTTTATGTATGACAAAAAGAGACTGAACAGATGTATAGATTCTTATTCCTTGTGAGCTAAAAACATTAATGAGAGAACTGCACTAATTTTTTTACAGCGATGCACTAAGAACAAAAAACCTGAGATTGCTCAGAACATTTATTTATATATATAAATAAAGTACCATTATTTAAATTGCCTTTGGGATTAATCCCCTCCCTCTCCATATATGTGTTGATGGGTAAGGGCTGTGCCATGGGTTCTGTTTGGTTTAATAGTCTGTAATTCGTACAAGTGCATTTGTTGCATCCTTTTCACAATAAATGGAAAAATACCAAATATCTAGTAATGCACCCAAGTATCCCTGTACTATATAGATATATTTTGGTGGTGGTATATCCGCTTTGTACAACATATCCAGCTTTAAAGTGGACCCAAATGTACTTTGTTGAATCCTACTCCTTCCTTTACACAGCCTTGGCTATTGTACATCTTCTGTACCCAGAGCTAGCTATGTTATCTCAATGGCTCATCTCTGGAAGAGACACTTGCCTTTCTGAGGGAGGTAGAGATCCATGCTTCACATCTACTTTGTGGGATCTTGAAGGTTTCCACATTCAGTTCAGTTAACTAACTTGACTTTTCTTTTTTGTTTCAAGGAGCTTATATAGGAGGCACAGCCCTGAACTGTTATATCACTTTTACCATTTCGCCTTTTATTCCCCTGTAGTCTTCATTCTTTTCTATGACTTGAATTTTATTTTCTGTGATTATATATTCTATGTAAGTGTAATTTGAGTATTTATAACTGTGAAGTTGAATTATTCATGTGTTGCATATCCTAGGTTTTACTGTGTTTTTTAAATGTGTATATTCAGGGAAACAAGTAACTCGAGTTTATCCTGGAGTGTGAGGGGAAAACTGCAGTTTATTTAACTTGCAGCTCCTATGACTCGCTTCTCTTAATCCATGAGAGAAATTTACATGTCGTGATTGTTTCCTGTTTCTGATCTGTAATTACCTAGGGCTCTGCACACAGTCCTAGCTTTTGGGAGCAGCCATCTTTCTCTTCCAGATCACCTCTACTTCTTCCTAAGTAACGTAACTGGAGAGACTTTTATAGCCGGTTGTCGGGCATATGTTGCATTAGTTTCTCTGCCAACAGTGAAGTCTAGTTCCACTACATACATACTTGCAATAGTGAAGTTATATGGGATGTGGGAAATATGGAAAGCAATTGTCTACTGCAAAGAATTACTGAAATGATGACCCAAGTCACCATATTTTTTTTAAGTGTGAAAGCCCCCTTCCCATGCCTGGTGTCCAGTTAATAGTGATTACTGTTCAGTGTTTTGTATGAGGGTTCTGCTTACATTGTACACTATGCAAAGCCTGTACTAAGTACCGTGCGTTTTACAATTGCATATTGTGCAGTTTCTGTATACGCAGTCACATTTGATCTTAGCATCAACACACAATTCTTGGTGTACCACCTTGGAAATATTTTTTGCTTTTCCAAATAGCTTATCACTTGGGCACATTACAGTGTAATTAAACTCGTCTCTTACCTATCTGAAAACATCATTTCAGTAGGTGACTGAATTGGTAGTTTTTGCTGTCAAGACTGAAGAAAATGTGTTTGTTTTGTGTTGAAGCTACATAAATGGCCTAGCCTCTATGTCCCTCCCCTTCTGGTAGCTACAAAATGCATTTTCTTTATGACTTAGAATGTTATTTCACAAAGGTTATGAGGAATAAGCAACCTCTCTAGAAACAGGCCACAGGTTTGATATATTACTTATAAGAACTTTGTTCTTCCAGAGCCTCCAGATAATCAAATAATTTAAATAGTGAAGCAAGTACGTAGATGTCATTTTAAAATACCAGACCCTAAAGGAAGCAACACTTCAAATACATTAGAGCTGGATTTGATGCGCAGCCTTTTTTTCTAATTCTCCTTTAGCCAAGTCTGTCATTGGTAGTGAACATCATAGAAAATGACTTGAGGATACATAAAATACTATGTAAATATTTCTTGGCTAGAGTTGGATTAAGGCTTTAGAAGACTAAAGTTCTTTAGGAGGAAGTAGGATTTCTTAAAGGGTAAAAATGACTTTTTATTTTAAGGCTTCCATTGTATTGACATTTGGGGGCAGCTGATGTCTTGGTCACTTAATTAAAAAAACATGTTACTAACTGTCTGGTGCAAAGTCATTCAAATAGCTGCATTCACCTGCCCCAGGAGTGCTCAGTAGAAGATGGCTAATTGCCATTTCACTCTTCTGTGAGATTTTGGAGATTTTGCTTACCATTCCTTATGCCAATTACTTGGATAGAGAATCCATAAATTCTGAAAGTTACATTTGACTATTAGTCTGTTCAAATTTACAGTCTCTATCCTTTTCACTGAGAGAGGAGATGAAACCCATCTAATATTAATTCTGTCTCTTAACTTGTTAGGTCTGTCCATGTTCCAAAAAGCGTTTAAGTGGAGAATGTTATGTTTTCATTCCATGCTGGTATAATGTACTGGGATTTGATCTTGATGCAGAAGAATCTTCTGTTGGAAGTGGCACAGGTAAACTTTTTCCAGGTGGTTTCCATTAAATTGGCCAAGACTTCAGGAGAGCATGCTGAAACGTCTTCAGCCCATAATGGGACCTTCAGCCTCATAGAAGTGTGCTTTCATTACACTCTGGGAGCACTGTATGCTGCTAGCATTCTGTTGTACTAACATTCCAGTTAAGACTAGGTTTTTATCCTCCAGGTGGATTCTAATCTACCTTGTTTTTGTAAGGAGGTTTCTGTAAAGGTGGTATCTATGGATACATGCATAAAAGCTTACTGTTGACTTGCATATATGCAAGTACAGAACTGTGCTGAATGTCCCACTAAGCAGGTGATAGGAGCATTCAGAAGTAAAACACAATTTGTTTAACTTGTAAATCCCTTCCTCCCCTCCCGCTCCCAGCTATTAAACCTTTTGGTGCTTCCTTTTTTACTAAAGACATTCCAGAATGGATACGAGATACCAGTGATGATACCTGAAATCGTGTCTCACTTCTGGTATCTGCGACGTTGCAGAGTGATGAAACTGGGATATCTCTTAGGATGCGATAAATACCAAAGGTTTTCACAGTAAGGTTGGGGGAAGACAGGTGTTTTTTTTTAAAGAAGCTATAGTATTTGTTTGTGATTCTATATCCAGTCCAGTGGGATACTTAGCATTTATAGACCTTCATTCAATTTTCATATTGGCTTTGCAGTTTGTCAGTCCTCCCATGCTGTCTTGCTTCCCCTTTGAGAAGCAGTGAACTCTTAGGACAGAGACTGGGTGAATCATGAGCTGAAATGAGGTATGGTATGGCATCCATACTCTTGGCATTTTGTGGCAGGTGTCCTGAAAGTTTTTCACCTTGTGAGGGTGGGGGAAACATTACCTAATCAAACTGCGAAACATTTCCTTGATGCCACCTGTATAAGACCTGGTGACCCAGGAGTGTCAATACAGAAAAGCTATTTCTAAAGAACATTCTTAATTTCAAGGACTCTTCATCCACAAAACAGTGGAACAACTTGGATTTATTACAGTGAATAATGTAATCCTTCAAAATATGCAAGTACCTTATTGAACATTGGGTTAAACCACCACAGGAATTATGTACTTAATTTTATTAAGGGGATTTTATACCTATTATATAGGCTTCTACTCTTTCCTTGTTGTCCAGCATTACTCAGCAATTTGATAACCTAATGCATTTCACTCAGTGAAGCTGGACAGGATAAGAACTTGTAGTGATAATTAAGATGTGCCTTAGTAAAACAGTGGGTACATAAAACCGGGATGAAAGATAGCATACATGGTTTGTTTCAATCCAGCATTATGCATATTTCTAAAAAGGTGATCCAAGATGGCTGCTCCAAAAGAATCTGAGAGCAGACAGGCATACATCACTCAGTCACAAACCTTTGAATACCAACAAAGCTAATGATTTCTATTTTGTACAGTTTTGGAATATATAACCCCCCAGGACATTCATTCAGCCCAGGACCTGATAGACTGAGATCATTTAAACTGAGTATATAAACTTATTCCAAAAGGACCCTAAGTAGGCCTACCAATATGCTGCTGATTGGGACATAGAGGGAGAGGGGAATAAAGCGTAAACTGCAAGAATCACAGGATGGGTTTTCACTGGGCTACAGGAAGTATACATTGCCTCTACCAGCATATGGATATCTTGCCAGGGATAGGGATATATGTACTTGCGTGTGTCTGTGAGCGTGTATGTGTCTGCGCGTGTTATTGGAAACAGCCTGTAAATATTGTAGCTGTGTAAAATGGAAAAAGCTAAGGTTTTTTTGCAACCTGTTGCATCAAAAGGACAGTATTGACAGTGAAGAAACACTGAGAAATAAATTTTTTTTCACTTGTGCTATTGTCATTTATTGAGTTCTTCACTTCCCCTCCTACAGTGTGCCTGGCGTCTCACAAGTGACTAAGAAGCACTTTTCTTAAAGTTGCACCTTTAGCACATCGCTCCTGTTCCCTTTTATGAAGGACTCTCCTCTCGATTTCTCTTATGCACTATAACTCGTGACAGCTGAGAACTTCAAAATATTAAGTATTTGTTACTGTCAAGTTTCCCCAACTGCTGCTCCTCCTTAATACAGGCTGTATGGAGCGAGACCTTAAGGTGCAAGCAGACATCACCCTTGTGTGGCTGTAAAAAAAATAAATAAAATTATGGTGGCATGTAAGCAGATATCCGAGTCCCTTGTTGCACTCCAACTACCCAAAAATATTGCCCTGACCAAAGGTGGTCACAGCTTATGACACCTTAAATGGAAGGATGTTGTTTTGCTTATTGTGTACCATGGGAATCCCCCGCAGGGGATTCCTACAGCACCCATATCAGGCCCCTGCAGGGGAGTTCTATGGTACATGTATCTAATTCCTGTGCCCTGACTCGGGGCATGTCTGCAAGCAGAAGAACCCCCATAGGGGTTCCCCTATTTGCAAACACGCGCCCTGAGATGGGGCACAACATCCAGGGCTGTTGTCCCACAGGATCAGGTTCTTGAAGCCCTGGGAGCAGCAGAGGTTCATCCCTATGGGACAAAGGGCCCAGTGAGTCTATAGATGCCACTGAAGCAGATCAGCAGTGTTGACACATCGCAGCACCGCTGATCCTGCTACAGAGATGACATCTGTTTATATAGCCTTAGAAGACATGTTGGTTCTGTTTATAGTGTTTAACTTTAAATCCTATTGATCACTGATTTTGGACATATGTATGTTAATAACAAACTTTGCAACTATTAGCCAAAAGTAGACCCCAAAAGGGAGAGTTAAGTGGAACTCTAAAACCCTTTACCCCAACACCCTGGTGTTATATCTGGGATTTATACTGTCCCCTGAAGGGTAAAGATGTTTGTCACAGCAACCATGGAAGCCCTTTGATTAGAGGTGCCTAAGGTTGATCTTAATTGGTGAAAATTAGGGCTGTGCGAAGCTTTGGTCCTTGATTTGATTTGGAGGAGATTTGGCCCAATTTGGTGGCCGAATCTCTGAATCCAGATCAAATCAGGAGACCTATTAAAAGGTCTGAATTGAGTCCAAAGCCTCTGAGTTGATTCGAGGAGATTCGGATTCACCAGGGAGAGGCAGGCACAGCCGGGTGGCTGCAGGTTCTCCCACGGCTCCTCTGTCTGTGCCTGCCTCTCCCCAGGTTGGGGAAGCCATAGGAAAAGCCCCCATGGCTGCTCTGCCCAGCCCCAGCCTCCCAGCACTTAAAAAAAAAAAAAAAAAGCCCTGCACTCACTGGCTATAGCAGTGGCGATCATGGCCTCTGAGGGCTTGTGGCAGAGCCACCCCCCCCCCCACCCCCCACAATAGGGCAAAGCAGCTGGGCTCACCCCCCACGCCCCTGCTTGGCACCCATGTGGTAGCTGTCGCATTGTGCGGGTGCGGGTGTGGCTGAGTAGGGTGACCTGGTTAACATAGGTCTGTGAATTGATAGCAATCTCTGACCAAATGGAGTGGCTAATGGAAGGTTTGATTGATCAAGGTAGACAACATCATTAATGTCAATCAGCATGAATTTATTGCATATGGTTCAGGATGTTTTTATGTGAGATTCCAACTTAATTAAAGTTAATAAATACTGCTGTAATAACTTTCATAAAATGTTGGATTGCCCAATGCAGTATTGACACAGTACACACTGAATGGCTTAATGGTTAATTGGTCTCACTGTAACTACAAGCAGGGAAGTATCATCACACTGGTATATTTTTATTGGGAACTGCAGGGACTGGTTTGTTTTTTTGGTTGGGGGGGAGGGAGGGGTTGGCCCAAGGCTTTTATTGGTGGCTCAGAATTGATAGTTTGCAGATGACGTTGATTTGGGGTGTTGTAAAGAATGAAGACGGGTCACCAAGATGTTGTGCTGGATCACTGGGTAAATTAGGCATAAGCAAGCATTGTCCACTTCAATACAACCAAATGCAGGCTATACATACAGAATCAGAAGAAAGGGACTGTATCCTGGGAAACAGTGACTCGGAAAAGATGGGTATTATGTTGGATAATCAGTTAAGCATGAGCTCCCAGTGCACTACTGGGGAACAAAGGTTTAATACCATGGTTTTCAAACTTGTTAGACTCAAGGCATCTCTTGTGAAAATGCCAGCTTTTAGCCTGCACTCAGTTCTTGTTATGAAATAACAATAGAGCAATTCTTCACTTCCAAAGGAACCAGAAAGGCCGCTGCAGGTCAGGGTGTTTTTGACACTATAAATTGCGATTTGAAATCTCTGGGTTCATCTTGTGAAAGGTGTATGTGTTTACACACCTAAGGGTGCTTATATTAAGCAGCCTTCAAAGGATCTCATGGGGCCCTGGTTGAGAATGCAGTTGTTGGATACGTGAGTAGGAACAGCCAGTAGAAGGATGCTGATTGATATACTGCCTCGGTATTTGGCACTGGGGCAATAGTTATAATTCAACAGTGTTGAAAATCTGGAGAGGGTTCGGGGAAGTTTTGAGAGAATAGCCACATACTGAAAGGTGTGGGAAAGGTTAAGGGATCTGCTCCTTGGATGCTTCTGTCTCTTCTTCCCTTCTTGTTGCATAAGTAAGCCCCTTCCTGGAACCTGCTCCGTGATCAGGCAGTATCGATCATAGTACAACAGTACAACTCTTGTTCAAGAGTCATCTGGTAGGTGTAAGCAAGCAGGAAGGCTTTGCACTTTCCAAAGGCATAGTGAGCTCATTGCGGGGCGGGGTGTATGCTCTGACCACTGTAGATGGGGGAGCTGCTCGATTACATGAAAAGTACTAAAAACAAGATCATCTGACAAACACTCTGCCTGCAATGTCCTTGGTTCCAGCCCATCTTTCCCTTGCAGGTGTTCCCTCTGTTTGGGTGGGTCACAGCAGCTCATGGTTTCAACTCTGACCTCAGTTGGTGCTGTAGCTAAGGCAACCCTCCTTATTCAAAAAGTTTATTTTTTTTCCTTCTGTCCAACTCCAGATCGCTAGGAAGCTTCCATAAAGTGTCATCTTTGGTACCTAGAAGTTCACTACTAAAAATTCAGGGGTGTACTTGGTAGCCGTGTTGGTCTAAGACAAAAAGACATACAAAAAACTAGAACTCTTGGTTCCAAAATGATACCTTTTATTAGACCAACTGGAAAATGGCAAGAAAATTGTCCTTTTCTGCAAGCTTTCGGGATCAAAGTCCCTTTGTCAGACTCTGGGAAAAGTGTAGATGGTACAAGATGGTAAAAAGTCCTCATAGGTAGGAAATAAACTTCATTTTTGCACAGAGGGAGCTGAAGATGGAAGATTGTCCCTCTGGGTCCATGAGAGTGTCTGAGCTGTGTTGAATAGCTCCTGCAGAAAAGGACAATTTTCTTGCCATTTTCCAGTTGATCTAAAAAAAGGTATCATTTTGGAACCAAGAGTTCTAGTTTTTGTATGTCTTTTTGTCTCAGACCAACACGGCTACCAAGTACACCCCTGAAACATGGAAGATGTCAAACTTTAGCCAATTTTTTGGATTTTAAACTTCATTTCAGAGCAACAACGAAGTTTTTTAACCTCCCTGCCTGCCATCTGACACCTCCAGGGAAGGAATCCTACCTGATTAACACATCAAAGAGCTACTCAACACTGCTCAAAGACTCTCATGGACCCAGAGGGACAATCTTCCATCTTTAGCTCCCTCTGTGCAAAAATGAAGTTTATTTCCTACCTATGGGGACTTTTTACCATCTTGTACCATCTACACTTTTCCCTGAGCCTGATGAAGCGACTTCGATCCCAAAAGCTTGCAGAAAAGGACAATTTTCTTGCCATTTTCCAGTTGGTCTAAAAAAAGGTATCATTTTGAAACCAAGAGTTCTAGTTTTTTGTACTACTAAAATTTTGCAATCTGCATAATTAACCTGCTACAAGTTGGGAAAAGTTTATCCAGGGTTGTGGTGGATTCCCTCTCACTAAGCAGGTCAAAACCAAGAATGGAGCAGTGTCAGGGGAAAAAGCTTATGGTTCTAACTAGAATTAACTTGGGGATAGAATATGGCCTGTGTTATTCAAGTCAGATTATTTGATGAGCATGGCTGTAGTCTACCACAAGAACGTGAGGGAAAGAGCCAATTTGTTTCTCGTTTTTTCCATGATGATTAGATTTCTCTTTCTTGGAAGCTAAGAAGCCTCATAGATTACTCCTTAAAAGGCTCCAAATCATGTGTGATTTGGGGAAATGAGCAAAGTTCCAGAGGGATGAAAAAGGGCCAATGTGGTCCCTATTTTCAAGAAGGGGAGGAGGGACTAACTGGGAAACTATAGGCCAGTTAGTCTCACCTCCATCCTTGGGAAAACTCTGGAAAAAATCATTAAGGATCACATCTGTGGGAGCCCAGCAGGAGAAATAATGCTGAAAGGAAATCAGCACGGGTTCATTGCAGGTAAATCCTGCCTGACTAATCTTGTTCCTTTTTATGACCAGGTCACAAAATGCTTAGACGCAGGAGTCGAGGTAGATGTCATCCACCTAGACCTTAAGAAGGCCTTTGATACGGTATCTCATTCTGTTCTCGTAAATAAACTGACAGGCTGTGATGTAGATGATTACACGGTCAGGTGGGTGGCAAATTGGCTTAGAGGTCACACCCAGAGAGTGGTGGTGGATGGGTCAATATTGACCTGGAAAGTTGTGGGCAATGGAGTCCCTCAAGACTTGGTCCTTGGACCAGTGCTGTTCAGTGTCTTCATCAGTGACTTGGACAAGGGGGTGGAGAGCACCCTGTCCAAGTTTGCAGATCATACCAAATTATGGGGCAAAGTTAAGGCACCAGAGGGTAGGGAATGGTTCCAGGCAGATCTGGACAGGTTGGAAAAATTGGCAGAATGAAATAGGATGCAATCTAACAAAGACAAGTGCAAAGTGCTGCACCTGGGCAAAAAGAACCGCCAACACACTGACAGGCTGGGGTATGACCTTCTCAGCAGCTCAGCAGCGGAAAGGGATCTTGGAGACATTGATGACTCATGTTCATCGTGGAGTCATCAATGCAACGAAGTGATCAACAAGGCTAACCGCACTTTATCATGCATTAGCAGATGCATGACGAACAGGTTCAGGGAGGTGATGTGCCTCTATGTGGCACTGGTGAGACCGCAGTTGGAGTACTGCATCCAGTTTTGGGTACTGCACTTCAAGAGGGATGCGGAGAATCTTGAGAGGGTTCAGAGGAGGCCTCTTGTATGGTCAGAGGCCTGCAGGCAAGGCCCTATGAGGAGAGACTGCGGGACCCAGATCTCTTCAGCCTTAGCAAGAGAAGGCTGAGAGGTGATCTTATGGCTGCCTATAAATTCACCAGGGGAGAGGAGCAGGGAATAGATGCTATATTTACTAGGGCACCCCCTGGAGTAACTAGGAACAATGGGCACAAAATGATGATGGAGAGCAGATTTAGGTTGGACACTAGAAAGAATTTCTTCACAGTAAGGGTGGCCAGAATCTGGAATGGGCTTCCAAGGGAGGTGGTGCTCTCCCCTATCTTGGGGGTCTTTAAGAGGAGGCTGGACAAGCACCTAGCATCTGACCCCAGCGCTCTTTCCTGTCCAGGGCAGGGTGTCAGACTCGATGACCTGCTGAGGTCCCTTCTGACCCTAACAGCTATGAATCTGTATTCACAGCACAGCAACAATACCACTAAGAAAAATGAGTATCTGCTATAAAGGGTGTGAGGATATGTCTGATCTAACACAAATGGAACTAGATAGCTCTAGCGACCCATGAGAAATACCTTAAGTCTTCCAGTTCAGGAGCTCCAATCGCTCCACACTTACCTATTTTAGAGCCATGCCCTGGAGAAGTAAAGCATTGTTGGGCATTAACAGGATGGAGGCTTCCAATAATTTGATACAGCTAATGAGGTAGAACAGATCCGGGGAAATTCTTCAAATACAGCCTTAATTTGTGGTTGAGGATAGTACAGCCACAGCAGATGGATGTCAAGACCTTAGTCTGGAGTAGGAGGAAAGTTGCAGCAGTTCAGCTTTCTGCATCGTTTCCCTACCATGCTATCCAATGCCCTCATGTCTGATTTAAATTATTTTTATAAAGGCTGTTCTGAAGTAAGCTTACAAACAATAAGGCAACATTTGTTTGTAACTTTAAAAAGGCACAGCCCTTCCATCAGGTGGTCTCAGGCCAATTTCCCCCTTTTTGGAAGGATCATGTTAAAATAACCCTGTCCTGAAAGTACAAGGACTGTATTTACTCATGTACCACACCTGTCTTTTTCCTAACATTTACCCTTCAAAATTGGGATGCATGTCCTAAGCTGTTTTTTCTGCCCAGAGTAAGAGCATAGAGGACACAGTCAAATGGCTGTCTCTGCTGCTTTTCCTTCTTTCCCTCCCATACAACACATGAGGGGAGAGGGTGGATTTTGCTCTTCAGCAGCGATAATTTTAACCTTTTCACAGCTACTGTGGAACTGGCACTAGCTTTTGACTGAACAGCCAAGAGCTGCTGCCAATTAAACAACACATAGGAGAAGGTTCACAGGCGGTTCCAGGATTTTGTAAAGGGGGCTGTGGAGCAGCAACGGGTGCTGCAGAGGTGTCTGCACTCTGCTCACAGCATATCTCCTCTCCCCTCCTGCTATCTGGGGCAGGGCAGGCAGACTACCCCATGCAATCAGCAGCCAGGGATTTTTTAAGTCCCTGAATCAGGTAAGAATCCTAGGCCCTAGCACTCTCAGTATCCTGTCCATTCCCCTCTGTGCTCAGAAGCACATCCCCTCCTCTCATTTTCCTCCCCTTCTTCAACCCTACTTCTACCTGCCATAGCCCTCAACCTAGCCTATGGTTACATACCACCTCCACCCTTACTTCTAGCAGTTACAAACACTACTCTGGCTTCAAGCGGTCCCTTGTCTGTGCCTTCTGGATAGACGTGGGAAGCTTTTGCCACAGGAAGAGGGCAAGTCATAGCACTCACGAGCTGCTCCTTGCAGAAGTTTCTGCTATGGAGAGAGCCCGTCTAGCCTGCTGAGTTGAGACCAGGGCATTCCTGGGGCCCTTCCTTTCTTGCCAAAAGGTCAAGCACTGAAGCTGGGAGCCATCAAAGAGGGAGGGAAAACTCCCAACACTGGACCCAGCACAACACTGTGCTTGAGCTTGGTGTACTTGCTCAGGATATGGGGAAAGAGCACAGCCTAGGTTCTAAACTACTTTTCCTCTGCAGCTGAGGGTGAAAGTCAATGTCTCCCCCTGCCTGAGGTCAGAGTAGGGTGACCACTCATCCCTAATTGGACAGGACAGTCCCAGGATGAGATCATCAAGTTCCAGTCCCCAGCCACATGACTCCAGGCCAGGATTTGTCCTCGATTTGTAGTATTGTGCAGGGATCTGGGTTTTCCCTTGAAGGCTGGCAGCATCCAAGCCTGCAAGGAGCTGCTTGGGGCTGCCAGGAGTGGGACGCAGGAGGTGCCACATGCATGCGTGCACCCACACACATGCACGTGACTAGGAAAGAGCTTGGCAGTGTAGAGAGCACCTCCCTGCAGGTAAGTCTATGGGAGGCATGTGGGGGAGGGGCAGATTGAGGACCCCATGGTGAGGGAGGGAGAGTGGGGCTGGGGGCGCTGGCCAGCCAGGGCAGTGCATGGGGCCCCAGGGACGGGGTGGGGAGTGGGACACAGCCACAGGCAGCTCATCCAGGGGGTGCAGAGGAGAGCAGCTCTCTGCCACTGTGTGCACCCCCTTGGGGGGGCACATGCCCCCAGATTAGTGCCCAGGGCAGGGGCAGATGTGGGCTGCTCTCTGTGGGCTCAGGGCTCCCCCACCTCCTGCCCTCCTCCCCTCCCCCCTGCCCGAAGCCTTGTGCTGGCCACACGCTCCCTAACTGCCCAGCAGCAGCATCATGGAGTTGTGTCCCCTGCTGCTGCAGAGCAGGCAGGGGGCACGAGGCTGGGGCAAGGCTCCTGGAGGAGGGCAGCAGGGCAGGGAGTCGCAAGCCTGCAGCAGGCAGCCTGCATCTGCCCCCGCCCCACTTGGGTCTGCTTTGGCCATGCTGCCAGGGAGCGGGGTGGGAAGGCAGGCATGTGTCCCACCTTTCCAATTTAAAAAGGTGGTCACCCTAGGTCAGAGCCCTGTCCTGAGCTGCCAGCCTATCGTAGTCTCTCCATTTGAAGCACAGGGTTAGGCAGGGGTCTTGGCTTCCTGCATCAACCCCTGTAACATCGCCCCCCCCCCCCCCCCCCCAAAAAAAAAAAAAAAGTTTCAGTGTGTAAGGCCTTGTCTACATAAATAGTGGCAGCAGTTAAATAGATTGCATGTGGCTGCTCATTCTGTTTGAGGGAGGCTGGACTTGGTTTAGCTTCCTTCTGTGCTTGCTTGTTTGTCTCAGAGGTAAGAATTTTTTTTCTGTTTGTGTACACAGTATTACAATAGGTCCCTTGGCCATTGCTAAGGCTCCTATGAGCCATTGCAGTACAAGTCAAGTAATAAAACCTTGGTCTTGGGCATGTAGACAAAGCCTAATGACCATAAACAACCTATTTAGGAAATAGGCATTATGAAAAAGATCCAAGAACGTGAAGTGTTATCAGTGCATCAGGAACATGGAGCCTGGGAGAGGACTGGCTGATGTTGCAGAGCAGCAGTGCTTCCATGGCCAGGAAAGTGTTTGAGACTAACTTAAAACAGAATTCATCTAGACGAGCTGCAGTGTGACAGCCAAGCTCTGCCCGGGCTCCTGTAAATGGCTTTGAGTCCCTCTAAGCCATTAGACTTCTTGGATAATATCCACAAATGAATGGCTTAGGGAAAGCATTGTGCCTATAGCTACAAGGGTTTTGCACAAACCTTTGGACAACTGAAGCCTTCACCTCCATGTTTTGTCTCTCAAACCATTTGATGCTACTCCTGGCTTTTATGCTCCTTCCCTATCTGTTTTCAGCTGTGTGACTGGTACCCTCTTCTGCTGGTTCCCTCTGCCCAGCCAGTCCCATTCCAGCTGCAGCCTCAATGGGGGAGTTTCCTTTGGGTCTGTTTAAATGGGGGACTTGGTGACCTCCAGCTTACTGAAGCCTCTTATCCCCACTGCAGCCAGTCTGTCTACCCTTCTTCTGTACCTGGCTACCTGCCTTTGCCCCCTCTTAACTTTAACTCGCCTCATTTTCTAACAGTCAGTAGTTAAAATGAGAGAGAGAGGGAGAAATTACTGCATGCAAGTGGGAGGGTTGGGGCAGAGGCTTCTAGCTGTGCTCAAACTGGTGCTATGTCTTTAAAGCCTTCTTATTTCAGAGCCCAGCAAGGCAACAAATGGGACGGTTATCTCACTGAGCAGGAGGACAGGGGTGGAGCAATGCCACCTGGGCCCTGCCCCTGGTCTAGACAGAGCCATTACATACGTAACACCTCTGGGGCCAAGATTTCTTTCAGTTTTGAGGCAAAGGACACCTTTCTCTGGCGCACACATCCTTTAATCCAGCGGTGGCTGCGTGTAGGTGCTCTGAAGTTTGGAAAGCTAAAGTCCTGAGAAGATGGATCAGGAGCCATGTCAGGCTGCTAATGGTACGTGACACATTCATTTTGCACTTGGCCTGCAATATATTGCATGGGCACCATGGCAGCTTACATGGTGTGTTTACAATAGCATGAGCACCAAGGCATGTGCTCCAAGAGAAGTGCAGTAGCTTCATGGAGAAGCCACCACCTTTTCCCTTTGAACCATGCTCCATTCCCCCCATCCCCCCAAACATGCTGATATGTCACCATCCTTTCAAACCTAACTTGTATTGGAGCCCTGTCCCCAGTGCCAGATGGACACAAAGGCAAATTGGGCACATACCTAGGGCCCTGAACTGTGTGGGGGCCCCAGTCCTTCCCTCTGTGGCAGTGGCACAAATGGCCCTGTCCGCCTCCCTTCCCTTCCCTTCTACTCCACTGGTCTCACTGCTGTAGCAGCTGCTTCCTAGCGGTGGCTCCAAGCCCCACTCCCTGTGGGCAGCAGCACCGGGGTGCAGAGGGGGGTCTTGACCAGCCTGGGACCCACTACAGGGTTAACCCGACCCTGCCTGTACCTGCAGGTGAACTGTCTGACCATATGTACTTTGCCTTGCTTAGGTAAATATTTAAAAACTAGAATCTTGCCAGCAGATGGCACCAAGAACACATCACAGAGGAGAAGGATTTCTCTTCAGATTGGAGGCCTTGCTCAGATGTCTGTTCAACTGATCCCTAATGTCCAGTAGTCCAACCAGTGCACTTGGCTGCTTCTGACATATTCACCTGTTTGGTTACCTTTTTCCCAGCTCTGAAAGTGCTGGCTGTACTGAGCGCCCCAGTTGGAAACCTTGTGCTGGAAAGGTGATGATGATGCATTTGGTCTTTGTGGAGCAATGTGATGGGCTATCGATACATGGCCTGACAGTTGCCTTGACCTAATCTGTCCATGAGGAAGCTTCAGTTTCTTGCAGGGTAAATGCTGTGCTTTCCAACAAAGGGAAAACAGTGCTCTTGGCAGGGACCAAGAGTCAAAGAACCATGGCTCTGGGGGGCTTTTAGGGGAGTTGGTTTTTTTGGTGTGGGATTGATTCAGTGACTGCAAACTCCAGGAAAGAAAGGAGTATTAAGGCAGGCAGTATTTTTGACTGACATCAATACGGCAATATTTTAAAACCAAACTCCCGCTTGATTTTTTTGCTTGTGTAGATTTTGTATTCCAGGATAAGATGTTTTATTTAATGGGACCACTTTGTCCAAATGCCCAAACTGTTCTGCTCAACTAAACAGTGGAATTGAGAATGGTGTTCACATTTAATTTGTCATTACTAGGTGTTAGGGTCAGTTCTGTACTAGGTGGATATAGTACTTTATTTCTGCGCAGGGCTATGGTTTCAGGCTGTCTGTGGATAAGCTCACTGAAGAAGTCTCCATACAGCACACTTCTAGCAACCAGCTCAAACCACCCACAGCTTGGTCTGCTCATATCGATGCCAATGTCAAAGCTTCTTGGAGAGGTACCACATAGGCACACTGAGGACATGTTACCTCACCCTGTCCTCACTCCTTCCTTCTCGCTGTTATCCATAACAGCCAATAATTGTCAAGCTGTCATTTTTAATACTTCATGAGCTGAGTGGCTGTGAAACTTTTAGTAGCAAGGCAGAGCAATTTGTTTTGCATAAACTAGATAAACTCTTAGGTTGTATTATGTTAGGATTTTTTTTCTGACTGATATCAAAGAGCTGCCACATATGTTCAGTCTTGGGATAGTGGCAAAAACCCTGGAACACCTAAAGACCTAGTTTAAGTTGTCAGCATGTAAAAGAGAAAAGGAGGAGGAACACCCAGGGCTTTGTGGTTCAGATTGGTGGTACCAGCCAACAGATGTTTCTGGTGTTCGGGTCATGCTCAGATCTAGTCCGAGTGGTAGAAGTCACAGAATCATAGAACAGTAGGACAGGAAGGGACCTCAGGGAATCCACTAGTTCAACCTCCTGCTCAGGTAGGATCATCCCTAGCCAAAGCATTCTCTACAAGTGCTTGTCTAACCTATTCTTAAAACTGCATAAACAGCCCTGTCACACAACTACCTGGCACATTGCTCAAAAACACCAAGAACACCCTTGCCTGCCACAAATCAAGATGGGTACAAGGGAACCATCGCTGGCCTGCTGCTGCAAGGACAGGAAGTGGTTGTTAAAAGTACACTTGAGAAATTCAAGGAAGAGAATGACTGTACCACTCACTACAGTAGAAAGCAAGACCCTCTATAATCCACTCCACTCTGACTGTGGGGTAGATGTTTCTTCTAATGGTGAGTGTAGGAGCTGGTCTAGTCTTTAACATGCTGGGAATCCTATTGGCAGTCTTAGCAGGGAAGACTGAACTACTCTCATCTTACTTCAAGTCTTCCTAGGATGGAAAGTGGAGGGGACTTGCCCTTCCACTCATTCATTATCATCATCCGTTGGCCATGACTACTTGTTTTTTGATCAGTGGTCTTCTGCTGGAAACCCGCTGTGCAAGTTTCTGTGGAGTCAATTGCAAAGTCCCTGTTAGTGCCCAGATCTGCGCATAAGCTTTCTGCACAAGTTAAAGTTAAGAGTGGGTTTTGGAGGAAAACTGATGAGGAGCTTTTCTGCACAAAGTTGCTACATCAGAGTAGCCATTCATTCGGTGCCTCATGTCTTCACACTGTCTGGCTCCAAACCAAAGTGTTGCGCTTCTCAGGCTGCAGTATGTCAGCTTCCTCAGAACAGGTGTAACTCCACTTTGCAGTGAGTTTGCTTGCTTTAGGGTTTGTGTAGGTGCATTTCTAGTTGTTCTGTTTCCAGCAGCCTGCCTGCTACTATGCCATATTGCACTGTTTTACACATGGATTGAGCTCTTGGTGTACCCATGTGCACTCCCCTGCTTCAGGTTCATCATAAGCAGATCTTACCAGGGTTTGAATTATAGGGGAGCTTGCGGGGGCTGACGCCCCCCTCCCCCATAAGAGACGAGAGCCCCCTGTAGGATTTGAAAATTATAACTGGGGGGGGGAGGAGGGGAGGGGGGAGTTCCTCCAGTTTTATTAGGACATTGTAATGAACAGACCAATTTTTTTGGCAGACTCCCACAAGACTTAGTATAATTTGAACCCTAGACATTACTTTTCCATGTAAATTCTAACGGGCAGCCAAGAATCCCCTTTTGACATCAGACAGTAGGGAGTGCTCCCATGTGCTTCTGCAGGCCCCTCTTCAAAGGCTTGGGACTTGCTAGGTCTCACTGAGAAGCTGCTTATTCAGCGGTGGCTGAAGAGTTACCAGAATGCAGGCATCGACTAGATGCTTTCTGAGCATATGAAGACAATGGGGAACTCCTGGAGCTGGTCCCAGAAGCCACATGAAAGTAAAGAGCTCCAGCAGAGAAGTACTAGGAGCCAAGGGGCTAGAGAGAATGTTCCATAGCATAAAGAAGTGGTTTGGCAAGTGATGCCACCACTGATCCCCAGGCTCGTGTGTTGGATGCGTATGTCATAGGCCGAGCTAATAAGCTCATTTTGGACAAAGGCAAGAAACAATGGGACACGTTAAAGTAAAACAAAGCCACCTGTCAACAAAGGAAGTGGAATCTTCTCAGAAATACTGGAGCTATATGCATGGAGGCCTACACAAGGTGGTGTTTTGCCTTGAAGTGTCAGTATGCATAGCAGAGGAGAGAAACAGCACAAAGAGACTCATAGGCTGAGCAAATGTTCAGGCACAGCCAGAAAGTCATTGGTAATATGACAAAGAAAAAGTGTGAAGAAGGTTTTTCAGTTGGGTATTGAGTGAAAGCGGATCGGAGCTATACACAAGGAACCTCTTGTATGGGCTGATCCTTCCTGCTTTCAAGGACATAGACCTTGGTGCATTCTTTGTAAATAAATAGAATTGTGTTGGCGTTTATTTAACTCCATCACCGTTTTCTCCCTTGAACCGGCTGAAAGACCTTAAATTTTAGCTAGCTGCCCACAGCAAAAGATGTAATGTTCTCCACAAAGCACCCAAGACAACAGAGCTGTGGTAAAGTGACCTTCATTGGGTTAATGGGGTGGTTCTAAATATTCCTGCCTGGAGCCTGGTTTCCACTCCTTCCTTTTTTCCTGTTTACTCAATGGGAGTTTTTTCTCCATACTCTGCTTGTGATGCATTTAAAATAAAGTAGCAAGTTCCTGGTTCCAGTACAGAATAAACAAACACCCAGAAATCTCCCAGAAAAAAACTCATTAGGCCCTATAGTGTGTGATGGGGTCCAAAAAATGGAGTTTTGTCATGGTGGCCAAGAACTGTATGAAGTGTCAGATTTGGGCATGACAAATGAACCTCATACAGGTAGCCCCAGTGCTGTCCAGCATGAAAATGTGTCCAGCATGAAAATGCAACAGAGATGACCTTTCCCAGTCAGTATGATGTGCTGTATTACCATGCAACAGCACAGGGAGATGAAAACCATTATTCTTGAGTACCAGCTGCTATCTGCTATGTTGGGCAGAAATAGAAGCATCTATCCTCCCACCACATTCAAGCTTTATTCCTTGCTGTATCAAAGCTCACAACAGATGTCACCTCCATTCCCTCTTCCTCAAGTTACTTCCTGCTTACTCTTTTCTCTGCCCCATCTACCCAGGATATCACACTTCCATGCCCAGCTCAACATGAGAGCCCTGGGGAATCGGTATCAAATGCACAGGTTGACAAGCGTGGTTATCACCCTGTTAGATACAGAAAGAGAAAAATCACTGGAGAAGGTGCCTTGGTTCAGTTTCATTAATGTCCTCACCATTAGTAAAGCTCACGTTTTATGAGGTAGGTGGTGCAAATCAGTCTACAGGGACAGTGCAATGTGTCTGAAGATAATCAGCCAGAGAGATGCTGGCAAATATCCACATCAGGGCAAAAAGGCAAAAGAGGAATTGCTGATTTCATCCCAAGAGTGAGCCAGAACGATAGAGTTGTGTGGGGATGGCTTTCCTGAGCAGTCGCAAAGGAACAAAATGGAGCTCATGCCCTTTGTGCGGGCCGGGCCCCGATCCCACCTTCGTCGCCATGTGCGGCGGTGATTCCGATCCTATTCTCGCCGCCATGTGCAAGCCGAGGGCGAACCGGGGCAAACCGGACCCGTCTTCGTTGCACACGGGCTGTGGCCGGCAGCCCGGGCACGCGGGGCTGGAGAGAACCGCGGGGCCGTTTAGCGCACGCAAGTTAGAATTAGTTACAGAGGCGTAATGGTTGATTGAAAAGATTGTTTACTTACACCCAAAGATGGTATTGGTGTAGGCTGGACAGGTTTCCAGGCACAGCTCCCGCTTGGATCCTCACTAGAGGAACACGACAAATCGATTGCTCCCACGGAGTTTGCTAGGCTCCGCGGGTCCGGTTCGGTTGGGTTCGAAAAGTTTCCCTGGAGTTACTTAGGCTCCGCGGGTCCGAAGTTACAGGAAAGGGATACGTCTAGGACTGCGCTTGGCAATGGGGAGAGGCTAGAAGTGAAAGCTCCGTCGGCTCGGTTCTATTGCCTCTATTGCCTGCTTAGGGGAGGCGCGTCGGGTCCGCGAGGGTCCGCAGCGCTTGGAGATCTTCATACAGAATCTCTCTCGTCCTCCCTCCTCCGACTTGGGCGGAAACTACCCAAGCCTTTTGTACGGCTAGCAAGCCAATCGCTAGCCGCCACGTGTGCCTACATTAGGAATGGGCCAATAATGTGGCGTGAATCCTAATACAAATGGCGGGAACTTCTTTACAGCATGTATCACTACGATGCAAAAGAGATGCACCCTGCAAAGAAGCTGTAATCTGGCGGGAAATCCGCCGTTGCACCAGAGTTCTCTCTCGCAGCAGAGAACTCTACCGTGCAAAGAAAGCAACAAATTGGCGGGAAAATAATTTAGCGGTGCCGAAGCGCGCACACAAACAAAAAATCACACCTTTGGGTTGTGACACCCTTGAGCATTGAAATAATGCAGATGATGCAAAGGGAGACTGCCAGCCTCCTCCTCTTTCCCCACCAAACCCCAACATGGGCCAGCAGACGATGCCACAGGAACAGCAGTTGGGGACTTGAAGTCCCCAGAGCAGGTAAGAATTCCACCCCCTTCCCCTCTGTGCTCAGAGGCACATCCCTTCCCCCCGCCTCCACCTCGTGGGAGGTGGAGATCCAGAGCTGCTTCAGGCTGGGACAGCAGTGGTGGGTGGGCAGGTTCCCCCTCCCCACACCAGAGGCTGGCAGGGAACACCCAGGGAACCAGGCAGGGAGAGGGAACCTGCCTGCCTGCTGCCACCCCTGCATGGACTTCTTACCTTCTTCATGGACTTCAAGTCCCTAGATATTGCTCCTGCTGCTGGATCTGCCCCCAAGTAGAAAATAAGCTGGGTCTTACTCTCTACTCAGAGAAATTATCGGTCTATTAATATCCACTCTGGTCTGAGAAGCAAGCAGGCAAATGCTCCTAAATCTCTATCTTAAGTCTGTCTTAATATCATGAACCTCGGTAGGCCACTTGACCTTAATACCAGAAAATCTCCTGTGATAATCAACTGAAATTTGCAGCACTACAGAGAGGTGCTCCTTCATGTAGATGAAATCTTTGGCTTGACGGGAGTCGATCCATGAGAAGCCACCAGTAATCTCTCAAATAATATCAAGCTTTATGGCATGGCACAGCCCCAATTTACCCTCCTAAGAACTCTTCTGTCAGTAACAAATTGATTAGCTCCTGACCAGGTGGTGAGCCTCCAGATGGTTAGGGCGACACCCTTTTCAGTGAGACTTGCCATCCACTGCTAGGTGAACTTTGGGCCTCTTTCTAAGAAATCTTTTTAATCCTCATCATATCCCGTTCTGTATCACTGCCCTGTCCCATCAGTCAGTACTAGGTGGCTGAGCTCAGAAGCAGCATGCTGCTGAGTAAAGCTGCTCCAAATATATGTTCTGCAAACTTAACAGATGTATTTCACTCTTGTGCATTGTCGAGGCATCAGAAGTCCTATGAAAAACTACAGCACCAGATCCATGTCTCCAAGCACAAGTGCATCATAATTTTGTATTAGGACTGCCATGATCACAGCTTCCTTTTTATAATCTTGCCACTTCTCAGTAGCTTGCAGATTTTTCCAGGGAAAGGAGGATAAAAAAACCCTCAGATTTCTAATGAGTAAAGTGAGCAGAAGCTGAGTTTAAAAAAAAAAATCTACTTGTATGAAAAAGAAAAGGCAAAAACTACCCTTTCCCTCTGCCCTTTGCCAGTTACTATAACAAACAACAGCACTCTTTGCTTGCTATTTACCCTGTGTCCATGAGAGAGAATGCAAAGAGAGGAGCCGAGACAAATCACATGAGAAGGAAAAATAGGCAAGAAAAAGAATCGGGAAAAGGACGTGAGGGAAGAGAAACAACCTCCTCAGCTTCTTGACAGAGACAGGAGGCAAGTGGGGGGAGCACTGCTTCTCCTCATTTTCCTCATTAACTCTGTTGTCTTTTACAGTTTAGAAAAGCACTGCTAAAATGTGATTTGATCTCACAAAATGCTCCATAACAATGACTTATTCTCTCCCCGTAAATAGCTTTAAGTCTGTGCCTACACTATGTCCTCAGTGAGACCAGACACCACTGAGGTATGAGCTCTGCCTATTCTTGGTCATTCAACATGTGCTCACACTCATAAATTTGTGGAGCATATGTCTCAGTAGGGTGCTAGGCACACACTCAACCTCTGTGTTCAAACTCCCTATGGCTTATTTCTCAGTGGGGAACCCAGTGTCCCTCGTAATACAACGTAGTTGTATGCTTCGAGTTCTGGGAACTTCAGGTATGTCTAGAAAATGCTAACCTACCACAGCTCCTCCTGTAGTGATAGAAGTTGTAACATAGATCAGGGGTGGGCAAAATATGGCCTGCAGGCTGGATCCGGCTCACCAACCAACTGGATCCAGCCCATAGTTGTCCCCACAGCATGGGGCTAAGCTGTACCCATTCCCGGTAGGGCAGCCAGCGTCTGCTCATGTATGCCCAATGTCCTGGGCCCTGACTAGCATGCCCAGCTTCCAATAGGGCTTCCTGGTGCTGCTCTGCTCCCCTTGCCTCCAGTGGGAACTGCCTGGCTGAAGCTTTTCCTCCCCCCTCTCCTCCCACCTGGAGTGGTGCAACAGGGGCAGAAGCAGGAGGATGAGCCATCACTGGAGGCAAGGGGAGCAGAGCAGAGCAGCATCTGGCCAGCTGCAGCTGCACCAGGAACAGCCCCACTAAAGCTGCATGCACTGGTCAGGGCCTGGGCTGGTGAGGCTGTTCTGCTTCCCTTGCCTCCAGTGGCAGCTCCCGCTCCTGCCCCTGCTGTGCCACTCTGAGAACAGGGAGCTTCAGCTGGGCAGTTCCTGCCTCAGCATACAGGGCTCTGTTCCCTGCTCCCCTCCCCCCTCCGAAGCAGTGTAGCAGGGGCAGGAGCTGCAGCTTGAGGTAAGGGGAGCAGAACAGCCCTGCCAGCCCAGGCTGCAGCTCCAGCCAGCATGTACAGCTTCTGGCAGGGTGGTTCCCAGTGTGGTTGTAGCTGGCCAGGTGCTGGGTGGCTCCTGCTGGAAGTAAGGGGAGCAGAGCAGCACCCAGTTGGCTGTAGCTGCTCCAGCAACAGCCCCACCAAAAGCTGTGTGCCAGCCGGGGCCTGGCTGGCAGGCATGGGCGGAAGTCTAGCGTGGGCTGCCCTGGGCAGGGCTGGGCCCCATGCAGAGTGCTGTGGGGGCAGCTACAGACTGCACCGCCGGGCTGAGCTCTGCTGCATTTGTCCCCCACTTCCACCTCCTTGCCCTCACCTGTGGCTGGCTCCCAGGCCCAGGCAGCCTCCCCCCACACTCACGTTTATGTCCCCTCCACAGGGCATGGTGTACAGGGAGCAGATCACAGCTCAGCCCTGCAACTTGATCCCTTGATCCTGGTCTCACCTGCCTGACTCGCTCCCAAACATTGCTTCCCGCCTGTGCAAAGTTCCATAAGGAGTTTTGGTGAGGAGGTGGGGGGAGATGACCCTACCCACAACGGTTCATCAAACTTCCTATGTGTCCCTCAGGCACAAATGATTGCCCCTCCCTGATGTAGATATACTCCCTTACTTAAAAGACTATAGAAATTTGGAATTCAGTGATGGTCCCTGTTAGGTTAGTTAGTTAAAGAGAGACCAATGGTCTTCAGAGGTTGCTATTGCTCCACAATAAAGTTCTTTGTTTAGTTTTTCTCATTCACGTATCCTTGTTTTTTGAACCCAGTGGGTCACTATCTGGTGTTGGGATTGGCATATGAGAGAGAACATGAAAGAATTTGAGTTCTACACTGAAACAAGTTGGAAAATGAGAGCAAGAGGAGCAATGCAGCCATGCAGAAGAGCAAGGGCTATTGTAAGTGATCTTCCTGCACAGAATAGTCTAAGTAAACAGACAGCTAGTTATGGAATTTTTGCAGCCTCCTTCTGGTGTCAGGCAACAAAGCAGAGAACTGAAGGGTGTTCAGACAAAGGTTTGTGTGGTACCTAGCAGCCACAAGGGCAGAAGAAGAAAAAAAAATGACAGTCATATCCCCAATCTTCTTGCAGATCATCTTTGCCTTTGGAAAAAATAAGTCAAAAGAAGAAATTCAGTAAAATATTGTCCAACTTTGAGGAGTACTGCAAGCCAAAAAGAATAAGACTCTTGAAAGAAAGAGGGTTTTTTTATGTTCAGACAAACAGCAGCAGAAAGTATAGATGGGTATGTTGCTAAACTAAGGAGACAGAGTAAGATCTGTACTTTTGGGAACTTGACAGAATCTGTGATTGGAGATGGGATTATTTGTAGCATTGCAGATGCTGAGTTACTAGAAAGGCTATTGCATAAGGAAGACTTGGCCCTGGAAAGGACTGTCCAAATGTTTGGGATCTGAAACTATGAAGGACCAGGCTGAAGAGCTGAATACACAAAAAAAGGGTCATCCATGCACTAGGCATGAAAGAATATGGCTAGAAAAAGCCACCTCACTGCATGGAATTTTCCACTGGTAAGAAACCACTGCGCAGGATGGATTTTTCCATTGGCAAGGAGAATGCAAACGGGGAGAGACCAAATAAGCAGATGTGTACTAAATGTGGAAGGCAACATGGTACCAAACCTTGGGCTGCATTTGGAAAGCTCTGTTTTAAATGTAACAAAAAGAACCATTTTGCCAGGTACTGCACATCCCAAACAAAAACCTCAGGTGCATACAATTGAGAATATACCAAAAGAATGTTCTGCAGATATGGTAGTATCAAGCAGAACCAATGAGAAGGACTGGATTTTGTCAGTGGGAATGCAAGGAGCAATGGTTTCATTTAAATTGGATACAAGTTCAGGTTAATATGAATATAGAAAATTAAAACTGAAACAAAAATGAGTCTAGCAAACATCAAAATAACTGGCTATTCAGGAACAAATATATCTGTGAAAGGGAGATGCATCACTAGCATCCAATATAAGAAGAGTATACAAACTCCTATCATTGTGGTACCTAGGGAGATGACATCAGTTTTGGGTTTGGCAGCTTGTGAGAAATGGAATCTAATAAACGTGTGGTTACAATATAAGAAGATACAATATTGATGCCTTCTACTGATCCTCTTGGCCATCATGTCCCAAATCTGGACAGTTTTCTTTGAAGAAACCTATTGTTCCAGAACATAAGCAAGCATAAGAAGTAACGTGTTAACCTATGACACAAATGCAAATAATAATATCATGCAGAAGAAGGAGATCAGACTCGGGAGTGGGGTGGGGTGTTTCTAGCTAATGATCTTGGTGCTATGTGCAAGTCGGTCACATCTCAGTATAAGCACTAGAGTCATTCAAGATGTGGAAGAAAAGCTTCCCACCAGAAAACAAACCGGAAGCTGGATCTGATACTTTGTCAGTCCAGGAGGAAAGTGAGACCTCATGGAAGACTAACAGAAAATTGTTAAAATTTGCGGAAAAGGAGGAATAGGAAAGTGAGTGGTAAAGTGCTAGTGACCTCTCCTCCTGAAGAATGGTGTTAATTGATTTTTGTATTAATTGTTAAGAGAGAAGATGTAGTGATAGAAGTTATAATTTAGAGAGACTCCCACATTCTGTTGCCTTCTAAGTAAGGGGATTGGGAGATGGTCTCTCAGTCTAGTTGGTTAGAGAGAAGTGATTGCCTACTGCTCCATAGTAAAGCTAAGTATTTAGTTGTTCTCATTCACATGTGCCTGTGTTTCTTGAACCTGGTGATCACTGTGCCACCCCTGTAATGTATCCCAGGCACGACACAAAGTGCTGTTGTTCTGAATGACTTTTCTTCTGCTTAAAAAAATCAGGAAAAGATTTTAAGTGGCATGCCCATTAGAGAGCAGTGTCCCTGCCCCTATCCCAGGCCACAGACAACTATGACATTGAGAATAACGTGGCAGATCCCTCTGCATGCAGGCCAAGTTCTTCCACACCTAAAGGGGTACACTACACCGAAAAAAGACATTATACTTCTACAATCATTTTCATCACAGCCAATCTCATTCAAGCTGTCAAAATATTTCATCATACTGTTGAAACTCAGAACCCTTTCATGTGTGTATATATGCACACTAATGTGTGTAGGCACATGGGTATATGTGTACACACACACCCTTTCTTAAAATCTTGAGGAACGGTTAGCTGTGGATAAAAGCTATTTAAAAAAATAGATTAAATAAAAAGCTTTTTTTCAAATGAGAGTATTTAAAAAAAAAAATCATCTTCCCATCCTATCAATATGTTGCAGTTTCCAAGCACTCAAAGCTATTTTAAGGATGTGAAGAAGAGTCAGAAAAGAAATTCTCCTGCAACAGAAATGGTTCAGTTTTACTGTCAGAGCCCCAAAGGCCTAGAACAGACTCCCCCCAGAGGTGGTGCATGCACCTACTCTGGATGCTTTCAAGAAACATGTGGACACTTATCTTGCTGGGATTCTTTGACCCTAGCTGACTTCCTGCCCCTTGGGCCAGGGGGCTGGACCTGATGATCTTGCGAGGTCCCTGCCAGCCCTAATGTCTATGAAATCTATGAAACTCCTCTTCCTCATTCACTATGGGAACAGGTTTTGGATCAGACCTGTTTTATGTTCCTCCTCCTTTTCACAATGCAACTGCCATGGTACATTAATGTCTCTCTTCTTGTATTTCATATTTACCAGAGCTTTGAGTGATCAGTCCTTATTATTACCTACACCCACCAAGAGAAAGCCTACTATGTTCTAAGCCTCTCTTGCTGCCTGAGCAATTGCAAGCACATTAATTCAGTTATGAGGAAAGAAAGATTCTTAGCAACTTGTCCCTCTGAATTATTATAAAACAACAGATTTCTTCAGAAGAGCAAGCACCCTGATGTATTAGGAGCAATTACAAAGTACATCTTTCCCTTCTTGTGTCATATTTCCTTGGATCTTGTTTGTTATTAATAGTATATTTTTTTCCTTCAAAATATCCTTTGTACATCTTGCTGACAAACACAACTGAAATTGGAAATGTTCATTTTAACTATAGAGAAAGAAACATGTTTGTACCCAGGCTAGTTGGAACCCTTTCTCCTCTTCTTCCTATCCCATACTCTCTGGACTGATTAAAGTTAAATCCCAGAACATTTCATCAGTTGGTTACTTTAAATCAGTGGTTTTCAACGTGTGGTCTGCAGACCCCTAAGGATCTGCAGATTACGTCTATGGGGTCTGTGAAGGATGACTGATCAATCAAAAGTATGTAAATACCCACACTTACAATTCAAAGGGGCCCACATCTCCGTTCAACATTTCCAAAGGGGTCTGCACCTCCATTCAAATGTTTTTAGGGGTCCACAAATGAAAAAAGGTTGAAAACCACAGGTTTAGATTCATGGAAACATGTCAGTATCTCAGTTTTCTCTGCCAATAAAATGGGGATGATATTATTTACCCATCCTCATAAAGTGTTTTGAGATCTTGGGGGTTTTTTTTCATACAAAGTAACTGTTCAGCATTGTTGTTATTGTTTGTTGGCTGTTTAATTTCCCTGGAGAAGTGGGCTCTGCAGCCAGCTACTCAATCACTGGACCCTGGAGGATGCCCTTTAAAAGATTGCATCTGCATATGTCCTGGATGGCTAGTTTATGACTAAAAATAACTGTATCAATAAACAGAGATAAGAAAATAGCACCTCTGTTTGCAGGTTGTACTCAAGGGAACTTGTCCTCTTGTGGTGGTAAGTCTAATTTGTTCACTTTCATGATACATATTATCACTTCTTTACATTTCTGGTTTGTTACCTGAGTGAATCTTACCTCAGGTCTATAATTTTCCATCACTGCCTGCTGGATCAAGCCCAGAGAACATGCTTGTGTGTGCCTCAGAAGGGCTTCCTGGGCATTTTTGAACAATATCTGTGCTTGAAAAAACTCCTCTAGAAACTGGTGCTTGAAGGGAGAGGGGAGAGACTCTGTTTCCTTTGTATGTTCTTCCTGTCTTGACACAAAGTAGGTCACATTTCCTGTCACCAGACCTCGGGCATTGCCCAGTTGCCCAATTCAGAGCAACGGAGCTTTTAATTTGTTTTCAAATATCTCACTTTGTTATTTCCTGGCTTAACTTGCCAGTTCTGATCAAGTGATTTCCTCTTGCTGTTGAAGACTGCAGTGCAGCTCCCTACAGTTTCCATTTTAAATAAACTGGAGCAGGGTTTGGAGACTCATTTGGAGCAATGGTTGGCAGGTGTATCCAGAGAAAGTACCAACATCTCCTACCTCTTGTGGGAGACAAAGTCCCTCATGAAAAAACACCTTTACTAGCCTGCATTGCAGTGCAAAGGTATGATTACAGCCCATGGATATGTATCCAAGCTAGCTTTGCATTGGGTAGCTCAGTTATTGTTAGCAGGCAGCAAAGGATTCAGCTGGAGTTGAACAAGCACACTTGTGGCACAAGCTATGGATTCAGCAGCTGAAGCCCACATAGCTACACTGCTCTCTAAGCCAGGCAGTTCAAAACTAGCTCCAAAATACCTATGTGAGCTGCAGCCACACTTTTGCACTCCAGTATGGACGTATCCTGTATAGTTAGAGAGAAGCATTGTCTTCCATTGCAAACAATGTCAGCACACAAGGTTGGCGGAGGCCACTTTGGTCAAAGGAGAAACAAATGACCAGGCGAGCTGTAGATATGGTTGTTCTGGCTTCTTCATTAGTAATTTTTTACAATATCGGTGGGCCGCATTCATAGTAAGATTTTGCCTACAAATGTCAGCCAAAGGCTGGAGCAAATTTTCCGTGGACTACTTCCTTTCTGCAAGAGCTATTAGAGCTGTGATGAATCTCTCCTCTTCTACCAAGAGCTCATTTCACTTCCTTCAACATTCTTGTCTCCTGCTTGCAAGCAGGTGGCCATGATAGAAATTTGAGGTCTGATCTGCTCTGTGTGAATTCTCAGTACCATGATATCTGCTGGAGGGGTAATAACATCTGGATGTTTATCTTGCTGGGATCCTATGATCCCTGCTGACTTCCTGCGCCTGGGGCAGTGAGCTGGACTTGATGATCTTCTGAGGTCCCTTCCAGCCCTAACGTCTATGAAATCTATGAACAGTGCATAGGCAGTGCAGCAAGTTTTTGGAGCATGTCAGTGATACTTTTTGGCAGAGATGTTTGAGAAACCACCTAGGTAGGAAGCTCTTCTCAGTTTGTTGCTTATGAATAGGGAAGAACTGACTGAGAATGAGATGGTGAAAGGTAACTTGGGTGACAATGACTGGGAAATGATAAAGTTCAAGATCCTAAGGAAAGAAAGAAAGGAAGGAGGCTTTAACAGATTCAGGGACCTGGTGGACAGGATCCCAGGGGAGGCAGGTCTGAGGACAAAAGGAGTCCAGGAGAGTTGGGTGTACCATTAAGGAGTCCATATTAAGGATACTAGGTCACGCCATTTTGATATCAAGAAAAGTTATGCAATACAGCAGGAAACCAGCCTGGCTAACATTCAAGTCTTCAATGAGTTGAAACTCAAAAAGGGATCTTACAGTAAATGGAAACTGGTTTGTATTGAGTCACATATAAGAGCATAGCACAAGAAGAAAATCAGAAAGGCCAAGGCACAAACTGAGATACAGCTAAGCAAAGAATGTAGCAAGCAACAAAGACATTTTGTAAGTTTGTTAGAAGAGGAAGACCAAGGAAAATGTAGACCCCGTAGTGCATAAGGGAAAAGAATCTAGTAACAAATTATGAGCAGAAGCCTGAAGTGTTCAATGTTTGTTTTTATTTATTTATTTTTTTTTTGCTTTAGCCTTCATGAATAAGCTTGGTTATCAGATGATGAGCACAGCTGCAGCAAGGATGGGGGATGAGAGTAGGGGATGTGTAGCCTAGAGTAGGGGTAGAACAGGTTAGAGATTATTTAAACAAGCAGGATATTTTCAAATCAGCAAGACTGTGTGAGATTCATTCTAGAGTACTCAAGGAATTGGCAGAGGTAATTGCACAGCCATTGGCTATTCTCCTTGAGAACTCATGGTGGCCAAGGGAGTTCCCAGATAACTGGAAAAAAGGCAAATATATTGCCAATATTTCAGAAAGAGAGGGAGGAGGAGCCAAGGAATGATAGATCAGTCAGTCTGACCTTGATACCCAGAAATATTGTGGAGTATGGTATCAAGGTATCTATTTTAAGCACCCATAAGGTAAGAAAGTGATAAGTGACAGCCAACATGGATGCCTCAAGGGAAGCTTGTACTTGTCCAAATTTATTTTCTTCTGTGATATAGTGACTGGCATTGTGGATGGAGGGGAGAGAACAGTGGATATGATATACCTAGACTTAAGCAAAATTTTTGACACTCTTCCCCATGACATTCTCAATAGTAAGTTAAGGAAAGAGAGTCTAAACAAAATCATTGTGAAGTGGATATGTAACTGGTTGTATCATCATGTTCAGAGAGTAGTCATCAATGGCTATATGTCCAAGTGGGAGAAGTTATCAAGTAGGGATCTTCAAGGATCTGTCCTGGGTCTGGAACTGTTTAATATCCTCACTAATGGTTTAGGGGATAGAATTCAGTGGACAACTGACAAATTTTTAGATAATATCAAATTGAATGGAGTTAGCATGACTTAATAAAGTGGAAAAATATTCTGAAATTAAGCAAATGAAGTTCAATAAGGACAAGTCCAAAATTTTTCATTTAGGACAGAACAATCGTGTGCACAAATACACACTTGGGAATGACTGGCTAGGCTGTAGAAAAGAACCTAGTGGTTATAGTAGACCGCAAGTTGAATATGAGTCAATAGTGTGCTCTTGCTACACAAAGGGCCAGTAGCATACTGGGCTTGTTAGTCAAGGGAAGCAATTCCTTTGCTCTGTTTGGCACTGCTGAAGTCTCACTTTCCCAAAAGTGCCCAAAGTTTTAGGAACTTTGGAAAGAATCTAGCAAAGAGCACAAAAATTATAAGAGGTGCAGAAAATACAGTTTATGAGAAAACACTCAAACTATTGGGATTATTTAATCCACAGAAAATGGGAGGGCAGGGGGAAATTTGATAACAGTCTTTGTATACTTGAAGAGGATGGTGGTAAACTTCCCTGTGGCTGCAGGTGATAGGACAAGAAGTAATTATCTTAAAGTGCAAGAAGGGAAATTTAGGTTAAATATTAGGAAAAATTCTCTCAGTATGAGGGTGGCTAAGCATCAGAACAAATTACCTAGAAGTGCTTGAAATCTCCTTCCTTGGAATTTTTTAAAGAGCAAGTTAGACAAAGGCTTATCTGGGTTGGTTTAGACATGAATGATCCAACTTTGAGCAGGTGGTCACAGTGGATGATCTCCTGAGGTTCTTTCCAGTCCTACTTTTCTGTTTCTATTACCAGACCAAGTTTTTTTTTGTGGTAACTGAAGACAACCATGTGGTAAGAAATGTCTCAGTATTGACTAGGAGCACTGCCTTTTGCATGTCAAAGTTTTGGATAACTGAGTCTAATTGATGGGTTGAGGTGCAGGTGATACTTCTGCAGATGTGGAAACTGCAGTCTCTGAGTAGCTATCATTATGGAGTTTGTGTTTGGATAGCAAGACTGGCAGACGGGTGCATCAGCATAGGCAGTGCATGGCGGGGAGTGCATAGGGGTATGTGCCCCCCCCCCCAGATATTTATGCCGATGGTGGAGTGTGAGGCTGCAGCCTGGCCAGAACCAAAGCCTGGCAGCAGTGGGGGCAGTGGTGGTGGCTTGGGGTTGTGCCTCCCCACCATCAACACTTACATGTCATCTTTGTGCATCAGTAAGTTTGATCCTTTATCAAATTGTATAGCTCAGTATCTCCCAGTGTAAGAGATGGTAACAAAGCCACTTCGAAACAACAAATGGGGGTCATTATTGACCACAAGATGAACATGAGCCTGCAGTGCAATGCTGCGGCTAGTAAAGCGACCAAAATGCTGGCTTGCATCCATAGATGCTTCTCAGGCAAATCCCAGGACGTCATTCTCCCCTTGTACTCGGCCTTGGTGAGGCCGCAGCTGAAGTACTGCGTCCAGTTTTGGGCTCCACAATTCAAAAAGGATGTGGAGAAGCTTGAGAGAGTCCAGAGAAGAGCCACGCGCATGATCAGAGGTCAGGGAAGCAGACCCTATGATGACAGGCTGAGAGCCCTGGGGCTCTTTAGCCTGGAAAAGCGCAGGCTCAGGGGTGATCTGATGGCCACCTACAAGTTTATCAGGGGTGACCACCAGTATCTGGGGGAACGTTTGTTCACCAGAGCGCCCCAAGGGATGACGACTAGGTCGAATGGTCATAAACTACGACAAGACTGTTTCAGGCTGGACATAAGGAAGAATTTCTTTACTGTCCGAGCCCCCAAGGTCTGGAACAGCCTGCCACCAGAGGTGGTTCAAGTGCCTACATTGAACACCTTCAAGAGCAAACTGGATGCTTATCTTGCTGGGATCCTATGATCCCTGCTGACTTCCTGCCCTTTGGGCAGGGGGCTGGACTCGATGATCTTCCGAGGTCCCTTCCAGCCCTAATGTCTATGAAATCTATGAAACTAGCAAGCAAGCAAGTAGCATCAGTTTACCAACTGATTAGGTGAGATTCTTCAATGTGTAGGCCTCGCCACTGCTTCCAGCTTTACTGTTTAACCGGATATTGCAGGACTCCATCTGTGAAGAATTCGCTATACAGGAAAGTAGATACTGTATCATGAATGATTGCTTGCCAGACGCACATTCTACTCTACTCTCCAGCCCCTCACTTTGCATTTTAAAATCTCTCTCATGTATAATAATGAACAGAAGTGACCTGTGTAATGAACAAATGGCTCTGAATTCAAAATTGGCAGCAGTGATACATTCTTCTGCACATTTATACCACATGATTCTTCAATTGCTTTAGATACAAACAGTTTTTCTTACAGAAAATAAATTCCCTAAATGTGAACAATAATAATAATAACTTTGGCTGGTGCATTAAAATGGAATTGCAAGGCTATATGAGATCTCAGACTATAAATGGGTAGTGTAAATATGTTTACATTTTACAGGAAACCTGGGAAAAACCGTCCTTCCTATACTTGTGCGCCAAGACCAAACTATTCTTTTTACCCCTCACAACAGCTAAAGAATTGTCAACATGTAAAGCACCAGGGAAAAATATTCCTTTTGCTGTTTCATACTGGTGTCCTTCCTTACATGGAGAGAAAGCGGTTAGAACAGGGGGCTAAAGAGTCAGGAGCTTAGGAGTCTGTTTTCAGCTCTACTGTTGTTGTGTGATCTCTCGATAGTTTTCTGTTGTGGCTGTTTTCTTGTTTTAAAACTGGGGAGGAAAAGGCTGATCTATGATGCAGGGGCTTATGAAACTTCTCTCAGTTTCCAGCAGCTGAGGATCTGCCCCAACGTTTATCAAGCGTATAGAGATTCTCAGACGAAAAATATCATGTAATGCCAAGTTGTTATATTATTCAATTAAGTATTTAGAAACGAATATCCTAATGGTTAAAGATAAGTTAAGTTAGAAAAGACTAATTTTACAGATCCATAAGATATAGTTCCGAGTACTTCTATTTAGTACTTCTATTTTTTTGAAACAGGAGACTCACTATGCAGCTTTTATCTATCTATGGGCTACTTGGACACCTCCAGTATTGCCACCCTCACCACGGATATGCCAGTTATGCATTTTGAAAATGTGGCCAGTCCGATTTTCCCAGGAATGTAGGCCTCTTTTATTGGAGCTAAAGGAGAATCTCTTCTTGGCATTTAGCCATCCTGTAGAGGGCACTGGTGACACATGCTCACTAGTCACCACATCAGACAGGGATGCACAACTTGGCATGTGGGAAAAATTCTGCAGTTTAAAATCCTGACTTTGCCCCAGAACTTGGGTCAGAACATTCAGTTATTGCTTCCCACAAAGTGTTCGCAGGCATTTTGTATGTATTTTGTTAAAGGTCAGTTGCAAAGTTCAAAGTGAAAAGCAAGTGATGTTCAGAAATATGTGCTGACAGTCCTCACAAACCTAGCCATGAAGGGCATTCAGACAGAAGTGAGTTATAATTAATCTCTGTAACAGTTGTTGATTTGCTACTGTGTAATCCTCTGGCACTTCCTTGTTTGCAGAAGATATCCCAGAATGTACAGTTTTGTGACACAAATACCACCATACCATCTGGTTTCAATTATGTCATTGAATGAGACCTTCAGTAAAGTCTTCTGAGATGTCTTTAGCAACCAGGAAATGTCAGAGGATTTCAGGGGTGCATGGGAGATGGTGGAAGGGGTGAAGAAATATTAGCTATAATTTATTCCTGCCTCAGTACCTCTCACAGCTTGGTTAGTTGGGTCACTCGGCACATTTCTGAGCTTTACTAAATTTAAATTTATTAAATAGCCATTTAAGTCACCTTTCAAAATACCCCCTTCCCTTCCCCCAGCATAATTTTAGTGTTTTTGTGTGTCTGTCATATACACATACTTCCCACCTTTTCTTAAGAAATATTTTCCTCAATAGCTTAAGCAAACGGTTCTAAAGACGAAGATGATGGCTATGCTATTGCAATGTGAAATCATCCTTTCATTGTGCAGGCAATTATAAATAGCCATTTCAAAGTTATAACTGCTTGAAAGAGAATTGCTGAAAATTAGTTTGGACTTGGTTAACTGGCAAATCATCTATAGAGCAGAGTGGAAATGGTGGGAGAGGGTGTTTGTGCAGTGTTAAAGCTAGGAACTGGAACTCTGGAATCCTGGAGTGCTTGTACATGTGATGGTAGTTTAGTCCTCACTAAATTAAACTGGTTTATTCTATGCCCCCAAATTGACATGGTGTGTTTTAATTTGTTCTGTCACTGTGTACAAGTGACAGCTTTTAACTCGAATAAATCTCAGTGTGCTATTCACAGTAGATTACTGCAGGGGGCACCACATAACAATCCACCCCACTGATCTCTGGTACTGAATTACAGCAGGGGGCACCACCAAACTGCTATTCCTCGCTACAGACCGGTCAGTGATGTGTAGTTCACAGGTCGCTGATATGTACAGCTGACTGAAACTGTTATGATTTCATTAATTTAATAAATTTAATTAAGTGTCATTTCATTAATTTCATTACTTTTTAATATATATTTTTAAACTGCTGCCATGCAGAGGAAGGACCTACCCCCTCTTCCCCCCACCCTACAGCCCCAGGGTTTTCCTGGCTTGGCAGTAGACAGCCCCAGCAAGCTGCCACCACCTGCACAGACATCTGCACCTGCCCTGCATGGCCCTGGCCAGGGTAGCTGTCTGAGTCATGCTGCCCTGGCTCCCTAGGAGCCCCATTGGGCTATAATCCACTCCTGTTTCATGCAAGGAATTAACAACTGCTTGGCTGCCTAACATGGGTGCCCAGGAGTGGTTTCATTTGCTGTTACCAACAAATGGCACTCTCCTGGGTCCAGGACACCCCAGGTCCAGTAAGGCTAGGGGTGTCAGGGAGGGCTTAGTGTCAGGCACCAATTCATGCGGGGTGTGGTGGAATGAGTCTTGCTTCGTGGCCAGCACAAATAAATTCCTTGAGGTGGCCTCATGGTGCCATGCCAATCTCAAGGAGAGCCGCCACTCAGAGTCAGTGTTTAGAGAGGAGATCATTAAGCATATGACCATGGCCCCAAATTGTAAGCGACTCCCCACCCCTCCTCCCCTGGGATCAATCATGCAAGATCCAGTAAGCTTGCCTTTTATCCATGAGGTGACCCTCAGTGAGACTGCTGTCCCTGATCAGCCCCGCATAATGACAACCTCTGGGATATCCACTGTGGCTGCGAGCACGGGGCGCCCCAACTCTATCAGGGCCAAGAGAGTGGCACAATGCTTTAGGGAAGAATGGGAGGGTCAGACAGGGTGCATGGCTGGAAAAGAAGAGCATATGATGAGTGAGGGGTTCTTACTGTGTAATGATGCTGCTTCCTTAGGAAATCAGGGAGTGGGCATCCTGTGTTATTTTGAGTCTGCTTAGGTTACTATCAATAAAGTAAATGCTTTTGTCAAATTAAAAGGAATTTTCATCTATGTCTGCTTGCTGTAATGGGAAGGATTGTACATGTGTGGTTTTGGGGGATGGGGGATGTAAGCCAAGCCAAAGATATCCTGGCTTGCTTTAGACACACTGCAGTAATGAAAGAGGACTGGCCCACCTCTGGATTGAGGGTGGAGGGTATTTGCCTAGAATTGAGGGTATCTTCATACCTCGGTATATGGTGGGGAGAGAGTCTGGGGGGACCCTGCCCCGGGATGCCGGAACGTCCCTCTGATGGTCTTTCTGCCAGCACCAGTGAGGAAGGATGGTGCTGTCCTGTATTTTCTTAGTGGTACTGATGCTGGGAGCCGATTGCAGATGGCAGGGGGTGGGAGCCATCCATGGTGTCTTCTGGCAGCAGAAATCCCTGGAAAGCTGCCAGTGCCTGCAGGGATCCTCATGCCTGTGATGCACATGGCCCTGGCCAGGATGCCCACCTGGGCCGTGCCACCCCTGGGGTGTCTTCATTGCCAGGGGCACCATTGGCCCATAATCCACCCCTGCTTAATACAAAGACTATGAAGCCACTTGGGCACTTAGGTGGCCAGGATCTAGAATGGGCTGGGTGGGCAGGGGGCACGTTGCTATGGTGATGCAGGGCTCCTGTTTGGAAGGCAGCAGGGTAGATTCATAGATTCACAGATTCACAGATTGTAGAGTCAGAAGGGACCACAATGGATCATCGTGTCCGACCCCCTGCCCCTGGCAGGAAAGAGGACCAAGGTCAGATGACCCCAGCCAGGTGACTATCTAGCCTCCTCTTGAAGACCTTCAAGCTAGGTGATAGCACCACCTCTCTTGGAAGCCCATTCCAGGTCTTGGCCACCCTTACTGTGAAAAATGTCTTCCTAATATCAAACCTAAATCCACTCTCAACTAGTTTACACCCGTTATTCCTAGTCACTCTCTGGGGCGCCTTTAGTAAACAGTGCTTCCCCTATCCCCTGTTGACCTCCCCTAATAAATTTACAGGCGGCCACAAGATCTCCCCTCAGCCATCTCTTGTGAAGGCTGAAGAGATTCAGCTCTCTCAACCTCCCCCCGTAGGGTCTATCATGAAGGCCACTAATCATGTGAGTGGCCCTCCTCTGGACCCTCTCCAGATTCCCCACATCCCTCTTGAAGTGCAGTGCCCAAAACTGGACACAGTACTCCAGCTGCAGCCTGACCAGTGCCGCATAGAGGGGGAGCATCACTTCCTTTGTTCTATTAGTCATGCACCTGCTAATGCACGACAAGGTGCGATTGGCCTTGTTGATGGCCTCGTTACACTGCCGGCTCGTGTTCATCTTGGAGTCAACTATGACTCCAAGATCCCTCTCTGCCTCCGAGCTGCTGAGAAGGACACTCCCCAACCTATAGGTGTGCTGGGGTTCCTCCTTCCCAGGTGGAGTACCCTACATTTATCTTTATTAAATTGCATCCTATTTCTCTCTGCCCATTGATCCAACCTGTCCAGGTCGGCCTGAATCTGCTCCCTGCCCTCTGGTGTACTAACTTTGTCCCATAACTTGGTATCATCAGCAAACTTGTCCAAATCAGCCCTCGTCCAAATCACTGATGAAGATATTGAATAATATCGGTCCGAGGACCGAACCCTGTGGGACCCCACTGCCCACCTCCCTCCAGGCCGAGAAGGAACCATCCACTACCACTCTCTGGGTGCAGTCCTTAAGCCAGTTGGCCACCCACCTGACTGAGTAGGTGTCCACTTAGCAGTCTGCTAGCTTCCCAATGAGGATAGGGTGCGAAACTGTGTTGAAGGCCTTCCTAAAGTCCAGGAAGATGACATCAGCCTCGGCTCCCACATCCAGGCAGTGCGTGACCTGGCCATAGAAGGCTATAAGGTTTGTCAGGCAGGATCTACCTGTGACAAACCCATGCTGGTTTCCCCTCAGCATCATTTCCCCTGCTGGGCCTGCACAAATGTGTTCTTTGATTATTTTCTCTAGCATTTTCCCAGAAGTAGAGATAAGACTGACTGGTCTAGAACTTCCTAGTGCTTAGAGTGCACCTGAGTTCCCCATTTGGGACCCTTAGCTACGATGGTGCATGGGGCAAACCTGGCCTGCTACACTACCTTTACCACCAGCTGGATGGCTACATGTCACAGCAATACACATTCTTGTCCCCCTGCCAGTGAGGAGGACGTTGCTCCTGGAAACAACGCTTTCCTCAGCATGTGAGCTGTGTGTTCCCACTCATCTGTGGGATACCGGTTGCTAAATGAGGTTGTGAACATTGTCATGCCTGTCTGTGTGCTGTGTTATTAGGAACCAGGGGCCAGGATAGTGTGGGTGGGCCAGGCAGGGAGCCCAAGAAATAAGTTGCCCCATAATGTCATCCTAATCCAATCTTCGTTTAGTGCTGATGTAGCTGGTGAGGAAATGAATGCTGACAGAACTGACACACTATTCATAAAGTGGCCATGCTTAACAGTCCTGCATGGTCACAAAATACCACTCGGGTTTCTGTTAAACCAGTGAGTGAATAAATGGCATTGGGTGGGAAATTCAGCTGTGGCTAGTTATGGGACAAGTCTAAGGAGCTAAGCTCTACAAAGAAACTTTCTGCAACTGTTGCAAGTTATGCTGGAGCCAATGAGTGGCATGTTCAGAATGGCTTGGTGCCACGGGTATGGGATTCTGGGGAGTCACAGTAAGGAAAAGAACCTTTGTAAAATTCAGCAACCCAGACACTATGACCCATTTACCCAGAAACTGCTCCTGCTGACCCCTGTCTGCCTGCCTGACTAACCCCTTGAACATCTGGGATACTGCCTGCTTCTTCCCTGGTGTTGGGCCAGGCACTAAGCTTGGGTCTGGTTTGTACCTGAAGCCTCAGTCATTGGGGCAAAACATGAAAAATGTCTGTCCTGGTAAAACAAAAGCTTCTGGGGGAGGGGGAGGCTTGCACACCAGAAAAAAATAGTCATGATGCCTGCATGCTAGAACCTGCAATCCTAGAATCAGACAACCCCATACTGCTTTAAACAGCAAAAGAAATGTCTCCTGGCAGCCCACTTAAAGCATCAAAGCAGTTATTAATTCTGTACCAGTGTAGGATTAATGCATAGGACCATGGGCATGAACAAATCTGCCAACCTAATTAATTAATGGGGTGTGGGGGGGTTAAGCCAACATGCACTTTGTGACAAGCAAGACTCTGGTTAGGGATGTCCAGGAGATTCCCTTGGTGTCACAGAGGCATAGTGTTGTGTGACCCAAAAATATTTGCAGCCATAATCACAGCCAAATAGATGGTTCCTTATTTGAGCCATTATACTTAGCACAGTGTAGTTTTACCCCCAACACTATTTATTTGCTGGGCAGTTTTACATAAAACAGGCAAGCAGCTTGCTATGAGCCTACTTGAGTGTTAAGTGCACCTGGTTTATAAATAGCAGGTCAGTTCTGTCGGTATTCATTTCCTCACTGGCCATGTAAGAAACTGAACAGGGACCAATGTCTTGACATATGGGTCACCAGTGGGTAGTGTGCTGTTGTGCCATGTTCCAAAAGGGACCATGTGGGCATCCATCATGGGCCTAGCCATCAGTACATGGCTTACTGATTAGCTACACCTTGTAGATATATGTGGTAGCAAAAATTAAAAAAAAAGTATCCGAAGCAAATATACCCATAAGATACAAAGTTGTCAACATGGTGCCAGCATGTCTGGTGTCCAAACTTAGTACACCAAAAAGAGGGTTGGGATGGGGGAACTTCCCTGGACCCAGTCACCTCAAGACTCATAAACAGAGGACACAGCTCCCTGGGGTACCCCTTATAGATCTGATATGTCTGACACGGGAGAGCAGACCAGGGCCCATAAGACTAAGACCACTTGGTCCTATACAGAAACCAAGAGCCTGGTGCAGGTGCTGGGGGACCCTGAGGTATTACACCAGTTTGTCAAAAACCCACAGAGGAACTGGCACATATACCTTAATGTATCCAGGAGACTTGCCGAGTTGGGACACAACAAGACAGTGGCCCAATGTCAGGTCAAGGCCAAGATTCTGCAGGCTGCTTTCTGCAGAGATGTTGCAAGAGCACAGCAGCAGGGCATCCCAGTGCACGATGTATCACATTATAGGTACCTCCGTCTACTAATGGAAGTACTTGAACATCCTGAACAGACAAAGACAGAGGTCTCCATGCTGTTTTCTGCTGCAGAGACCTTGCTGACCACAGCTGTGACTTGAGCTGGCTCAAGCAAGGAAGATAGCAGCAGGGTACCAGTTATGGCAGTTGCGGATTCCTCCAAGGTAGAAAGACCAGCAACTTTGACCTCCACACACAGTATGTGAAACCCCATCTGGGGACCCTTTAAATCAGCTGTCACCTGAACTGACACCGGCAATTAGGCCTCCCTGAGATGAAGCAGGGGCAGGGGATTGGGTTGGCGTATGACACTACTTTAAAGACCCCACAAGTTAGTGGGCAGTGCAGGGAGGTTCAGTGAAACACACAGCAGGGAGGCTGTGATGGGCAATAGTTCACAGCCACTCAGGGCCTGCAAACCCTGCGGCCAGGCACCCTCTTCTCGGTTATTTTTGCTGAGAAGAGCTCTCAGTACAGAGCTCTCAAAAAAGACTCTAATTCCTGCATTTCTTGATTTTGAGCTCCACTTGGTACGCCATGGCTGAGCAGACGCAGGCCAGATAGGCATGCTGTTAATGATGCCCAGACAGATTGGATCATAAACACTATCAATAACTCTGTGGTGTGGCTGTGTGAGATTGCCAGACAGGTACATCTCACTAGTGGCCGCTTCTTGTCCAGGTACTGTGGCAGGAGGCATTCCCAGACAAGGGGGAGAGAATGGCAGTCAAGCTCAGAAACTTAGAAATTCTTATTGCTCATCTATTATAGATGTTGTTGCTTATTGCTTATTGTTACCTTATAAATGCTATTTTGGGGGGAATTGCTAAATTATGATTTATATACCAATTGTGTTTAATTATGTAAATAAAGGTTTCAATGTGCTTGCCTTTATGTTCCATGTGTGTACAGGACAAAGGGAGGGACTTGTATAAGCTTGATGGGCGTGCATTTCAGTGAGGGCAATTAGCAAATATTCAAGCCAGGCTGCTTTGTTCTCTTCACTGCCAAATCAACAGCAGTTGACAGAGGGACCCATAGAGGGGCTGGTAAAACTGGAAAACCTAGTAAATCCCTGTTCCGCCCTGGCCACACTGGCAGCTTTCCAGTGTGGGGGTACTGTCAGGGCTGAGGGAGACTGTGGGTCAGGAGTGACAGAGAGGCCCTCCAAGAGGTGCCCGACACCCGGCCCTATGTAAGGCACTCAAGCAGTTTTATATTCCTTACATTAAGCAGGGGCAGATTATAGGCCAACAGTGCCCTGGCAATCAAGGCACCCTTGAAGACGGGCAGCACGGCCCAAGCAGGGACCATGCTGTGCAGGCAGGGGTGTCTGTGCAGGCAGTGGCCACTTCTCAGGGCTGTCTGCTGCCTGAAGTGCTGGGATTGGGTGGCCACAATCTTCTTTTTACCAGGAAATGAAGCCACTCCTGGGTGCCTATGTTGCCCAAGCGGTTTTATATTCCTTGCATTAACCAGGCTAGAACCTGCGGTCCTGGGACTAGGTGCCTACTTGTTTCTTTTAATGGGAAATGAAACCGCTCTCAGCAGCCCAAATAAAGCAGCCAAATGATTATTAATTAACAACATGCACTGCAGTATCCCAGATAAGGGAGCACATGCAAACAACAATTCTCTATTTAATAACATACTAGTAAAAGGCAGCAGAAGATTGATTCATGTTGGGCTGTGCAGCTACACCTGGCATCTGAAAACATGCAACACACACAAATACCTGCAAATCACACACAAGTACCTGCAATTGGAACCACATCTGGTGGACAGAGAGGCTCACTACACAAAATTTGTAGTAGCATCTGGTGGACAAAGGGGCTCATTACATGCCATTCAGTGAATTAACATGTGCGTGTAATGAATTATTGGATGAATTGTTGCAATTTGTGTTCTTGGAAACTAAAATACATCGAGATGTGGTTTATTTTGAAGCATGACAAACTCATTTAAATCACAAAAAACCTGCACATTTGTACAATGTGTCACTGTTAGATCACACAAATGGGCGATTTTCATCATGTGTACCAGCCCCTAGGTTCTACTCTAAACTCTGTTACTGAGTGATTTTGTGTAAATTACTTTAACATATCTACCATTTGCATATCTGCAAAGAAGATGGAAGCATTTTTATCTGCATTGTGGGAGCGGGGTTTTGAGGTTATTAGTATATATAAAGCTGCTCTAAAAGTTCTACTAGTACTTTTGCTACTAAAGTAGGTGGAAGCTGCAGATTTACTGTTGTTTCCGTTTTTGTCTTTTGTATCTTTTTTTAATTAAGAAAGGGGGAAAAAGTAAAATTGAATGGCTGTAATTCAACATAAAACTAGAAATCAACCAAAATCAAAGCTCTGAATGTGATCAAAGCCAAATTCTGAGATGTTACAAATTCAAACCAGGCCCAAATTTTGAATTGTATAAATGTAACCCTTCCTGTAAAATAGGTTGAGCTAAAATACTGTGCATAATACCACTGGATCACCAAATCCAAAGTGGAACATTGATGCCTGAGCCTTTTTTGTACAATTACTCTTCAGTGAATGTGCTTTATGATGTTTGGATATAAAGCCACCAGCACAGGAGTGATGTAATTATGCAACATGTCAGATATCAATACTGTAGTCTATGTCCTATTAGATGTGATGGTATTTGAATTGGAAACAGGACTTGTTGAAAAAACCCAACCTGAGCTAAAATGTTCATTCAAGATTCAGCAGATGGGAAGTTGAGGAAGAGAATGTAAAAATATCAGATCCCCAGAGACAAACTTCCTTTTGAGAGCGAGAGAGATGTGTGAAGTTCAAAAGCCCATCAACCTGGCTAAATCAAAAGAGGGTCAGAGCTGCCATTTCCTGAAACATTCTTGTCAAATTAGCAGCATCCTGCTATCAGTCAGGCAAGGCAATTACACAAAATGTCTAGACATGGCAGTTTGACCATACATGTTTAAGAAGAAAAGAGCTGACTAAATTAGCAGATTGGTGCAGAGGGACAGGAAAACCTCACCAGTTTGCAGGGGCAAACTTAGAAAAGGGGTCTCACAGAGAGTTTAACTATACTGGTCCACATGAAGAAAGCATGGCTTATGGCATGTTTGTCTATGCAGTATAAGGCAACACCATGCTGAGACATAATATGCCAGCTTTGTGATACCCACATACCCACATAACAGTTTTATGGCCACGGTAGTCAATGGCTAGATGTAACTTGACCTCTTGAAAAAACAGAGAGGGAGTGTCCATGTGGAAGCATGTGCTAGCTGTTCTTATGTAACTGTTATGTCTGACTGCTCCCACAGGGTATGAATAAGTTAAATACCTGTAAGATTATCCCAGAATGAGGCAGAATTAAAGCTGACACAGTTTTCCTCCACCTATACCACTATAATGAGCACGCAAAGGTAACAATTATACCTAGTGCTATTACGTATCACCAATATAACTGCTATTTCTGTCCACACCCTGGCTAGAGACAGACATTACACATTATGTGATCAGAAACTGCTTTAAACCTGTAGCAGAACAGATGTTCAGTGCACATAACACAATTTGAAAATGGCTGAAACTGGTTTGAGATAAACCTGGTTGGATGTAGTATCAGACTTAACTGATATGGCTCAAACCAGTTTACGCAATGTCTGTCCCAGACATCTTGCTGATTTAAGATAAACCAGACTCTCTCAGCATCCTGGCATGCTCTCTGGGTGGAGTGGAGCTCTCTGCTACACAGCAGGGCTGGCCCCTCCCTTCCATTCCCTGGCTGCAGCTCCAGCAGAGACTGCAGGTACAGCAGGGTCTGCCTGGCTTCCCCCTGCCCTGCACCACCCCCCTCGCTGCTCGCTAATGAAGCAGGGATCCCCTCCTCCCTCCCTCCCATCTCCCACAGCACAGACCCCAGCCCCACGGACCCTAGGCATGTGGTATGCTAGCTCATGCCGAGAGGTGTCTATGTGTACCTCCAATTTCACTGGGACAGACAAACAGAACAGTGACCACTTAGGGCTTTTTGGAGCTAATCAGCTGGTCAGATGGTAAGCTATTTAATTAGAGTTTGAACTAATAGAGAGAGGCCATTGTTTTGCTGATGAGGTGATAAACACAGTTATCCGCTCCCTGCTGGCTTGCTTGCCCGGCAGTTTGCTGGAGACAGTATAAAGAAGCAGGGAGAGGGAGATTGAAAAGCTCCATATCATCGAAAGATACATGCACTGCACACCCCACCTTGCCTCAGAGTGCTAGCAGGGGTCTGGGGTTTGGCAACACTCCCGCCCCTTGAGCCGCCAGTGGGGAAAAGCCTGGAAGGGTGCAGGCAGGGTGGGGGGGTTACACCCCTCCCTAATCAAAGCCTCCTGCCAGGGCCTGGCCATGCCTCCCCTCAGCTCAGTACTGTGGAAGGGAAGGGAGGGCTGCTCTAGCGCCCCCTGGCACTAGCCTGAGACACTGCAGGCATGTGCCTGAATTTTCTCAGTCCAGAGAGAATGTCTGTCCAGTTACAAACTGGTTCAGCCTAGCCAGGTTAGACTAACCTGCAAAGATTGAATCAATTCAGGCTCAGGCTTTTTGAATGTCTCTCCCTAGGCCCTGAAAATGTCTGCTGTGCCAGTGCTGTTCTCTACTTTGATGGATGACTTTCCATCTCCTACACATCCTATGCCAGTCTTCTCCCACAAACATCTCCACTCATCTTCCACATGACCTCTTTCACATGGCACACTCTCCTTGAGCAGTTCCATAGAGTCACTGACAACCCCACAAGATATGCTTTTGCTGTTCTGTTTTTAAAAAATCAGCCAGCTAATGACACAAACACTGATCTGCCATCAGGGAAAGCTGACAATATTTATTTATTACATTTGTGAAGGGAAAAAAGCTTCCCTGTGTTTCAGAACCCCTAATTGTGCATGCTGGAATCCCTATTCCCTTTCCCCACCATCTTCCTTCCCTGCACCACTACCCCTGTATTGTTTGTTTTGACAACTTAGTACATTGCCTTAAATTACTTTGCAAGCCCTTTATCCTCCAGATCTTGTGTGGGTAGCACTGAGCACCATGGGGCATTTGGGTTCTAACATACTGTGAATAACAACCGTAGCCATTCAGATTTTGCAGACAGGGGGGATATTACTCAGATCCTCCTGCTTCAAAGAGACAGGTCCCTTCTTGTACCGCCAGTACAGACACTAGCCAGCTCATTACAACATATATGAGATTTCTTCTTATGCAAAGCAGGCATCTTTCCTGAAGCTGAACATGTAATGACTCACAATTCCTTTATAAACACAACTATGAATAGTTCCATATGCCCACATTAGCTCAGTGCCATTTCCTCATTATGCCACCTGCAGAGAAATAGTTTGGTGTGCATGCCTGTATTTGTCTCTCTCTTTCTCTCTCTCTCTTCCCCCTACCCTCTTGTTGCCCCTTGTTTTCTACCATGGAGGCCTATAATTGTAATTCTACTCTGTTCCCACAAGAAATTATATTGCTAATTAAGCTACTTAAGAGTGTACAAAAGCTATAAACTGTAAATACTCGTCTGTGTTAAAAAATCACTTGACATGCATTGTCATTGCTATTTAGTTGCCAGCTTGGTTATTAAGTGGATTTAGACTTCTACCAAATTAGAGTACAGAATGAGAATTGTCTGAAGGGCTGCAATAGTTGCTTGTGGAAAAAGACTGAATTAGAGATTTATTGCAATAAGGAGACACAAGTACAAGCCAAAAGATTATTTTAAAACTATACTGTTATTCTAAACATGGCTTAAATTGAATTACAGGTGCTCTATGGGCTGTCTTAAAACTGTATGAGTTTTGTAGCAGCTTTTTGGAAATAGTTCATAATCTCTTGTGTGATATGAGGGGATGGAAAAAAGTTTTTCTCTGGTGGTAACACTTTTTTATACTGGTGTTATTTGGAGCAGTTTCTCCTGCACCAGCAGACAGGGCATGCCAAAATCTCTCAGTCTCAGACCCTCTTAGATTTATAGGCCTCATTTTTAAAGTGGTTAGATGCCTAAAGACACAGATAAGCTCCTAGTGAGAATTTTCAACAGTTCTTCAGCACCTAAGTCCCAATAGACACTGAGGCATTTTTCAAAATCCCACTAAACAGTCCTCTGGCTCTTTGGGTGACAAAATACCTTAAAAAACTGATTTCTGCCTCTCCCTAGTAACACCCCATCTCTGTTCCTGATAGCACCAGATGGACTTGTGTCTTGCCACTCATTTAAATTACATTAAGCTTTAGCAAGTATCACCTGTTACTGGTAAGTCACTGAACACACATCATGATCTAAGTGTTCATAATTCATCATAGGCACATGGAAAGGCCAGCAGCAGATGGCATCTGATGGAAAGGTCCAGACAAAGCTTCCACGTAAAGTCAGAGCATGGACTGTTACAAACGGCGTTTCAATTTTACAGATGGCTCAGCTGCCCTTTTATACCAAGATACCCTTTTCCATCCCAGAGCCTTCAAAAAGCTGCTGAGACCTCATGAAAATGTTTGGAGGGCATTTGGTTCAGAAATCTTTTGCCTGGGTGGTATAGGGAGAAGCGTTTTGGTGAAATGAGTGGCAGTAGGAGATATGGCAGACAAGGTTCTTTGGATAGACAAGATAACTTTTATTAGACCAACTAAATAGATGGAAAAAATGTTCTTTGCAAGCTCTGGGGCACAAGCACCCTTCTTCAGGCATGTGTTAGGGGGTCTACTAATTCATTTTCTTTGTCACCAAGATCATTCTCACAAAACTGGACTGGAGCTCCTGAACACCCCAGTGAGTCAGGTGACTCTCTTGCACTCCTTTTGTGCTATGTCCCAAGGGAGTCTTGGGCTACCCAAAATTAAAAAAATGGTTGATGTAAGCGCAACAAGATCTAGAAGCCCCAAGCAGGAAACCTCAAGCAGCTTGACTACAGGAACTGGCATGGTAAGACCACAAACCCCATCACGAAGCTTAACTGGGGCATCCCTGGCTGCCAAAACAGCCTGGAGCTAAACAGATAAAGGAGGGTCCTCAACTATCTGCTATCTTCCAGCCATTTATATATTTTTAGAGCACAATAAGCAGAAAAGAAGTTAATGTGCTGCTTGTTTCACTCACACATTTTGAACTGACATGCCTACCACAGAGCTGAAGTGTGACCTTTTGTGAGGAGTACTTATTACATGCATTACGGAGCTATACTACAAGTGCAGAACAGGAACCATCAGTCAGAATTCGTGTACAGTGTATGTTGTTGCACCCTATTGTTTAAAGTTTAAAGGCTATAGTTACCCACCCTTTCACTCTTTAGGATAACATTTAATAAAAACTATTAGTGCTTAAATAACAAATACTATAATTAGGTTCAGATTTTCGAAGTAGGGCTGTCTGATCACTTTTTTCTTTCTCTCACTATCTCACACATACTATTCAAACACCTAACTAGTCTTAAGTTAGTATATTCTTATGACCAAATGCATACTTAACTGGTCTGTGCAGTGTGCAAATACCTCATTTGCATGCAGAAGTTCAGGGTACAAAAATGGATCCACACAGTTGCCCATGCCTAACTTTGAAAAGGTTTATGTGCCTGAGATTTTGTGAGGCCATGAACTGTGGTGTGATCTAACCACATTTAGGGATGTGAATCACATCCATAATCCTCTGGGCAGCCCAAGCATGGAAGGCTTGAATAGTTTATGCATTCTGTGGACAGACATGCAGGCAGGTAAAGCTGGTGGAATGGGCACTGAAATTTTCTTTCACCTTTTCCCAGCATCTTTGTCAACTTCCTCATTTTGACCTATTTCCAGAAGGCTGTGATGTGTGAGGAAAGAGTAAAAAACTGTACCCTTAACCCTTGCACCCAGCTTCAAAGAGCTGGGTCCCCATCTTGCTGCATTGATTTCAATAGATTTTCCTTTATGAATAATGCAAGTGTAATTTACTGTTTTAACTCTGAACACAGTAGAAGGAAACATCTGTGATGCCTCATTTACCTGAAAGTATTTCTAAAACACAGCAGATGAGTATCTAGGACATACCATTGGGTGTGCAGCAGAAGGGGACATAGCAGTGCACTCTGAGATGCGGTGAGAGTCCCTTGATTATGAATGTGCCTCTGACTCAAGTTTTATGAACAAATTGGGCTGCAGTGTTGTTCCCTGGAGTCACTTTCTCTTCTCTTTTTTTAAAACAAACCTAGAAGATTTTACACTAAAAATCTATATTGAAGCGGTGAAGTTTCCAAAGTGAAGCACTCAACAGTAAGGACATTACAAAATTAGTGTTGCCCCTTCACCTTTAACTGCTGGTCACATGAATTCCCATAGTGCTTCCTTAAGTAAGTTCATATCCCTTCTTTTCTACAGGACTCCCAGCTTCATTCATTGTGCAGTTTGGATGGTGCAGCCCTGCAAAAAAGAATTTGGATAAAAATACTGATTAAACAGCTTCATTCACTGTGAACCATACAACAAATGAGGCAGGAGTGTTGCAGAAAAAGAAGGTATGTGACTGTGTTTAAAGAGTGTGAACTTATATACGCACAAAGCAGCCAAGTCAAGTGAGTGTAAGCAACCTTGGCTTTGACATTCCCAATCTGTTGAGTGCCTTGCTAAATAACTGTCACATTCTTTTAGCATTTTTTATTAAATAAGTATAATATAGGTTCAAAATGCTTCTAACAACATGCTTTTTTTACTGGTGGCTTATACAAACTTTAATCAGGCTCACTTTAATAACATTTCAAGAATAAATGTGATTATGGGGGGGGGGGGGGGGGTTCCATCCTCTCTATTTAGGCTGCCTAACACTTTCCATTGTAAAAGTTTCCTGTGACTTTTTCCTTGAGCAGTTCTCACACCTGTGATTTGCAGCTGAGTTTTGATATTGTACATGCTATAATTTTGCCTTTTGTTTGCTCCATGAAAGTCCATTCAGTTTACCCCAATATGGTTAAAAAACATCATTTCCCTTATCTGTCTCATGCCGGTCAGGAAAATTATGGTGGCCCACCTAGCCAAACATGCTGGGCTGACATCACCCTAAAGAAGCAGCAGCACATGCTGTACTTGGAAAACCCTGGAACCTGCCAAAGCAGCTGATGGGCAAAATTTTCCCCCTTCTCCTAGACATAGCACATAGTCCCAGTGAGCCCAACTTGACCTCTGAAGGCACCACATGGGACAGGGAAGCAGGCAGTCAGACTGGGCTCTTCCTCCACCAAACTTGCCCTCTCCATGGGCTTCATGTGTGGCCCGAGCTCCCTAACTCCTTCAGCAGAAGGGACAGGCAGAAAGATATCAGTCTCCCTCCAGCTACCTCAGATCCAGTGCATGGATTTAGTAATCTCCCAACACAACAAACTTCTGCTGCTGTTGCTGCCAGGTAATGTTGTTAGTCTCACAGGTCAAGCAGTCACAGGCTAATCCAGCATGCTGCAGGCTTGCAGTTCTTCACTCAGCTTCCTTCTGCACATGCATTATGGTCCTCTTTTTATGCAAAAGACCTACCCAGTTAATAGTAACTGACAGGCACACCAGGTGGCCAGAAACAGGACTGAATGGGAAAGTATTGATCTGTCCTTTCCAAACTTTGGAATTCTTGACTTTACAGCCTCAGGCTCGATAGCTTAATGTAGCATGTTTGTATGCAATATGGGGGTGTAGTGAGCTCATTCAGTGCCTGGGGAGGTACCTAGATATGGATGGACTTCTGAACATGCTCAAGTGCTTTGATTCAGGGACACAATGTGGCAAAAGTTAATATATTGTTGCTAATATGCTTAATAATAAAATAAAATTACCCAGAGAAGGAGAAACACCAGCAAGATGTAAGCTATGTTGCCTTTTTCTACTGGATATCAATATTTTTAATACATGGGTCTGAATGATTTTCATATTTCTATTACATGGGAGTTTTTAGTTCTTTTCTATCAAGGTGAAAGCTAGTTAGGAAGCTGGAGTGATGTTTTCCAGTGGAAAAATGCTGAAGATAGAATTTCACAACTGTTCCAGCTGCCTCTCCTGGGAGCTAGTCAGCAAGGGGATGATTTATTTACCTCTGTGAACTTCATGTGCATAGTAAATGAAAAAGTAGCTCTTCTTGCCAATACCAAAAATAGTTCTGCTACTCTAAATTGAGGTAATGACAACCATAAAAGGGCAATAATAAAGACTGCATCCGTTAGTTTTATATCTGGATCCTAAAAGGACCTTTCTAGATTCCTGGAGGAATAGTTCATGCTGATTTTTTTTTTTTTACAGTTAGTCTAAAGAGTCTATAATTTAAAGGAGAGAAGAGTAACAGTTGGTTTGATGTTACACCTAATGCTACTCAAACTGCCTGACAAATTAATATTTATAAAGCATTGATAATAAAATAAAATCTTTTGGCAATAGGTCTTGTGCGAAGGCCCCTGTAATGGTTGAGCATGAAGTTAAAACGCTAGCCCCTAGTCAATGGAAAATTTCATAATCAAAATCTGTGTATTTATGGGGCACTTATCTACTTTGCATCAAAGCACACACTCAGATCTGACTGTGGATCTGTGCTGAAGAGGGTATCTAGCACTGCTGTAACCAGGTGTACAGCAGGTGAGGGCTGGAGGAACTCTGAGATCCTGGGGTGATATAGGTGAGCCCAGAGGTATATTAACACAGCTTCTTTTGAGGGTTTCCAAAGCATTATTTTACTTAGGAAAGGAGGAGGATATACCTTCTTATTTGAAAACAGTAGATGTTCAGAATCAAGAGCCTATGATTTATTGCTGTATACTTTCACCCATAACACCATCAGATTAGAAATCTTCCACACAGTGACCCACTGAAGTGTGAATTTCCAGGAGCTAGAGGGAGATCTGTAGCCACTCCAAAAAATAGATCTAGTTCTGAGAATCTTGGCTCTTTGGCCAGTGATGAAATTAATAAAATGGGTCTATTCAACCTGTCATGACCTTTGCTAAAACTGTGTTGATTAACCACAGTATGTAGAAAGCAGGCAGGACTGCCAGAGCATATATTGCAGCTGGCTGTTTTCTCTATAGATACGTTTCCCTTTCTGTGCTCAAATGGTACAAATAAATTGATTTTTTTAATACTTTAGATACCCATCCATCACTTGAATATTTCTTGGTGTCACAGAATTGCTTTGGGGGCATCTGTTTACTTGTACGTTGAGAGGCTGCTGAAGATGAACTGCTGATGGAAGCATTGGCGCTTCTTTGCTCATCAGAGCAATTTTATTTGTTTAATCAGCAGCTCTATGCTCTTCATTCCTCGTGCCCTGTTATGTGCAGTTAGCTGCCTTGGAGTCAGTAATAATGGTAGTTAGATTTCCATTCAACTTGATATTTCCATTCAACATGTGCCTATGCTTATGTACTATTTATATATATAAGGCTGGATTATTAAACTTCAATTGAGCTACATTGATTTATACCTGCGAAAGTGCTCTGAATGTGCATAGTTCTTTACAAAACAGGTAATGAAGTATATATAAAACATAAATATACTCTGTCCCAAAGAGCATATAACAACAGGAGGATGGCAATACAAGGAGAGGTTGGGAGGAGGAGTAGGGTGAAGCCAAGAAGATCACACATACATGTGTTAAGAGTAGTGCCCACATCTGTCTGTCAGTGTCTTAAATCATTCTAGGCACCAATCACTACGTTATTATTATAATGCCCCCAAATCAGGAAAGGGCTTTACACTGCCACAGGAAGAATTGTCTTCTGTCTTGATGTGCTTCCATACTGCTTTGTTCATATGGCATTGCAAGAGATTATGACAGAATGAGGACAAGTCGGGATGAAGAAGCATCCCTGTTACAAGCACTGGTAACATGCTTATGTAGTGCAGGCTTGTGCAGGCTTGGTGATCCAAACAATTGACATATGTACAAAAATATAGGCGGCAACTAGAACAGTGAATATTTGCAGGGACACTTACTGGAGGAGCCATGAAAGAAATTGGCTTTTAGGAAGTGTTTAAATGAAAAGGGCATAGAGGCAAAATAGACCAGGCATTCTATTTAGAAGGGTCACTGTGCCGCATAGTCCTACCACACATACACTCATTGTGATTTCCAAACAAAAAAACATGAATCCTTCATTATAAAGTTCTAAATGGATATTTGACTGTTTGGTCAGATTGTTTCACTAAGTATTTTTGTGCATAATTAGAAGTTGTCACATTGTCCTGGTGATAATTTAACAAGGATGGAGGACCAGCAGAGGTAGATCTTCTGGCTTTCCTTTTCTCAAAAGGCTTGTATTTTCATCAGGCAGGAGCCTTAGGGTACAGACAGAAGTTACATTTGTCGTGTGATTGCCCCCTTGAAAGTGCTCTATAGCTGTGCCCTTACAGAAGTACATGGCTGCAGAGCACTTTAAAAGTGCCCAGTCATGTGACAATCTGAACCCTCATTACATTCCCCAACCCCCTGAACCCAACAACAAATGTCTGTTGGGTTGGGAGAAATGCTGTAACTCATGGCACTTCCTGTAAAGTGCCATGAGTTACAGTGAGAAGCTGCATGTCTGCCAGTGCCTTCTGTAGCGTCGAAAGCCCAAATTTTACAAAACGGAAAGGGATTCACGACTCTGACAATAGATGAAGTTGATATCTGCTTTACAGCATGTGTTGTGTTTCTTCTCTCAGAAATATTCAGTTTCTTTGAATCAAAGCTTGCCCAAAGGGACAGATATTATATAAAAAAGGAACCTGCTGAGGCCTTTGAATATCAGTGGGGAACCCTGATTTTTTGCAAGAAGATTTAAATGTAAAGGTGACATTCAAAAAAACATCAAGATGAAAATTGAGATGAATTTCTTCCGACCTCACTTGACAGAAACTTTTGCTTTAAATTGCCTTTCATAAATACTTAGAGAGGCAAGAGAAGGCCAGATTCTGTGATTTGAAATGTAAAAATTAAGCAATACTTAGGTATAATCAGTTGTTTAAGAAAGCAGGTTTAGCAGGGAGAGATGATCAGTGGTATGAGTGAACAGTGGAAGTAAAAAGAATATCAAAATACAGGAAAAAATATGTATCTATTTTTAAACCTTCAGCCTTGACAGTCCAACAAAGAACATTGTCATTACTACCTTAAATGGTTCAACCAGAATAAACCACCTGAAATATTACAGACAAAATGATCACTGCAAAGAAAATCAGCACGTGTGTGTCTTTGCGAAGGCTTTTTGTTGCTAACTGCAAATTCCTGTATCATTGTGTGTGTGTGTGGACATACATCCTGGGCTCAGGCAGAATTGTTCCCCACAATATTTTCTTCCATCTAGTTTGAAATGATTCACAACTGATCTTTCTCTTCTTTGCTTGGAAACTATTAACAGCTCTCCCCATTACTATAATTGAAGGAATTATTTCTTTTCAACCTATTTTACCTGTATAGCAGGCTTGCCTTTTTGGAGCTTGGGTTGAGTCCCAGGCTTGAGATTTGCTGTTTTGATTGGTGGAGCCCATCCACCAATCAGGAGGCAACAAGAGGAGCTAAGTCATGCCCCTTTCCTGAGGGGTGGGGGAGAAGAGCTCCCCCTGGACCCGACTGTAGACTGCAACACTGTCAGATCCGGAAGACTTCAGGGGCAGAGCCCTGGAGAGTATGAAAGGAGCTGCGTGCCCAGCATGAAGGAGACACATCCAGGACAAAGAAGAGAGAAGAGCGGGGCTTAGAAAAGCTGAGAAGAGCTGCTCAGCAGGGCGAAGCAGTAGTCCGTAAGTGCCCCTGAAGACTTCCATTGGTGGGGAATGGCGGATGGCTCCAGCAGCTAGGGTTTCGGTGCACAGCATGGTGCACGGTGCCCAGACCCTGGGAGCTGCATGAGGTGGCTCGGGTCTGCAACCTCTGGCATGGTGCACAGACTGGTGCACGGACCAGGATCTTTGGAGCACTTGGGTGGCTCAGTTTCCCAACCCCCAGCGTGAGGCTGGGAGTTCGGTGCAGGAGGCGCTACATAGAGGGTCCGGGAGCGGACCAAGCCCAGTGCTGCATGATGCAGCCCAGGCCTCCAACCCATAGCAAAAGGTTGAGTCTAGGGAGCCAGATGGTGCTCGGGCTACTCAGCCAGCAGACAGGGCCAAGCCAGAGGCCCCAGACACCCTGCAGAGCGGAGCCCTGTTCCAGGGGACAGTGACCCCCCCAAAGCCCACCGCAGGCAAGAGTGCAGCTTGGCACAGAGGACAAGGGTCACCCTCCAGGCCTGGGAGCTGTGAGTTGCAGGGGAGGGGGGAGTCCCCCCTGGTTAGTTAAGGGCTCCTGAAAGTGGAGGTCCCACTGGGAGGGCCCCCTGAAGTAACCAGCTTCCTTGAAGGGCTTGGGGAAAAAGCACAAGGGTATTGAGGTTTTCCCTTGGGATTAAGTTTATCTTTGAGACTCTTACCCCATAAGTGGTGTGATGTCGTGCCTTATATTTTGTGAGCTCTCATATTTGCAAATTAGTAGATGAGTAGAGTCCTAGGGCTCTGCTGGGACCCCCTTTTGCTTTTATTTCACCTGTTGTTTATTTGTATTTATTTGTGATTAATTTATTTATTGTTCACCTATACTTATCTATAGTTTATCTGTTGGCTATCTATGTTTATTTTGGGGTTTATCTGTTTCAGATCAGATACTTACCTGTATCTGGAGAACTGGTATAACGTTTTATAGCATTTACCCAGGGGGTATTGGTTATGTTATTTGTTTAGATATGATATATATATAGTACATATGTTTATATTCATGTTTCTTTTCCTTGTGATAAGTTAATGTAAATAAATGTGTATATAGTTAAGTCCCCTGACTGTCCTGGCCTGGTTCTATAGGGACGGAGGGAAACAGTGGTCTGCAGTCCCCACCCCACAGCACACCTGCCAGCTAACAATTCCCTTCAATTGGAGAAGGGGAGTATATGCTCAAGTATACCTGGGCTACACCTGTTATGACTAATTTTTTCTCTGAAAAGTTTTATTTTTAAGTTTAATTCTTATTTATGGGCTATAAATTATTTAAGTATCTGAGGGCAAGGTAAGAAGCAATGGGCCCCCTGGGACTCGGAGCGGGGGGGCAGCAAAGGCACCAGTCGCAGGGCTCAAGTGCCTATATACTAATGCTAGGAGCATGGGGAACAAGCAGGATGAATTAGCGCTCCTGCTTGCACTAAACACCTATGACTTAGTGGGGCTAACAGAAAGCTGGTGGGATTCATCCCATGACTGGGCGGTACATATTGAGGGCTATAGATTGTACAGAAAGGACAGGTAGGGGAAGAAAGGGGCGGGGGGGATTGCACTTTATGTCAGTGAGCAATATACATCAACCCTCATCAAGACAGAATCCGAGGTTGAGGAAGTAGAAGGATTGTGGGTTAGGCTACATGGGGGGCAAGGAGAAAGGGATTTGGTGGTAGGGGTCTGCTACAGACCCCCACACCAAGCGGAAGAAATAGATGCGGGGCTCCTGAGGCAACTCTCGGAGACCATAAAAGCTAAAGAGGCGGTAGTCATGGGGGACCTAAACTATCCGGACATCTGCTGGGAGACGCAGACAGCAAGGTCCCGTCGCTCACGCAGGTTTCTAACCTGTATACAGGACCTCCACCTGACACAGGAGGTGCATGGTCCCACTAGGGGGAATGCCATACTGGATCTGGTATTGGCAACAGGAGATGACATGATAGGGGACCTCCAGATCGGTAGCCATCTGGGGGACAGTGATCACCTAATAATAGAATTCAACATAAGACGGCGAGTGGGTAAGGTAACTAGTAGGGTGAAAGTGCTAGACTTTAGGAAAGCTGATCTCATTGCACTCAGGCGATTAGTCAAGGACGCACTGCAGAGTAGGAGTTTTGAAGGGATGGGAGCCCAAGAAGGGTGGCTGTGCCTAAAGGAAACGATCCTTCGGGCACAAAGCAAGACGATCCCAGACCGAGGCAAAAGAGGGAAAGGGGCCAGGAGGCTTCCATGGCTGACCAGAGAAATCCAGGGCAGCCTAAGGGCCAAAAGGGGAGCACATAAAAAGTGGAAACAGGGTGAGATCACTAAAGATGAATATACCTCCTCTGCTCATGCTTGTAGGGAGGCAGTTAGGCGGGCCAAAGCTACCATGAAGCTGAGGATGGCAACCCAAGTAAAAGACAACAAGAAATTGTTTTTTAGATATATTGGGAGTAAAAGGAAGGCCCAGGGAGGAATAGGACCGCTGCTAAATGGGCAGAATCAATTGGTGACTGACGGGGGGGACAAGGCTGAACTCCTCAACGAGTTCTTTGCCTCAGTGTTCCTAAGCGAGGGGCACGACAAGTCTCTCACTGGGGTTGTAGAGAGGCAGCAGCAAGGTGCCATACTTCCATGCGTAGACCCTGAGGTGGTGCAGAGTCATTTGGAAGAACTGGATGCCTTTAAATCGGCAGGCCCGGATGGGCTCCATCCGAGGGTGCTGAAGGCACTGGCCGACATCATTGCAGAGCCACTGGCAGGAATATTCGAACACTCGTGGTGCACGGGGCAAGTCCCGGAGGACTGGAAAAGGGCTAACGTGGTCCCCATTTTCAAAAAAGGGAGGAAGGAGGACCCAGGCAACTATAGGCCAGTCAGTCTCACCTCCATCCTTGGTAAAGTCTTTGAAAAAATTATCAAGGCTCACATTTGTGAGAGCCCAGCAGGGCAAATTATGCTGAGGGGAAACCAGCACGGGTTTGTGGCGGGCAGATCGTGCCTGACCAACCTAGTCTCTTTCTATGACCAGGTTACGAAACGCCTGGACACAGGAGGAGGGTTGGATGTCGTATACTTAGACTTCAGGAAGGCCTTCGATACAGTATCCCACCCCATACTGGTGAACAAGTTAAGAGACTGTGACGTGGATGACTGCACAGTCTGGTGGGTGGCGAATTGGCTAGAGGGTCGCACCCAAAGAGTCGTGGTGGATGGGTCGGTCTCGACCTGGAAGGGTGTGGGCAGTGGGGTCCCGCAGGGCTCGGTCCTTGGACCGATACTCTTTAATGTCTTCATCAGCGACTTGGACGAGGGAGTGAAATGTACTCTGTCCAAGTTTGCAGATGACACAAAGCTATGGGGAGAAGTGGACACGCCGGAGGTCAGGGAACAGCTGCAGGCAGACCTGGATAGGTTGGACAAGTGGGCAGAAAACAACAGAGTGCAGTTCAACAAGGAGAAATGCAAAGTGCTGCACCTAGGGAGGAAAAATGTCCAGCACAGCTACAGCCTAGGGAATGACCTGCTGGGTGGCACAGAGGTGGAAAGGGATCTTGGAGTCCTAGTGGACTCCAAGATGAACATGAGCCGGCAGTGTGACGAAGCCATCAGAAAAGCCAATGGCACTTTATCGTGCATCAGCAGATGCATGACGAATAGGTCCAGGGAGGTGATACTTCCCCTCTATCGGGCGCTGGTCAGACCGCAGTTGGAGTACTGCGTGCAATTCTGGGCGCCACACTTCAAGAAGGATGCGGGTAACCTGGAGAGGGTCCAGAGAAGGGCAATTCGTATGGTCAAGGGCCTGCAGACCAAGCCCTACGAGGAGAGACTAGAGAACCTGGACCTTTTCAGCCTCCGCAAGAGAAGGTTGAGAGGCGACCTTGTGGCTGCCTATAAGTTCATCACGGGGGCACAGAAGGGAATTGGTGAGGATTTATTCACCAAGGCGCCCCCGGGGGTTACAAGAAACAATGGCCACAAGCTAGCAGAGAGCAGATTTAGACTGGACATTAGGAAGAACTTCTTCACAGTTCGAGTGGCCAAGGTCTGGAACGGGCTCCCAAGGGAGGTGGTGCTCTCCCCTACCCTGGGGGCCTTCAAGAGGAAGTTAGATAAGTATCTAGCTGTGGTCATCTAGACCCAGCACTCTTTCCTGCTTATGCAGGGGGTTGGACTCGATCTATTGAGGTCCCTTCCGACCCTAACATCTATGAATCTATGTGGATGCATGCAGTTCTCTCTCTGAAATGACTCCAGAAAATTTTTTTTTCTACATTCTGCTTTCCAAGACCAGGGTCTGTGGCCTTTGAGGGAGAAGGAAGGAAGGGGCAGGGGGTGCAGTACATGAGAAAATTCCCTAATTATGCCTAACCCTCCATTGTGAGTGACAGTGATTCAATGTTATCCCAGTCAAATAGTATGGGAAACTGAGGCAAAGGTGTTGAGTCACACAAGAAGTTTGAGCTGAAACCAGTAATAGATACCAGCCCCCTTGACTCCCAGTGTAGCTACTCAGCCACAAGACAATCCTTTCCAATCTCCTCCATGTTAATATAGGAACAATTAAGTATAGGACCAACACATTTTGATTACATATTTCTTATGTTTCTGGGATAGGTGTGAACATTGTGAAATTCCCTAGGATACAAATTCTAGGAAGGATGATGTTTCAACTGTGTCAGATGGTAAACTAAACAGATCTTATTACTGCATACTTTCCTTCATTCATGTTCTTTCCCATCTAATCCTAGAATCTGCTCCCCATGCTGTCTTTATTTCAGAAATTCATGTTGTGTTCGGTTTTGACAGAAGATTACATGTTCCTGAGACGGATTTTATTGGATTTAGCATGGGCTGAGATGCAGTCTCCACTGACTATTAGGGTTTCACTTATTCTCTTTAGCTCTGTCTTGAAAAATGTATTTTAATTGCCAATGTTGAAAAGCTACCAGAGTATCTCAGTTCTATTTGACATTGTTCAAATGCTTGTAATTTGCTATTTATAAATGAATCTTGCAAACATTTGGATCACAGAAACTAGAGATCAAAAAGACTTATCTGGTCCATCTCCCTGTCAGTGAAGGATTGTTTGCTATTGTACATGTATTAGTGCTTTATTCAACTTAATTATAAATGTGCCAATGTCGGAGGTTCCATTACTTCAGCTTTGGAGATAATTCCTCAGCTCTCACTGCTAGGGCGTCTTTTGTGATATCCCACAATTTTCTTTAATAAATTAATTTTAGAATTTTAATTCTACACCATTCTACAGCAGTTCCTTTCCCTGCCTGGTGTTTATACCCTGCCATGTCTCCTCAGTCATCACTTAGCTATGCTATAAGCAACAACATTTTTAAGGTTAAATACCTTTCTCCATAAAAACAATTGACGTTTTCCCTTTGGCTTCAGCAAGAGAAGCTACAGGCCTTTCTCCTTCTTTTGCAAGTTGAGCTGTACAAATAATTTATTTTGTAGTTTACCAGCTGAAACAACAAAATATTTTTGGAAGAAATTTTTCCCTGCTTTTTAAAATAGATTTCTAAACAGATCTAAATAGACAGATTTCTAAACAGCACATGGTTCTACAATGGAAAACCAAAGCCTTTTGCTTCAAAAAGGACAAAACTAAATGTCTGAACTCCTTTTGAATGTTTTTTTTCATTTTCTTCCAGCTAAAATGATTCAATAACTTTGCAGATAGGTCAATAAAATATTCATCCACATTTTTTCACACAGTCCTATTTAGAAATTAGTCCTTGTGCCCTTTGGAATCTATCATGTGGTTCTTTACTGTAATGCCTCTCACTTAAAATGCAGTGATTACAATTAAATGCGTCATCGTGGCAATGTGTGATCCAAAGGACTATTACCTCCTTTGTCTCTGATGTAGTGGCTTTGTATGGAATCAATATCCAGTGTTAGGACAAATTCTTAAAAGTCAGTGGTATCTCTGAGCAAACCAGCTGGTTGCTAGACTGATGTAGTGTTTGCAGCCCCCGACAGTGTGAAGACTTTCTTCCATCATCACAAAACTCTCTCATTTTCAATGTGTGTAGGATGATTTTGCAGCATATTTTGAAGGGTTGTGTCTCCCACTTACATTTGAGCTGGCCTGTTTCTTGGGGTACATCTGAATCAAGTCAGAGACAAAGGAATAGCAGCTGTGATAATGGGGAAACATTCAGAAAAGTGGGTAATATTGCTTGTGCTTTTTCAAACAGAAAGTTGTTTGGTCAAACAGATCCCCCAAAACTGGCCAAAAAAATAGAATTTTAACATGGAGTTTAAGCATTTAAAAAACCAACTTCTGTGATTAGTTATAGCACATTAGATGCATAACTACAAAAGATTACACTCAAAATGACAGTTTTCTCTTCACTGTTAATTGTTCATTTTCATTATTGTTAAGATAGGAATGTGTCTGGTGATTTAGTATTGTAAGAGTGATGGTGTAGCCATGATGATCCTTAAATTATGTGAGAGGCAAGGATTTCTTGGGATGATCTTTTTTTATGGGACCAACCATGTAGTTGGGATAGAGTGAGACAAGCTTTCAAATGCAAGACATTCTCTTCTTTGTAATTGGAGACAATGAGAGCATCTTTTATCTCACACTGGAATTTTTTTTAGCACTTCTCCAGAGCCACCTAGCAATTTTGAGTGCTTTACAAACAATAAAGCTCTGAAAGATTGAAAAGCGATATTTTGAAAACCATAAATAAATTGGGAAACTGACAAAAAGATGCAACTATGTGAATGGAATTGAGAAGATAAGGGCTAAAATGCAGTAGAATATGAGAGTTATCTTATCTACAAGGCAGTAAGAAGTGCAGGGGGAATTGCATCACTCCACACCTATGTGCTGTTGAACACCTATACCCAAACATTGAGCATCAGGGGAGAGCGCATCCAATTGCTGAAGTTTACATGTTTCAGTAGGTAGAAAGTTTATAGCTGAAGTCATGCATTTTCATCTGTTGTGATATATATTTCATGGTTCTTTACACTTGAAGAGCTTTTCATATGGGCTGCTTCCTGCAATAACAAAACTATCTTTAGTAATGCTGAATAATTCATTTTTTTGCACCAATTTATAGTTAGTCCAAAGCATTTACCTAATGCCCTGAGTGTTTAAAAAACTTGATGCAAAACTTCTCTGGGATTAGATAAATATATTAGTAAATCATCCATATAAAACAATGCCCTACTACTTATTTCCACATCATATGTCCCTTTTATGCTGTTCATTTGCCTGATGGTAGCTGCCATGAATTCTATCATAATCACCAATAAAAAGAAGAATCAGACATCCCTGTAAGATTCCCCAATAGGGCAGAAATGATATTTAACTGGCTGATTTCAGCAATCAGTTTCATAAAATAAGCAGAAGAGAACGGTCTCTGAGGAGCCTCTTGTGACCCAGGATAGGGCAGCAGGCAGTTTGCAACTGGCAGACAAAAAAAAAGGATGTGATCTCCCTTAATGACTGAATCACCTCCAGGGCTTGATATAAACCAAACCCTTCCTGACTTGAGCCTATAGACTTCCTGGCAACAGAGATTTTCCTGAAAGGTAGTTTCCCGGGAATACGCAATGAGCAGTCATTTACTGTCTTATAAACTTGCCTGTGCCCCAGCAAGATGAATTTTAAATGAATCTATCAGATAGAACTGCAAAACTAGCAGATGAAGAGAGCACATGACGAAATGGAATATATATGTATATATATATATATATATATAGGGTTCAGTGAAACATTTGAAAATATTGCTCGAAAATAATTCAAATTGTCTTGAATATCACGAAGACACCTGGATTTAAAAACTGCCTCAAAGTCCATAAACAAAGGGTGGTGTTATGGTGAAATGTCAGTTGTCAACGAGCAGTGTCCAGTCAGGCCCACGAATGATCTGTATTAACTCTAGTCTTTAAATATCTTCATTAACGACCCTGGAGACAGAATAAATGTTATGTTAATAATATTCAGAAGTGGGATGGTGAGGCTATGCACACATTACTGGGCCCAAAGCAATAGTAACATGGCTAGAAATAACAAAATGAGATTCAATTTAGAAAAATGCAAAGCAGTCCCCCAAAACCTGGATATTACTGGGAGGAAGGTAGCTAGGAAGTAATTATTTTGAAAAAGACTTAGTGGCAAAGGGTGAAGAGTAAAATATACATGACTGTGACACAGACTGTAAAGTCTGTCAAGACATTATTCTTTATTCATCACCATGGTACCTGAACACCTTGTAGAGATTATATAAATAAGCAGTTCCCGCATCATCTCTTCTATCCACTTGTGTATGTTGGGAATTTTAGAAACATTTTTTTTTATTGCGAGAGGTTTTGAGGTATAGGGGAAAGTGGTTACTAAGCCGAGAAAATGGGGTTTTGCATTTAGTGCTGGATAATACAAGCTCTATCCATACTCTCAATTCTTGGGGGAAAAAAAGATAAATCAATGCCATAACAATGATATAGTTGCTGAGAGCACTCTGTCCCAAATTCATTCAAGCTTCATGCTAGTTTAGACAGTTCCATTGTCCTTGATGAACAGTGCTGATGTGAGAGGGTGTCTCTGAAGCAGTGCAGTTCTCATCTTATTTCGAGCTTTGAAGATAGAAATCAGGACCCTGAATCTAATCTGGTATTGAATAGTCAACCAGTGTAATGTCCAGAGCCCTGGAGTAGCATGCCCACAGCAGTTTGTGTGGGAAAGCGGTGGGCTGCTAAATTCCAAGCCAGGTGCCTTGCTTTTTCTTTCAGAAACCTACCTTTATTTCTAAGACAGTGCATTGCAGGAATGGAAGTAGGAGGTGACAACAGCTTGAGGCCAGCTACAGATGTTACACTTTTACCAGTAAAAGTGATCAGAAACCAGTCTATATCCATAACAGAAGTTTGGTGCACACAACCAGTCTATACCCAGCAGAACAGAAGTTTTGCATACATAGAATGATTTTAAAATGGCAGAACCTGGTCTAAGATTCACCCACCCACCCAAACCAAAGGGCGAATATGTTTTCTGTTCACTTTTAATCTAAACTACGCTGCTTACAGAAAACCACATAACTTAGATCAATTCCTCCTCAGGCTTTTTGAATCTGTATACCTAGCTTGAATCACCTAGGGCAGGTCCTCATCCTTCAGCAGCAATGTCCTTGCCAACTATAGACAGAGGAAGGTGCTTTTAGCTGCCTGATGGTACCTTGATATTCAGTATCAGTGAGTTTCTGAAGGAACCCCTGACTCAGGGATAAGCAATTATTTGGGTCCATGGGCCACACAGGGAGTTTTGGTGAGTTATCACAGAGTCACCACCCCCACCCCTATGTAACAACTCACCAAAACTCCCTAAATGGCTCTGCTCCATGTTTGGCCGGGCAGCTGGGATGGGCCACGGGCAGGTGGGGAGCAACATCCAGGAATAGGACAGGTGGGCAGGGCCAGGCCTGGGATTATGAGGTGGTGACAGTGCCGGGCCAGGACCTGGGGTAATGTCGTGATCTACTGCCCGCACGCCTCTATGATGGACGCTGGTTCTGCGGGCAGAGGCATGCAGGGAGCAGATTGCAGCCCATAACTCTGCCCTAGGCCTGGATCCTGGCCCCAGCCCCAGCCCCATGCTATCACAGCCCAGCGATCCCGGGGACTCCATGGAGACCAGCCGAGATCCGCCTGGATAGGGTGTGTGGCCAAACAGATGGGCTGGGGCTGTGGGCAGGCAGAAAGCTACATCCAGGGCTGGATCCAGGATCTTGGGGCCTGGGCAAAGCCACAATCCAATCCCTGCATGCCCCTTCCTGCAGAACCCATGCCTGTTGCATGGCCGTGGAGGCAGCAGATCATGGCTCTGCCCTGGGCCCCAGCCCTGCACTGTCACTGCTCTGCAATACCACCCCATGATCTTGGCTTCATGCACCTGTCCTACCACCAAACACTGCTCCACGTCTGCCCATGGCCCCATCCCATCTGCCCAATCATGCACCCTGGCTGTGCAGGTCCCACCTCCAGCAGTAGGTGCAAGGCAGATTGGCTGGGGTGCCCAGGCAGAGGGGCCAGGTCTGGTGGTGGTGGCAGCTGGAAAGAGCTGCCGCTTCCAGGAAACTAGTCCAGCTTCTGTGCCAGCCCAATCCTGCTGTGTGCCTGGGGATGGTGGGACTGGCTGCATGTGCCATGGCCTGCGCTTCCCCCTGCACCTGGGCCAGGTGGGACTGAGCTGGACAAATCCCTCAGCAATCCAGATCCAACCCCTGGCCTAACTGCATACTTCTTTGATTATCAGAGAGTATGTGCCCTTGACCAGTGTACTGGCACTTCTCTGTAAATATTTCTTTCTTCCAATCATAATTTCTGTTTTGCCAACTGTGTACTTCAGCTATTTTTTTAAAAGCCAGGTACTTGCTTTTCTTAGGCCCTGGGGCAGGGGGGTGATGGAAGTATCTGGATAGCTAGAGGGAGAGAGGTTAGAAATAGCTGAACAATGCCACCTGTATGTTATTAGCATGCGAGCTGCCTTAATCCAAGGGGAAGAAATCTCCAGGCATTCTCCAAAATGATATGTTAATAAATGGGAAGTCACAAAGAAGCAGGTGTGAAGAGAAGCTATTGTGTTTTCAGCCTTTGACTACTGTGAGGTAGCAGAAGAGTACAACAAATTGAATGATTCAGTGAGTTTTGGAGCTGAAATAACCTCCCTCTGAAGCTGAAAGGGCCACTCTGTTCTATTAACTTTCTATTGTGAAAAAAAACAAGAAACCAGATGAAGACTTGGCTATAGCTTCTGCATGTTTCCTTTCAAGTAAAATTACAGTGGTGGGCTTATTCCATGCTGCCTTATTCTGGCTGCAGTTAAAGTGAAGTGCGTTAAGCCCCCGATCTGGAAGAGGCTGGTGTTAAAGCACGAACAGTAAGCAGCACAGAAACAAAATCACGTGCTTTTTTTGATTTACACCCTCTCATTTATGCTGGCCCCTCGCCACCACAGATACTTTCTCAGCAGCAGTTCAGTCCTGAAGCAGAGATCTCTGCGTGGAAAGCTCACATCAAGGATTCTACTGCAAATTAAAGTATAGCATTCCAGGAACCTCAGCAGTGAATTAATACTATGGGTTACTTTTCCCCCAAGGGGCCTCGAGTTTCTTGTCTCTCAGTAAGTCAGAGACCTGGAAGGGTGTCATGCTTCAGAAAAGCTGCCATATGCGAAACAGGGAAAAGATTACATTGAAAGAATGATTTGTAACCACAATAATCTGTGTATGATAAATGCAAACAGCACAAAGGCCATCAGCTCTAGCCAAATCCCATTCTTAACTGTTCCTATGAGGACCAGTAAGGACAAAGATAATAATATCTGATGCTGCTCTGGGCCTTTTATTTGTGCTTTCAAACACTGGATTTTGCCTCCCAGTATCCTATACTGAGATAGCCATTATTATCACCATCATGCAGATTGAAAAGCTGACACGTGGAGATGAGAGCAATATGATCCAAACTGGACAACAAATATACGGAAGCACTGGGAGTGGAACTCTGATCTCCTGGCCCTTTCCTTGAACCATGAAGCTTTGAAACAATATCAAAAGGGCCCTCTTTCCTACAGAGGATACCTCAGGGTGCCCAATGCGTTCAACTGCAGAGAGCAGGATTGGCAACTTCTCAGGAATCAGACAGCTCTATTGATTAGACACACAAATGTGCATTCTTAATTAATGAGAAGTGAATGCCCACAACTCTAGTATTTGCTCCTACTTGTCTCTTTCTTGACAAATGAAGAGAAATTGCTTGTTATTTTAATTCATGGGTAATAAAATCCTGAAGCTGAACTGCTTTGTCCTGACTGCAATTAGAAAGACAAAGAGCACTTCCCAGATAGCACTTGGGCCTCTTGCCTCTCTGAGTTTGGCAGTTGATGAAGTAATGCTGCAGAGTAAAAACAGCTACAATCCCCCAAGCCTCTGTCTCAGGCCTTTAGCATTTATAACCATAACTCATAAAGATATTAACATAATGAGAGAAAGCAAAAAGCAGGTTTAATTCAGCCTACCTATTCACATGCCTATGTAGCCCTCAAAATCATACCATCTGAGTGCCTTTGAATAGTGAATGTGGGGTTTTTAAAAATTCTCTCAGCACCTACCTACATGTGATAAAGTATCATTCCCATTTCAGAGATGTAGGAACCAGATGGATTAAACACTTCATTCAAGGTCACCAAAAAAGGTTGTGGTTGAACCAGGAACTGAATCCAAGCACCTGAGTCCCTGTACTCTGCTCTCTCCACCAGGCTAGCCTTTCTACTGCCTCACTGTGAAGTCCAGCCTTTCTGCAAAGTACTCTGTTCCTGCTCCATCTCCTAAGTGTCACACTTGCATCTCCTCTCATCCTATGGGTCAAAATATGGAAATTAGTAGGCTGACTTAAAGTTAACTCTGCTCACCAGCAACCACACAATGCCATGCCATGGGTATTACAAACTGTCTCTTGTGCATCAAAACTCCTGACCAGGTCAACTTCAAAAAGACTTCTGACATTAAACAAAGCATTTTTTAAAAATATATACCTCAGCCACTTAGAGAGAGAGAAAAGAACACCTCTACTACTGCTGAAGACAAGTTTTGCATTATAAATAAGTATAAGTAAAGTAGCATGGAAATAAGGTTAGTCTTACAGCACATGGTCATAAAGTGCACTTTTAAAATTAATATTTTTAAAGTAAAAATACCATTTGCCACTTATTTGTGTGCTGCTATATGATGGAAACACATCAGAGAAAAGCAGTGAAGAGACCCCTCTTTTCTCTCCTTCCTTGATGAAACCCCCAAAGAATGAACTTTCAACTAGACAAAGCAGCAGCACTGCAGCTTTCTTGTTTTGGGTCTCTGTCCTGACATATGGAAGAACTGAGGGGTGAGCGGGGTGAGGGAGTCATGATTCATGGAAGCATTTACTGTATTTTCTCACATAAAAAGCACCCCAGAGTAAGAGAGGCACATTGTTTTTGAAAGGCAGAATAAAGGAAAAAAGATCTTTCCTTGTAGCAAGTAAATGAGTGTAGCAGCAGCTAGGGAACTGAGCATGCTCCCTGTGGACGACATGCATATTTTACTTTGCTTTTGCCTGGTAAGCAACAGAAACTGCTCCTGTCATAAACCTCACATATAACATAAACTCCAATTTCCAGCAGCTGTTTTTTGGGGGGAAAGGGTGCATGTTACAGGAAAATATGGTAGTCTGGCTAGGAATAACACCTGCCAGCGTTACCAGGAGCAATGTTTCATTCAGATAACAACATTCATTAGTGTTTCTGAAATGAGAATTTTAGGAAGTTTCTATTACGTGGGAAACTTTGAAAAAAATGTTTTCAATTCATATAGGGATGAAACCAAACTTCAAAATTTCATACAAAACCAAAATTCTAAGTTTCAACCAACATGACACAACTACCCTGGCTGTGGTCCACGAGGCCATGATAATTGGTCCTTGGATCATATTGTATTCCTTTCCCTTTCATAAAAGTTTGATGATAAGGGTGCTAGGTGATTCAGTAGAAAGTCTGAGGGTTGACATTGGTCTGAAGGCCAAAAGGGTTTAGGAACCACTAGCTTAGTGGGTGTCTACACTGCAGTCACTATGTGACAGTAGCTTGTATAGACATATGTAAACTTTAAACCAGCTTTAAACCAGGGGTGTCAAAGATCGGGCCCATGAAACCTCATCATCCAGCCCCTAGTGCTGCCCCTGAGTCCTGAGTTGACCTACATATCACATGTGTTGGACTGGCCCTGTGCCACATGCAGTGCTCACTACAGCCAGTCTGGGACTCACACTGCACACAACCCCCAGTCCAGATCCTGCACTACACATGGGATCTGCCTGGGCAGTCTAGGACCTGCACTGCACATGGCATCCTACCCACCCCCGCATCATCCCTCCAGCCAGTCCAGGGTAGGTGTTGCATGCAGTGTGGGTCCCAGACCAGCTGGAATGGATACTATATGTGGCACAAATCTCGGACAGGCCCTGCATGGGTGCTGCATGCAGGAGAGTCCCAGACTGTCTGGAGCAGGCCCCACAATGTACTGGAGCTGGCATGTGAGGGGGGAAGTCCATGGGTCCAATCCAGCCCATGGGACCATCCCAGCACCACTCATCTGGCCCACAGGGACCAGATGAGTTTGATACCCCTGCTTTCAACCTCAGAGCTCAGGCACCAATTGCAGTGTAGCTGCTGGTGGCATAGAGCTCAGTGCATGTTGCAAAACCCTCCAGAGATACTAGGTAAATACTCGAATAGTTAGCCTCCCATCAGCTCTGTGAGGCCATGGCTATATTGCCAGCAGTGCCTAAGCTAACTCAGGTTTGTCTACAGGAGCTGCAGTCACACATTTGATGACAAGATAGGTCTATGCTTAATCCTGACTCTTGACCCTGTGTCCTAGGCACACTACTTCCTCCAGCATACAGCACGAGAAGAAAAGTAATCCAAGTCAGCAGTTTGCACTAACACAAGAGCACCTGAAACGATACTGGTGAATACAGTAAGGCTTGTTCCATCAGCAAAGCAGAAAAAGAGTTAACCCCCCCGCCCACACACACAATTTCTACTTCAGAAGAGAGAAGATGGAAATGTTTCATACTGTGCTATTTTTAAACTGTTCAAGAAATGTATTACTAGCAGTAGGATAGAATAACTGACATCTCCCAGCATCAGCTGATACAAGTACACATTACAGTTCCTTTGGGTAGTCCAGGAAAGGTAGAACAGCTTAAAATAGCTGTAGATACAAGTAAAAAAATCAACAATCCATTACACAGTTCTCAGAACAACACCCCAATGTCCATTTTAACTGTTAGTCATTTACTGAAGTTAATAGAAAGCAATTAAGCAATGTAACCATCAGAACATCTGTTTCCCAAATGAGTCCTAAAAATAGTTTCAGTTTATTGCTGGCAGACGATGCCAGACTGACAGCTCTGGAGACCAAAGGCCTCTATCCAAATGCAACTCACTCCTCTCCTATAGGGATCTCCATTAGTGAGAGAGGAAAATACAGTCTCTCCCACTCACTCAGTCCTTGGCTTCTCCATTGGGAACTAGAGGAGTGATGGGTGGTATTTATATCAAGCCAATATAAACTGGTCTGAGACCTATCAACTCATTTCACACAGTCCACCAAATGACTGAAATGTACTTTTACTGGAGTGGCATGTGGCATAAATTAATGTATTTGAAATAGGAGTTGTTATGCCTGTGCCGGTGTCTAACTGCTGTATAAGGAAGGGTCTGAAGAATCCAATATAATCAAATCACTACTACTGCAGCTGGACAGGACTATTATTTTTCTGAGGGCTTATTATCTTGCTTGTTACATGCACATTTTGCAAGGCTCGTTCCACAGCAATTTTCAAGCAGTAAGTTCAAACAGAAATTAATGCAGGGAAGTTTTGTGGCCTGTGGTATGCAGGAGGTTAAGCTAGGTGTTTGTAATTGTCCCTCCTGGCCTTATAATCTCTAAATAGAGTTTATTGCCACAAAATAGCACAACACAATTTAATATGCGCTGTTTTCTTAAAGTCACATAAGATGTGCTTTGGCTAAAAAATGAACCCCATCTTCCTGCTCCACACAGGAGTATTACCCTCGTATTTTGTATGTGCATGAAATCTAGACCTAGCTCACAATTTCATCTATTTTTATTACAGGCTGAAACAACTCACCATGAACAGTGGAGGGGGGAAGTGGGGAGTGTTGAAATGCACACATCCTTATTTTATAGCTTGGCTAAATCTCTAGTTGTGAGAAATAAGCAGGTTCAAAGATAAGTGGTTTTAGTCATCTGAGGGATACAATTGTGTGTCAATTCAGTATGCCCTAAAGAGCTTTACTGCTATTTTAAAATTTGACCTAAGGGCCAGCCCTGGTGCCAGCACTCTGCACTAGCATTTGATGGCCTGAATGTGAATTCTGTTCCCAGTCTCTTGCTTGTTATGTTGAGATCAGGGAGTGCTGCAGAGACAGTGCTTCTAGCCTTAAAGAGGGTAGAGTGGAGCTAGTTAACAAGTACATGAACAATACAAAGGAAAAAATTAAGCTAAAGTATCACATGGCATACCTTTTTACATTTATTTGACAAGTGCAGTTTAGCTTTGCTTGTAATGATCCTTCACAGTAGGCAAGTAAATGCAGAGAGGAGAAGGGGGAAAAAAGAAAGAAAAAAGGAAAAATTCCCCCTGTAGCTAAAAGATAAAGTATCAGCAAACATGAAGTGATGTACCTATGTGTCCTGGATTAACTATAACCAAGATGCAGCCAAGAACTAATTTGTAGAGCTGGTATGTGCTGTACAATATGCAACTACTATACAAGAAAGGTATGCTTTGATTCTCTTTTGCTGTGTGGCGCACCTTGTAAACCTAAGGAATCTGCCTGTGTGTTACGAAGCAGTACTGCAAATTTCTTCAAGATGGCTGCTATAGAATAATGAACATATTGAATACTTTAATAGGAACTGTATTTTTTTCCTTTGGCCTTGACTCCAATCCTGAAAATACCTAGATACCTGCTTAATAAATAAAATAAAGCATGTGCTTGAGCATTTGCATGGGCAGAGTCTTAGTTGGTTTTCCTCAATCTGAAATAATCATCATCTTGACATAGCTTTGCAATTTCTACAGAACATGTAACAAGGGATGTGATTCTCACTTCATTTCTAGTTAATACATGATAGTACAATCCTTTTATATGGGGTATATTGCACTAAATGCCAGTTTATTCCAAAGGTACATCAGACAACTGCAAGATCATCTATATGATGTGGAGGTGTTGTACTGACCTCCGTCACAAGTAATAATAGAAGTGACCAAAATATTTAGTCTCCTGAACATTTTAGAGTAGTTCATGGTGGATTGAGGCATGCACTTTACTGCCTTTTATATTCTTCTATTATTGATCTAGATTGCATTTAAGAGACAAGTATTGATGCCAATGTGTTACGACTTGTACAAACATACTGGAAAGGCTACGATTTAGAGACAGGCATAGGGTAGCTGTAGCAGGAAGGGCCCTGGGGTGGCCATGGCACCCCCTAGGCCCACCCTAATCATGTCCGCACTCCCAATCTTCTATGCAAGACCCACCTCCCCCTATTTTATCTCGCCCACCATGCCTTGATTTTCCTTGATATTAATTGGGAGGCTGCCCCTGAGTCCTGGCATGTCTTCACCAGTCCTTTGCCTAACCCAGCTCATCTCTTGTGATCACTGGTCCTTCTGCCCATTAGCCAAAATCATGCAGTTCTCCACAGGTTTCTCACACCCCAGTGGATCTAGTGGTGCCCTGCTGGTACTGTGAGCCAGTGGTCACCACTTAAGGCCTGAATGGCCCTTATTTAAGCCTTGGGGCTCTTAATTGTGGCCTCCAGCCACCTCCATAGCCATGCCTATGCCTCTCAAATGTCACTTGGTCATCATTTGCCTTCTGGTAAAGGCTTCAGCCCTCTTTAGCCTTAACCTACAGGTTACTTTGGCTGTTGACTGGTGGCCTAGCCCCACTGTCTCTGGCCTGGTCTTTCCAGTCTCAGCCTTAGGCCACCACTATCATTCTTTCTGGGCTTAGGCTTCAGCCCTCTTGGCCTCAGGCCTGCCTATGCCTTGTGCCCTTCCCCCTAGCAGGATTCAACCTAGCATGCTCCTCAGGTACTCCTCTGGCCTCCTTTTACCCCTTACAGCCACATTTGGTCTTCTGGTATAGATTGTAACAAAAAAAATAAATAAATAAGATCAAGCAACTGCTTTCAGAGTCCACCCTCTCTAGGTCATTATGCCACTGCCAGACCACCTTCCTACTCTTTGGCTTTCCCCATCCTGGGAGTAACTACTGTAGCCTGCAGCTCCCACACCCCACCAGCCTGAGCTAACAAAAGCTCCTCTCTTTGCAAAGATCAAGACTGCACTACCCGCTTTGCCTCAGGGACTCAGGCTTATATCTCCTGAGCTCCTCCCCTTCCGGTCAGGTGTGCTCCTGGCTAGCTGCAGGTGCAGCCCCTCATCTTATTGGGCAGCTTATTGCACCCAGGCTGCAGCTGCTCCCTTCCTTCCTGCAGCTACCTCTGTTCAGCTGCCTCAGGTTCTTTCTGCTGCAGTCTCTCTCTTTAAGTAACAGGACCCCTGGCTCCCTCTACATTAGGTAAGAAGAGTATATTATACAAGGGAACTGATAAGTCTTATGATAAGTGTTTGTCTTAATAATGTTTAGTATTGATTTCTTTCTAGATTGGGGAGTCTATTTTAAAATATATATATATATATATATATATATATATATATATATATATATATATATATATAAAATTTTTATTCTTTTGAAATTCTATGCATGTCTTTTCCAAAATGTGATATACTTGATCCAATGTACTAAGTACACTCATGACAACTATGTGGGGAAAGTAAACAGGAACTATGCACCAGAATGAACTCTTACAGAAAAAAATATAAAGGACAGGGACACACACACCATTAGGAGCATATTTCTCACAGAACAACCATTCTGTTTGACCTCACTATCCTCATACTCAAGGAAAATTTACCCAACACTAGGGTTACCATATTTCCAGTTTCAAAAAAGAGGACACCTGGTTGGGGTGGGAGAAGAGGGGTAAGGGGGTATATGATTAGGGGGGCAGTGATATGCCCATGCCCTATCCCTGCTCCTCACTCCCAAGCCACAGCACCCGCAGCCCTGCTGCTGCCCTTCACTCCCAACCCATAGTACCCTGCCCCCCAGACTATGCTGTTGCCCTTACTCTCAACCTGCAGGCCCCCCATCCCTGCTGATTCTTCTCACTCCTAACCCACAGCCCTCTAGCCCCCCCAGCCCTGCTGCTCCCCTCCCTGCTTCAGCCTCAGTGCTATGCACACACACACACGCACTTACCTGCCTGCAGCTGCTGGGATCCGTGCGCAGAGGATGCGATACCCCAGCCTCCAATCACCTTTCCCCGCTGCACCTATTCCCGAAGGATGGGCTGGGAAAGCAGAAGCACAGCAAAATAATGAATATTTGCAATTTTTTTTTTTTTTTTAAATGAGGCCCAGATGGAGAAAGGAGGACCCAAAAAGAGGACATGACCAGGAAAACCCAGATATATGGTAACCCTACCTAACACCTATAAAAAGTGAACTTTAGAACAAAAATTCATAAGCTGGCTGGACACTGAGAACCAAAGATAACCATTGATATCAGTTTTATGGCACATTATGTTTTACCTAACTCCTGAATTCTTTCTATGCAGGAAAGGAGAGAATGACCCTCTTCTCTTTTGATAGGCCTTGGTCTTCCAATAGTCAGCGTTTTTCTTCTTCTAATTGTGGGTCTGCTGCCCCTGGGAATTTCTCTCACCCTCTCCTCTCTGCTGTTTTTCACTGTGCTGTACCTGGCTCCCTGTGATCAGAGACCTGAGGAAGAATATCTTGCATTCAAAAGGTTGTCTAATTTTATCCCAGCTACATAGTTGGTCCAATAAAAAATTCCATTCTGAGAAATCCTTATTTTTTGCATAAATGTTGAGGGACATGGCAAATGAAGATAAGGGAGAATTAATGAGTTTATGCGGCAAAAAACAAGGAAGGAGTCAGGCTAGTGAAAAATGAAGTCCAAGGAAGGGGAAGCAGGAGGGGGACTGACTAAAAAGTTGGGTATAGAGAAACATGAGCTTCAGTGAAGAAAAGCAGTAGAGGGGGTGGGTCAGAACTGTCCATTACTATTTTGGTGGGGGTCTTTTGGATATTCTTCTGAGCCCAATGGTTCAATCATATTAGATCAATGCAAGTCAACAAGGCATCCACATCAGCCATGGCACGTCATCCAGCAATGCAGTAGTCCTCAACTTTAGGAAAGCTGACTTTCATAAGCTCAGAAGGCTTGTTCTTGCGGCCCTGCGAGGCCATGTTTTCACAGGGAGGGGAGTTCATGATGAGTGGTTTCTCCTTAAGGAAGCAATCCTAAAAGCACAAGGGGAGTCCATCCCAACCCATAGGAAAGATGGTAAGAGGGCTCAACAAACCCTTTAACTCAACAGGGAACCCATGGACCTCCTACATCTAAAAAGACAGGCTTATGAAGGATGGACTACAGGAAACACCACTAAGGAGGAGTGTTCTGCACTGGTCTGCACCTGCAAGGAGTGAACGAGGAAAGCCAAGGCTGCAACTGACCTCCAACTGGCTACACGAATCAAGGACAATAAAAAGTCCTTCTTCGGATATGTGGGGAATCGAAAGAAAAATCAAGGGCAACATTGGACCCCTGCTAAACCAGCTGGGACAGCTGACTACTGACACCCAGGAAAAAAACAATCTGCTTAATGATTACTTTGTGTCAGTTTTTCACCAGCCCAAAGGGACCACCCTGCCTAACATGATGCAGGATGACCAGGATGAGGAGGAATATTGGGGGTGTGCAAAACGGGCCATGTTCGATTTGGATTCGGCCCGCATGGGGGACAGTGATTCAATTTGTTGATTCGGATCACTGTCCCCTATTTAATTCACCTGAATCCAAATCTGAAGATTTGATGCTGATTCAGAGAATCAGTGATTCAACCATAAACACAGCTTTTAATGCTTTTTCTACATACTTTGAGGTACCAGGCGCAGCTCATGAACACTGTGGTCCACTTCCAGGTCCTCTGCTGAGTGGTCCCCCCATGCTCCCCTGGCTCAGTGATCAGCCACAGGGGAACCCCAGGTGGCCCCCCCAAACCCAGGAGGCACCAATCGCTGAGCCGATGGGTGTGGGGGGGCTCCCCAGTGGGCTCCTCGGTGGACCTGAAAGTGGACTGGAATTGCTTCTGGTCCACTTCTGAATCTGCTGCTGAGCACACTGGGGAGCCCCCTGCGCTCCTGTGGGATGCTCCATCCACCCTACCATTGCAGCATTCATGAACCGCCTGGTACTTTAAGGTATGTAGATGTCACGGCAGAGTCCCCTCGGAGGGCCGTGATCTCCTCGAGGTCCCTCACTCTGTGTCAAGGCCGGCCCAAGGCACCCTCTTATTCTTGCCCGCCACGTCTTTGATGTTTGTATATATAGTTGGGAGGTTGCCTATGACTCCCTGGGCACGGCTACTCGGGACTTCTGTCCCCACGGTCCTTCCAGACTCCTGTGGTCTCCCAGTGTAATGGGTGCTCCCCAGGCACCCTAGCCTTATGGGCTGCGCGTGGCTCCTACCACCCCTAATACCACGCCCCAAGCCTCGCTGATGTGAAAGACGTTGGTGTGTCTGCACGCCCGCTTCCTGGGCTCTTCTTTTATAATACGCTAGTCCCCTCTAGGACGTCTCCTCAAGCCACTGGTCTTTTAGGCCCACCGCACCACTACCCTCTCTAGTACGGGCTCACCGCGCTGCTACTCCCCGTCCTCTCGGGGGCCACCGCAGCACCTTGCCCTTCTCTGGGGTGCTGTACTGCTAACCCTTTCTGTCTGGGTCAACTGCAGCACCCTTCCCCTGTCCTGGGTTTTCCGCAGTGCTAGCCTGTTACCGGGCTCGCCGTGCCCACGCTGGGCTCCCTGATAAAATCACCCCTCTCTCTGGGGCTGGGGTCTACATACCCCACACACAACCTGGGGTCTGTGTCCCCCGTCTGCAACCCACTGGTTGCGCCCGCGCCCTCAACCCACTGGTTGCGCTCCTCACCACCAGTTGCGCCTGCACTGGCGCAGTGAGAATAATGCACCCTCCTGGCGCTAGACTGCACCCTCGCTCAGGTGCCGGGACCCCCACACTCCCATGGGGCCCTTTATGAGGCCTCCTCCAACCTCTACAGCCTCACCTAAACCTCCGGTTGTAATACAAACATTAACTAAACACAACACAAGCCTCCTGGCTGTAACTCAGACCCGAAGCCCTATGGCTATAACAACATTGCTCCATATGGCAATGGTACTTGCTACTAGGCTCCTTTCCACATCCTCGCTCCTGCTGCCCAGGCTGCCGGCAGAGAACTGCCAGCCTGGCCTCAGCCCTGGGCTTTATAAGGGCCAGGCCCTGCCTCCTACAGGCAGCTGGCTCTCCTTAGTTGCTCCGGCAACCCGCAGCTGCGCTCGTTATGTCAGGCCAGGGCTCGCTCACTCATTCCCTGGCAGTTTCTCCTCTCTAGGAGCAGAGCACTGAGGTGCCCTGCGACAGTAGATAAAACAGTTAAAGCTGTGTCTATATCCGAATCACTGAATCTTTCTGAATCTCTCCAAATTGATTTGGAGGGTTCCAATTCAATTCAGAGAGATCAAAGGGTCTCCTGATTCAATTCAGATTCAGAGATTCAGCCGCCAAATTGGGCCAAATTTCCACCAAAACAAATTGGGGACTGAAGCTTTGCATAGCCCTAATGAATATATGCCCACTATTGGTGTGCATCTTGTGAGGGAGCATCTTGAGAGGCTGGACATCCACAAGTCAGCTGGCCCATATGGAATGCACCTAAGAGTGCTAAAAGCATTGGCAGACATCATAGCATGGCCACTGGCAAGACTATTCAATAACTCGTGGCGCTAAAGCAAAGTACCTGAAGATTGGAAGAGGGCTAATGTGGTGCCCATTTTCAAGAAAGGGAGGAAAGAAGACCCAGAAAACTACAGGCCAATCAGTTTGACCTTAATCCCTGGGAAGATTTTGGAAAAAATTATCAAAGAAACCATTCTTGACAGGCTGACAGAAGACAACATCAAGGCTCTGTTCTTGGACCTTGTAATAGTAAGGGCTTTGTTAAATGCTAATAGCAAGAGTTTTGTATGCTGACTCCATAGTAGGCTGGTGAAACAGCATGTAGCTTCTTGCTCTGTGAGTGTGACTGAACCATGAACCTAGATAGTAGAATGTTGTAATACAGTAGAATGTGATAAACACCAGGTGTGCTGGATCACGACCCATCCCCAAATTCTTAGCTTGAGAGAACCAAATCCCTAGTTCAAGATAACATTATTTACTTACGACGAGTTCCTCCACTCTGGCAAGAGTTCTGACTTGCGCGGAGCCCCAGCGCAGGCTATCGCATCCCCGGGATCGGGACACTCCAGGGCCAGGGGAACTATGCGGGGTGGTGGCTGCTGCCTAGAGCCGATGTGAAGTGACCATCCTCTCTGCTCTGTCCTGTTGCCTGCCTCTGTGAGTATCCTTAAATAAAGCTTTGCAAGGGTGAGAACAACCGTGAATACGTCCTTTGTTCAAGCGCGGGGAATCTTCTGAACCCAGTAGTTCATTCTAAGACAGACCTGTACTCTTTAATGTCTTCATAAATGATCTGGACACTGGCATCAGAAGTGGACTGACTAAGTTTGTTGATGACACCAAACTTTGGGGAAGAGTGTCCACACTTGAGGATAGGCTGGTAATCTAGGCCAACTTCGATAGGCTTGCAAGGTGGGCAGATGAAAACCTGATGGCATTCAATATGGAGAAATGCAAGCTGCTCCACCTCGGGAAAAGAAATCCGCATCACACTTGTAGGCTTGGCATGTTACACTCACTAGCACCCTGACCAAAAGAGACTTGGGGGTCATGACTGACCACAAGATGAACATGAGCCACCAATATGATACCGCAGCTGGCAAAGCAAACAAAACTCTGGCTTGCATCTACTGATGCATCTTGAGCAACACCCAGGATGTCATCCTCCCTCTGTACTTGGCATTGGTGAGGCCGCAGCTGGAGTACTACATCCAATTCTGGGCTCCACAATTTAGGAAGGATGTGGAGAAGCTTGAAAGAGTCCAGAGGAGAGCCATTCACATGGTCAGAGGGCAGGAGAACAGGCCCTATAATGAGAGGCTGAGAGCCATGGAACTCTTCAGCCTAGAAAAGCACAGGCTCAGGGGTGACATGGTGGCAGCCTATAAGTACATAAGGGATGTGCATCAGGATCTGGGAGAACGCCTGTTCACCAGAGCGCCCCAAGGGATGACAAGGTCCAATGGTCACAAATCCCTCCAAGACTGTTTTAGGCTGGACATATGGAAACACTTCTTTACTGTGTGAGCCCCCAAGGCCTGGAACAGTCTCCCCCCAGAGGAGGTGCAAGCACTCACGCTAGACACTTTCAAGAAACATTTGGATGCTTATCTTGCTGGGATCCTTTGACCCCAGCTAACTTCCTGCCCCTTGGGCAGGGGGCTGGACCTGATGATCTTATGAGGTCCCTTCCAGCCCTAATGTCTATGAAATCTATGAAATATTCTTTGGCGGGACTGAATCACAGATGTGTCACTGAGACTAGGAACCTGCCTCCATCTCCTGCTACTCCCATTGCCAGAGTTTCCAGAGTTGTTTAAAACCTTATCACTCAGAGCCCTGGTGGTAGTGACTTGTGGGGGTTGATTTGGGTTGGAGTACTCATTGGGGCATGGTATCCCTAAGAGGCAGTTATGGGGAGGTCTGATAGGCTCAGCTGGGTCTTCTCACTGACTCCACTGCACCCAAAGAGGTTTTTCAGTCAGTGTCCTCCCATCCAGGCATATAGGTGGTATATGAAAGCACAAATACCTCTCTAAGGGATCATCAGCTCACAGAGCAGATTCATATTAAGGATGCAAAGAAAGACCACAGTCATGCTACAGCATTATGAATCACCAAGTCTGCCAACTGTGTTCTCACTGAATCTCTCACATGTTGCTTAATGGAAAGAGTACATGACTAGCATTTCTTTCATTTCAAAACATTGTAACATACACAAGTAGCACTACAGAAATGCTGGAGCAAACTGGTTCACAGCAGTGGCAGGAAAGGGAATTTTGGCCAAGGGCTGCATGACAAACTACCACAAATGCAAGGAGAGTCTTAATGTCCCCCCATGAGTTCCTAAATGTTAAAGAGGATGGTGCTGTGGCTAGCTACCTCAGAAAGGTGAAGGTTTGATTCCAGCCTGCTGGGATGTGAATCCATACTCCCCAGTACTACTGGTGATAACCAATGTTAAATATATGGGGGGTATTTAACAGGGTTCTCATTGGGTATCAAGGAGGGGTATGGGGCTGAACTGATGACATTCGAAAGTGCTTTGAAGTGAAGAGTCTGAAAGTTAAAGACAAAATGCAGGACTGTGTTCCAGTCACTTCATTGGTATGAGAAGACAATCAATTGTTGGCAAAGTAGGAGGGGATAGACCACAAATCATCCCGCACATATCTTTTACAGGCTAGAGAGATCTGTCCCAATGATACGCAGACATGTATTAACCTCCATGCCTTCTTCATTTATTTCCCTCTTCTGTTTATGCACTTGGAATTCCTGAACTTGCCTGAATTTCAGGACTGATGTTATTCACAATGCTTTGATTACATTTTGGACCAGATTCTCTGTGAGCATAAATAAGCATGGTTTCATTAAAGTAAATGGAGTCATGCCAGTTTAGACTAGTGGATAGTTTTGCCCTTTATTTAGAAGTTGCCCCCCACTCCCTCAAGATGCTTGGGATGTTGTATGACAACATTAAAATATTACTACTATTTACTTTTTCCATACTTCCTCAAGTCACCTTTTGGGGCCTGGTCTGCGTTGAATATAAATGTATGGAGCCTGGTCTGTGTTGAATATCAAGTAATTCATGTAGCCGCTGTTGTAATATTTAATTTTTAATTCTTAATTTAGTGAACTCTTCCCAGAGCATTATAAGTATCTAGCAGCTTTAAGAAGAGAATTTGGAAGTGGAGAGGTACCCATGAACCTGCCAGATAAAGTGAACTGAGGATCTCTAAAGAGATCGGAAAGAGTGTTCTGAAATACAAACTGGTGTCCATGATCTTGTGAAGGCAATCTGGAAGCCCAGTAGTGAGTCTGTAGTCTCCCAGCTGTGTTACTTTACCACAGACAGAAGTAAGTAAAGACATATGCTGCCTATCAAGGAGGCTCATCTCTAAACAAAACTGAAGTTTGCTTTCTTGATTTATGATGCCACCTCAAACCACTGAATGCTGCACAGCCTCCCGTATTGTAGCTGGGTCTGTTTGGTATGTACAGAGTCTTTCTTAGAGTAGTTCTCTGATGCATTCATGCAGCTTCCACCAAAGTCAGTAGAAGCTGTCTGCACTTCTCCAAGGTCAAAATTTGGCCTGATGTACCTAGACATGAATATCCTTCCTTCCACTTAATAGGCTGGCAGTTCTTCAGCTTGAATTACCTCATCATAATACTTCTGTTTTTCATAACACTTTACATCCTCCATCCCAATGAACTGTACAATGTACTTTAGAAATTGAGGTCTCACAATCATTCTTACAAAGAAAGAAAATACCATTCGCCTCACTTCTACAGATGCAGAAACTGAGGCACAGCAGCATTAAGAGATTTGTCCAGGGCCACCCAACAAGTCTGCAGCAGAGCCAAAAATCCTGACTCCCACTCCTGTGCTTTAATCACTAAAAAATGTTTCCACTTTCTGGAGGCCACACCAGAGAAAACAGCTGAGGAAACATTCATGTTTGGGAAATGCTGCATGTAGAAAAAGCTGAAATAAATACATTTTACCTAAATACAATGTGTGCACAGTGGGGAAGGCTGGAGTGAGTTGCCTAGAGGGTGGTTTCCACAAGTGGAAATATTTAATTAAGTGAGTTATTTTCCTTGCAGTATTTTAAAAGGTTATATCCCCAATTAACAGTGCATTAGACCTAGCCTGAGCCACATTACGATATGCTCAGTGGACTGTGTGGAATTTACTGTCAGGTTAAAAAGACAAAAAAGGTAGGAGTCCAGTTGGTGGCAAAATGAAATTTGGCTCTTGTCAGCATACCATGCATGCCTCATTAGTTTGATTTAAAGCCAAGATACTCTTTTATGGGACAGTTTATTACCCCTCCCTCCCCCCCATCTTTACTGAGTCAGAGAGTATTTCAGCTGCAAATGCTTCCTTGCTGCATTTCTTTTTCTTTCTTTTTGGTTATAAATCCTTCCTTTGAATTTCCTTATTGGAGCATGAGGTTTGCCTACAGCTGATAAAATATGTCCTTCTAGTAACCACATCTCTCAGGCTGTTTCAAACAGTATCTCTCTATCCAAGTATTTCAGATGCGCACTCGTTAGGCTGTGGCACCAAACTTGCAGAATGCAGGGGTTTCCTGGTGAAAATGCTGGTGTAATGTTACCTGCTCTTGCTCTTTTATCTCCTGGTGAGGAATGTAAGCTGCTTTGTTTCAAGTGACAGAACTACTAAAGCTCATTGAAGAAAATGGCTACCTTCCCTTTTATTGGAGCCTAATATGGATCAAATCACTTGACTCCATATCTCCCCTCTCTTCCTTTTCCCAGAAAGTCTCCATATCCTTTTCTCTTAGTTGCCCTTCACTAACACACGTACCCGTTATGGGCCTAGTTCCCACATTGTTCTCAGCTATGCAGAAGAGCCTACTCAACAGATATAAAAGTCCCCAGAGGAATATCTCCTGCCCTAATGTTGGGATCCACCTACCTGATGTGGGTTTAGCTCTACTAGCTCTATGTCAGCACCACAAGAGCCAAAGTGACATTCTGAGATGCTCTGGACGTAAGGCATGGTGAAGGAAGGAGGTTTCATGGCTGAAGCAGACTTGTACCCCAGCAATCATGTACTCCTGTAAAGCCCTGAAAGAACTTCTGAAGCTACAAAATTAAGGCAGGGCAGCCCTAGCCTGTGTTCTGCGGTATTTTAGCCCCTTTCAACCTCAGAATAGTTGAGAGACTATTCAGTGCTTGAAGGAATCTACCTTATTACTTCCATTCCCTTGACAGGTAGGCTTAGGAGTATAACACTGTTGGTAGAGAGGAAGCCACACATGAAAGCTTGGACCTTACAACAGGAGTGAGTCAACAGAATGTCTTCTGTTGATATAATCACAAATTCCCCTGAGATCTTCTATCCAAGTTAGACTCAGCAAATATTTAATGTAGTAAAAACAAGTACACGGCAAGTTATTACGACCACTACGACTGACAAAAGCAGTCAATCACTGGCATTCAGTCACAGAGGCCCTTGAGTAATGCCAAGCAGTAGTTTTGGGTTGGGAAATGAAGGTGGAGGGAGGAGAAACAGGGAACAAATAAAACATGTAACAAACAAACAAAAGAGAAGATTTTTAAGCTGCTGGAGCACTGAGACCACTACCAATCACCTGGCTATTACTGTGCCAGTATTTTCTTGTTGGCCTCTTTCTGTCCATTCTCTCTTATGTACAGGTCATAAAAAAAGCATATTAAAAATTAGGGCCCTAATTTGTGCGAAACGGGCCCTATTCAAATTGGATTAGGATTCGGCCTGAATTGTGGACAGTGATTTGATTCGTTGATTTGGATCACAGTCCCTGATTCGATTCAACCGAATCTGAAGATTCAATGCTGATTTGGAGAATCAGCAATTCGGACATAGACACAGCTTTAAATGTTTTTTTCTACATACCTCAAGGCACCAGCGTGGCTCGGGAATGCTGCGATGCTGGGGCAGATGGAGTGTTCCACAGAAGCTCGGCGGTGAACCTGAAAATGGACCAGAACTAGTTCTGGTCCACTTCTGGGTCCACCGGGGAGTGTACTGGGGTCCCCCCCATGCCGCGCCGACTCAGTGATCATCCACAGGGGGACCCCAGGTGCCCCCCCAGACCCAGGAATCACCAGCCACTGAGCCGAGATGGTGTGGGGGGGCCCCTCAGTGTGCTCCCTGATGGACCTGGAAGTGGACTGGAGTGCATCTGGTCCACTTCCAGGTCTGCTGCTGAGCATGCTGGGGATTCCCCCATGCTTCTGTGGGACACTCCATGCGCCCCAGCATTGCAGTATTCATGAGCCGCCTGCTACCTAGAGGTATGTAGGAAAAGCATTTAAAGCAGTGTCTATATCCAGATCACCAAATCTTTCCAAATCTCTCTGAATCGATTCAGAGGGTTCCAGTTTGATTTGGAGAGATTAAAGTGTCCTCTATTTGATTTGGCCAAATCTCTGCTGAATCAAATCAGGGACCGAATCAGGGACCGAAGCTTCGCATAGCCCTATTAAAAATATGTTTCAGATTATGCAGAGCTTATAATAACACTTGGCTTCCTTAACAGTCAAGCGAGCTTCAAAAACCATCTAGGGCAGTGGTCTCCAACCTTTTTAAGTAGATCACCTTTGGCATTTAAAAGCAACCCAAGATCTACCATGCACCACCACCACCCTCCCCCACCCAGCAGGTAAGTCTGTGGGAAGGGACGAGGGTGGGGGTAGATAGAGACAGAGGGAGAAAAAATTACTTGGGGGGGCATGCCTCCCGAGCAGGTAAGTCCCACCCAGCCAGGGCCCCACTCAACTTACCCCTGCAGCACTGTCCCTCACCATGGGGGCCTCGATCCTTCCCTCCACCACAGACTGATCTGCTGGGCTGGGGCACATGCGTACATGCACTCAGCCCCCTGCCCCAGCTTTGGATCCACTCCAAGAGGCTCCAAGATGTACCGGTGGTTGGTGACCACTGGTCTAGGGAGAGCAGTGTATGAATCATGTTTCCATTTTCTACTCCAGTATGGGCAGGCTCTCAGAAGATCTCTGCCTATTCAGATCAGGACCTCACTGAGGCAATAGCCCAGCTCTCCTGGAATAATGCAGACAAATGCATTTTTTTCGCCCCTGAGCAAGATACATGGCTTTAGGAGAGGTCTAACTTGGCCAAAAGAGTTACTGGGAGGAATGAAATCTTCAGCCTTTGATGAGGGGAATAATACTGACCCCGGCACAGCCTGATGGTAGGTTCTGATCCCAGCATGGACAAGACAAAGAATGATGACGCAGGCAGAGAAAAAAAATAAATGTACATGTCATTCAATTCTTTAACTACAGGGAGCCTAAAAACTTAAAATAAAATACAAGACCAAAGTCACCACCTTTATCTTTCTACATTAAACTAGCTCTTTCTTAATGTGCAAAGAAAAATGGGAAAGCTGTGAGACATTTGTTATAACACACACAAAGCCCTACCGAAGTGAGAAATAACTTGCACAGTAATTGCTAAGGAGATGTGAGAGTGCGTACGTAAGCTGCTGTGCTGTTGAGACTCATGTAATATGATGTGATAATTACATGGAGCCCACCTCTCCGCTTCTGTCAGAAATGTCCATAAAACCCAAGGTCATGACATGCGGCAGTTCCTAGCAGCAGTCCTGCTTAATGGAGTGAAGTTAGAGCAGGTGAATTCTCCTTCAATTACCTCAGCTCTGCTGTGAGTGAGGATGGCAATTGGTCTCAGGGGATGAGGGTAAGGCTGGAAGTGGGCTCAGTAATGGAAACAAGTCTCAAACAGGCAAACAAATAGAAAAATCCCATAAAGTGAATGCTTCTAGCCACAGTGGAACAGAGCTGAAATGTGCTGTGGGGAGTTGAGCCTGCGAGAGGTTTTGCAGAGAAGAAAGAATTTGCCTGAGAGATTTCTTTAGAGTATATGTTGCTTAAAGGAAAAAGCACAGACTTAGGAGGCGGGAGGTAGTGGGCAGAATCCCACCCCGTTCTACCATCTCTTAAAGAAAAGAGGTGAGTTATCACGTCCGTGCCTCTCAGAGATGCTGACAGCCTGGCTTTGCACTTCTGAAGCTGGGAAGAAAGCCTTGAGACTGTTGTTTTTTGCTGTTGAGTAACTTAGGGCCTCGTCAGCCCCTGTAAGCTGAACAAATGTTGATCATCTTAGTGTTGTTCGGCTTAATGGAGCAGTCACATGGTAAGGTGAAAAACCTGCTCTGACTCTCCTCACCTGCACAGCTGTGACTTGCTGCTAGGGGCTCGGTAAGCAGCGGCAGGACTAGGAGCTAGGGGACAAACAGACTTGCTGATCCTGCCAGGCAGAACGAATGTCGCAGCCCCAGAGCGCCTGGCAGCCGCACTGCCTCCCACCACCCTTGGACCAGCTCTACTCCCAGTGCCCAAAGTGGGAGGGCACTGCCTCCCCACTGCCGCTCACAGAGTGAGCCAGTCTGAGCAGCAGGGGCACTGCCTCCCCAGCCTGTTCACACAGACTTTGCTTCCAGCAGGAGCAGAGCAAGCCAGTTCAAGTGCGGGGGCTGGGGGAGCGGGCAGGGGAACCACCTCCCCGCCACTGGGGGCAGGGTGAGCTGGTTTGAGTTCAGGGGCGGGTGGGAGGGAGGGTCACTGCCTCCCCACTGCCACTCACACAGGCTCTGCTCCCAGCAGGAGCAGAGCTGCAGAGCTGGTGTGCGTGGGAAGCACTATGGTGGCCAGGTGCTCCGTGGCTATGGTGTTCACTCTGTCGGATGTCCCTGGGGGGCAGGGCACTGTGCCTGGCCCTGCTGTGCCCTGGCCTCTCCACTTACCCATTGCCTCCTGGGATGCTGGAGGACTTCAACCTGGGGTGGAGAGTGGACATGTCTACATGAGAGGCTACAAAGCTCGTCACTATGGCAACATAGCATCTAAAAATAACCATGCACCACCAGGACTGTGCAGTACCAAATGCAGAGTCAGGGGCATGGGTAGATGCACTGGGTAGATGCACCCAGTGACCACAAGTAAATGGAACAGAAGCAAAAGTAGGTGGATTAGAGATAATCCTTCCCCGGAGTGGCATAAATGTTAAATCAAATAACGAGAACTTTAACTCACTTAAATGGTGTCAATGTGCAGCCAGTTCAGGGGTTAAGGGTTCCAGAAGCTGCTTAAAATTATCAAGTAACCATCCAGACTTTGAGGAGCTGGGTCACCGCATCTGGCAGTAGGACAGTCCAGACACATTTAGGTGGTGGTATGCCAGGACTCAAGTATTAGAGCTCTACTGATCATCATAGCCCAGATCCAAGGTGCACAACTCAAACGCTACTGACAGCCTCCTACAAATTGCAGTTTCTACTGCAAGGCCACCTAGGTGCTTGCACCCAAAAGGAGTCTGGCAAGGCTGGAAATGTAACCTATGCATGGATCAGTCCATATGACTATGACCATTTCCCCTCTGGCTCTCACATATGGGTTCTATTTCTGGCTCTCAGGAAGCTGTGGCTTACTGAAAGAAGGGGGAAATGGTCTTGGATTTAGAAATCTTAATCTGAGCTGTGGAAATCAAGGTAGCCCAAGGGAATTCAAAACTTGGGGTTCCAGTCCTGGCTTTTTCCCAAACTCTTATCTTTATAAGGAATGCAATTATGATATTTTGCCCAGATACTTGATCTATGCTACCAAAATGCTTGTGTTTGTGAATTTGCTGCATCCCTAAATCTGCTCAGAGCTACTGCTCCCACTCAGATGTGGAGAAGTAAGAGAGAGCTAAGGCATCACCACAGTGTCTCAAGCTGAGCTGGTAAGTCACACTTCCCTTCCACCAGGCAAGTGCTTTGTTTACATGTTTATAAATCATAACCATTTTGGTAGCAATAAGTGCCTGATGTCATCATCAGTAAAGCACTGTTTTTAACTTTACTGCCATTACTGCAGTTGTCTAAGCTTTGGACAGCCTGAGTCAGCAGGCAAGCAGCAGGACTCACACACACAGTTCTGCTGTGCAGGGCAGACAGGCAGTATGCTTGGCACTGAACCAGCCACTGCAGAGGCCTTCTGGGCACAGGTGGCTCCCCTGGTCTCACAGCTCTACTGATTTCTTACCTGGTGCATGCCACCTTCCCTGGGACCACCCCTTACCACAGGGTAACCACCTGCAGCAGTGTCCAGCACAATGAGGGTGAGGGGGCAGTTAGTGGCAATGACAGCTGTGACTCACTGTGCAAGCACATCAAAAGGACGGTGGGTCAATTCTCAGCAGCTCTAGCACCTTGATTGTGTGACTGTTATCTGGAGGCTGGAGATGAGGTCTGCAGGGACACAGCACTGCTGCAGGGATCACTGCATTCAGCTTGTAGGGTGTCCAGGCCATTGATGTTCCCTGGCATGTGCCACATGCTAACCATGGGTTATGTGTTATGTGCTCTTAGCTCAGATAAGGGGGTGATTGGTACCCTGAAATTGTCTGTACAGAAACAACAATCAGAATACGAACTTGATGAGCAGGGAAGGGTAAAAGATTAGGGTTGTTGTTAGTGGTGGGTTTAGGTCATCAGGTACTTAACATGTGATTTTTCTGCATAACATACAGCCTTTACTGATTAACCCAACCGACTATTAGCTGTCACTGTTTCCCTCACAAATATATGGGACATGATATGTATCTGGTTGATAAAATACAGGACAACCATTTGTCTGTTGTATTGCTGTATAATATGATCACCACTGCAGTCTATTATATTGGACAGTGAACAGCAGTGAAATTGCATATTGCCTCTGCCTATGTTTGATCAATCAGAGGCTCTTCTGTGCTTCAAAATGGTCTCCTTCTTCAGTAGTCCTTAGCAGACAATAAAGCCACAACAGCTCTGACTTTTTATTTCTACCTGGGTGTCCTCTACTATTCTTCACTTTTTTCCCCCAGCTCAACAGGCATTCGTGAGGATGCACTCTTCTTGTGTTTCACACAGGTGCTACATGCAAGATGAAATGTGAGAGTAACACCGTAACAAATGGTAAACCTTTTTAAACAGAGAAATAGGGAGGGGGCGGGGGGGGGGAGTTTCAAAGCAACATTGTTATGCCCTTTTTTTCTTCTGTCTCCTACAATCCAATCCCTCAATTAATTTTTTAAAAGATACTTTGGCCAATAGCCAATACACTTTCAGCAGTTATTATTTAGGATCCATCCAAAACATTATTTAGGATCCATCAAGTGTCACCATTCAATTCATTTTCAAGTACTGCAGTGTTAAGGGAAAGAGCATTGTCTCGAGTCGGACCATTAATTGGGAGACAGAAGATCTAGGTTTGTTTCCAAACTTCTCCATGAGATCACTATGTGTGTGTGTGTCCCCTTAAGTAAGAGCAGGGTTAACATTTTCAAGAGTGGCCTCTGATTTTCCAGACCTAAGAAACATGCACCTACTATCTGAAAGTATTTTGGACATTTTTGGTCATACCAGCTTTGCATAAGTGTACTCCCATGAATACATTTTATTATAGCTGGCTGTTATGCCAATAAGGGGTTCATACTCAAGAAGCAATGCAAAATTGCTTAGAAAATATTACAATAGTGCATAGTTTAGCTATTATGTTAAAGCACCCATCTGAGAAAAGGATATGTGGCAGGGCACCTTTGGTGCCTACCACTTTAAGGGGCTGTCTCTAGTGGGTTATGGAATAGAGAAAATCCCACACAATTTACTGATTCATTTTGATGCACTGGCTGGGGGAGTAGTTAGTTGATTGCACGATTTCACAATGATTACACACTTAATTCATACAACACAATTTTATTTTAAAATTCTTTGCTACGCATATAACACTGCTTAGCTTTAAGAAATACCACAAACATTAAGAACACAATAACTACATATATCAGAAACAATGCTCCGAATGCACTTCCTTCCCAAACAATGCTATAAGAATTAGTATTACAAAAACAACTACAATTACAACTAAAAGTTAAATTTGAATCAATACTATTATTTTCATAATATACTTACAATCCTAGAATTCCAAGAAGCCAAACACCTAAATATGGTTTCATTCCTCAGTAGTACAATTTAATGGGTTAGCCTCAGTAGTATGGTTCAATGGGCTCGCCTCAGCAATACGATTCAATGGGCTGGCCTCAATACTGATAGGACTAGGTCCCCTTCCTTCAGTCCCTTTTGGGTGCTCTGCAGCTTCAGCGTGAACTAAGAGATTCGTGTTCACGGAGAGGGTGGTTCAGGTGATCAGTCTGATCCGGCCTACACTTGCGATTCTTCCTTCGTTGTTCTGCAAGTGAAGTTTACCTCCAATTTTGGGACAGTAGGTTACAGTTTTTATTGAGTGAGTTGCCGTCCTGGGCCACTCCTACCTAAACCTGTCACTACCCCCAAATTTGGGCTCGGATCTTACTTTACAGATTCTTTTGCTTGGTAATCAGTTTCTTTTGTTGATCATTTTAATTACTTTGGGGAACTTCCATACCACTGCAAGTGACCTTTTCTTTCCAATCTTGTCAAAAGGCCCTAGGGTTTGATCTCTCGGAACTTGGGATATTTGCTTAAGGCTCATTTTTAGGTTCTCTTTGTTAAAGACCTCTAAAGGTAAAATTCAAGAGTTAAGACTTTGAGCAAAGTCAGGACCTTTCGCACATAGACCAAAACAATGGCCTAGATAAGGAGATAAATCTTGTCTTCTTCCTAAACTGGCTAATGGGCAACTATTACAAACATTCAAACTATTTCATTCAATATGACAGGGGCTTGAGCAGGCAATGGAGCAGCTGGCAGGTATGGTTAGGCCCAATTAGTCAGTCAAATGACCACAAGGAGGCCACCAGATTGGAGGAGGACTAGGCAGCTTCAGTTTAAGGTCAGGCCCTAAAAGCTGAACCAGCAGTTAAGTCTAGGGAGCCAGTGTGTAAGGCGTGACCTAGAAACTACTATGCAAAGCCCAAGCAAAAGTGAATGTTATGTGACGAATGCCCATCTGCAATGATAAGGAGGAGACAGTTTTAGATAAAGGAGGCTTAAAAACAAAAGCAGAATCAGAGTACTGGGTCAAAGAGCTCATTAAAATACTAAAAATCACGCCCCTAGGTGAGGAAAAAGTATGCTAATGAAACATACATGTATGTTAATGAGATACATAGCTAAAACACAGGTATAGAGACATGCTCAGTAAAGAACTCCTTGCGTCACTCCTTTATAGACAATTAGCAAACAAGGATGCTTATGAAGGTCCAAAACCCCTGTATAAAAGATGCTTAGAATTAGAAATCTGTGTGCTTGTTATGTGAAATTATTCCACTTGCACCTTTTATTGCTAGCAATAAATCTTCTTTATACTTTCACCCCTGGTATCTTTATTGGCCTTTGCATACTGGGCACGATCCCAGATTTGAGCTGGGGCTCGACAAGAGGAACAACATCACTCAGCCTGCAGCTCTCAGAACGCCTGGAGGTCAAGGTAGGAACTATAGGGATGGAGGAGGTTCCTGGTCCTGGGGCATGACCTGAAACTACACCCTGCTGGGACTGGATAGTGTGGTGGGGCTGCCCATGGCAAGGCAGTCTCCAGGAAATGGTACAACTGTGCCTCTCCAGTGAAAGGGAGTATGGGGCACTGGAAAGCCTCAGCCCCCACTGGCTTGTGGGTGACCCTGTGGAGGGGAAAGTCTAGGAGAGCACACCCCAACAGAAGAGCACAGGGCCTAGGCCCACTGAATGGGGCCTGAGGTGGGATCCAGGCATGTCAACAGACACCTAAGGCCTAAGTGCGCCATAAGCCAAGTTAGGGGTCCAGGCACATTGACAGATACCTGAGGCCCAAGGGGTGTAAGGTCCAGGAGCCCAGTGAGGGATGCAGTAGAGGCCAAGTTTGGCCTGGTGTAGAACAGAGAGCCAGAGGCCACATAGAGTAGGGTCCATGGGGGCCTGAAGGACTGCAGATAGGCCGACTGGAGTAGTGGCAGCCAGAGGCTGTGTACAGTAGTGTCCGTGGTGTCCCGAAGGGCTGCATGTAGGCTGTCTGGACTAGAGGCCCCAGTGAGGAAGCAGAGTACAGGTCCCAGTGTGGGGCATGTGGCCAAGGTATGTCTGAGGATGCCTGAGGCAAAGTTTGGGCTAGAGGCTAAATGCAGCTCAGCTAAGGGGCCGGGGGAGTAATAGTGGATCTGGATGCTATCTGTAAGGCATGGGACACAGTGTAGGGTTGGTTCAGAGCCATGTATTATGCCCTTAGCATCAGGGCAAAAAAAGGGAAGCCTCCCACCTAGGAACAACTATTTAATTCCAACAAAGGCATGGCAGACAAATCAGATAGGAGGACTGCCCTCGACAGGTGGGTGAGCTGATGATGGGACTGACCTCAAGATGGCCCCCTGTGACAGGGTACTTAAGAATACTCAAACTATTCTGACATTGAAACTTTAGACCAAATGAAAATCTTTTTTCCAAATGTATGTCAGGTAACATCTACAGTAACATAAATCCTAGCTGCCATCTCTCAATACCTAAGAGGAATCACTTATGCTTTTAAAATGTCCTAATCTGATACTTAAAATAAGGATCATAATAATACAAAGTCTATGTAGTCATCAGCATAAGGTTATTTTATATAGCTGACTTGTTTATGCTGTTCACTGCCTCTCATAAGCAGCTACATTTGAAGAAGGCCAAAACAAGCCAATAAAATCAAAATGACCAGTCCATACAGACAGATAGCTAGAATTGAGGCAATTAGCACAAGGCACAGAAACTTGCAATGCTAGAATTGAGAAATATAGACCAGTGGGGTTACAGTAACAGAAGAGAATGCCCTACCCTCCTCAGGTCACGTACCATCAGCATTGTCTCCCTCCCTGTTCACTCTCAGTTATAATTCCACCAGTAAGGAGAAGCAGACTCATTACATAGCTGCTTAATGAGGCACACTACCAGAGCAGACAGCAGAGGCTAAAAGAGGAGTGCACAGTGCTAAAATCCAAAGTACAAGTGCTCTGAAATATGTCCCAGTGTTTTCTCCTAAGCCTACTTGTTTTGTTTTTATAAAATATATTTTATAAAATATAGGAAGACTCCTTGTCTCAGAAGGGAGTTGCTCCATTCATAAGTAGAGGCCACAACAGCTGGTTGGCTTCACCATTCAAAAGACAACACTTGAATTTAATAAGATGCTCCTAGGAGTTTAAAGCTGAGTCACTGCAGGCATCCATCATTCAGCCCAATTAGTGCTGTAGGTTCCTCTGTTACCTGGCAATTTCCAATTACCTTCTCTGCACTATATTCTACTTGTACGAGGAAGAAACCCCACAGGGAGAGGCTCCTTTGAAGAAAGCCTCACATAAATGATCCTCCAGTGCTTCAACCTCTAATCTGTATTAAAAAGGGCTTCTGTCTTTTCCTCCAGCAGTTTTGCCAGTCATCTCTTTCCTTGCTTCCTTCCAGAAAAGAGGAGCATCTGTATTGACAGTTGGCACATGGCTGTGTGAGCCAGCCAGCTGGAGTTATTACAGGGTGAGAGGCTTTCACACTGCTGCCCTTTCACAGAATGGTTCTTTTCTTCCAGTGATCTGCTGTAACACTTTTCAGTCCCCATGCAGTGATTTCCCCCTCACCCCTCTCCGGTCACAGAAAGGGCCCTTCCAAATCCTCTCACCTCTCTTTAATAACCACATGATAATGTATCTTGTCACTGCCAGTATACATATATATTGTTCCTCCTGACCTGTGCAGTGGTGGGTTGCTACAGAAGTCTACAAGGCATCCTTCCACTACCCACAGAAGTGGAGTTTGCTGTCTATAAAGCCAATAATTTGTACTGTAAAAGGCAGGCCTAGGTTGTTCCCTGAGGGGCATATTCTGCTGCAACAGGGTGACACTTCCTGAGCTTCTGCATAGGAATGCAGTTTCCCTCTGCTGAGCCACCCAACATTCAGGAACTATAAACCTTCCAAAAAAAAGGCAGAGAAACTACTGCTTTACTTGGCACTGCCTTTGATTGTGTGGAGGGCCTGCTTGTAGCAAAATGAGTACAGTTCTGCTGCCTAAGCAGTAAGAAGGGTGGGGGAAGGGTCAAGGTGTAACTAGGAAATTTTGCACTCTGGGTAGTGGTGGTAGTTGGAGCAATGCTGGCAGCATGGCTGGGGGTGGCTGTCATTCTTACAACCCCTCAAGTCAATAACCAGGGGCAGTACCCTGCTTACCCACTCCTAGTTACAATACTGGGGTAGGTCTTGCTGCGGGGCGGGCAATTATTTCGGCTTGCAGGCCACTTAATTAGTTTTGGTGAGCTGTTGAGGGCCACACAAACAAAATCTTTCAGAAGATTTCATTTTAACAAACTACAGATAAAAAACCAAGTCATATACTAAAAATCAAATGCCTACTATAACATTTTAAGTTTATTTTAAATTAATTTTTGTCCTGATTTTATGGTTTTTTGATTAGCGTATATAAAAGTGATTGCATAATAGCTCAAAAGAAAATCTTACTTTTGAATATTGTGGGGGGGGGGGGATGTGGGAGCATGGGGTACAGTGTGTTTATGTGAGGGGATGTGCATGTTTGGGGGGAGCTGCCCAAATGCTAGGTCCTGGGAACTGGGTAGGGTTGGGGGAAGGGGGAGAGGCAAGAAGCATATGCAGCAGAGCTTGTCAGGGTGAAGCTGGGCCATCTGCCAGCTCCTCCCCTTGCTATCTGGTCTGCAGCACTATGCATGAGGCTGAGCCCACACTCTGCTTGTGCATACACCTGCCAGCCCTGGCCCTGGCCAGCATGCACAACTTCCTAGCGGGGCTGCTCCTGGTGTGGCTGCAGCTGCCTGAGGACTGCTCAGCTCCACTGGCCTCCAGCAGCTCCTTCTCCTCCTCCTCCTGCCCTTGCTGTACCACTCTAGGAGGGGGGAAGCTGCAGCTAGGCAGTTCCAGCCCCAGAGTGTGGGGCTCCAACTCCAGCTCTAGCTCCTGAATGGGTGGAAGGCATCCAGGAGCTGGGACTGGAACCCCATGTGCTGGGGCAGGAGCCGCCCAGCTGCAGCTTCCCTCCCTGCCTGGAGTGGCACAGCAGAGGCAGGAGGAGCCACTAGAGACTGAGGGAGCCGAGAAGTACCTGGGTGGCTGCAGCTACACTGGGAGAAGCCCCACCAGGAAGGTGTGTACATGGGCCAGGACTGGCAGGCAGTGCAGTGCAGGCTGTCCCAGGTGGGAGTGCGTGGGGTTTGGCCCCATGCAGAGTGCTGTGGGGGCAGCCACAGGCCAGATCCAATCAATTGGTGGGAGCCTACCTGTGGGCTGGATCCAATCAGTTGGCAGGCCAGATCCAGCCCCTGGGCTGTATTTTGCCCACTTCTGCCTTACAGGCTGCATGTGTTGCCCAGACAGAGCCCAGCTCTATAGGAATCCCAGTACACTTCATGCAGAGTCTAACTTCCTTCTTCTGCCCCACACACCATGGACAGGGTCTGCACAGGGAGTTGTTCCATCTGTTAGTTTGCTATAAACACAGAAGAGCAATTCTGTTTCCACTCCAGGGAACAGGCAAAAAGGTTACCTTCCCTTTTTCTGGTAGTGACCTCCATTACACAGCCAAAATACTTTGGGTAGAAATAATGTTTGTTCTTTAAAGACTGACAGTGCCCTGTGTAGCTGAAGAAGATATGGCTTAAACTTTGCTTTTAGACTAAAATGTATTGATAGCACAGAGTTTCCCCTTATGAGTCTACTCAGATAAAAATGATGGTATAGAGAACAGAAAACATAAAATTCACTTTTACAACACAGCCCATCAGAAGATTTTTAAATGCTTTATCCAGACAATGCTACAACTCTACATTACAGATGAAGAAACCAAGCCACAAGAAAGTTAACCTTATCCAGGGCCATACAGCAAGTTATTTGTCAGAGCTGAGAATAGACCATAAACCTTAACTTCTAGTTACCATTCCAATCATATCACCACATGGCCTCTTAAATTAAACTAAGTTAGTTATTGTCAAACAGAAAACCCCTTAACTCAAGTGTCATAGGGTTTTTCAACTTGATTTGGGTGGTCCATGTAAAGGCCTTGTTATACATTTCACTTTGAGCTGGGCAAATATTGATCAGTGCTAGAACTAGCTTAAGTTTAGAGTAGTCACAACTTAAGGCTAAAAACCTTCTCTAACTATCCCTCACCTCCACAGCTCTGACTTGCCAGTAGAGGGCTGGTGAGCAGGGGCCTGACCAGGAGTCACAATTGTAAGTTGCTATTACAGGGCTGGTGAGCCAGGACCCGCTTCTATCTCTGCTCTAGGTTGGGGGGTGGGGGGAAGGAGTGAGAGAGGGGTTCAGGTGGGACAGCAGGACCATGAATCTGGGAGGCAGGGAATTAATGGTATGGGGGTGGGTAATGAAATGGGAGGTGGAAAGGAAATGGGGGTGGGGGAAGGGTGGTGAAATGGAGTAAGTCAGCCACCAAAGGATAAAATAAAACGAAGTAAAAACAAGAATTTAAAAAGAAAGAGGGAGTAAATTAAAGAAGGTCTCATGTTCTAATAAACTGGGATTTTGGGGATTGGGGTGAGGGGTTCTAGTCATGCTTCCTGGAGTGGCTGGGAGGTGGGAGCAGTGAGGGAAGGCAGTTTTGAGTGAGCTACTGCCCCTCCCCTGGGAAGGAAACCCCAGCTCATGGGGACCCAATCTGGCCCCCTACCTTGTTCTCCCCCCACCCTTGTAGAGCCCACTCCTGGACCCATCCATACCCGGTGACTTGGGTAGTGGGGATGTGATCTGCAGGCTGTTTGCATAGGGTTGCACCTCTGGGGTGGGAAGGTCACACCCCTGGGGTGGCAGAGGGAGTCAGCTTGGTGCCAGAATCACCCCCTGGGCAGCAGATGCATTCCCAGGCAGAGTTTAATGAGCCTGAATTTATTGCGCAGTAAATGCTTATCCATTTATTGCACGTGTAGACATGCCCACTGATCAGAAACAAACCTGACCTGGAGTGGCCTAACTTTTAAGCCACTTAAAGTGTGCTTAAAACTAATTTCAGGTGTTAATGTGCAGACAATCCGGGGGTTAAGAGCTCCAGGAGCTGCCTAAAGTGAATGTGTAACAAGGCCCTAAAGGTATGGGGTAAATCTCAAATGAATACAACGTGCCAGCTGCTAATAATGACTACACTGTAGTGTGGGGGAAGTAAGGGTTTGTTGGTGTAAATGTAGGTTAACTCACCTCAAGTGTCACTGGTCCTCCAATACCTTCCTAAAATGTTCCCTATGTTTTCAGAAAGGACAGCTAAGTTTTCCCACAATACGCTGTGGAAACATTTATATTGTAACCCAGTTCACGGTAGTGCTAAGAATCATGGGGGGAACATCTGGAACACCCAGTGCCACACAAACAAGCACAGGGCCAGTGCAGACACAGCAGCTTGAATATTCTTTTGCAGTATGTCTACTTTCTCTCAAAGCTAGGCTCACATGAGAGGAGTAATTTGAGGACAGATAATTCAAATTAACTCTGCATTGAAGAGACTGTCGATATAACTTAAAAGAGCAGGATCTGGAGGTATCTTCACGGCCTTGTGAAATCAACCTGCTACATATTGCCTTGAGAAAGAAAAATAGCCAGACTTGATCCCTTGAAACCACTGCTATGTAGTCCATTTTATTTATTAGCCTCAGCAGTTTAAATATATAAATTGGGAGCTGTAGGGTTGGAGTTTTAAGCATGTCTAGTGCATTTTCTTCCATACTGAGTGTTTGGATGAAATCCCAGAATAACGTATCTAGAAAAAAAGAGAAACTGTATTCTATGCAGAGGGGAAAAATGGTAAAAGCAATTAATCTGCCAAAGGCAATCCTCTTCATTACAATGAGTAAGTGTTTACTGTTCCTGAGTTAGTTAAAGGTGACGTGCTTCAAACTACAGAATAAAAAGATGAATTATCTGGAATCAATTCCAGACATCCTTGCTTACAAAGAGGTGTGCATTCTATTAGTCTTACCAAAAGGAGATTCTCAGTTGGGCCATGAATAAACTTGTTAGCAATTCAATACCATGCTAAATAGCCCAAAGACAGATTAACTACATTTTTTCCCTTTCTAAGTCACTAGTGCATAACATTTGATTCAAACGCTTTCAGGAAGATGAGAGTATGACTCAGGTTTTAATTCTCTTCTCCCACTTTTTGTTTTGTTGGTGCAGCATATGGCCAGGTTCCAGTTAGATGATAACAAACTAGTTAATAACAATCAAGGTAATTTTAAAAGGGTATTTTGAAGGAGCTGATATAACAATGAAGAAGATAGATTTGCTTCATAAATGTCTTACAACATAGTTGCTCTGTATTGTCCAGGAATAGAAAGGCAGCAACAAAAGAGCTGAAAGCAATCCACATTTTTTGTCAGCTCTGCTTGGCTATAATATATAGAATCTGTTGATGCTATCTTTCTGACTTCGATCCAAAAGTTAATATCCTTATTTTTTCCTCTCCATTTAACTGCCAGTGAATATCATCTGACATGAATACATTCCAGTACTGGCCTACTTTTGGCCTTTCATTCCAAATGTCCACACTTGTGATTAATGGGGTGATGTGACATGAGAAGTAAATATCCCATCAAAAATAAATTGGAATTGACTTTCTTTTAACAAAAAAGTAGTAATTTGTAATGTGGCATTAAAAGCTGCTAAGATTTTTCAGAAGTACTTGAATGATTTAAAAGCCAGTATTTCATAGTAAGTCAATAGAAATGAAGCTCCTAAATCATTTACCTGTTTTCCAAATCACTGCCCATAGGAATTAAGGGTGACAATCTCTTTTCTGCAAGAGGTCTTGATAAGGTTCTCCTTGATATCCTGGAACTACCCTCAAGACTTGGGTTTCCAGCATGCTCAACAGCAATGGCCTGGGGTGTCCCAGAATATTCTCAGAATCTCATTTTTGGGTTTGCCATGTGCGGTATAAGAGCAGGTGGGCAGGATTTATTGTCTTGGCTGTTGAGGTGCAGACATAACTTTAAACTCTGTAGCAGGTCTATAGAGAGGCAGGGAAGTGGCCACACTGTACGGTACTGTCACAGCATGATGCCAGGTCTCCATTTTGGCTATAAATAAGCAGCCTGAAGGCAGGTTTTGTAAGAGATCAGCAGGACCCGTGTCCGCACTGTTGGCAACTTGTGGGATTTCAAAATGTGAGACATTTGGTTTAATAGCCTCAGCTCCTGAAGAGAAGTGATTTTGGGAAAATCTCAACTAAGTTTCTAGCCCTCAGGGTTAAGAAGCAATATTTGAAAATGGGAGTTGATTACCCCCCAGGGCCTCAGAAAGCAGAAGGCGAAGAACAACAATTCAACATTTGGTATTTAAAAAAAGTCTTATGATTAAGTGTTTTTAAATGTTTGGGGCTGGCTAAGCCTCATGTCCTCAACCAGTATCTACTAAAAATCCCATCTTTCTCTGGTGGGAGTGCTACTGTGCCAATCAGGGGCCACAACTTGGAGGTTGTCGTGAGGTTTCAGCTGTTCTGTATATTGCATTCTTTCTCTCAATGATTAAACTCACTGACAGTAGTGCTAGTTGTTACTACTGTGGTATTTGAAAAGTAGTATAAGTATTAGTGGCACATTATAGATAAATAAACTGTCAAGCCTATGCCTTGAAGCTTGCTGTTAAAAGGGCCATACTGTAAACTCTTACTCACGTGAGTCATCCCAGGGCACAATGGAATATTTGAGGTGACTACAAATAATTTGAACTCTGCATTCCCAATGGCTAAGGTGGCCTACCCATGGGATGTAAAGAGGATCCAAACACAGTTCAAATCTTATGTTAGCGGAGATGCACTGCAGTCCCAAAGCCTGACACCAAGAAAATTTGGTCCATTTTGCACAACACGTTGGAAACCTGCCAATTCACCCTGACTTGGTTTTAATTTTGCTTCTTTTTAGAGGTCTTAGTTTTGTTTTTCCTCCTTAACTCTCTCTCCCAGGAAATTTGTTTTGGTTTTTATACTCTAACAACCTCCCAGAACTTCTACTTATTTCCATTGTTCACAGGAGCATCACACAGGCTCTAATTTGTTTTCTGGAAGCAAATTTTCATGACTAGAACGGCATGTCTTCCTCTGAGACCTCTGGCAAGAGCTCCATGTTATATAATTGCAGCATTTCAAATGAGGTCTGATTGCTGAAAGATCCTACTTTACTTAGTAACCTAATATCACTTGCATCTTTCCATAACTATAAAGGGCTTGATTTTTAATTCATGTAATGTTCCCACTGAGAACAATGCCTAGTTAAGGCATCTGTTAAAAGCTACAGTATATTAATTTGCTGAAAAAGAATTCAAGAAGAATTTCTATTAGGTGGAAGCTAAATGGCCCAAAGGCATTGATAATAAGATGCCCAGTCTCTCTTGTAAGTCACTTGTTTAAATCCAGGCAGAGTTAGTAATGACAATTAGTTGATTGCTATTTAGTGGTTTTAATCCTGTTTCACATGGACAAATATCAGCATCACAATGGCCACTCCTACTGACAGTCTCAGCCGAAAGGCCATAGACTATGGAGAGAAATCTCCCCCACTTCCTTGCAGTGGTTCCCCCATAATACTAATAAACAGGGCCGGACACAAGCATGGGTGAGCTGGGTGGCCACCGGGGGCCTGAGCAGAAAGTGGGCCTGAAAATAGTAATTGTTTTATTTATCATTATCTCTGGCGAAGGGGGGCCTGATACTAAAAGTTTTCCTGGGGCCTCCAGGAGTCTAGGTACAGTGCTGATAACAAAATGCCAGATATGGGGGAAGCTTGCACTAGAAGCTAGTAACAGATAGCAAGCTGCTATCAAACCAGCAGTAAATTCACTTAGAAATATTGTTGGGGGTCTTTTATTGACAGTTAACTCATACAGCTGAATTGTTATGGATGTCACAGTATTTAAAAGAATTAGAAAAAGATTTAAACAGTACTATGCAATAGGATAAATAGCTGAAGTAGCTATTTCACTTGGGGCTGCTGTTTTCAGGTAGAAGGAAAAAGCTTGAAAACTTGCCTGGAAGTCTTTATGGGAGCTGTAAATTAAAATTTGCAGAGAAGTGGAAAATAGCAACACTCACTGGGAAAAGCACAAGCTCTCAGTAGCAGCCTAAGGGGAGGGCAAACCAGGCGACTGCCCAGAGCCCCACACTTTAGGGGGTCCCAAAATTTTGAATCTAGAATGAACCTAGAATATAGCTCAATGTTAAAAAAAAACCAAAAAAACCCCTCTTTCTTTGTATTATCAATATTGTATTAAGATACTTTCATTGCAGTTTCATGGAGAGGGCAAAGTGAAATTGAAATAAAAAATGTCCAACTTGCTTATAGGTCATCAAAATTAAGCCTCTAAGAGGCCCCAAATGATTCTCTTGCCCAGGGCCCCAACAACCCTAAGGCTACCACTGCAAGCTCTGAACAGATGCCAAATACCCAAACAGTTTCAAGAGAGGGAGAACATGGAATCTGTGGTGTGGAGTGCACATATCTTCCTGCCCAGAGGAGTTTTCCACCTATTGACTTCTCTGTGAAATCCTATGAAATATAAACTTTCATTTCTACCCAGGAGAACTTTTACAATCTTTTCTCCAATGCTTGATGAAGGGTGTTTGTCCCTGAAAGCTTGCAATTTAAAGAATTTTTTTTTGCAAAAATCGTTTTGGTCTAATAAAAGATATCTCTACTACGAGTCCTGATTGCCTTTTCCTCTAGACCAGTACAGCTACAACCTGGATACCTGACATATACCTTCCTAGCATTCCCTTCTGTCCCTGGAGCCCATGGATGCTTTTGGTGGGGATGGGGAATCCAGAGATGGAAAGCAGCCAAGGTGCCTGATGCAGTATTTGAAAGTCCCTCTTCTCATACTCCAGCTGGGAGTCTGCTTCAGTCTTATCTTCCAAGTAAAGGTCTCTCTCCATACCTCATAACACCCGTCTTAAAAGGTGTAACAACCAACAGGGGAAACTGTGGTAGTATGACTGCACTGGGGGGTCTGCACTGGATAACTGCTTCTGTTGTGAAGATGGGTTCAAAATGCCCTGACAGAATACACTGAGGAAAACCACAGCAGAAAAGACACTTTTTTTTTTTTTTTATGGTTCCCTCCTACAAGAAAGGATGCTTTGGGCTAGCAGCATTAGGTTTCAGCAAATCCAGCTAAAGAAGAAGTTGGTGTGCTCCACTGGCCCGTGAAAAGAAACTTTATGACCAGCCTACAAGAAATACCCAAAATCAGACTTTCAAAATTGTGCAGATTTTTAGTACTGTGACCATTTATGATGATTACAAACTCTCTTTTGACCTCAGTAGATGCTGCAATGAACAGCTAACACTGGAGTCAAATGTAGCAGCATAAGAATGTTTGTCTTTGTGCTTTTCTTAATCTACTTCCCCTCAACCTCCTCCACCCCTCTCAAAAATGTGTGGACTCAGGTATTCCACTGCTCAAACCACAAAGGGTATGTAATGTATGTCTTATTTACTGTGTCTGATTGATCATGCAAGAAGCTATCTGTATATACTGAGTTAGGGTGAGAGAACTGTTGGATATGCTTCTGAAAATGCTGCCTGTTAAATGCTCTCTGTAGCTTTTCAAGTTGTGATGAACGGAGTTGGTTCTGATAGTCTGTAAAGGGTCCTCAGACAGAGCTCTGTGCATGCTCTTCGCTCCTCTGCATTATGTATAAGGAGAGAGTGGGAGAAATTACATCAAGCTGAGATTCTTTTCTTGTTTCACAGGCTCATATTTAGCCCCATAGGACTGGCCTCTTGGTACAATGAACCCTCTGAAGAGTATACATTAGTGGAAGGGGCATTTGAAAGAAGTCAGTACCCTTACTACCTTGGGTGGCTTCCTACCTCCAGCTACTTTCCCTGATGGCCTTATGGTTGTCTTTTGCCATGGCCTCATGTCCTCAACCAGAATCTGCTAAAAATCCCGTCTTTCTCTGGTGGGATTGCTACTGTGCCAGTCAGGGTCCACAACTTGAAGGCTGTTGTGAGGTTTCAGCTGTTCTGTATACTGCATTCTTTCTCTCAATGAATTGTTTCATCTTGCAGTTGACAGCTCCCAAACCAAAATAATGATTAAACTCAGTGGCACGTTCTCTCTAACAGTTCCTTCAGGTCACCACCTACAATAACTCACTTATCTGTCTTGTGGAGAAAATGAGAAAACTGTCACAACCAAAGATACAGCTAAATTCTGCACACTTCAGGTCAATTATAAATTGTTTCTGTGTGCTTCTATGCACGTCTCAAAGTTTTTCATCACATCCAGCTAGTGGGGTAATTTGGGCCCTTTTCACCTTCCATTTTAAGATCTCTCTTTCATGTGTGCTCAAGCACTAGTTCTAAACAGATAATTTATTTAGCAGTCATCTTACAGTCTCTCTCTTGCAGGCCAGAGTCAGTATGAAGTCTATCCATCTTCTGCACAGTGGAAGTGGAAAGTTTCAGGGTTTTCATGGCTTTCTTCTATGCAAAAAACAGATGGAGTTTCTACTAAATTAGGCTCTTACTTGTGATCTCTGTGCCAGCAATCTATGAAGATGATACTCAACACAAAGTCATTCATAGCAGTTGTATACTAACATTCCAAAATCACTTCGTCTTTATCATTGAAATATGATCTTTGTGTCTTATATGGAAAATAGGTATTTTTCACATGCTTGTGTTGTATATACCTAATAGCTTCTCATAGTTCATGGTCAGTGGATGTAAAGTAATAGAATTGACAAAAATCTAAACAATATATTAATTTTGTGTATGAAATATATTTTTCCTTTCTTTATTCTAAAGTAAAATAGTTCCCTATTTGCTCTCTGACAGATGCTATTAGGGAGGGCTACCTTATGTTTAATGATTTATATTTGAACTGGCTGAGAAGGATAAGCAGTGGTCAACTGACTGTTGCATACAAAAATGCATCATGCTAATCTATTGGCACTTTTTTCCAATTCTGTCTCTCATTTGCTGGCTGACTAAGGCATTCCTGTTCCTCTCTCAGATGTTTATCAATACATATAAATATAATTTAAAACAACCCCCTCCACACAATTTCTAAACACCCATCTAGATACAGTTAAACAATAAAAGCTGTATTGTTCCTTTATGAATCATATATGATATGTATACCACGTGTGGTGATATGAGGGGCAGCAGTCTTGAAGTGTATGGACAACAAAGAGTTAGGAAGGCAACTGCACTAAAGAGCAGTCTTGGATCAAATAATGCAGAAAAGGACACCTGATATCATAGATTTCATAGACATTAGGGCTGGAAGGGACCTTGCAAGATCATTGGGTCCAGCCCCCTGCCCAAAGGGCAGGAAGTCAGCTGGGGTCAGATCACCCCAGCTAGATAAGCATCTAGGCATTTCTTAAAGCTATCCAGAGTAGGTGCTTGCACCACTGGAGACTGGAGTGGATGGTAGAGAAGTTTTTCCTTATGTCCAGTCTAAAACGGTCTTCCAGCAGTTTGTGACCATTAAAGCTCATCTTCTCTTGGGGTGCCCTGGTGAACAGATGTTTTCCCAGTTCCTGATTCACACCCCTTATATACTTACTAGCCAATTGCCCATCAAGAAGGATGGGGGTGGTGGGGGAGTGGGCAGGGATGGAGTCCCATGTTCCCCCATCCCATCTGGGCACGCTCCCCACTTCTCTCCTGCCACTTGGGGTCCTGGCCCACTCCTCCCTTCCCTGCCACTGTGGTGGGGGGGGGGGGGGGGCGGGGATGGGATTTCATAGATTTCATAGACATTAGGGCTGGAAGGGACCTCAGAAGATCATCGAGTCCAGCCCCCTGCCCAAAGGGCAGGAAGTCAGCAGGGTTCATAGGATCCCAGCAAGATGAGCATCCAGTTTGCTCTTGAAGGTGTTCAATGTAGGCGCTTGAACCACCTCTGGTGGCAGGCTGTTCCAGACCTTGGGGGCTCGGACAGTAAAGAAATTCTTCCTTATGTCCAGCCTGAAACAGTCTTGTCGTAGTTTATGACCATTCGACCTAGTCGTCATCCCTTGGGGCGCTCTGGTGAACAAACGTTCCCCCAGATACTGGTGGTCACCCCTGATAAACTTGTAGGTGGCCATCAGATCACCCCTGAGCCTGCGCTTTTCCAGGCTAAAGAGCCCCAGGGCTCTCAGTCTGTCATCGTAGGGTCTGCTTCCCTGACCTCTGATCATGCGCGTGGCTCTTCTCTGGACTCTCTCAAGCTTCTCCACATTCTTTTTGAATTGTGGAGCCCAAAGCTGGACGCAGTACTCCAGCTGCGGCCTCACTAAGGCCGAGTACAGGGGGAGAATGAAGTCCTGGGATTTGCTTGAGAAGCATCTATGGATGCAAGCCAGCATTTTGGTCGCTTTACTAGCCGCAGCATCGCACTGCAGGCTCATGTTCATCTTGTGGTCAATGATGACCCCCAAGTATCTTTCTTGCGTAGTGCTAGCCAACATAGCACTGCCAAGCCTATAAGGATGCTGCGGGTTTTTCTTCCCAAGGTGGAGAACCTTGCATTTATCGGCGTTGAACACCATCAGATTCTCATCCGCCCACTTGCTGAGCCTGTCCAGGTCAGCCTGGATCACCTGCCTGTCTTCTGGTGTGGATGCTTTTCCCCAAAGTTTGGTGTCATCGGCGAACTTGGCCAGTCCACTTCTGACTCCAGTGTCCACATCATTAATGAAGATGTTGAACAGTATGGGTCCAAGGACAGAGCCTTGGGGGACCCCACTGGTCACAGGACACCACGATGAGTGACTTCCATCAATTACTACCCTCTGGGTCTGACCCTGGAGCCAGTTTTCCAGCCAGTGGATCGTGGAGGACCCAAGGCGACAATTGGCCAGTTTCTCTAAGAGGTGATTATGGGAAACCAGGTCAAAGGCTTTTTTGAAGTCAAGATATATGACATCAGTCTCTTCTCCCTTGTCCAGGTTAAAGGTCACCTGGTCGTAGAAGGAAATGAGATTGGTCAAGCAAGACCTACCCGCAACAAACCTGTGCTGGCTATCCCTTAAGATCTTGGCGTCGGCCAGTCCATTAAGGATGGCCTCTTTAATAAACTTTTCTAAGATCTTCCCCGGGATAGAAGTCAGGCTGATGGGCCTATAGTTAGCCGGATCCACTTTCCTCCCTTTCTTGAAGATAGGCACCACATTGGCCTTCTTCCAGTCTTCGGGCACTACACCAGAGCGCCAAGAGTTTTCAAAGATCCATGCTAGAGGCTGGGCTATGATGCTCGCCAGCTCCTTGAGTACCCTGGGTGAAGATTGTCAGGGCCGGCTGACTTGAAGGTATCCAGCTTCTCAAGATGTTCCTTCACGAAGTCAGCATCAATGGAGGGCAGGGGATCACCCTCACCCGGACTTCCCTGTCCCGTAGCAGGCATGGGCATCCCATGGGACTGATGAAAGACCGACGCAAAGTACCTATTTAATAGGTTGGCTTTTTCCTGGGCGTCAGTTGTCAGTTGTCCCATCTGGTTCAGCAGGGGTCCAACGTTGCCCCTGCTTTTCCTCCGGCTCCCCACATATCTGAAAAAGGACTTTTTATTGTCCTTGATGCTCAAAGCTAGGTGGAGTTCAGTTGCAGCCTTGGCTTTCCTGGTCTGCTCCCTACAGGACCGGACCAGTGCAGAATAATCCTCCTTGGAGGTGAATCCCATCCTCCATCCTTTGTAGGCCTTTCTTTTTAGCCTCAGGAGGTCTGCTAGGTCCCTGGAGAGCCAGGGGGGCTGCTGTGCCCTCTTGCTGCCTTTCCTCCGAGATGGAATAGACTTAGTTTGTGTATTGAGGATCACTCCCTTGAGGAGCAACCACTCTTCTTGAACTCCCCTTTCTCCATGGTCATGGACCCTTAGGGCCTCACTGACAAGTCTCCTGAGCTTGTCAAAGTCTGCTTTCCTGAAGTCAAGGACTTGCGTGTTGCTGACTGACTTGCCAGCTTTTCGGCGGATGGTGAAGGTGATCAGCTCGTGGTCGCTGTCACCCAGCTTCCCATCGATCACTAGGTCGCCGACTAGGTCCTCCCCAGTAGCCAGTACCAGGTCAAGCAGCGCTTTGCCTCTCATTGGCCCATAGACTTCTTGAGTCAGGTAGAGGTCATCCATGCACGAGAGGAAGCTTTGCAACCACTCAGATTTTGCTGAGCGATCCTCCCACGAGATGTCCGGGTAATTGAAGTCACCCATGACAACCATGGTCCTGGAGCATGCAGCCTCAGCCAGTTCCCGGGCAAACTCCTGGTCAAGCTTAGGACTTTGGATGGGAGGTCTGTAGTAGACTCCCACCATTGTGTCCCCTGTGCCGTGTTCCCCACGGATTTTAACCCAGAGGGTCTCCAGCTGTCCACCCTGGTCACCAATATCAGCTTGCAGGGACGTGTAGCTTTCCTTAACATAGAGAGCTACACCCCCGCCCCTTTTCTCTACACGATCCCTCCTGTACAGGGTATAGCCATCTATACCCGTGGTCCAGCCATGGGTGGAGTCCCACCAGGTCTCCGTTATCCCTATTACATCATAATTATTTGCATTGAGCAGGAGGATGAATTCCTCCTGCTTATTCCCCAAGCTCCCGGCATTTGTGTACAGGCAAGCAAGTGCTCCCTGGGGGGCTCCTTCCTTGCCCACAGATTTTGCCAGGGCTGGGGCAGGGGTGGGCTCCCTGAAGTGCCTTGACCTGCTGGAGGAACAGGCTCAGGGCTGACATGGGGGAGGTGGGGGTGGGGGAGGAGTGGGCCTGGGCCCGAGGTGGGCCCAGGCTTCCTCCCACCACCACTGTGTTGGCTCTCATTGTGCCTCCTCCCACCACCACTTTGTCGGCTCTCATTGGCCCTGCAGGTGGCAACAACAGAATGGGGAGGGGCAGGCTGAGGCCAGCATTGGTTGCCTCTTCCTTCCTCCCTGCGATGTCCCGACCCCACTTCCACCCACACTGCTGCCACCACCTGCAAGGGATGGGGGGTGAGGTCAGCTCTGGTGGCCTTGCCACCCCCCCTCTGCTCCATCATCGCTGCCTGCAGGGAGCAGGGTTCTCCGTTGCCACTGCTTTGAGGGAGCAGGGTGGTGGGGGGTAAGGCCAGCACAGCTGTGTTAGCCTCACCCCCTGCCCTATGTCCCCTGTGTCCCTGCTATCATGGCAGTGCTCCACCATGCCACCACCTCATGTTCCAATGCTGTATTCGCACTCTGATTGGTTGCTTTTGTTGGCCAATCACAATACAAATAAAGCATTATGGACAGACAGACAGATTAAGGCTTTTATAATATTAAAACAGGCTGCCACCAAGTCACCCCTGAGCCTTCACTTCTCCAGGTAGAAGAGTCCTGTGCCTCTCAGCTTCTCCTCATAAGGCCTGTTCTCCTGCCCTCTCATCATGTGCGTGGCTCTCCTCTGGATTCTCTCAAGTTTCTTCACATCCTTTCTAGAGTGTGGAGTCCAGAACTGGATGCAGTAGTCCAGCTGTGGCCTCACCAAGGCTGAGTAAAGCAGGAGGATGACTTCTTGGATCTTGCTTGAGATGCGTTGGTAGATGCAATCCAAGTTTTATTTGCTTTGCCAGCTGCGGCATTACATTTGTAGGTCATGTTCATCTTGTGGTTAATCATGACCCCCAAATTACTTTTGGTCATGGTGCTAGTGAGTGTAGCACTGCCGAGCCTATAAGTATGATGCGGGTTTTTTCTCCCGAGGTGGAGTACCTTGCATTTCTCCATGTTGAATGTCATCAGGTTTTGATCTGACCACCTTGCGAGCCTGTCCAGGTTGGCCTGAATTGTCAACCTATCCTTTACAGTGACCACACTTCCCCATAACTTGGTGTTGTCCACAAACTTAGCCAGTCCACTTTTGACAATTGAATCCAGATAATTTATGAATATAGTAAAGAAGACTGAGCCCTGGGGGTTGCCCCTGGTCACCATGCACCATGTTGACTCAGTTCCATCAACTATCAGTCTCTGGGTCTAACTATGGAGCCAGTTCCCTAGCAATTGGACCATAAGGTTGTTGAGGCCACAGTTCCCTAATTTTACTATGAAGACATCATGGGAGACGAAATCACAGGCTTTTTTGAAATCTAAATATATGACATCAACCTCTTCTCCTTTGTCCAAATGATGCATCACCTACTCATAGAAGGAAATGAGGTTGGTCAGGCAAGACCTACCCACAACAAAGCCATGTTGACTATCTCTCAGAACGTTGCCTACTGTTAGCCTATTGTTGATGGTTTCTTTGACTTTTTCCAAGATCAGGGCTTGAAGTCAAATTGATTGGCCTGTAGTTCCCTGGATCTTCCTTCCTTCCTTTCTTGAAGATAGGCACCACATCTGTCTTCATAGATAGGCCCTATTCCAGTCTTCAGGAACCTCTCCCAAGCACCACTGGTTCTCAAATATGCTCACCATTGGTTATGCTATGATGTCAGCCAACTCTTTTAGCACTCTTGGGTGTATTCTGTCCAGGCCAGCTGACTTGTGGGAGTCCAGCCTCTCATGCTGTCCACTCACAAGATCTTCACCCATTGCCCTTACCCTGGTAGTTCTGCATCCTGTCAGGCAGGGTGATCCCCTTGGGCTAGTGGAAAACCGACACAAAGTAATAATTGAGGAGATTAGCTTTTTGCTGGGTGTCAGTTGTTAGCTGCCCCATTTGGTTCAGCAGGGGTCCGACGTTGCCCTTGTTTTTTTTCAGACTTCCCACATATTTAAAGAAGGACTTTTTATTGTCCATAATTCCCATAGCCAGTTTGAGTTTGGTTTCAGCCTTGGCTTTTCTGGTCCGCTCCCTTCAGGTGTGGGCCAGTGCTGCATAATAGGGCTGTGCAAAGCTTTAGTCCCTGATTCAATTCAGCAGAGATTCGGCCCAATTTGGTGGCCAAATCTCTGAATCCAAATTAAATCAGAGGACCCATTAATCTGTCCAAATTGAATCAGAACCTCCAAATCGATTTGGATCAATTCAGAAAGATTTGGTGATTCAGACATAGACACAGCTTTAAATGTTTTTTCTACATATCTCTAGGTAGCAGGCAGCTCATGAATGCTGCGATGCTGGGGTGTCTGGAGTGTCCCATAGAACCGTGGGGAGGTGGTCCCCAGCATGCTTAGCAGCAGACCCAGAAGTGGACCAGAAGCACTTCTGGTCCACTTCCAGGTCTGCCAGACAGTGCATGGGGGGCCCCCCCTCTCCCACCTGGCTCAGCGACTGATGCCTCCTGGGTCTGGGGGGGCACCCAGGGTCCCCCCGTGGCCAATCGCTGAGCCAGGGGATACAGGGAGGCCCCCAGCGCACTCCCTGGCAGACCCAGAAGTGGAATGGAAGTACTTCCAGTCCAGTTCTGGGTTCACTGCAGAGCACATGGGGAGCCCCCCACACACTCCTGTAGGACACTCCATGTGCCCCACCATCACAGCCTTCATGAGCCACACCTGGTACCTCGAGACATGTAGAAAAAACATTTTAAAGCTGTGTCTATGGCTGGATCACTGATTCTCTGAATCAGCATCGAATCTTCACATTCAGATTCGGCCAAATTGAATTGGGGACAGTGATCCGAATCAACAAATTGAATCACTGTCCCCAATTTGGGCCGAATCTGAATCGAATAGGGCCCATTTTGCATGCCCCTACTGCATAATCCTCCTCCTGACTTCCATCTCTTATAAGCTTCTCTTTTAGATTCAGGAGGTCCATGAATTCCCTATTGAGCCAAGGGGTCTCCCAGTCCTTTTTCTACCTTTCCTACAGGTCGGAATGGACTTCCCTTGTGCTTTTAGGATCACATCCTTAAGGAGTGACCACTCATTGTGGACTCCTCTCCCTGTCAGATCATGGTTTCTCAGGGCCTCAAAAACCAACCTCCTGAGCTTTTGAAAGTCATCTTTCCTCAAGTCAAGGATTTCTGCATTGCTGACTGATTTGCCAGCTTAACGATGGATAGAGAAAGTGATCAACTGGTGATCACTGTCATCAAACTTCCCTTCAATCCTCAGGTTGCTGATTAGATCATCCCCTTTGGCCAGCACCAGATCCAGCAGCACCTTACCTGTTGCTGGCCCATAGACTTCCTGAGTCAAAAAGAGCTCATCAATGCAAGTGAGGAAAATTCTTCACCATGAGGTGAAGAATGGAAGTCAGTCTAGCTCCAGTAATGGGTGAAAAGATTAAAATGAGGGAAATGTTCTTAAGACATTCCAGTTTTCTACATTTAAAGTTGCTTCTCCTCTAATTCCTAGCTTTTCATGAGAACTTCTTTTGATAAAGGATGAGCTTTTTATTCACAGCTAACATATTAAGCATAGGACAAACTTTCACAGTGACTTACCAATCTGGCATTAGGTATGGCATTGCACCCATTTCCAGATTGCTGGTTGGTTAGTTCAGTCCTGTAGGTCAGTGATTCTCAACCAAGATGCTGCAATACCCTATGGTGCCTAGAGATCCTTTTAAGGTTGTCACAGGGTGCCATATTCTGATAGCACTATTCAGTGTGCAAACATGATTCACAAGATAAAACCAGAGGGTGCTTGTACATGTGATGGGGTTTTAGTCCTTAGGGTTGTATTCTATGCCCTCTAAATTGAAATAGCGAGGTTTTTAAGTGTAATGGTGGGTTTTATTTTTCCATCACTGTATGTACATTATTGTCCTGATGGCCGCAGGCATCTGATGAATGCAGAAGTGGCAAGGGGCCCAATCCTTTTCTTTTTTTTCGGCGGAGCCTGCCCACCGCCCCTGTGTCCAGGGTGCCATTAATATGTGCTATTAATTTGTCAGCTCACCCCCCAGCCACAGAAGAGGTGGGCAGACTCCACAGAAATAAAAAGAATCGGGACCCCTCACTGCTTCTGCCTTCAGCAGGCTCCTGCAGCTGGCAGGATGCCTGGGGCTGCCCAGGAATGGGCTGGCTTGCCCCTGGGGCAGTGCAGGGAGGAAGCAGGAGGGTGGCAGGGTGTGCTGGTGGCCAGAGAAGGGAGTGGGGAGGTGCACGGGGTGTGGGGATTTCCCTGAGTCTGCCTGGGCTTCCAGTACCCCATGCACCATCCCCACTGCCTTCTTACCCTGCCTTCTCACCCTCCTGCTGCCTCCCCACCCTGCTCCAGGGGCAAGCCAGCCCATTCCTGGGTGACCCTAGGCATCCTGCTGGGTTCAGGTGCCTGCTGAAGGCAGAAGCAGTCCTTTTTTTTCTGCAGAACCTGCCCACCTCTCCTGTGGCCAGGTGGCAAGCTGACTAATGGGTGCAATGTTCCAAGTTGCAACATTGCAAACTTAACTATATCAGGATGTACTTTAGTTTGCAACAATGCATACTTATTTAAAACCCCCAAAACTCAAGTACGTGTAATGTGTGATGCCATTAACCTACACAAAGGGAAATTTTCATCACTGTGATGGTGTGCCCAGCTTTCCACACAAATACTGGTGCAGGAGGACCCCAGGAAGCAGGCTGGGCTGCTTGCAAGGAGTGATTGAAAGCCTGGTAAGGGTGGGAGATGGGTACCCTTTACTCACTGGGGAGGAGACACTGACAGTGAAGCCTGATGTGCTGTGGCAGGCTTGCTTTAAAAGCACATGTTCACTGCATGTGGGCATGCACACTGGGGCTGATGTCATAAGTCAGTGCCCTGATCAGTCAGGTGGACATTCCTGGGACAGCACAGAGGCAGCTGCAGGAGCTCCACAGTGATGTCAATTTGGCTGTCCAGAGACAGCAAGGGTATAGGACCAATTCCACTGACCAAAAGCCCAGAAGGGCCTTCAGATAATTGGTGATTCCAAGCCTCCAGGAGAAGAATGGCTGGAGCAAGGAAAAGGGACAGTTCCATCTGGATGGTGACAGTTGACTCACAGAAGGCACGACGACACATGAGTAGGGAGGCATGAGTGCTTTATGGGCCTAGGCACATTGGAGATGCTGCTCTTTTTTTTTTATTGTATTGAAGCTGGACAGTGCAAATCTGGAAGTATATTTCATAGATTTCATAGACATTAGGGCTGGAAGGGACCTTGGAAGATCATCAAGTCCAGCCCCCTGCCCGAAGGGCAGGAAGTCAGCTGGGGTCATAGGATCCCAGCAAGATAAGCATCCAATTTACTCTTGAAGGTGTTCAATATAGGTGCTTGAACCACCTCTGATGGCAGGCTGTTCCAGACCTTGGGGGCTCGGACAGTAAAGAAATTCTTCCTTATGTCCAGCCTGAAACGGTCTTGTAGTAGTTTGTAACCATTTGACCTTGTCATCCCTTGGGGCGCTCTGGTGAACAAATGTTCCCCCAGATACTGGTGGTCACCCCTGATAAACTTGTAGGTGGCCATCAGATCACCCCTGAGCCTGCGCTTTTCCAGGCTAAAGAGCCCCAGGGCTCTCAGCCTTTCATCGTAAGATCTGTTTTCCTGACCTCTGATCATGTGTGTGGCTCTTCTCTGGACTCTCTCAAGCTTCTCCACATCCTTTTTGAATTGTGGAGCCCAGAACTGGACGCAGTACTCCAGCTGCGGCCTCACCAAGGCCGAGTACAGGGGGAGAATGACGTCCTGGGATTTGCTTGAGAAGCATCTATGGATGCAAGCCAGTGTTTTGGTCGCTTTACTAGCCGCAGTATCGCATTGCAGGCTCATGTTCATCTTGTGGTCAATGATGACCCCCAAGTCTCTTTCTTCCATAGTGCTAGCCAGTGTAGCACTGCTGAGCCTATATGGATGCTGCGGGTTTTTTTTCCCAAGGTGGAGAACCTTGCATTTATCGGCGTTGAACACCATCAGATTCTCATCCGCCCATTTGCTGAGCCTGTCCAGGTCAGCCTGGATTGCCCCCCCTGCCTTCTGGTGTGGATGCTTTGCCCCAAAGTTTGGTGTCATCAGCGAACTTGGCCAGTCCGCTTCTGACTCCAATTTCCACATCATTAATGAAGATGTTGAACACTATGGGTCCAAGGACAGAGCCTTGGGGGACCCTGCTGGTCACAGGGAACCATGATGATTGACTTCCATCAATTACCACCCTCTGGGTCTGACCACGGAGCCAGTTTCCCAGCCAGCAGATCGTGGTGGACCCAAGGCCACAATTGGCCAGTTTCGCCAAGAGGTGATCATGGGATACCAGATTGAAGGATTTTTTGAAGTCAAGATATGACATCAATCTCTTCTCCCTTGTCCAGGTGATAGGTCACCGGTCATAAAAGGAAATGAGATTGGTCAAGCAAGACCACCCGCAACAAACCTGTGCTGGCTATCCCTCAGGATGTTGCGGTTGGCCAATCTATTAAGGATGGCCTCTTTAATAAACTTTTCTAAGATCTTCCCCAGATAGAAGTCAGGCTGATGGGCCTATAGTTAGCCGGATCCACTTTCTTCCCTTTCTTGAAGATAGGCACCACATTGGCCTTCTTCCAGTCTTCAGGCACTACACCAGAGCACCAGGAGTTTTTAAAGATCTGTGCTAGAAGCTGGGCTATGATGTTCACCAGCTCCTTGAGTACCCTGGAGTGTAGATTGTCAGGGACAGCTGACTTGAAGGTATCCAGCCTCTCAAGGTGTTCCTTCACAAGGTCAGCATTGATGGAGGGCAGGGGATCTCTCTCACCCAGACTTCCCTGTCCTGTAGTGGGCATGGGAGTCCCATGGGACTGATGAAAGACTGACGCAAAGTACCCATTTAATAGGTTGGCTTTTTCCTGGGCGTCAGTTGTCAGTTGTCCCATCTGGTTCAGCAGGGGTCCAATGTTGCCCTTGCTTTTCCTCCGGCTCCCCACATATTTGAAAAAGGACTTTTTGTTGTCCTTGATGCTCAAAGCTAGTTGGAGTTCAGTTGCAGCCTTAGCTTTCTTGGTTTACTCCCTGCAGGACCAGACTAGTGCAGAATATTCCTCCTTGGAGGTGAATCCCATCCTCCAGCCTTTGTAGGCCTTTCTTTTTAGCCTCAGGAGGTCTGCTAGATCCCTGGAGAGCCAGGGGGGCTGCTGTGCCCTCTTGCTGCCTTTCCTCCGAGATGGAATAGACTTAGTTTGTGCATTGAGGATCGCTCCCTTGAGGAACAACCACTCTTCCTGAGCTCCCCTCCCCCTGGGGTTGTGGTCCCTTAGGGCCTCACTGACAAGTCTCCTGAGCTTGTCAAAGTCAGCTTTCCTGAAGTCAAGGACTTCAGTGTTGCTGACTGACTTGCCAGCTTTACGGCAGATGATGAAGGTGATCAGCTCGTGGTTGCTGTCACCCAGCTTCCCATTGATCACTGGGTCGCCGATTAGGTCATCCCCAGTAGCCAGTACCAGGTCAAGCAGCGCTTTACCTCTCATTGGCCCGTAGACTTCTTGAGTCAGGTAGAGGTCATCCACACACGATAGGAAGCTTTGTGACCACTCGGATTTTGCTGAGTGATCCTCCCACGAGATGTCTGGGTAATTGAAGTCACCCATGACAACCATAGTCAAAGAGCATGCGGCCTCGTCCAGTTCCCAGGCGAACTCCTGGTCAAGCTCTTGACTTTGGGTGGGAGGTCTGTAGTAGACTCCCACCATTGTGTCCCCTGTGCCGTGTTCCCCACAAATTTTAACCCAGAGGGTCTCCAGTCGTCCACCCTGGTCACCAATATCGGCTTGCAGGGACGCATAGCTTTCCTTAACATAGAGAGCTACACCCCCGCCTCTTTTATCTACTCGATCTCTCCTGTACAAGGTACAGACATTTATACCCATGGTCCAGTCATGGGTGAAGTCCCACCATGTCTCCATTATTCCTATGTCGTCATAATTATTTGCGTTAAGCAGGAGGATGAGTTCCTCCTGCTTATTCCTCAAGCTCCTGGCATTTGTATACAGGCAGGCAAATGGCCCCTTGGGGGCTCTTGCCTTGCCCTCAGATTGTACTAGGGCTGGGGCAGGGGTGGGCTCCCTTAAATGCCTTGGCCTGCTGGCTTTTCAAGGGTTGCTCAGCGGCCCAGCAGTGGAATTTATTTGAAGCTGGATTGTGCATATGAATTTATTTTTGACCCAGACTGGGTGAATTTAGAAGTACATGAATTCATTGAGGATGAAATAATTGATTTATTTACATGTTAATTGATTATTGAGCTCCTACAGTTAGGAGGTGTGGAGCAGCCTGACTATCAGCTGATGATAATTGTAGATCAGGCATTTGTCATGGCAAAAGGCTCACACAGGGGATTCCTGGCATGCACTACCATACAAGTGGCTCCAAGAGTGGGCTGGTAGCACAGATTCTGCATGTTAAGGGTCCTGACAAAGGCCCCCAGAGTAACACCCAGTTGTTCTCCAAAGTAAAACCCGGTGTGGAAGGGATGAAAGGGGAGGAGGAGCTCCAAGACTATGCGTTGTATGAGCATCTCATAAGGGTTGTTTTGTACACTCCTGAACCCCCCCTTTAATTGTAAAGATCAAGGTGTGGCAGGAAAGTTGGGTATATCCTGTGTCTCCAGTGCTTCAAGAGTAAACTGGTATGACCATAGGAGGTGTTCCACCCAAGACAAGATCTCTTGAGCCTGGTGGCACAGCCTATTTTTGGCATAACCGCTCACAGTCATGTGAACATCATGACATTGTCATGTATACAAGTGCCCAGAGATTTTGTATAGGAATCCATAGTGTTAAATGCATTCTGACCTTTTCTGATTTTGAGTCCTTTGCAACAGAAAAATTGTTCTATTTTTTTCCTGTAGTAAAAAACCAAGTGAAAACTGAGAGCTGGCATTTTCTAAAGAGTGTCTTGAGTCTATTGAGGGGTGTTTTGAATCTAACAAGGAGTACCTTGAGTCTAGAAAGATTGAAAATCAGTGCTCTAGGTAAACAAAACAGTCTTCTCCATGTAGAGTAATATCCAATGACTATAAAATTCAGTATTGTCAAAGACAAATGTTCAGAAAACCTTTTTTTTTTTTAAAAAAGGTTGAGGATTCTTTTTATCTGCCCAATGGATTCTGAGTTTTTAGGTTCACATTGTCCACCTTTTTGCCACCAAAACATAACCACCATTTTAAAAAAGTTATCTCTTGTTGTAAGTTATCACTTGACTGAAGGAGCTAGGACTTGAATAACACCAAAAAGGCTCAAGACTCGCAATAACGTTCCAGTAGTTATCAACAGCACAGTCCCAACATAATGTCCTTGTTTAGTTTCTCTCTCTGAAACTCATCCTTCTTTCTAGGGTCTTTAAACCTTCATCCTGTGAGTTGAGGCCCACAGTTAGTCTTTTTCCCCTCATTGCCAAGGGGGTATCAGCACAGCATATTGCATTAGCACTACTGAGGCACAGCAGACCCCGTTCTGGCCAGCAACCACATACTCTAGGTCCAATGTCTCATCCTGCAACACTTTCCTCAATGCAAAAGAGCCCTGTGTAGCAGGTGGATCAGTCAATAGAAAAACCTGGCTTCTCCTCTCAACACTTAAAAGTCTGGAGAGGTGACAGGACACCTTGCTTGATTTTCTGGGATGGGAGCAGGAAGTGTGTGTTTGCTGTTGCAAATGCAGCAGTCTGAGTCACAAGACTAGGGAGAAGCCTCAGTGCATGGACCCTCTGAGTCTCTGCAACTTGTGAGAGTCTGTGAGGAAGGAGCTGGACAACCCAAGCAGGGATGAAGAGATGGATGATCATGAGGCAGTTGCTGTGTATTTTCTAATTAAGGTGATTGCTACTGAAAAAGGAGAAGGAGTGTTTCTGGATGATGGTAGTAGGTAGATTCTGAGCCCTAGAGCAAGGGTTGTGAGGCTAGAGCTGATTGCTGGGAAGGGAAGCAGCTGCATGTTCTATACACTCTACTCTTCCTTTCTCCCTCTTTCTGTTTCTATCTTGTATGGTTGCATCTCTCTTTCAATTCCATCCCCTCCAAGGCTGCCACCATCTTCTTCAGCAGAGCCTCTCTTAGGCCTCTTCCCCAGCTCCCTCTCAGCTGGGTGCCCTGTTATAAATCCTACCCAAATCTCAGTTGCCAGAGGTCTCTGTCAGGTGATAGGCACAGCTGTTTTCATCATGTATGCTGAAAGCCCTCAATAGATATATTTATTTTCTCTATTTGTTAGCATGTTTTATATTTCTCACTAGGCTGTCTAGAACAGTGATTCTCCACCTTTTTAGACTCAAGGCACCCCTCATTGGACTGAAGGCAACCCTCTAAAACTTTTGTGATGCCCCATTTCAAAAACTAACTTATTTATTAAAGTGCTTAGTTCCTTGCAGAGGGCCATGCTGTGGCCTTAAACCTAGGGCCTCAGCATGCCTGGTGCAGCCATTCATCTTGGTCTGCTATCTCCTCAGCTGAGCATTAGGGTGGACATAGGTGGGTCAGAACTTGCTATCTGGTCCTAGCAACCCTCCCACTCCCTGCAACTGGAGTGGCCTTTACCCCTTCCTATAAAAGAACCCCTGACTTGGAAGGGAAAGTGTCCAGGTAGCAAGACTCAACCTTGTACTTGGGCTGCCTCACTGTTGGTTTGTGCCTCTACTGACTCTTTGATGGACTACTTGGCTACCTGATCTGCTTGCCCACAGATCCTGAGTTTGGCCTGACTCTCTTTGGCTCCTTACCCTGACTAGTTTGATCTCCTGGATACCTGACCTAGCTGTCCTCCTGACTCCATTTTCTGCCCAACCCTCTAGATCTCTGACACAATTCCCCAAATGGAGCTTCTGGCTTCCTGGCTCCCCTACACTCAAAATCTGTACACTCCCCTTGGATCTGGGTTGCTTCTTCTGACCCTGGGTGACCCCCCATACCTCGCTCCCCATGGCTTAGCATGACACAGAGGGGCTGGCATGGGAATGGTTAGGCAGAGACAAACCTGAGCCTGTGCTTATCTGCCTATCTTCTCACACTTTCCAGCACCCCAGAGTACCCCAGCACCCTAATTAAAAATAAGTGGCCTTCAGATCACAGCGGGTGTCTTTACATGTGCTCCAGGGTGGTGGGGATAGACTTTAGAGTTGCTCCAAGAGCTGCTCTAATTAAAGTGCCTATAACATCATGTGTATTCAGTGTCCCATGCTTCAAAATGGCAGGGGGGGGGGCACTTAACTAAAGTTCATTCAGCAAGCTTCAGTTAAAGCTCCCTCACCACCATTTTGAAGCATGGGGACACTAAATACACATGACATGGAGGCTGCTAGAGTGACTAATTGAGTCTGCACTGACACATTGTAATTAGCATGCATCACAGCAGATGCAGGGCACATATATAGGTGCCCAGAATGCCTTTGTCCTGAGATTAAAATGGTAATGGAAATGCTGCACTTTGGTGCCTGTCCTTAAATTAAACAATGATACTTATTCACATATCTAGTGGTTGCGATCAGAGGGTCAAATGGTGTGGGTTCTAATGGTGTTTTGCCATTGACTTGCAGCCTCACTTTGAGCAAGTTGCTTTACTTAGCTTTTCAGGGTAAAAGGTTTGTTGCTTTGTAATCACTAGATGTAAATGTTACATAAGGGCTTTGTCCATTCATAAAGCAAATTATTAAACTGGTCCCTCAATTACATTTTCCATATGCAAATGCTGGCTAGATTCCAAAAGTGTATTTTCTTTCCATCAATCTGGCTGACAGACATAGCTCACAATTGACCTTGTCAACTGGGAAATGTGAAACTCAGAAAAATAGTTACTTGAACTCTTTCTTCTGGGATTGTTCACTCATCTAGTCTCAGTGAGTCATTTTAGAGCCAGTAGCGGGTTTACTTCCTTGAGACCTGCTGACAATATGGAATTGGGGGTATTTTAAGTAACCAAGTGACTTAAATGAATGGGAGTTTACAGCTGAGAGGATATGATTGATATTTAGCTGTAAGTGGAAAAATGTATTTGGATACTGGAGCTGATAGCTGAAATTTTGCTGATCTCTGTTGCTGTGTCTGCTTCATAACATCACCACTCTGAATTTGACATCAAATTGGCAATGTTGGAATAAAGACTTGAAGCATTTGGGGCGGGGACAGAGGGGGGAATTCTCTGAGCTCCTATGTGTCTTTTTCTCTGTTGCTATGTTGCAGTTTACCCACCAGCTCATTGCTGAACATTAGTACTGCTTAGTTCAATATCCAGCTAGTAGTAGACTCCATAGTCCCTCTGGTGTGGGGAACAGAAGGACAACTTGAGATACATATGGGGGTGGGGGGAGAGGAACCTAGTTTAAAAGATCACTAGAGACTGCATAATTTGCAGACCAGAAGCTGTAGCCTGACAGCTGGGTGCCAAGAGATGGTCAGACAGAGCTCAACCTGGAAACTGGGACTCAAAGGCAAAGATTTGCTGCCCTCCCCCTGCTAGCAACCTTGTAAGGATACAAGGTGTCAATATGTAGCCAGGAGGTCAATGTGGAAGGGAAACAATGACACTGGTTTGTCATTATATTTTTCTACCTGACTGTTGTAGCAGTTGTCAGGAACCATTGGTGGGTCTTATTTGTAAACATTAAGTCAGTTGTGCCTATAGCTTTTTGCATCTTCTAGTTTTAGGCTGAGTAAAGCAGTCCTCTCTCTTCTTTCTTTCGCTCTCTCCTTTTTCTTTTGAATTTGTGAATGTTTATGGGAACCTACTAAGAGTGGTTGCTTGGAGTGCCTAAGGTCTTTTAAGCTTGTAATGTGCAGCATTATGTGCATAATTTAGCGCACTCAGCAACATCCTTACTCTTCTCTTCTCCAGACTAAATAATCCCAAAACTTGAATACAGGTTTTGTAATACTTTTGCTTCTGTAGTACCTGTCATACAAGACTGGCAACACTGACTACTTTTGCAATGTGTGCGGTGTTTATTGAGTCTCAAGTTATTGAGTAATTGTTAACCTTATTTGCTGAAATAATGATATAGCAAGAGAATCTCAACTTTTTTTTTTTTTAATGAAAGTTTCTGGTGCTCCTGGATGTAAGAACCTCAGGAATGTGAAACTAGTATAACCTGAAGGCACAGAAACCAGGAGGAAACTAAAAGGAATCTAAAATGCACTATTTTTTAAAATCACATGACTTGGGGCTTGGCTCATGATTTTTAATACATCTTACTGATAAAAGCAATAAACTTCCCAACATCAAGAAACAAACCATCTGCTATTTTATATAATGCTCATGCATGAACTGCTCCGTTTTGCTAATGGATAGTAAATATCAAAATGGAGAGGCAAAAGTTCAGTGCATCTAGCCATATGCATGGGAGGAAGCTCTGAAGTCTGAATTATTTAGGAAAGAGGGTTATAGGCTAGTCTGTTACTGAGGGTGCTTACCACTTCAGAGAATCAAAAACAAAACAAAACAACAACAACAACAAAAGGATTGGAAGGGACCCCAAAGGTCATCTAGTCTGACTCCCTGTTTAAGGCCTACCATCCCTGTCTGAACCATCCCAGACAAATGTTTGTCTAACTTGCACTTAAGTGCTCAGTGACTGAAATTCCATTGCCTCTCTAAGTAATCTGTTCCAGTGCTTACCAATCTTCATAATTAGTAAATCTTTTGTAATATCTAACCTAAATCTCCCTTGCTGCAATTTAAGCTCATTCTTGTTCTGTGAACATGAAGATGGCCATAAGCAGTTCTCTTTTACAGTAACCCTTTTTGTAGCTGAAGACTGTTATCATATCAACTCCCACTTCTCTTCTCCAGACTAAATAATTCCAATTCTTTCAATTTTTGCTTATATGTCATGTAGACCTCTAATTCTCTGGACTCAGGTTATGAAAATTAAGCATTCAAAAGTTAAGAAACACCAGAATTAAGGTTGCCCATGCATATATGTTTTAAAACAGTCTTTAATCACATGACTACATATTGGTCACTAGGATACATGCCTCAGTCAGCATGTAGGGTAGATGGTGCTCACTTACTGATCACGTGTTCAATATTTTGTTTTCTCTTCGTTGTTCAGTGTTTGGTCCTGTGACTTATTTACTGCAGACTATGTTCTGAAAACAGAATTATTCATTTCTTCATGGTATTTGTGTGTGGCACATCACTATAGTAACTGAGTGCTCCAGAAATATTAACACCTTTGTGAGATAACCTCCATTTTACAAAAGGTGGGGAGGGGGTTAAAATGCTGAGTGCTTATAGTCAAAAGTATTCACCAGTCTTGGATGCCCAAGAAGTTATGACTTGCATCTGATTCTTTTCAGAGAATTTAGTCTTTTATAGCACACTATATTCAAAGCACAGCTTCTCTTGATTTCAGTTCTTTAGCATATCAGACCCCAGAGTCTCAAATCAGGAACTCAGAATAGGAGGAACACACAATTAGTGACCAGCTGTCAAAACTTTTATTTAAAAGATTTGCTGAGCATCACAGAGGAAAGGTATGGCATAGGTAGACAGAGAATTCCATTCTGCAGGGCAGTATTCCACTGCCTTTTACCATGAAACCATCCTTTCTCTTCCTGCATTCCCCTCTTTGATCATTATATAACACATTTTAGATGTGTTTGGCCTAGATTAGAGATAATAAAAATAGTAGCTAATGTAGCATACTGAATTTAAAAATAACAAAATAACAACAGCTAATGTGAAACTATTAAGATATGTACCCATACACCTTGAGCAGTCTGTGTGCATGCGTCAGCTCTTTCCTTCCCTTGCTTGTTAAAGTACTACATCCTCCAGGGCAGAGACTCTCATACATGTTTAGCAAGTACCTTGCACACACTGGGTATTATGATCTAAACAATTATAACACCACTCCCATGAGATGTGAACATCTTACCACCAGTTTACAGATGGGAAAACTTAAAATACAAAGCTTGATTTCCAAAGATGGGTTAAAATGACTTCACGTGCTTTATTTGTACGAGCAAATACCACATTTATGAGAACCAAACCACTCTTGCCTTATTTCTCTACCTACTTAGGCATACAGCTGAACATTTGAGCGTACACACTAAGTATTTGTGGCCAGAATGTGTATAATTTAGCATGCACCCATCTTTGAGAACTGGGATGTTGTGATTAATTAAAGATTACACAGAAAGTCAGTGGTAGAAATGGGAACAGAACCCAGAAACTAGCTGTTGATTTTATCTTAACACTAAGTAATGATACTTATAGCAGAGGCAAAACATGCTTCATTAAAAATGCTTGCAAATCTTCCATATAAGAAGAAAATACCTTAAATTTTGCTAGGAGTCTAAGTTCTAATAAGCACCAATCTTTCTCACTTAATTACGCTCCATGGGGAAATACATTGCAGGTGTTTTTCATTACGTTTTTCAGCAGAAGCTTGGCAGTTTCTCTCTACATTCCATTTTCTCAAGACAAATCTGTTCTTTCCAACTGGGGAATGCTTTTTCTTTCAAAATTGTCTCTCTCCCTCCCAGATCATTGGAGTGAACACCTCTGTTTTTCTGTTCCTCTACACATCTTCCTAGGAGAAGACAAATGCAGGCTGAAGAAATAGATGAGGTTTCAGGTGCTGACATTATCTGGATTTCTAACACAAGGACAAAAGAATACAAGAAAAGCATTTGATTGTTAGCAATTGAAGAAGCCATGCCAGGTGCTAGGCAATATAAAACTCTCTTATTTTAATGCTTAGCCTGCTTCCTGAAAAATCAAATTAAACCCTTTCAAGGACATGTGCCTTAGTAAAGCAAGTAACATATAGGTGCAAGGTTACTAAACCATAGCACGCCTATATGAAAGAGTGCTGAGAGAATCAGACTCCTTCAAGTTGCCACCATGGTGGTGGCTTATTTTTCTATAGAAATGACTTGAACAAGGCAGGGAAGCTGGTAACACAACCTTTGCATGTGATGATCATCCTTTAACTCAAAATCTCCAAATGATTCAGGATTTTGCAAACAGTCTCTTTCTTCAGAGTTGGACTTAAACAATAATTTTAGATCCACACACACCTGAGCCCTGAATGCTTGGAATCTGCATTTGAGCAACTGGAGACTTTTTTTTTAAGTATCTGGGTGCCTTAAGATGCAAACAGATGCCTCCTGCTGACTTAAGTGGAAACTGCTTGTCTGGCTGCCCCTTAGGCACCTAGGGTGTGTACAGAAGTTGCTTTTTTCACCATTTAAAGTGCTGTATCTTAACAGACATGCATGGCTTTACAGCACTTTAAAAAAGGGCACAGTGCTTTAAATTAACCCTTGTTAAATGAAGTATTAAATTTTGAAGTGCTGTTTTTTACAGCATTTTAGCAACCTACAGCACTTTAAATAACTTCTGTACACTAGCCATATTTCTGGTGATTCTGCCAGTATCCCATGGTCTTTGTGAGCATGGTTAGTGCTCCCCAGCACCACACACGCCCACCCCCTGAGAGCCAGTGTGGCTGGGAACCAGATGCTTGGAGCTGGGTTGCTGGCCCCATGGCAGACACAGTACCCATTCCCAGTGAAGACAGGGGGTGAGGGGAATGAAAGGGACACACTGCACACATGCACATACCCTCTGAGACCCTACGTGAACACACTGTGGGTGGGACACATACACATGTGCACACCCCCAGACACAGACACACACCTCTACACTGCCAAAGACCTTGCGTGGAACAGGGCTGGGCAAGAGCTACTGCCTGGCCTCATAGCTAACGCAGTGCCCACTCTCAGTGATGGGAGGGATGGACACACCCTGGGTCACACACACATGCACATCCCCTGAGACCCTGCATAGCTGCAGGCCAGATGCTTGGAGCAAGGCCGTCAGCCTGGGTGAGAGCTGCTGCCCAGGCTGTGGTAGAAGCAGCGCCCACTCCCAGCACTGGGAGGAAGGCGGGTTGAGTGACAGCCTCTCATCCCAGCTCTGTTTTAGCCACTGATCAGCTGCCTCCTGCCTCCTAACCTGGAAAGTGCAGGAAGGCTCAGGGTCCCCCCCTTCCCTCCCCCACCAGACACTGCACTTCTGTCATGTTTAAAAGTGCTGTAACTTCATAGTGCTATAAAAAGTGCTCTAAATTACAGCACTGTAAAACATGCATGGAGCATTTCTGTACACACCCCTAATTACCCTTAATAATTTAGCCAATAGATGCTATGGTGATTGGAGCTGTGTACATCTTTAGGGAAGATTGTGAGTCAAATCCAAATTTTGTACTCTGAGTCACTCTCTGAAACCCTAGGTGGGGAAATTGAAATACCTCCCTGTTTCCTGGGAAGCTTGAAGAAGTATCATTGCAGATGAATGTGGAATTGACAATTACTGACAAACTGTTAACAGCATTAGTCTTTCCCAATAAGGAAGCTGTCTTAGGCTATTTGGGATCTTTGACAGTATGTTTAAAACATGTAGTTTGAAAAGGGATCTAGTGGTTTTAGCAGTAGCTACCTGTAATATTGTAGCACAGTGGCATTTTGTAAATAAGGAATTGTGGAAGTTATTAGAATTATGATAGGGCCTCAAAGCAGGACTTTGCAATTATTGAGATTTTTTCCATATCTGGAAGTTTCCAAAACTGTTCACTAATTCAGTCTTTTAACTGACAGAAATATCAGGACTTGATTTTTAAATCAGACTATCATTGACTGTGCAGTATGTTCTATTTTACACCTCCAGTTTTGATCCTGTCAACCTGTTAAGCCTGCTACAAATCAACACAGCTCTCATAAACTAATTCTTAACAGTTGCTTTATCTTGCCTACTGAATGTGGGAACAGGCAAAAGAAGATGGGGGGTGAGGGGGTGGGCATAGAGACACTGCAGGCTGATTGTAATATCTTTCCATGATAATTCAGTTAGATCAGTGTTAATATTGCTATTCCCTTACAGTAATTAATAGTATCTCATCAAGGAGCCCTCTGTTTACAATTATGCATAACCCCATGATGTTATCTCACATAAAGTGCTGAATTGTGCTAAAAATGATTGGGCTCAATAAGAAAGCAAACTTGCAAATAGATTGATAGTCCAAGTAGCTCGAGCTGTTTAGAATATTTTAGTAGTAGCTTGCTTTCAGAGCTCTTAAATACAGCCTTGTGCCCTTGATAACTGAGGTATAGGGAGTCTGGTCCTAGCCCTTTCTCAGCCGGATTCTTCACTGCCTTGCATCTTGTGTAGTAATGGACATTTGTGCAAAGTATAAAGCTACTAATCAGCATTGCAGAATTTTACAGCCACTTCGCACAGATGTGTGTGCATCTAAACAAGGGGCTGGGCAAGGTAGGGAAGGGCAGAAATGGGTGTAGAGAGCAGAAGACAGAACTTAGTTTTGTGATTTACCACCAAGGTACTGTCTATATGAGTAAAAATATAACGCTATAAAACAATCGCACTCCTTTAGAGAGCGGTAGGCCTCAAAATCTTGTGGACAAGGCTTGGTTAGTTTTGATACCTGGATCATCTGGACCACTTCTGATTTTTGTAAATACTGGGAGCAGGGTTCAAAATGTGGGGGAGCTTGGGGGAGGGTGAGCCCCCCCATAAGAGACAAGAGCCTCCTCATAAAAGCCCTTGGTGGTAAAAACACCTCTTCCCTTTCTGCACTTCAACCTGGTTTGCTGTTACTACTATCTGGTCAAGGGACAGGGAGTCCTTTCAAAGGGTAGTAGAGCTATTATTCTGGGGTCTGGTCCTACAAGAAACCCTGCATCTTCCAATACACCCATGGATTTCCAGGACAGAGTTTATTAAAGGCAGCTAACTTTTAAAAGATAATCATGCTGTGTGTGTGCAGGTGCATATGTGCGGGCATGTACATGACAGTTGTGCATGTATACACAAACATAATGTATGAAATGTGTTATGTTTCACTGGTAACATAGTAGCAAGGTTCATTGTTTATTTATCAGGATTTATTTTATGGGATTTATTTAGCAATGTAGCAGCAGCTAGCTTCTAAGCTAGCCAAGTGAATAATTTCCACCTACACTAACACATGTTGAAATGGTTCCTACTGTGTGTCTACCTATTAGGAATAAACAGAAAATAATTATACTCTTCTGTACTTCTATAAAGTCTCCTTTTATCTGAAGGTCTGAAAGTGGTTTATAAAACACCACTAGCTTAAGCCTCCCAAGTCTCCTGTGATGAGGGGTACGCTATTATATGCATTTATAGATGAGGAAATTGAAATACAGAAAAGTTAATTAACTAGGGTCACATAGTAGCTCTGCAGCAAGATCAGGTATAGAACCCAAAAGCCTTAACTCCTACTCATGTAATGTAACCACTGGACAATGCTGCTGCTAACCACTGTGAGAAATATGGTTTCTTGTGTTATTTCCAACACAAAAAAATAACATGATGGAGGATTTTTTCCTCTCTGTTGCTTAGCTACCTCAGTGACCTTTGGGTATTCCTTCTCATTGGCTGGGTGGATTCATTTCCTTTAAGCTGCCTGGATTTGGACATGTCTCAAATCTCCCCCTCCAGCAGCATTTCATCAGCTGTCCGGCTTACTGTGGGTGTCTTTCCTGTCTCACTGGAAGAAGTTTTGCTATTCTGTTTAATATCTGTCAAACCTTTTGAGTACTGAAAACAATGCAGCAGGTGCTTCCAGATATATCTTCTGTGCACTCTAAAAGACTTAAAGACTTCTTGTTAATCAAGGAAACTGAATTACGAGGGCTCTGTTTCTTTGGAGTTTTCTGTCACCAGGAAATCAAAGGGATTTCCTGCCCAAAGCAGATATGACTAGAGACAGATCTGAACAGATCTAGAATAGAACTTGGCAACTTGAACATACATCTATTTGACACGTGACCCTGTTGCTCTTAGAAACTGCTTACCACTAAAGTGCTGCAGGAGGAGTTCATTTGGTTCAGTGGCTTTTCTGCCTTTGCTTGAATTAAGACATTAGGTTTCAGGACCAGTTTTTTCACTTAGTAGTACAATGGCATATATTACCTCATAGCTTCAGATCCAGTTTGCCTCATTTTATGAGCCAAAAAGCAGTCAGAAGCTTCTCAGAGGTGCTGTGTACTGTTATCCTGATGTTTCTTACTGGCTAGCTTGAAACAAACAGCTTCCCAAACAGTGCATCAAGAGGTAGGCTCCTCAAAATAGGATCCAAAAGAACCAATTTGCTGAACAGGGAGTGGCTTAAAGTCAATTTTCTCACGGTGCAAGTGCCTAATGGTAGTCAATGGAGAAATGCTGAAGACAGGGCAAGTCTAAAATCCTAACCCTCAGGCACTTCACTCAGGACTGGAAAGAGGTGCTTCTATCTACTTTGGATCCATAGAGTAGAGCCCTCTCCTGCAGACTGGTGCTTGGATGTTTTTTGTTGGGGTTTTTTTTAAAGAGCTATGCTTTTCTTCTTAAAATGCAGTCAGAGAAGAGGCACCCTTTTTACATTGTACCCTTCACCTTTTGTGTTGAAGTTGTGTGCTATATGAATTGTAAGAGTCATAGGGCCAGAGGTTATTACACACTCCTGATGGTAGAAGACCAAGCCCTGGTCAAGAAAGGGTTTTGCACATCTTGGTGGAATTTCAAATGTGCTTGTGGTATGTTTTAGTATAAAATACAAGAAAATGTAAAGTCTGTCTTGATTGCCTAAGAGCCAAATGCAAGTGCTGGAGGTTGTCCATCCCTCAGCCAAGTAAAGGAATAAAGTATAGCTCATTTCAGTTATGCGTCACAACTAGGTTTGGAAGGGGAACTTTTCCCCCCTCTCTTTCCTGAGCTCCATTTCCTTCCAGCTTTGTCAGTCATTTACATTTAAAAAAGTATGTATAAGTCACATCTATCATGTTAGTTAGTATTTAATGTCCACCTTGCACTGGTGCAATAAGGTACAGGATAACAGATCTGACCACCTGTTACCAAAACCTCAAACCCTAATTTCCCACAGCAAATCCCCCTTACAGATAAATACCAGAAGTAATTAATTCACCAAAGCTCATCCTGCTCCATTTGCTGTAAATCCCTGTGCTGGGGTAGGCAATTGTAGTCCATTTTCTAGCACATGAAGATGGTTAACTGCTTCCTAGCCAAACTCCAGACATCATCTATTTGTCTTACACTCTTTCATGTTTATAAGTTATTTGTGCTAAGTTTAATTCACAAGAATTTGCTTAAAAATTAAGACCTTTAGATAGAAGACGTTGTAGAAGTGCAAATTATTATATTTAATTGTAGAGCTCTTGGGACTTTGTCCTTTGAAGCCTAGAGACATTCGTTAACAACTGCCTGGCCTAACAGTATGTAATGCTGAACTCTTAGCAGAACATAATGAAGATATTCCCAAGGCGAGTACAGTAGAAACCCTATTTCCTCTCATGGGAGAGGATAGGAACTATCCTGTTCACTTTGGCTAATCAGATGTAGAATTTCAACATAGGTTTTCCTTCTAGGATGGTGAAATTGTGGCTTTTTCGTAAGTGAAGAGCAATTTCCAAGAGATCTTTTGAGAACCACCGCAAGGTTAGGATGCTCAGTGTTTTCTTTATATTTTTAAAGGATCTCCAGGATTTTCTTTTTAATATTCAAGTGAAGATTGTGTCTTCACTTAATCCATAATGAGCTGGGCCAAAACCTCAGATCCAAAATATAAATACTGAGGAAGTTAAGATCCAGGCTTCAAATGCTGAAGCAGGCTTCAGGCTTCCCTGCCTGAGTATTGGGGTATTGCTCTTGTGACTATGAGAAATCATCCTGGGATGGTTGTCACTTAGGTGTCTGTATACTTCTCTTGTAGTCACCTTTTTAGCTGGTGCAATAAGCAGTTTCTGTTGCGTATTAATGGTTAAGGTGCTTTAAACCGTGACAATCCTAACTACGATGTATTAAAAACAAAAGATACTTGCCCCAAGGTTGTGTGTTATATACCTAGGAATTCCTTTGTTACTGGGATCAGTACGATCTATCATGGGTTTTAACTTTAGCCTGCCAGGAAGTAACTAGTGATGGACCAAAGCAGGATAGATTTGTGAAATGTTGTGACCTTGAGGGCTGTCTAGAAAGCATATGTACCTATGTTTGAGGGATTTAGTGAATTAAATGGGCAGGGTTTGGTCTTTGGCTCCTATAAATGCAAAGTGGCCCTTTAAATGCAAAGTCTGTCATCCTGTTTCTGGGGGATCTGGGTTGCGAAGGGATTCAGGATGGAAAATCTTCCTCTCTCTCAAATGTATATTTTATTTCTCTCTTCAGTGTTTTTGTTAATTTATAATAAATCATCCAGACTGAAAGTGCATGGTTTGCTCTTTGTGTATGAAAAACATTACACTGGAGAATGTCTCACTGTTGGCATTGGGTTATGTGAGTTATGCCGTGTGTATGTGTGCCTTAAAGATTATTAATTGTTCATGTGCCTAGGACTTGGGGTACTAGTAAGCAAATTGTCTTAAGAAATATATGCTCTGACAGTATATTTGTTCTATCTATATAGATCTATATTTAGTGAATACATTGATAAATGTTCTTCTGGTAAGCAGCACACTGTGTACTGACAGCAGGTTTGTTAAAACTAGATTGTTAAATGAGATGCTCACTTCTGTTTTCATCCCTCCCTCTTGCACAGCTATGACTCTGATGCCATGGTTTGTCAAGATCAGCTTTACATTGCAAGAACATGTAGTTTTGTCAGGTGCATGGAAATGATTTTCATTGACAGAAAAGCACATATACAGTGCTAAACCCTAATCAAACTGGCATGTTCTTTCACATCCATTACAGTCAGCTTCTTAGATATGGCTTTTTCTGAATGACCATCAAAAGAGAAATGTTTCCCTTTCAGGGGCTCTTGTAACTGGATCACTACTTTTTTTTTTAATTTGGAAGTATGAGAGAGAGACTGTATACACACTCATGTACTGCATCTTGCTGGCTGTATTCCCATAATCTCTTATACTTGGGAAAGAATACTGTAAATGAAGGCAAAAACACAGAGCCATTATAGTAATTGTCCATTGGCTCTGTAGGTGTGGTTTATTTTTAATAAAAAATAAAAAATGGGGTAATGGTGACTGACAGGATGATTTATTTCAGCTCTGTAAGGATTAGCTGAAGGGGTGGTTTCGAGGTCTGTGATTTAGTTGTGAAACTAGTGGAATCTTGATTGTAATCCTGATGGCATCAATTTAGTTCAGCCTTTTGTTTTTGTTAGGCAAAGAAAATGAATTTATTCTGAGTGGGTGGCACAGAGGGCGGGTAGCGGATGGGATTTAAAAAAAAAAAAGAGAGAGATTTGGTGTGGATCCCACATCACATGGCACATTTTGGAATCAGAGAAAAGTAGGATTAGAAGAGACCTTCAGAAGTCATCTAATCCAACCCCCTGCCTGAGGCAGGATCAACCATATCCAAACCAGCCTATACAAATCCATTGTCTGACTCTTACCAAAACTACACAGTGGGCACAGCTACACGTACACACTTACTGCACAGTAACTGAAATTACTGCACAGTACAGGCATGTACCTACATGTGCATGCATGTACTACATAGTAAATATAGCAACTTACACTGACTTGAGTGTAATTTGATACCTGCATCATGCAGGTATCAAATTTATGCCCAGTTAGTTCCCGCACAGTAACGCATGTGGAGACACCATGTGTGGACTGACTTGGGACTAACTTTAGTCCCGAGTCAGTCCACACACAGTGTTAATGTGCTTTAACATCTGCATGTGTAGACACTGGCCTATTTCTGCTTACTGCGCAGTGACTTACTGCACAGTAAATTTAAGCCAGTGTAAATGTACATGTAGACATGCCCAGTCATCCCTAAATATGGGATATTTAGTATATGTGATTTTCTAGAGCAAGAGTAGTGTAACAACCTATAACTATAGACAGCTATATATAGAGTGAGCTCATCTAGAATACATCTGGCTGGTCAAAGGCCCAGGCTCACCAACTATAATCATTATATAGTTAAAACATAGGCCACAGATTGTGTCAAGTCTGTCTTGGTTTTCTTATGTGGATGAACAGGTTAGGAAGAAGATGCCTAGAACTTTCAATAGCTCACAGCACACCTGTACTAAAAGCAAAGCAAAGCAGGTATGTCTACATGTGCATTTACTGCGCAGCAAGTGGATTTTGGCCAGCATCTACAGGTGCAGGTATTAAAGCGCAGTAACAGTTTGGACCAATTTGGCAGTAAAGTTAGTCCCAAATCAGTCCACACACACAGTGTTTCTACTCAGTAATGCATCTATATATGTGTTACTGCACTAACTAATTAACTAATTGGGCGTAAATTTTGCTACTTGCATGATGCAGGTATCAGATTTATACCCAAGTTGGCATAAGTTGCCATAGTTACTGTGCAGTACGGGCATGCATATGTAGACACTGACCCATACTGTGCAGTAATTTGTAGTTCCTGTGCAATAAGTATTCATGTGTAGACATGCCCAGTGTTAACCAAATGCTTTGCTGGTTGCTGGCTAGTTGGTGGGACCTAACCAATGCACCTGTTCATGTTTCTCTGCCTCGAGATTGGTTATCAAGGCCCCTGCCCACCATACTTTTCTTCTGGCAATCAGCAGCAGGTATGCAAGGTAGTGCATATTGCTCCTTTCCTGAGCAGATTATAAGAATGCTGTTGTGTGCATTGCCTCCCTACAACAGGCTTGGGGTATCCAATGTCTCTGGCATCTGACAGCCCCTAATGGGCAGACTCGCTTGTCAATACTACCCAGCCTTCTCTACCTCCAGTCTCTTACCTGCTGTAACTTGATCTTAACATACTTAAGAGATTGGTGCCTCCAGAGGCTGGGATAGCCTCTTCTTTGATGCCTTCTCTTCTTTGTAAGGCCTGGAGGCTACTTCCCCCTTCTCAGTCCCTGGGCTACTCTGCCAAATTTCCATGGTATGTACTTTCCATTTAAGATAGCCCTGGCCATACCTTATTATATTTGTGGCCTCCAGCCACCCTCGTAGCTATGCCTGTGCCTCATAGATGACTCACTTGCAAACTGTAGGGGCCCTCCAGGCTCCCACCCTGCCAACATTAGGCCCCTCAAGCCCTTAAAATCTTGGTCCAGGCTTCAGCTCCTTTTTAATCAAGCTGAGCCCCTAATGTCCAGATCCAGTGCCTTAGACCCCGTCTTATAGTTTCATAGTAGCTAGGGTCAGGAGGGACCTGAACAGATCATCTAGCCTGACCCCCTGCCACAGGCAGGAATGAATGCTGGGTTCACAAGACCCCAGACAGGTGATCGTCCTACCTCCTCTTCAATTTGCCCAAGGTACGGGTGAGGACCACTTCCCTGGGAAGTTGGTTCCAGATTTTGGCCACCCTAACTGTAAAACATTGCCTTCTGATCTCTAACCCAAACCTATTCTCCATCAGCTTATGACCATTGTTCCTTGTCACCCCAGGTGGTGCTGGGGAGAAATTGGCTCTGCCTATTCGCTGTTGATCTCCCCTGATGAGCTTGTAGGCAGCCACCAGGTCCCCCCTCAGCCTCCTCTTGCTGAGGCTGAACAGGTTCAGGTCCCTCAGTCTCTCCTTGTAGGGCCCATCCTGCTGCCCTCTCACCAAGCGGGTGGCCCTCCTCTGAACCCTCTCCAGGCTGGCCACATCCCTTTTGAAGTGCGGCGCCCAGTACTGGATGAAATACTCCAACTGCGGCCTGACCAAACTCACATAGAGGGGGAGTATCACTTCTCTGGACCAGCTTGAGGTGCATCTTCGGATTCATGACAATATGGTTGGCCTTGCTGGCTGCGGTCTGGCATTGGCGGCTCATGTTCATCTTGGAGTCAATAATGCCTCCAAGATCCCTTTCTGCCTCTGTACTTTCAAGAGGGGAACTCCCCAGCCTGTATGTATGCTGTGGATTCCTTCTCCCAAGGTGCAGCACCCTGCATTTATCTACGTTGAACCCATCCTATTCTCATCTGCCCACTTTTGTAGTCTGTCTAAAAGCTTCCTGGGCCTCATCTCTGCACATCCTGGGCCAAATGTTTTTAAAGTACTAAGTACCCTCTAGCACCTAGATTTGTGGTCTCTAGACTCCCTTACAGTAACAATCCAGTCATCCAGCTGCAAGCTCAAATGGAAAAAGGATTATCCATCTGGTTACAACTCATCCCAAAATCCCCTCAGGGAAGTATCAGTTACTACAAGGAGCCAACCTGATTTCCCTGCAGACCCAGGATACTGCCTTTTCCCTAGCAGCTAGAGTAGCTCTTATCTTCTACTTGTTCCCATACAGCCCGCAGACCTGGATTACCCACCCCAACCCAGAGCCTGGCCTTATATGCAGCACAAACTCGGCCCCTTTCAGTCAACTGATAAATACCCTTGGTGATGTGCCCAGGTGTTCTTGCTCAGCCTAATGAGCTGTTTCGATGCCCCTGCCCTGGAGCCCTCTTTAGCTGCTTAGCAGGCCCAAGTACTGAGGTTTGGGTTCTTGCTGGTCCTGGCTCCTGTAGTGGTCTGCTCCTGTGGATCACAAAAGTTTTGCCCAAACCCCACTCTTCCCTTCTGCATCACCTCTGCATGTAGTTAACAGGGTTGGGATCCCTGTTACCACCCTCTCCACCCCCAGGTGCCTGCTTCATTTTGGCTGCATCTGGCTGCCACATACAGAATGACTTTGGGGACCGCTCCTTGACTACTATGGCTTTACTCTCCTGACAAGGTTAGTACTCTAGCATCTCAGCAGGAAGTTTCTGTATAATGAAAATGGCTTGAATAAGGGAAAATAAGGTAAAAATACTGATAACAAATAAAAGCCTTCTGTCTGTGCTGGAACTATGGGGGAGAAGGGAGAAAAGAGAGAACATTTGGTCTTACTACAGTAACTGCTCAATATACATAAATATACTGTCAATGCATACATTTATTTTTTATTTTTAGAAGTGAATCCTTACTTTGTTCCTCTTTAATTCTTGACTATTGTATTTTGATTGTTGTCACTTATCATGTGGAAGACCTGAAGGGGATAAAACATGGAAGTGATAACTTTTTAAAAATAGAAGGGAATTAACAGGAAGGTATTTCTGGGAAACCAAAGCGAGGCTGCACTGTGAAATTTAGCTTCCTAAATTTTACATTTGGAAACTGGAGCCAGAGAGCTGGATGTAGGATTTTCTGTCAGAAAAGGGTCAAAATCAAAGCATAAATGTACTGAGGGTAAAATGAATGAATGCATACACAAGTGAAAAAAATGCTAAATTGGGGAGGGAAAATACAGTTCTACAAAACTGATGCATACCAACATAGGAATTCAGTTGTTTTGAAGTCATCCTTTTAGTTTTTCTTCTGAGATGTAAAGGAATCAGGCAAGCAACTTTTATAAAATAATTTGGGGCTGACAACATCCTCCAACTATCCTTACCTGTCCAATTCATTCATGCTTTCACCAAGGCCACTGAATCTTCTAATATAATTTTGGTGAAGATCATTAAAGAAAGGAAGATTATAATATTAAAGCAGGATGTCATTTTTACGGGTTAAAACCGACGTTGCAGTCTATTCTGTTATCTCCCCTCATCAAATAAAATGGGACTTGATTCTCCTGAATGTAATCATGGTGTGGACTGAAGTCAAACTGAATGGGGCTGCATATGTGACTCAGTACATCCACAAGTGAGTTATGGTAGAAAAAACTGGTTCTTAATTCCAAATTACTACACAAGAATGGCTTCAGCTACTCCATTTTTAGCATCTGTGTTAGATTTCACGTGCAATATAAAAGTATATTTTGAGTGTGTGTGGGGAATAGAGGTGAAAGAGCAAACTAGTAATCATGGGAACTAACTGAGGTTCTTATCTTCCAAACAGGTAACCAGGCACTGTGATTCAGTGCTTACTACTAGCAGTGTTCCTCTTGCCTTCAGTGTGGACTGTTGCACTTCATCTAACAGTAAGAGCTGGAAGAACTTTTAACATAGCTTTTCTAGAAAATAAAAACAGGAAAAATTAAACTTAAACAAATCCCACAACTTCCTCCCCGATACTATTTTAAAGGAGACCTGGTGATATAATTTCCGAAAATTGTTCATCCAGTATGGCAAATTACTAGTAAGGGCCTGCTTCTGTTGCCCAGGCAAACTACAAAGTGTCTAAGTTGGAATCTGAAACTTTCAGTTAGCATCTTTTTCACATACAGCTGTTCTCTTCACTGTTCCTTTTAAAAGTCATTTCATGTAAGTCTGTTTTGTAGGAAGCAACGTAATGATGATGAATTCTCAGTGTACATTAATGTTACTTCACTAATTTCTCTCCAAATGTGTAACTTACAAATATGCAAGCACTGTCCTCAAAAGCTAAGATATACTGAGTGCTTGAAAGGGAAGCAATTACTTTAGAATATCATTTTGCAAATGTTATGAAGTCCCTGTTAAATGAATTTATGAATGTTGTTATTGGAGCTGATGCAAGCACATCTGTTACTGGCTTGGTTTAACTATGTGAACCATTTAGTGACAATGCTTATAGAGTCTGGGATATAATATGTGATTTTTACAGGATGGCTTCAGTCATGAAGAGGCATCAGCCCAGGAATAATTCTCCTTGTAAGAGGCAAAGCTTGCTGCCCTCTATTTTTATCATTGTCCCAATAATTCCTGCTTTTTGTAGACAAGAGCAGAATAAAGGGAGCTGTGTCTTAATAGAAAGTGTTTAGATGGAAAGGAGGAGGATGTTTATTATTCTGTTGACTGGAAAGCCCATCAAGGCTTGGCTAAGTCCCCCAGCAAAGACTATAACTATGCTACTTGTCTTCCTTTCCTTTCCACCCTGTGGAAGCAAGGACCAGGGCTCCCAAAGGAACTTGGAGATCGGGACCCCAAGATATTCACTTACTGGGATGAAGCGGCAGAGCCCGGTAGGGACTGGAAGCTTCTCATGCGTCCCTGCAGAGATGGTGACAGCAGGAATGGATCAGCGAAGGTCCTGCGCACAGCCCCTATTCAGCACTTCCTGCTCCCTGTGGATTGGAAGAAATCAGGGAGCTGCTGATAAAACTGGATGTCCTGTGGGGGGAAGCAAGAGAGATGGATGCTCAGTCACCAGAGCACAGTGGTAGCAGAGAGCAGGGATCCAGCCAGAGACAGAGGAGTCTCCACAAGCTGGGTGCTCAGAGGAGCACCTGGTACAAGGTATTCAAACCCCAGGAGCAGAAGACAGGAGGTGTTATCCTTAGAAATCCCAGCAAGGGTGAGCTTGGAGAGCAAGGAGTTCTTGCTCTTCAGTAACCCCTGAGACACCTGAGAAAAGCTGCAGGAGGACACCACACCAGTACACAGAGCAACAACCAGGGGTTGCAGTTTGCTGTTGCAGAGTGGTCAAATAGACTAAGTAAGGTACCTGAATGAATTGGTAAGGAGTGAATTTGATTTAATGTGATTGTGGGGACATGACTACTAGGAATATGGAATTAAATGAACTGATTGGAGGCAAAACAGATATTTGTGAGAATTAATTTTATTTATCACAATGAATTAAGTTCATTTAATTGATTCAAGATTCGAATGCCTGGTTGGCCCTAAAGGAGGTCCCACCGAGATTAATTTAAGTTTGACGCATTTAGAACTGATTAAATTGATAAACTGACACATTGGATGATGTAAGCCATAATCTATGTTAAGGAACGGTGTCCTAAGAGTATGCCACTAGCTGAAGACGAGACTGAGAGATTGTCACTGCATATGCTTGGAGACAAAGATCCGACAGTATCCAAACAACTGGCTGGCATGTGAAAAGGGAGGCAGAGCCCCGTAGTCAAGGCACCCGCAGAACCCATGCACAGACTCTCTAATAACAAGATACCTCCTTCATACTGAGCAAGAACAAGACATGGCAGGTGAGAAGGGGAAAATCACTTCTAAGTGGGGAACGCGCTGGTGTCCCAAACTGTTGACCCTAAAGACCTGGTATTCCAGGGGCTTAGGCTGTCAAGCAGTCTGATGTGTGGTGCTGAGGGTAGGTCCTACACCCCCCCCCAAATTAAAAAATAGCCAATAGGCTGTTATGCAATTTATTCCTTGATACTTATAGTTTTGTGGGAAAAAGTAACCAACCAAAGTGGGTTCACTCTTATTTATGTCTAGTTAATGTGTAATAAGATGTTGGTGTTCTCACTGAAGCTTTTATATTATTAATAAAAATATTATTTTAATAAAATCAACTGTCAGTCAGATCGATGTAAGTTGTCATCTCATAAGGTTTTTTGTTTTTTTGTTTTTTTTGTTTTTAAACAAACCAAGCAAACTCTTGCAGGGTTAGTGCTCCACTTAGACAAGAGGCCCACTGTAGAGCATTTCAAAGTCTATGAACTATTAAATAGTACTGTCTCTCTTACTCATGAATCTCATGAATGAATTCCTAGAACAGCAATTGGAGTAGTAGGGGCAAAAAAACTAAGAATGGAGCTTGACCAGTTGATAAAAGGAACTATATGATGTGGTATCTGCAGGAGCAGGTTACTGAACCGAGTGACCCAGAAGGTCCCTTCCAGCCCCACCCCTGCTGTAGTGATAGAAATTATGATTTGGAGATTCTCCCTAACTTGGAAAACTATGGAGGTGGGAAATTGGGAGTTGGTCCCTCAGGTTAGTTAGGTAGAGAGACTACAGAGGTTGCCTACTGCTCTTCAATTTAAAGTTTTTTTGGTTCTTTATCATGTAAGAGTGGTGTTGTATGCCTGTGATGGTCCAGAAGCTGTGAGAGGCAAGGACTTCTTAGGGTGATATTCTTTATTGGACCAACAGTGTAGTTGGGATAAAGTTAGACAAGCTTTTGTAGGTAAGAGTCTATCATGTCATGCTTAGTTCTTCTCATTCATTGTATGCCTGTTTTTATTGAACCCAGTGATCATTACCTCTGTTTCATTCCTTGTAGAAAACTCATGCTTCATATGGGAAATAGGTTTAGTAGAATAAAAAACACATTGTCAACAAATAGTCACCATGTGCATGATTCTTGAATATGTGTCTAAAGATCTGTTTACCCTCCTAGGCTCTGTGAAAAGATCAACTACTGTTGCAGTCCTTGCACTGTCCTAAGTATAAGGGCTGTTCCATTGTTTGGCCTTATCAACTTTTTACATCAGCAGAAAAGAGTATGATGCACCCTTCCCCACATACAAGATGAGCCACATGCATGTAGCTGTGTGTATGTGTCTGTGCGTGCATGTGTGCTCACATTACCTGTGCTCTTCTGTGGTGATCTGCAGAGGATGTAAGCTGTAAAATCACCCAGCTATGGAGTGTTGGCTCAAGCCATAGCAGCTTATATTTCTGGCTCAGGAAGTTTCTGATTCAGTTACTTGTGCTTTGACTAAGGTGGTGGCTGTTGCTCATTTTGTTCTCTGAGGAGGTCCAAACAACCATGTGAATCTGTACTGTAGAAGTGCTCTCTAGTCCCATGGATTCCTGTCTCCAGTCTCACTTTAGATAATTTGCTATGTTCTCTTTGCTTAATAAGGGAGCATCAGATGAGTATTGCAATTATGTTATGCTGTTCAATTTTTTCTAACACTATTGAATATGTATATATATATATATATATATATATATATATATATATATATATAAGGGGAACTACCATAATTAGAAACTGAAAAAAAAGTAGTCTCTGGGCAACCTTCTTTTTTGGTTGTAGCTCTGTATACTTGGGGAGTGGGGAAGGGAAGTTTAAAAGACTTGAATTTGGGGAGAAATTGTGGGTCACTACTCTGGTATATCTTACTTTGGGACTATACATTGAAATATGGGCTTTGTGATATGAATATGAGCATGAGTGGATCTAGTGCATAATTCACAGAGGACATTTTGCCACTGGTCTCAGTGGGAGTACTAATCACTTTGGTTTAGCAGTGCACAATGAAACAGTAGACATCACAGGAGAGAAATTAAAGGAAGGAAAAAAAATAATGATCTTATGAGGGACTGGGGAATCCACAATTCCCAGTGTGTTCCAGTTTGCTGGGAGTTGAATATATTCATCCTGCCCCAGGCAGTACTCAGCATCTGATGATTAAAAAGGACCAATAATTCCAGTATAGAAAGTGATTCACTGACCCTTCCCATAAGAGAGAGAATCCCTAGATTGAATGCCTAAAATAGTCAGCTCCAGAAAAGCAGCTTCAGACTCTACAAGAAACTGCCAAAAGCTGTTCACCTTCCTGAGATAGGTTGGTTTCCACAGGGCAATGCATAATGTCTCTTTCCTCATCAAATATTGGGGCATTTTGAAACATGACGATACTGCAGAAGGAAAATAATGTGCAAGTATGGCTAAAGCAACAGATCTCGTGTACATTATGACACTGGAATATTTCTTCAGTTATTGCAGCTGCTATGGTTACCAGCCCTACATTTAGCCATCTCCTATGGTGGAAGCACAGAGTAATTATTTCATACATTGCATGAAGCTAAAGCCAGATAGACCATGGGGGTGAGTAGTGGGTTGAATTTTCTTCCCATTACAGAAGGAGAAGGTTTGAAAGAAAGGAATCTGGGTGCTATTACTGACAAAATTCTTGTAAACAAAGTATGCAATTGATGGGGGTGGAGGGTTGGCTTTTCTACTAATTTTTAAAGAAAAAATAAACACAACAGAGAGACAACCAAAATAATTATCTTTGGAAGTAACAGACATTAATACTGTCCTTTTAATTCTTTTTCTTTCATTGGAAATGGTGAATTAATGACCTTAGTAGTCTATGGCACTTAATGTATGAGATTTCACAGCCTGAGCAAAAGAACTAACTCCATCGCCTGGTAATTATAGCATACTTTTGATGGACCAACAACTATAGGAAGCTTATTTGGTTCCAGTTAGATCTTTTGGGTCTTGTCCAGTTTTTTTCTCTCATGCCCCATTTCAAAATATAACCCTTCCTTTTGCTGAATTTGGGTGACTGTGCATCCGAAAAGAGTCATTATAATGCTGCTTTGTCATCCAGGAAAGATTTTAATCAATGTAACGAAAGTTTGGTCAGCTGCAGGAGGAAGCATCTATTTAGACATTTCCTGTGATATAATGCTTATTGCAATAGGCAAAAGGCAGGGTAGATTTGCACTTCTATAAACCAACTAAATTGGAGATGTATCTCCAATTCATTGTCTACAATTTAGTTGGTCTATAAAGGTGCAAATCTACCCTGCTTTCTGACTGACTTCAGACTAACGCAGGTAACAACTACTTCTCTGTCTCAATAAATAGAACATCTACTTCCCCAGTTGTGGCAAAGTCAGTCATTAAAAAACTGATCAGACTTGGAGCCCCAGATGGTTGGAGCAGCCTCCAGGGGGTCTAGAACTTTTTCAGAAGCCTCTTCTGCAACAGCCTGGCAAAAAGCAGCCTGACAATAGAAACCTCACAAGGTGTGGTAAGTCAGCTGGGGGATGATTAAGGTGCTATTCCTTCTATACAAGATAGGGAGAAAATCAGAGTTTGAGGTACATGTTGTCAGGCCTCTGGGAAGATCAAAGGGTAGCTGGTATGGGCTAGAGAACCAGGAGACTAGGATCTTTAAAGAGCAAAGGAATCTACAGTAGTTCCTTAAAGAGAGGACATGGAAAAAAACCCTTATGCTCTTCTCAGTGTGCCTAATCACTGGTCTTCAAAGTCTTGTTGGTACAAGGAGATCAGGATTTCAACTCTGAGTCCTCACTGTAGCATTGCACGGAACAGACAAGATGGACAAATTGGTAGAAATGTATTTATTTGAGTCTTGGAGCACTCTGTGGTCCATAACTGGCTATAAGGCCCCTGAAAAGCATGCAGTAAGCTTTAACAGTTCTTCCTTGTCATAAATACCTTGCTGACTAGGTGCTTTCCTGACAAAGACCTACTTCCTCTCCAGGCACGGATTCTGCTCCCAACTAGCTAGCTCTCCTACATATACTATAGCATATTTTGGGCTGTTACCCACAAGTAGTCAACTCTGCAGAAGCAGGAGGCACTGAAGCAGCCACTTCAGTTTGAAGGCTGTTTGCAACTGCTGTTCCTGAGACAGCCTTCTGGACCTACTAGTTTTCTTCCTGTCTCTGTCCCTCTGATACCCCACCTAGTTATGCCATCTCTTTCTTTCCATCCCTTTCTGCACTTCAGTAACCCTTCTTAGTTTTGTCTGTATGCTTATAGGGGATTTGCTGGTGGCTCATCAGTGGCTCCTGATGTATTTTGGAGTCACAGTGGAAGTGTCTTGCTCTAAAAACTAAATGCTAATTGATGGCATCCTGTCTGTTTATGGAGAACTGTCACAGGTAGATTTCAAAAAGGTTTCCAAGGAATTTTAATCCAGGGTTCATAGAATTAAGTGATGGTGTTGGTAAAATAGCTTTTCAATGCAGCATGCTCCTAAACTTGATTGTCTGCAGCTGTTGATGAAGTCATGGTTTTCATGGGTGTCATGGATGACACCATTCCCTAACCCATTCATCCATGTAAAAGATGGGGTGCTACTGGACTTCTGATCATTTCATCTTCATGCTGGTTTGCAAAAATGGGCCAGCATTTGTAAAACTTTGACACTAGCAGACCATTTACAATTTACATTGGTTTTGGACTGCAAAATCTGATTATTTTTATATTTACACTGGTGGTTTGTAGCTTTACCTCTGGCCTTCAGCCTTTACCTGGGTTTAACTAGTTTCTGCTCCCGTGTTAAGCATTCCTTTATCTAAGTTCAACCAAAAGCCAGTGGCTTCTGTGAGCTTCATTGCTGCCTGGAGCATTGATAAGCCTTCCCTCAAGCTTCCTGAAGCCTCCTCAGCCCCACCTCATTCATATTTATCTTTTCCATTCATCAATAGGAAAAAAATGGTGCGTCACTTTCAGCTCAGCATGCCCTCACCCTGAGTGCAGCACAAGTACAGAAGAAGCATTGTGTTAGCTTGACCCAGCTTACCCAATGTCTGTAGAGATCAGGCACTTCATTGGGGCTTTTTGGTGCTTTTATCTACTCTGTCCCTCAGTGATTGAATCAGCTATTAGACAAAGTGCCAAAAAACCTGCTGAAGCATGCAATCTATACAGATGCTGAGAAGCTGGGTCAAACTAATGTGCTTCCTCTTCCAGTAAAGTGCTGGGTTTATTTGAGTTTGTTTGTTTGTTTGTTCTTTGAGTTCACATCTGTCAGCAGTGGTAATGAAGTATTTGGGTTAATGTGACTTGCATCTAAGGTAATAGCTTGAGATCTTGGCACAAACTTATTATGTTATAAACTTCTCATGCACGATCAAATGCAGGGGTCTCTTCCCTTACTTAATCACTCTATTAGTATATTTATTCATGTAAGAGGAGTCTGTGCCTGGAGATGCATAGCATCTTCCTTGTTACTAAGCATGCTCTAGATGTGATAGAGGTATCATAAGAGAGGGATAGAGGTGAAGTGTAAAGATATGTCACTAAAAATGTGACTGGCAACAGTATTGCATAGAAGATGCTGAGATGGAGAAAAAATGGTAATAAGCTTGTATGAAATTCTTTCATTTGTAAAATATTCTCAAGCATTCATCTTGTCAGTTTTTTTCCCCCCTCCTCTGAGACTGAGAAAAATCCTTCTTTTAAAAATTTTCATTCTGCAAGTTTATTTTCAAAAAGGCTGCTGGCAGGCTGTCACAGAAGGGGAAGATTATGATTAACTGAAATGTCATCAGCCTGTTATTCTCTGCAGAGGCGATATGAATGGGAATTAAGTAATGAACTTCTGCAAACAGATGATAGGAGAAGGAGCTCTAAGCAACAAGCTGATTTCTCATTTAATGCAGCGGCTTTGCTGAAGGGTTGGGAATAGTGAGATTTCTTCCCCTTCCTGGCTTCTTATTACACCTCATCAAATCTTATTACCAAAAAAGACAAAATTCTCCTGTCTTGTCAAGAATAACTCTACAAAATAATATGAAAAAGTAGTAATATTTTTTTTTTTAAACCAAAATACTTATACCCTGGCACTTCTAAAATAAGACCTAAAGACTGGAATTGAGAAATATATGTGCTATTGACCTTCCTTAAAATGTTCTGTGATTGTTACTGCAGTAGTCATTGTGATGCATTTCTATCCGCAGCATCAATGGATGACTGTGTTTAATTTCCTCCTATGGGAAGCCCATGCCTGATTCAATCAGGCATTCTTTAATTAGTGCTTTTGATATCAAACAGGAGGGAAAACATTACATGTTAGTCTATTTTGTTTCACATTATAACAAGAGATGAGTTAAAGCCACCAAGTTTGGCTCTGAATTTCAAGTGCTGATTCCATAGACAGAGGCCATTTTCAGCATACTGGTCTGGACAGGTGTTTGGGGTCATCAGTATGTGGGTATTTTAAATCTGAGCTCTCCCCTTTAGCCCTTCTTTTTACAGTACAGTTGTTGCATAGTGCAGTTGGGATCACTACTGAGGTATTAATCATGTAGTGGAGGCTCATCTTGCCCCTTTTGGGCCACTGGGTCGACACAAAGGCAGGAGAGATTATCTAAAAGGCTCTAGATGGGTGCACCCAGGTTACACACCAAATACTTGGTGCCTGGGAAATCCCTAAGTATTTGCTCCCCTCTCCAAATTGAAGGGATGGGTGGCCAGGCAGAAGTGCTGTGAGAAGGATATGCAATACTGGCCCATTCCCTCTGCTTTCTATAGAGTCAGGTCAGGACAAAAATAGTTTAACTATATACAGGTTTATTAATATACATACACATGTGTGTGTGTACACACACACACACACACACACACAACCCCCAAAAGTGATATTAATAAACATATACAATATATAGACTTTACATGTAAGCCTATATTCTATAATTGGCAACTAGGAAGTTATACCACCACCAATGGCCTTGAACCCAGCCCAGGTAAGTACAGATAAGTCTGAATAATCAACAAGTAAATATAGATGAACAGCAAATAAATACTGGCGAACCACTGGGGGGGGTGGGGATGATATCAACAAGGGATTTAGCAAGATGGGTAAATATATATATACACAATATACAACGGTTAAACAACAACTCACATTAGAAATAACAAAATATAAGGAGCTACCTATAGAATATGAAGTGCCTGCACACCCTTCAGCGTATCAATGACACAGTACTAGAGACTCCCCTTTGATGGTAGGAGCATTGACACTGGTCCAAAAAAGGGGAGAAGGAAGGAGCCCCAGAACTTCTCAGTCCCTAGTAGCTTTGCCAGAGACCCTTTCCCCACAAGGCCCTGTGCTAGACCCCCATCCAGGGGCTTCCTCCCCTGTGGGAACCCTTTCCCTGATTAACTCACAGCTCCAATGGGCAATATGGAGTCCTTGTCATCCCAGCTGGGGTTTCTTTCAGCTGATGCAGGCGCAGGCCTCTGGCTTCTGTGGGGCCTCTGATCCCCTTGCAGCCCTGTGCCTCACTTTGGGCACCCAGGGCTCTGCGTGCTGCTCGTGGTTGGGGGCTCAGGCCACCTTCTGTGGCTCTGAGGCCCAGGTCCCTGCCTGGGAGCAGCAGTGCACTGAGGGTGCACATGAGTCCTGGCTGTATGCCAGGAAATGGTAGACCCAAGCTGCCTTGAGCGGCTCCCAGGGTCGGGGACCTGCCAGACCATGCCACACCAGCTCCAGGTTCCCGGCCTCACACTGCGGGTTACAGACCTGAGCTGCCGCATGCCACTCCCAGGGTCTGAGCTTCCTGCGCCACTGCATGCACCAAGTGGCTGGAGACCTGAGCTGCCTTACCCAGCTCCCATGGTCTCACCCCACACGCCGTGCTACGCACTGACTGGGGCTGAAGCTATCTGCCACTCCTATCTGGCAAGAGGCATCTTCAGGGGCTCTTCAGGGCAACAGCATCCACCCGCTACGCTACTTTTCCGCAGCTCTTCTTATCCCCGCTTTCTCCTCTGTCCCTCGACACATCTGCCCGTGTTGGGTACGCTGTTTTTTTTCTTATCCTCTCTGGAGCCTCTGCCCCTGGATTGTAAAGGGACCAATCAGGGTGAGGTAGAGCTGGTCTACAACAAGGTTTGGACTCTTCACCTTGCCCTGAGTAGGGGCAGACCAGCCCCTCCCCAAGTGTTGCCTGATTGGTGAGAACACCCCACCAATCGGAATCAAGCTTCTGAGCCTGGCACGCTGGGCAATGGCTGATGAGCCCACCACAGGTGTTTGGAGAGTGGGTGTAGCTAGCCCCTAAAACTGGCAAAAAAGGGGGCCTGTAACAGGGCCTGCACCAGGGATAGCTGTTGCTGAGCTCCTTGGTGGTGACTTGACTCTTGCACCGCTTAAATTCTAAGGTGCCCTCCTTTTTTCTCTTTCCTTTCGTGTCTTGATCTTGTTACTATAACTTGGAAAGGAAGGCTGCCCATGGGTCTTAGTGAGCCATAACTTACCTTCTGCTCATGGTTCCTTCTTGGACCCTGCTATATGGGCCCTCCCAGCCCACACATGCCTCCCAAAGGCACTCATTGCCTTATGGCTAATCATAGCCGCAGACTCTCACCTGCAGGTGTTTCTAATCACTATTTTGGTGGGCACTTTTTGCCCCAAACTACCAGGCTACCTTAGGCCTCCACTTCCTTGTTGGGGCCTTGTCCTTCCCAGCTTTGACTAACTGCTCTGGCTGGTCTCTTTGACCTAAACCAACTACACCAAGCCTAACTTCTTGGGCTCCAAGCCTTGTTTCACCCACTTGGGCTCTTATCTCTGCCCCTCTCTAGACTATGGACTCTCTAGGTCATCTTCTGCCCCTCTTGTGGGCTGGGTTCCCTGGCCTCTGTCTGTGCCTTGAGCCTGAGCCCTGGCAGGGATTAAAACAGTCACATGCCCCTCCAAGCCACGCCTTTTGAGTCCCACCCAACCATCAGTTCTAATTATAATGAGCAATCCCACTGACTATAACCTGAACAAAAAGTATAAATACTCTGGTTATAACTAAAATGCTTAGCATGCTGGTTAACAGTGCCCCTGTTCACCCTGCATGGCAATTCCCTACAAGACCTCAGCTCTTTACTTGTTCCCAGGCACAGCAGGATCCTAGGTAGTACCTCAGCTACAGCTGGCTTGTAGGCCTGTGTGAAGTGACTAGTATTCACTTCAGATTTGGCCAATTTTCAGGGGACAGTGATTCAATTCAGTGATTTGAATCACTGTTCCAATTTGATTTGGCCAAATCCGATTTGGAGATTTGGCTACTGCCAAATCTCCAAATCGGCCAGGCCAGGCCAGGCCCATTCTCCACCTGCCCCAGCTCCCAGCACTTTGAGGGGAAAAAAGCCCCGGCTCACCGGGTGCTGCCAGACGGGGGGGCGGTGATCCCCACTGCCCCACACTGCATGGGGGGGGGCTCTGCATGAGCCCCCACCCCCCCCTTGCTCCCCTAGCCTGCCCATGGGTGCCCTGCCCAGGCCAACTTTGGCCCTTTAAGAAAAAAAAAAAAAAAATGTAAAAACCTCCAGACTCGCTGCTTCTGCTGGTGGGAGGTGATTCCCACTGCCCCATGCCATGTAGGGGGCTCTACATGAGCCCCAAAGCCTGGAGACTGCTGCAGGATTGGCGAGTCCTGGGGCTTTTCTTGGGGTTTTTTTTTTTCTTAAAGGGCTAGACCTGGCCCGGGCAGGGCACCCATGGTGGGGGCTGGGGGAGTGGGGAGGGTCAGGGGGGGTCATGCAGAGCCTCTCATGTGGCATGGGGCAGTGGGTGCCAGCAGGGATTGCCCCCCCCCCTGCTCAGCAGCACCCAGCGAGCCCGAGGCTTTTTTTTTTGTTTTGTTTAAAGTACCAAGCTGGGGCAGGTAGGCGGGGCAGCCATGGTGGGGCTGGGGGAATGGTGGGGGAGTCAGGAAGGGGCTGGCAGGGGTCTCCCCGTGGTCCCCTTCTCCAGCAGCAGAATTTCCAAATCAGCCAGGCCAGGCCCATCCCCCCACCCCTCTCCCAGCCTGGCACTTGTAAAAAAAAAAAAACAAAAACAAAAAAAACAACAACCCAGTATACCAGGTACTGCTGGGCAGGGGGCAATCCCTGCTGCCCTATGCTGCATGGGGGGGGCTCTACATGAGCCCCTGGGCCCCCACACGGGCGCCCTGCCCAGGCCAGGTCGGCCCTTTTAAGAAAAAAAACCAAAACAAAAAAAACCCCGGGACTCGCCACTCCTGCTGGCAGGGGGTGATCCCTGCTGCCTTCCACTGCCCCACACCATGTGGGGAGCTCTGCATGAGCCCCCAAAGCCTGAGGCTGCACCAGGAGTGGTGAGTCCTGGGGCTTTTCTCAGCTTTTTTTTTCCTAAAGGGCTGGAGCTGGCCTGGGTGGAACAGCCGTGGGGGGACTGGGGGAGCAAGGTGGGGTCGGGGGGGCTTGTGGCAGAGCCCCCACATGCAGCATGGGGCAGTGGGGGGCAGTAGGGATTGCCCCCACCCCCTGCCTGGCAGCACCCAGTGAGCGCCGGGGCTTCTCTTTAAGTACTGAGCTGGGTCAGGGTGGGGGGGCTGCAGGAGCAGGCTGGGGCTGGGGCGGGGGGCTGAGGGAGTGGTTGAGGGGTCAGGGAGGCTGGCAGGGGTTCCCCACATGGTCCCCTCTCCTTCCCCCAGCCCCCTTCCCCTGCCCCCTAGTACTTACCAGCTCAGAGTCAGCCGCAGCTTGCTGCTACAGCCACCAAGGGCTGCCCAAATCATCAAAGCTCTCTGAATCTTTTCCAAAGATTCAGAGAGCTTTGAATCAATTTGGACCTTTAACTTGGCCCCCTGATTCAATTCAGATTTGGAGATTCGGCCACCAAATCAGACTGAATCTCCTCCGAATCAAATCACCACCCGAAGCTTCACACGGCCCTACTGGCTTGATGCAGAGCTCTTCATCCTGTGGCTCACAGGACCAGACTGACTACCTTGGCTCAAGGCCCAGCTTATATGTCACTTCAGCTCTGTCTGCTTCTGGTCAGTTGACTTGCATCTGTATTCTGTCTTATTGCACTATTGCTGTGCACAACAATAGCCATGCTCAGTTTCTAGCCTCTAGCTGCTTATTCCTTTGTAGCTAGCCTTCATTTACCCTTCCAGGTGCTGTCTAGTGTCTACTACTTTTTTTTTTCTTTTAAAATAACAGGAGCCCCTGGCCTCCTGTTACAGTAGCACATTTAAAATTCATAATCGAATATAATTTAACACCATGGTGCTCAAGGGCCATAATGAAGTATTTCAGAGGCCGCAAGTGGTCTTTTAAACCACAAAAGGGGCACAAGTAATTTTATACTGATGCAACTAAAGCAGAATTTGGCCCCAATTTATTTAATATACAGGAGATGTATAAAAAAACATTTTTTTTTACTCTTTCAGAGTTGCACTCCAACTTTGCTTTGTTTCTTGGGTGCTAGCATTCCATAAAAGTACTTTTCCTTCCTTATTTTAGTTTCCTTTTTTCACTAGTGGTAACTAGATTCTGAAATTAGTTTCAAAATGTAGAGAGGAATTAAAATATGATTTCTTGCAATCAGATTCTTTTCTACTTTGAATAAGGCAGACCTATTTCTGACAGTTACCTTTGGGATCTGGCTAAAACACCTTTACATCCACCATCCAACTTCAGTATAATTATCTTCAGGTATTTTCACTTTTTTTTTATATGATTAATCATGTTCACATTTTATTGGTCTTGTCTATTTGTAACCATCAGACAGACATTGCAGAAGTCACTGGGCCTTTAGAGGCAGTTTCTACCCTCCTTACTCGAAAGAAGTACTACTATAAATGGAGGCAGTGAAATCAGTGGGCTGTTTGGAGCCTAAAGGACTGCTTGGCTTGAGGATGGCAGAACTGAGCCTATAGAGATTTGCAGGGGATTGAGAATGTATGGGGGAAAGACTTGGTGCAAATCAATTTTACAACAGTAATTCTCTCAATTGTATTGAGTATTAAAGGCATTTTAGATATGCCTTAGGATGAATTGAGTTCTTGGCAGCCTTCAATTCTCTCTCCTTCCTCTTTGCTGAAATAAGAGCATGATTGTTTATTGACAAAGAGCTCCAATTCCCTATTTATGTATTAGCTCCTGTAACACCATAATGGACATTGTACTGCAAAATAGCCTGCAGCAGGGCCAGGTGTAGGGTTCTTTGTGAGATAAAGTTACTACTGCATCTTTGTGCATCATGTAACCTGCTTAGACAGAGCAGTTGGATATCATTTGGTGTTCAATTATCTACTATAACTGGTGTCTCAAATGACCTGTGGCCAAATTACTTTATGCCTGTAGTTAAAATGCAGAATGAAGAGCTGCTTCTGTTCTTTGAACAGTTGTCTAAACTCGTGATGCAATAAATGATTTTAATGATGACCCTAATGATCAGATAATTCATGGTTATCACTCCTACTAGCCTTGTAAACCCTGGCAGTGAAGGACGTGAAACTTAATCCCTTCCACAAAACCTGTTTAAGATATGTCTAGTGTTGCAGATGAAGCCTGGACAGAGGGGAGGCATGGCGCACAGACCAGGCATGGCACAGTGAGCATATATGGCATAGGGAGGCTGGGGAGAGCGAGCCCTCCCACTGATGTGTGGGGCTGGTGCTCCCAACACCAGTAAGGAGGTCCATGAAGCCCTGGCCAACTGTCTCCTGGCCCATGGGGACGAGGAGCACTCCCCAGATGAGTAGGACCAAGGGGTTTTGAATGCCTGCACCCTGGCACCAGGTGATGGATCTCCTGCCCGAGGTTCCTCTGGTCCTGCACCACCTAGCCAACACTCCCCCTGACATACACACACTCCCCTGAAGGCCACATCCTTGGCTGTGGGGAAGTGTGGTGCAAGAAAGATATTCAGTTTACAATGTTACAGTTGCCAAACTGTTCTTGTTTTTAATAAAGAAAACCTGTTGAACATTGCCTGTGTCAGAACTTGGTCCCTCTTCCCACTGATGCAAACCAGAAAACCTTTAGAGGCAGCTCAGGGTGGAGAACTTTGTGAAAGGGCAAAAATAACCTGGAGGGGCACTTAGGACAGGGAACAGGGGGAGGGGGGCAGGAGCGGTGTGGGGGAGGGATTGGAGTTAGGGGGAGTACTGCAAGAATAGAACTCAACACAGATCCTTGGAGGAGAAGTGTGGGGAAAGTGGCTTTAGACCTGATATACTAGTTCCCTGACTTAGGAGGAAAGACCAGGGACTTTTCTCCATGTAGGAGGTGGACAGGTTGGTGATCCCAGATCCACTGTCTGCGTGAGAGTGTTGTGGAGGGGGGAAACCTTCCTGGTTTTACAGCCGCGTGCCCTGAGTCAGAATCCCCAGTGTACCTCTGGAGGCAGAGAACCTCAGGTTAGCAGAGGCATGTTCAGTGACTCCAACTCTGCAAATGGGGAACTCTGGGTTTCCCTGCTTACAGAGGCATACCTGGGAAATTGCCAGGTGTGTGTGTATATATATATATATATATATATATATATATATATGTAAACAATGTCCTGAGTGGTGTCTTACAGGATCACACCTCTGAAGCCCTGGGAGCAGCAGGGGCTGAATTCTGCAGGACAATGGGCAACATGTTTCACCCAGTGAAGCAGATCAACTGTCCTGGGACACAACCTGGCACAGCTGATCCACTTAATTTTATGACATGTTTGTAGCCTTACTGTCCCTTTCCCATTGTCAAAGCTATAAGGAGGCCACTGTGCAAATGAGAAATGGGTTGAATAAATTCAAATACTAAATCCTTTTGGTTCTCTGTATAGAATAAAAAAATCCTTAAGAAATCATTCTTAACATGATTTATTAACAAGATGAGGCATCACAAAAACTCTGGTGTGGGCTGTCATACAAATAAGCAGGGTCTTGGGGAATCATGTTCCCTGGGTGTTGGGAGGGTAGACTTGTCAGGGTGTATTGGTTTGTAATGTTGAATGTCATGTACTGTAATGTTGTAGTGTCAACTACAGCTTCCAGAAGCCTGCAGGGCACTGGAGAAAGAAACTATATTATGAACTACAACCCCCAGAAGCTTCCAGGGGACTGGAGGAATGAGCTGCAACATGCATTACAGTTCCCAGAAGGCTGCAGGTGATGAAGGAAGGGGAAAAGCAGCAACAGAGCGTAGGACACTGTGGCTGGGAGAGACACCTGGCTGAAGACTTGGGGAGGAGCAGCAGAGCCAAGACTGTGAGTTGTAGCAATAGGGCTCAGATGTGGGAGCCCTGGCAGATGGCAATTAAGTGTTTTTGGGACCAGAGGTTGGTTAGGAGTCCCTCCAGAATTGTGGGAGGGTTTAAGGTTTCTCAAACGTATATACTGGGGTATTAGTGTTCCCTACATGTTACTTGTTCTTGGGTGATTTCACCACAGTGTCACTGTTTCTTACCTGTTACTTGAATCCTAAGTGTATGTACCTTATGTTAATGTTTATCCACCTGTGCCTGTCCCTTTCTCCCTAGCCTGTCGGCTTGTGACCCTAATCCCCTATATAACAGTGGGAATTTCCCTTGCCAGCTCCCCTGTGACAGTTCCTGGGGTTGCAAGTTTTGGTACAAGGGAAAAGGAGTGATTAACTCAGCCCTTCAGTATAAGTGCCTACAGTTGGCAACATTAACAGCATCTGTAAAGGAGACAATGAATCTCTCAAGTAAGCTAGCAGAGAATTGCCATGATGGTGTCTGTAGCAGCAGTTCCTAGGAATGACACAGTGAGACCCATCCACACTCTTACATTTGAAAACATCAAGTAAAGGAAGTGCTTGCCATTTCTAATTTTGCTAGTAAGATGTCTTTGTTTTCTACAGGCTGCAGCAAGGTAGTACGCATGAATTATTGCCATATTCTTGTCTTTTGCCAGTCATCCCAGGACAGATCTTCACTGTACAACTTCAGGAACTGATTAAGCAAAGCAGATAAACATGTGAATTGTTAAAGAAGGAAGTACTGCATTTAACAGGATTTCTCATGACTAAAATTAAACATGTGCTTAAGTACCATGCTTTTGCACATATAACACAACCCAGAATAAAATATGCATCCGGTTTCTGAAAGGCAGAATGAAAAAAAAAAAAATCTTTCTTTGTAGTAAGTAACTGAGTAGCAGCATCTAAAGGGCTAAGACTGCTCTTGGTTCTGTTCCCTGTGGGCACTTATATTTGTGCCAGATGCCTGATCTGACGTGTGCTATTTAGCATGCGTCACACCAGACTCAATTTATCAAGTGCTAATTAGCACTCGATAAATCTACAGTCTGAATCTACAATCCAAATCTACACTACAGTGCTAATTAACGCACTCCAGCAGCCTCAGCATCACATGTATTCAGCATCCCTGTACTTCAAAATGGCAGTGAGGGTATTTTAACTGAAAGTGGTTGAACAAGCTTTAGTTAAAGCACCCCTGCCACCATTTTGAAGTGTGTGGATGCTGAATACAGGAGATGCTGTGGGTGCTTTAATACGAGTGATTCCCAAGAGCTGCTTTAATTAAACCTTCCCCCTCCACCCCCCAACCTGGAGCACATGTAAAGATGCTGTTTGAGCTTGCAGATTTTACTTTCACTTTTGTCCAGTAACCTGCAGAGAAACTGTTCACACTGTATTTTTCATATATAACACACAGTACAATTACCAGCAGTTGTTTCTGGGGGGACAAGTATGTGTTGTATGTGAGAAAATGTAGTACTTTGCTAGATTGAAGCCTCATTTTTTTGGTGAGAGGTAGAGGAGAGGATTTGCTTTGGAGTCAATGAACACTGACCTTTCATCATCCGGCAGAGATGGCTATGAAGTGATGATTTCTGCTTTATTGTTTTTTCAAGTGGCAGTCTCTTAATCAAAGAATTTTAACTTGAATTTCACTGCATCTACACAAAATATATGTACTGGCCCTATGGCCTGTCAACAGTAAAGTAAATGACAGTATTTGATTAATTTCAAACATGGTTTTCAAAGCTTTAAAGTTTTATGCCACAAAATGTAATTGTCTTCAATAAATAGTAAAGAGAATTCCTAGCTCTTGCCTGTCATGCTTTTGCTGCTGAAAGACAAAAATAATACTATGAGGTTTCAAAATGCATCAAAATAAGGCGCTGGAATTAAGAATTAATTTTTTTTTTTTATTGAGTTCATCAGTAAAACAAACACAGTTATTAGCTCTACCATCTCCCATAGGCATCATTGCTGCTGTCAATTTGCAATTTAAGTGCTAAAGATATGAAAAGTATCATAAAGCACATGACAAACATGATCCCAGTCCTTTCAACTGTCATATTGAATGAAATAGTTTGAATGTTTGTAAAGGTTGCCCATTAGCCAGTTTCAGGAAGAAGATAAGATTTATCTCCTTATCTAAGTCATTGTTTTTGGACTACGTGCAAAAGGTCCTGACTTTGTTTAAAGTCTTAATTTGAATTTTATCTTTAGAAGTCTTTTACAAAGAGAGCAAATATCCTGAGTTCCAAGAGATCAAACCCTAAGGCCTTTTGACCAGATTGGTAAGAAAAGGGCATTTGCAGTGATATGGAAGTTTCCCAAAGGTAATTTAAAATGATTAACAAAAGAATCTGTTGAGTAAGATCCGAGCCCAAATTTGGGAGCAGTGACAGGTTTGAGTAGGAGGAGCCCATAGACGGCAGCTCACTCAATAAAAACTGTAACTTACTTTCCCAATTTGGAGGTGACTTTACTTGTAGAACAACGAAGGAAGAATCACAAGTGTAGGCCGGATCAGATTGATCACCTGAACCACCCTCTCCGTGCCGCAGAGCACCTGAAAGGGACTGAAGGAAGGGGACTTAGTCCTATCACTGCTGAGGCCAGCCTATTGAATTGTATTGCTGAGGCGAGCCCATTGAACCGTACTACTGAGGCCAACCCATTAAATTGTACTACTGAGGAATGAAACCATATTTTGGTATTTGGCTTCTCGGAATTCTAGGATTGTAAGTATAATATGAAAAATAATAGTATTGATTCAAATTTAACTTTTAGTTGTAATTGTAGTTGTTTTTGTAACACTAATTCTTATAGTATTGTTTGGGAAGGAAGTGCATTCGGAGCATTGTTTCTGATATATGCAATTATTGTGTTCTTAATGTTTGTGGTGTTTCTTAAAGCTAAGCAGTGTTATATACGTAGCAAAGAGTTTTAAAATAAAATTGTGTTGTATAAATTAAGTGTGTAATCATTGTGAAATCGTGCAATCAGTTAACTACTCCCCCAGCCAGTGCATCAAAATGAATCTGTAAATTGTGTGGGATTTTCTCTATTCCATAACCCACTAGAGACATCAACACAAACTTTTATGTAACTTCACCCATGTGAGTAGTTGTTCCCATTAAGTTCTGTAAGAATTTTCACATGCATGGAGTTATTCATTTGTGGAAGTGTTAGCTAGACTGGGATTTACATCAGTATAACCACTCTTAAAATGGAGGGGATAGCTAATTGATACAGAGGGATCCAGGTTTTCCGTTTCCCATTGAAAAACAGAAAAAAACCCACGGATTTCCATGATTTTATCAGAGAAAAAATGGTTTCCCTTTTAGCAGAGATACCTGTGGATTTCCCGCTTTTGCAAAGAGCTCTGCAGGTGGGAAGAGTTCCAGCCTGCAAGAACTGATTGCAGAAAGGGCAGGAAACCCCCAACCCTGTCCAGAAAGGCTGGGGCCTGAGGCTCTGTCACCTGAAGCTTGGCTCTTTCCTTCCTGGAGCCTGTGAAGTAAGTGGGGCATGCAGGGGGCTAGGAGCCACCTGTGGCAGGGCTGGAGGGTTGCAAGTCATGGCTGGGGGGGCACTGACAGGGCTGGGGGGGCTCGGGGTGGTAGGTGTGGATGGGGGCGACTGCTAGAGCTGGAGGAAGAGCCAGTGGGGCAGGTCATTGGTGGTAGCTGGGGGCTGAGGGAGCAGGGAGGTGTTGGGGGAAGCCCCACATAGAGTGCCTGCCAGTGGCACGTGGACTGGGAGTGGCACACTATCACCAGGCCAGGCTTTTCCAGAGGCGGGGGGTGGGGCTGGCTCCTGGTGGCACCTTGCACTCCCAGGGAGCAGGGGGGGGACCTGGCCCCCTGATCTGTGTGTGGAAAGGGGGCAGGGTGGGCGCACTGTGGGCTCGTGCTCCCCACCCTGCTGCACTCCCCCAGGGCTGCCTCAGCACAGCGCATGCGACCCGGCATGGCAGAACACAGTGGGGATGCAAATGAAAGCTTCCTGCTGCTCTGAGCTCCATACTACCCTAGCCACACTTCCCCTGTGTGCACAGGGGCAGTGTGGGCAGCAGCACAGGGTTGTGCCCCTTGCTGCTGCCCTTGCCTGCAGGGAAAGCGTGGCTAGGGCAGCACGGAGCTTTCAAGGGAAAACAGCTTTCCTGCGTGTCCCTGCTGTGCTGGTTCGCACATGCTGCCCTTTAGAAACCCCAGGGGAGGGCAGCAGGGCAGGGAACACAAGCTTGCAGAGCACACCTACCTTGTCCCCACCCCCCTCACAGATCTGGAGGGCGCAGGTTCCCCCTGCCACCCAGGAGTGCGCATTGCAGCCAGGAGCCAGCCATGCTCCTGCCTGAGCCTGCAGCAAGCAGGCAGGAGGGGAGACCTGGCTCCGCTGCCTTCTGTTGGGGGCGAGGAGCTGCAGACCTTGGTCCCTGGCCCCATAGCCCTGGCAGCTGGGGGCCCCTCCGGCAGGGCTGGGGGGGCAGGGGCTGTGGGGAGTGAGAGGCATAAGCAGAGCAGGGTGGGGGCTGTGTGGGGAGTAAGGGGCACGAGCAGGACTGGGGGGCTGTGGGCAGGGAGGAGTGAGGGGCACCAACAGGGCGGGGGGGGGAGGTGAGGGGGGCTTCAATTTTAATAACAAATTTTGGGGGTTTTATGAGAGAATTTGTTTGTTTGTTTTTAATCAGGGAAAACTAGGATCCCTGTTGCAGACCATTGCATGAGATGGGGAGAGGAAATTTTTCCCAGAGACTATAAAGAAAAGGTTTATTTTATTGAAGAGTGTTATGGGAAGTTTAATGTTCACACAGAGTAGATGACTCAAATTCTTAAGGTCTCACTGAAAAGTAACATCAAAAGTGTTTCTGTGCTTATGCTTCAACTCAACCATGTAATTAATGTTCAAAGGGCAGAAAGGACATTACCTAAAAGCAAAATTCCAACATCTGAAACACTATCTTACTTCTAACACAAAGTGTTTCTTTGCTCTTATATTGGTTTGCTGAAGATCAGAAACCAAGTCTAAATCACAAGCAACCCTGATAGTCAATGAAGTTATATATTAACAACGGGTTTCATGGAGCAGGTTCTTCTTCATTTTTAGAGGGAAGCAAAAAGTTTCAGATTGGCACCAGGAAATGAAACTTTTCTATAAAATTACTGCATATGTACTTCAGTTACCATCTTTATTTGGTATGGTATTCTACTTGGTCAGTACTAAAGAGCAAAGTATATGGAGCTTCATTTTCTCCTTTGTGTCTGTAAGCAACTGTGGTATTTGTTTCATTTAGGAATCAAATTGTATCTGAAATCATCAGTTTAAAATAATCAATAGGAGTGAATTTCCAAATAAATCACCTTAAGCCCAAGCTCCTTACATTGCTTGGCTGTGGTTATCACTAAGCACTACTCAATTATTGTGAAGGGGGAAACAAATAGAATAAAACAACTAGAATGGAAGTCCAAAGGATTTACATATGGCAGTGTTTCCCTGTCATTTTGAAAGCCCAGTTGTAGTTTCTGGTAAAGGCTATGTTGATATTTAAGGTAGAAATGAATGAATTACTGGAGGGTAGGAAACAAGTTCTGTTATTTTACATCTGTCCTGTCCAATTGAGAGGATGTTGCCACTAACATCTTTTAAAAATAATTTGAACCTGGTGAAGTGTCATGTATTTTTTTTAAAACAGTCATTGTCTAGCATAGAAAGTGGCCCCATATAAAATGCTTAGACATATATTTATGTCATTTTTATACTCTGCTTACCTTTCTACTGAGTCTGGAGATCATGCCAGGCCAGAACACGATGTTGCAATCTATTAATACTCTTCGTTTGTTTCGTACAAGGTTTATGAATGTGTTGTGTTGAAATACAATTTCAGGGAGTATTAACAGATGTCTTAATATGACTCATAATGTCATGATTCAATGAAGCTGTGTTTTTGAAGACAAGAAAAAGTGAACACCTCCCCTCCACACGTTATGGGGGAAAAATATAAATTTCCACAAATTCTACTAAAGTATGTGTCTGTGGATATGGCAATAGAAGCTGTATCTATTCCTGCTGGAGACTTATGCAACTGAAAAGCATTAACCTTGTAAGAAAATGTAAAAAAAAAATCTTATGGCTTCCAAAGAAAATGTCAAGACAAAGTCATGTTATCCATGAGTCTCATAAATAAATCAGCAGATCTATCTGTGTCATTAGACAACCTGAGGGACAGAGCAACTGAAATTACAGATATTATTCTGCTTAAAAGGTATTCACAGTCTTGTTTTTTGTAACTGAAAGAGCTTAAACTTTGTTAGTGAAGGAGAATATTTAGTTATAAAGTAAAATACTTATAGCTAAAATATTTTGCAAATTAGTGCCATGTTACTGTGAAAAATCAGTGAATCTGGAAGAAGATTCTGAAGCTGTGTTGTATCCACCACTGGTGGTATCCTTAGGGAGGCCTCATCAAGACAGACAGTGGCATATCCCTAGATTTTAAACCCAGCAGATTTTCAAAAGACTGAGAAGACATAAGGGTTCCTTGACTAGATACTAAGACACGGAATTTTGAGATCTTGAAATCTGCCTTGTGTAGGTGTGTTTTTTGGTTTGGAGTAGAACTACTCAGAAAATGGTAAGCATGTTCTACTAAAAAAAAAAAGTTGTGGATCACTTTTTGTAGAAATGTTTCTGCTTTCTTTTTATTTGAAAATTCAGAGCTGTCTATAGGGTTAGCATATGTCTGGGTTTTCTTGGACATGTCCTCTTTTTTGGCCCCCTGTGCTGCATCCGGGCAGGTTTTTAAAATAAGAGTAAATGTCTGGGATTTCTGTTCTCCTGGGCTGGCTGCCTGGGGATGGCAGCAGCAGGCAATGTGATTGTCTGTCAGAGGTTGCATGCTCCCTGTGCGGGCTCTGGCAAGCTCCCAGGTGTGAGAGAGAGAGAGAGAGAGAGAGCGAGAGCCTGCATGTGCACAATGCTCAAGCTGCTTGGGCAGCAGAGCTGGAGAAGGCAGGGGTCTGTGAATCAGGACTGAGGGGCACCAGCAGGGAGTGAGGCAGGGTACTGCTGTTTGGGAGTGAGGGGCACTGGCAGGGCTGGGGTCAGTGGGTCCAGAGTGAGGGGAAGCAGCAGGGCTAGGTGGGGGTGGCTTGTCAGTGAGGGGCAAGAGAATGGGCAGGGCACTGGCATGTCATTGCCCCCTGCATCATGTTCTCCCTGCCTCCCCACCCGCCCATGACAGGTGTCTTCTTTTTGGACCTAGAAATATGGTAACCCTAGAGATGACAATTTTTGGTGTTGGAAACTTTTTGATGCTTAGTAAAGCAAACAAACTGAAAGCATTTATAAAAACATTGATTTCAGTTTTCACAAGCATGAACATTTATCTTTTAGGGTTTTTTGTATTCATACAAATACTAAATTTTGAACTTAAATGTATTGCTTTAACTTTTGTGAAAATTTCTACTGGAAAATTTGTAGCCAGCTCTACCTGAAGTTGAGATGGTGTTAATCTATATAAAAAGAACGTAACAGAATGCCTTTTTTATTCTTATGATCAAAAAAATATCTTGTGAATAATTCAGAAAGCTCAGAGAGAGATTTTTCCTCAATGCAAGTCTCCAGTGAACTTTATTTTCAGCCTCCCAGACAATTTCAGAGGGACAATTCTACAAGATTCTGGGCGCATCTACACATGCATTTGATCCAGCCTAAGTTTATTCTGCTGTAAACTACTCTGGAGTAAGTGCTTTTGAGTAGGCATCTACACGGGCAGAGATTAGGGAGAAGATTTGCTTCTCTTTGAACCATGTTTCCTGCAGCCCTGAACTGGGCTCCTGCTGCCACTGGGGGGAGCTCCAGGCTCCCCCTGGGTGCTAGCCCAGGGACTCGCAGGGAACACTGGCCAGTGGGGCCTGCTGCTGGGGCAGAGACAATGTCCTTCTCCCCTGTCAGTAGGGAACTCCTGGCCCTGGCTCCCCAATCAGGGGCAGAGGACTTGGGAAGAGCTGCAGGGCAGGAGAGGGGCAGGTCCCAGACCTCTGACCTGGTCTGCCAGTGGGGCAGCTAGCTGCCCCACCAGAGGATTGGGTCAGGGGGCTGGGACCTACCCGATCCCTGCAGCCATCTCCAAGCCTTGCTTACTTGATTGGGGCACAGGGCTGGGACCTGTCCCTGACCAGGACAGTTCCCAGTCCCTGCCCTGCATTCCAGATGGAGCCTGGCCAGCTTGTTCCTCACTCTGCTAGGCAAGACCAGAGCTGGGGGGCGGGGGTGGAAAAACAGACTGGAGGGCTTGTTCCCCACCCAACTCCATGAGTGTGACGCTGGGGGGAGAACAAGCTGGGTGGCTTGTTCCCTGTCCAGCTCCATGAGTGCAGAGCTGAGTGGGGAACAAGCTCCCCAGCCTCTTCCCCAGCCCCCTGCTCCATGCTAATGGAACTGGGCAGGGAACCGGCTCCTCTGCCCCTACCAGCAGGAAGCTCCCAGCGCCTACTGGGAGACCCTTATCTCCCAGCCAGAGCTCTGCTGGCAGACTCTTATCTCTCAGTGCTGTCTCCCAGCCTGAGCCCCACAACTGCAGAACTCGGGCTGGGAGACAAACATCTCCCAGCACTGGCCCCATGGTTGCGGAGCCAGTGCTGGGAGATAAGGGTCTCCCAGCCTTCCACTTGCCTATCATGATGGCAGAGCAGATCCTTATCTCCCAGCCCCTGCTCCCTGATTGTGATCTTGGAGCAGGGGGCTTGGAGCTCCCTCCTGGCAGGGCAGGGGGGCATAGTTCCCTCCCAGGCTCCTGTGCTGGAGCCTCTCCTGGCACCAGGCAGCTCCCAGGGTCAGAGAGCTCTCTCCCACCTCCTGGCAGATGGCTGATTGGGAGCAGATTTTGCTCCCGGTCAGGTGTCTACATGAGCACTACTGTGCTGTTACTAATCTCAAGTAAATTTACTACTTGCATTTGCAGGTAGCAAAGTTACTTGGGATTAGGGAGGTTTACTGCATAGTAAGCATGTGCATGTGTAGATGCATGTGCTTACTTCTCAGTAAGCTATGCTAATGCAAAGTTAAGCATCTCTTGTATATGCACCTTCTGAGTACTGTTTCAGGAGTCCTGAAAGCTTTCAACTCCCATTAATATCTGAACTGCCAAAGTAATCTTAGTACTTCAGGTTCTCAGATCCTTGGTGTAAGATATATGTGTTAAGTTGAGACCAAATATATTTGGGTATGACCTTACAAAACCATAGCATCTGACAGGAATCAGAATGGCTCTACATTTGAGAAAAGAGAGGCTGCCAAGAATTGAATAGTATTTTACAAAGAATTATGTCTTTAGAGCAGTACCATAGCAAGGGCAGTGCACTGGCACCAAGCTCCCTCGCATGGGAGCACCAAATCAAATGGAAGTAATATTATATAATAGTGCATGGCGGGGAGTAGGCCCTTTGCGTATGACCTGCACCAGGTACCAAATACCCAGCTATGGCTCTGCCTTAGACTTATAGAGCCTCTATGACTCGGTTCAGAAGATTTTTTGCTGAATCAAACCTTTATGTTTTCTTCTTTTTTTTTTTTTTTTCCCCAACCAAAATATCTGCTTGGAGCCCCAAGAGAGATTTTTACTCCTTAGAAAGGTATATAGATATAAAATTCCATTTACATATATGACACTATTACTGCCATTAATAGGGTTGGCATCATGAAGAGCTGAAATAATTATGTGACTAGGAACAGAGGCATGTTCTCAGGGCATGATTAATCAATAAATATTTCTCATGATAGGAATGTTTTGCCACCTTAAATCCTGTTGGAGGATCCTGTACCAGACAAAATAGTAAGCCTTTTTATCATTCAGTTTCATGAAATATGAACTGAAAAAAAAAAAAATAAAGCCTTCATTTCTTTAAAGACTCAGATATTAAGAATACATGTCCTGCTTTGTTTATATGATAGATATCTGTTCTTAATGTGTCTCTTTGATGGAGGACTCTTTGGCAAGATCTCTGGATGATGACATAAAAACAGATGGAAATCTGACATCCAGAACTCATAGCCCCCAGATAAACAGAAAGTAGATGTTGAGTTTAGGACTCTATAATATGATAACTTAATTTAGTATTGATCACTAATAGGCAGTAGTTGAAAACTTGCATGTTCCTGAACAAGATTTTCAATTTTTGAGAAGTAAGGTAAGACCCATTGGAAGGTCGTTGGAAGTTGAGAAGTAGCAGACATGGGCTTTTTATGGAAAAAAACCCATGGGAAGGATATGGGGAAAAAGTAAAATTCTGTGAAGTTTCTCTTATATTTTTTCTAAATCTTTCTGATGGTGAGAGACCAGGCAGGATGGAGTCCTTTCCCCAAGGAGGAGGGAGCATCCCCTTGCTCAGAGTCTGTGAAGATCTCAGAGGTTCTACAAAACATCTGAGGATCTACAGAATGCTAAACCCATGTGTGAAGTGTCTGTGACATTTTTGGTAGTCCTTTGTATTTGTCTCAGTCCTGGGTAATGTGGTCACAATGGCACAAACCCACAAAGGCCTTCTCTCTGGCCCTTGCTACTCATTGTCTCCTTCATATGAGCCAAAGCTTCAGGTTGCAATAATTTTTCCTACTGGAAAAATTCTCTTGTTTCTTTGGAAGGGAGTGATGAACATCTTGCTTCCCTTCCACCTCTCTAGATTTCAAACACACATGAAAAGCTCTCTGAAATGTCCACACAGGAAGGAATAATGTTGTGGAAACATGTGTCCTTTCCATTGTCTCACCATGAATGATGGTGAGGGGTTCTGTTCCTGGCCCTCAAAATTACCAAATATCCTTTATGCCTCAGTTTTCCCATTGGAAAATTTAAGGAAAACTGTACTGACCTGTCTTACAGGGATAATGTAGAACATTGTTAGTATTGTAAAATAATTTACTGCTGATGTAAAAGTTCCTCTTTTTTTCCCAAATCTGGTTCAATAAAAATGTTCCTATTAAAGCAATTGTGTGCACAAATAAAACCCCAGACAAATTAACTGTTGCAAAAATGATCACTTTTTTAAGATTTGGTTCTATGCATCTAATATTTGATATTGATGCATTTAAAAAGAAAAAAAAACATAATTCTATTTATTACATTTCTGCTCCCAAGAGGAATAGATTCTGTAGTTCTATCTACATTATGAAGTTAACTCATTAGTCACAATGGTTGTCAGCAATGGGTCTTCTGAACTGGGGCTGAATATAAGCTAACCAAAGTGGACAGGATAAAACTGTTCTTAGCATCATTAAAATAATGATGATTGATGCTGCTAACTGTAATGGTGCAGAAATTGGTTTTAGTTTATATATCTATACTAGAAGCTAAACATCTGCAAGGGAGGACAAGGTTAGTGGGACCTAATTAATCCTTACAGCATCTCATATCCTCTTATGAGTAACTTCCTTAGAAATGTCAAAGACACCTGGGCTGTCTGGCACTGTAATTCCCTGTCTTGGACATTGACATGTAGACCATCTTGATGCCATAGAAAGGCTACGATTGAATTCACAGTGTATCTAGTTCACTTCTTAATTCTAACATTATTGCTGTTTCTCACCACATTGTCTTAAAAAAAAAACTAGGCGACTGTGGCATTGATGCCTACACAGTCAGATGGGTGGCAAATTGGCTAGACAGTTGCACCCAAAGAGCGGTGGTAGATGGGTTGTTTTTGACCTGGAGGGATGTGGGCAGTGGAGTCCCCCAGGGCTCGGTCCTGGGGCCTGTACTGTTCCACATCCAGATCACTGATAAAGATGTTGGTGTGGAAAGCACGCTGTCCAAATTCAGTGATGACACCAAGATGTGGGACAAGGTGGGCACACTGGAGGGAAGGGACAGAATCCAGCTAGATCTAGACAGGTTACAGAGGTGAGCAGATGAGAATAGGATGGAATTCAATGCAGCCAAGTGGAGGGTACTGCATCTAGGGAGCAGGAACCAGCAACACACCTAGAGGCTGAGGAATACCCTTCTTGTCAACACAGTGCCAGAAAGGGATCTTGGAGTCATTGTTGACTCCAGGATGAACATGAGCTGCCAATGTGAGGAAGTAGTCAGTAAGGCTAACCATACCTTGTCATGCATCTACAGATGCATCACAAGCAGGTCCAGGGAAGTGATCCTTCCCCTCTATGTGATGTTGGTCAGGCCGCAGTTGGAGTACTGCGTCCAGTTCTGAGTGCTGCACTTCAAAAGGGATGTGGCTAACCTTGAGAGGGTCCAGAGGAGAGCCTGGTTAAGAGGCAGCAGGTCCTGGTTAAGAGGCAGCAGGGCAGGCCCACCAAGAGATGCTGAAGGGCCTGAACTTATTCAGCCTCCACAAGAGAAAGCTGAGAGGGGATTTGGTGGCTGTTTACAAACTCACCAGGGAGGACCGGCGGAAAATGGGTGAGGCTCTGTTCTCTCAGAGACCACCAGGGATTATTAGGAATAACGGCCACACATTATTAGAGAGAAGGTTCAGGCTGGACATCAGGAGACATTACTTTACAGTTAGGGCTGCCAGGCTCTGGAAATGGCTCCCAAGGGAGGTGGTGCTCTCTCCTATCTTGGGGGTTTTCAAGAGGAGGCTGGATAGATATTTGGCTGGGGTGATATGACCGCAGCACTCATTCCTGCCTGGGGCAGGGGGTCAGACCTGATGATCTGTTTAGGTCCCTTCTAACCCTAAGCTCTATGAAACTATGAATTGGTTGTAAAAAATGTCTATGTTTTATTGGGGTTATTAATACTTTCCTCTGGGAGGAAAGGAAGCTATGGCAGAGGATTCCAAAGGTAGATATATAGAGCAGGGCATGTACAGAATTATCTGTATTTCATCTGAAATATAAGATTCAAGATCAGAGAGTTCAAAGCATGTGTCTGAAACACTAACACCCTGTTAATATCTTCCATTTTTGCCACTTTTCTAAATTGAAAAGTGCTTTAGAGCCAAGCAACATTGTAGGAGCTCTTTACCTCAGAAATGCAGCCATCACTAGTGGTGGCTATAATACAATTTGATATTTTAAACACTGTTGTGGGGATTCTTATGGAAATCAGGGATTTCCTGTACAGATCACTTGCAGGATCAGAATCTGAAGTTGTAAAGCAACATTACTACAAGAATTTAGGACAGAAAATGAAAATTCCAGGATCAGATTGAAAACCCAGGGAAAATGTAGATAGAATGAATACTGTTGACTTTAACAGGAATTGCTCAGATCCCAGCAAGCGAAAAAGGGGCAGGGCCCAATGTGTCAAGACAAACTGTTGGTCATAATCAATTCTTTCCTGAAAGATCTCAAACTTGAAAAGCTGTATTTGTCAAAAAGACATTCACCTTGAAACTTAGGTTTTACCTGTGTGCATTTTTTCTAAACCAGTATGATTAAATTGGCATAGCCCGTAGCATGGATGCAGATATACCAAAATAAAGGTGCTAATCACTACCAATCTAAAGGTGCTTAGGTAGTATGCACTGTAATTTTATGAAGATCAATTCTTAAATGGTTTAAAACAGCTTGAGGGGAATTGAGGGTGCAATCTGCTGCCCCGACCCCTTAGCCCGGGAAGTCTTCTGCCTCCCGGGAGCCTGTATCCAGGATGTAGCAGAGAGGATCCCAAAACTCTTCTGGCCCACTGATTACTACCTTATGCTACCTATCCATGTGGGCATAAATGACATGGCTCGGAGCAATCCCAGCCAGGTCATGAGAGGCTACAGGGCTTTGAAAGCAGGGCTTAGGGAGTTGGGGGTACAGGTGGTGTTTTCCTCAATCCTCCCGGTTTCAGGTTATGGGCTGAGGAGGATCGAGGTAATCAGCCAAAGACTGTGGCGCTGGTGTTATCATGAAGGCTTTGGCTTCCACGATCACAGTCCGCTCTTTGGTGAGTGGCAGTTGTCTGCTGGGAAGAGATGGCTTCCACTTCACTGCACTGGAGAGGATGCTCTTCTCAGCCAGACTTGCTGACCTGCTTGACTGGGCTTTAAACTAAGCCCGCCAGGGGATCGGGGGACTACCACCACAGCAAGCCCAGTGGCCAACTTTTACAAATCCAGCAGGCTAAGGTACTCAAGGGCCCCTACCCCTACCCCAGCCCTGGAACTATGTGTAGGGAAGACTAGGACCCCCAATGGGACACTTACGTGCCTGTACACCAGTTCCAGGAGCTTGGGGAACAAACAGGAGGAACTGGTCATCCTGCTAAACAAGAACGACTATGATCTCATAGGGATATCAGAGACCTGGTGGGACTCCACCTATGACTGGGCCACAGGTATAGGTGGCTATACCCTGTACAGGAGAGATTGTGCAGATAAAAGGGGTGGCGATGTAGCTCTCTGTCTAGGAAAGCTACACGTCCCTACAAGCTAACATTGGCACCCAGGGTGGATGACTGGAGACCCTCTGGGTTAAATTCATGGTGAACATGGCACAAGAGACACAATGGTAGGAGTCTATTACAGACCTCCTAATCAGGATCAAGAGCTTGACCAGGAATTCGTCAAGGAACTGGCTGAGGCTGCAAGCTCCTGGTGCATGGTTGTCATGGGAGACTTCAGCTACCCAGATATCTTGTGGGAAGAGCACTCAGCCAAATCCGAATGCTCACAAAGCTTCCTCGTGTGTGGACGAGCTCTGACTCAAGAAGTCTATGGACCAACAAGAGGCAAAGCACTACTCAACCTGATACTGGCAAAGGGGGATGATCTAATCAATGACCTAATGATCGAAGGGAAGCTGGGAGACAGTGACCATGAGCTGATCACTTTCACTATCCACCATAAAGCTGGCAAGTCAATCAGCAAAGCAGAAGTCCTCGACTTCAGGAAAACTGACTTTGACAAGCTCAGGAGGCTTGTTGGCAAGGCCCTAAGGGACCACGACTCAAAGGGGAGGGGTGGTCAGGATGAGTGGCTGCTCCTGAGGAAGCGATCCTGAAAGCACAAGCAATGTCTATCCCATCTCGGAGGAAAGGTAGCAAAAGGGTACAGCAGCCCCCTTCATTCTGCAGGGAACTTGTGGACCTCCTGTGTCTCCAAAGAAAGATCTATAAAGGATTGAACACGGGACCCACCTCAATGGAGGAGTATTCTGCACTGGTCTGGACCTGTAGGGTGTGAACCAGGAAAGCCAAGGCTGCGACTGGCCTCCAACTGGCTACACGTATCAAAGATCATAAAAAAATCCTTTTTTAGATATATGTGGGGAGCTGGAAGAAAAGCAAGGGTAACATTGGACCCCTGCTAAACCAAATGGGACAGCTGACAACTGCCACCCGGGAAAAAGCCAACCTGCTTAATGGGTACTTTGTGTCTGTTTTTCACTAGCCCCAAGGGACCGCCCTGCTCAATATGGTACAGGATGGCCAGGGTGAGGTAGAATTGTTACCTTACATCAATGTAGACCATTGTGACAGGTACACGATCTGGGCCGACCTAAACGTGGCCCGCACACCTGTTCCTGGGGGCAACCGCCCGCCTACTCGCCTGCCACACCTTGTTGTTAATTGATTAATTGGTGTTAATTAGCAGGAGGCTGCCCTTGTACAACCCTGCTGCCAGGGGGCGATATCTGCAGTTCCATTTCCTCCCCTACACCGCAGTCCACACCTTGCTGATGGAATAGATGTTATGTCTCATTCTAATTATGATCTGGTCACTTTTTGTCCTCTCTGAGCCTCCTCAGTTATGCCGCCCCCTCTCTGGGGCTCCCTAATAATGCCCCCTCCTCTGGGGCTTCTTGGCAACTGCCCTCTCTCTGGGGGCTCCCGGTAGTGCCGCCCCCTCTCCAGGGCTCACCATGCCTGCACTGGGGCTTCTCAGTAACTGACCCCTTCTCTGGGGCTTTTGCCCCCTCTCAGGGTGCTCCTCAATACTGCTGCCCCCTCTCGGGGTCTTCTCTGTCAAGCTGCCCTCTCTGGGCTCAACATGCCTGCACTGGGCTTCTCAATAAGGCCGCCCCCTCTCTGGGGCTCACCATGCCCTCACTGGGGCTTCTCAGTAATGCCCCCTCTCTGGGGATTCTCAACTGCCCTTCTCTAGGGCTGGGGTCTATGCACCCCGAACACTGCGCCCTCACTGGCACTGGGGTCCTCACACTCCTCTGTGAGTTCCCTATGAGGCCTCCTCCAACCCCTAATAGCCTCTCCCAAACCACCGGCCACAAACAACAACATAAACGCAAGCCCTTCGGCCCAAACAACGTTCGGTCCTACCAGTGACCCTTTAACTCTCAGTAATGTTGGATGCAGCTCCTATATCAGGTTTCCCCGCTCTCCCAGGGCAGAGAGCTCCTTCCTCTTTGACAGCTGGCAGGGAACTGCCTCTGGCCCCAGCCCCTAGGGTTTATAAGGGAGCCAGGCCCTGCCCCTTCTGGTCAGCTGACCTTCCCTGGTTGCCCTGGCAACCCACAGCTGGGCTCCTTATTTCCTGCTAGGGCTTCCTCCCTAGCAGTTTTCCCCTCTTTGGGAGCAGGGCACCTCAGTGGTCTGTGACAACTATGTAAAGGAACTCGAGGCTTGAGAGGCTGGACACCTTCATGTCAGCTGGCCCAGACAATTTACTTCCCAGGGTACTTTAGGAGCTGGCAGGCACCATAGCTCAGCCACTGACACGGATCTTCGAGATCTTGTGGCACACGGGTGAAATGCCCAAAGATTGGAAGAAGGCCAATGTGGTGCCTATCTTCAAGAAAGGGAGTGTCACGGCGGGGTCCTCTCGGAGGGCCGTGATCTCCTCGAGGTCCCTCGCTCCGTGTCAAGGCCGGCCCAAGGCACCCTCTTATTCTCGCCCGCCACGTCTTTGATGTTTGTATATATAGTTGGGAGGCTGCCTATGACTCCCTGGGCACAGCTACTCGGGACCTCTGTCCCCGTGTGTTCCTGGACCCCCTGGGGGTCTCCCGCTATGGTGGGTGTTCCCCGGACACCCTAGCCTTATGGGCTATGTGTGGCTCCTACCAGCCCCTAAAACCACGCCCCAAGCCTCGCAGATGTAATAGACGTTGGTGTGTCAACACGCCCGCTTCCCGGGCCTCCTCTATAGTCTAGCCCACTCTGGGCTCTCTCTAGTACCCAGCCTCTCACTGGGACTCTCATCCACTCTGGGACTTCCTCTCTGGCCACCTGTCTTTTGGGCCCACCGCACTACTACCCTCTCTGATACGGGCTCACCACACTGCTACTCCCCGTCCTCTCAGAGCAACCGCAGCACCTTGCCCTTCTCTGGGATGCTGTGCCACTAACCCCTTCCGTCAGGGTCCACCGTGGCACCCTGCCTCTGTCCTGGGTTTCCCTGCAGTGCAGGCCTATTACCGGGTCCGCCCCGCCCGTTCTGGGCTCCTCAATAAGGCCCCTCTCTAGGGCTCCTCAATAATCGCCCCTCCCTGGGGCTGGGGTCTATGCACCCCGCAAGTGACGCCCTTGCTGGCGTCTGCTGCGCCGGTCCTGGGCTTCCTAATATGGTGCTCCCCCTCTTCGGGGCTCGCCGTGCCCACACTGGGTTTCCCAATAGTTCAATATGGCGCTCCCCCTCTTTGGGGCTTGCCGTGCCCACCTTGGGCTTCCCAATATTTCAATATGGCGCTCCCCCTCTTTGGGGCTCGCCGTGCCCACCTCGGGCTCCCTGATAAAATCGCCCCTCTCTCTGGGGCTGGGGTCTACGTGCCCCGCACACAACCCGGGGTCTTCGTTCCCCGCCCGCAACCCACTGGTTGTGCTCCTTGCCACCAGTTGCTCCTCCGTTGGTGCGTAAACTGCACCTTCACTGGCGCTGTAAGAATGATGCGCCCTCCTGGCGCTAGACCACGCCCTCACTGGCACTGGGGCACCCCACCCCTATGGTATCCCTATGAGAACACTGTGCCCTCCTCGGGCTCTGGGGCCCCCACACTCCCGTGGGGCCCTTTATAAGGACACTGTGCCCTCTTGGCACTAGGGCACCCCACACTCTCTGGGGTCCCTATGAGGCTCAGCCACTCCTCTCTGAGCTAACTGAGCTCACGACTCTGCCCTGTAACTCTCAGGGCCTAGCGCGCCCTCACTGGCGCCGGGGCCTCACACTCCCTTGTGAGTCCCCGATGAGGCCTCCTCCAACCCCTACAGCCTCACCCAAGCCTCCGGTGTAATATCACAAACACAACTTCAAGCCTCCTGGCTGTAACTCAAAACACAACCCAAAGCCGCCTGGCTATAACTTAACATCATGGCTTAACTCCGCTCCAGCAGTACTTGCTGTTAGCCTCATAAGCTCCTGCCTCTCTGGCTGCTGGCAGAGAACTGCCAGCCTGGCCTCAGCCCTGGGCTTTATAAGGGCCAGGCCCTGCCCCCTACAGGCAGCTGGCTCCCCTTAGTTGCTCCGGCATCCCGCAGCTGCGCTCAATTGGCTCTGCCAGGGCTCTCTCCCTGGCAGTTTCTCCTCTCTAGGAGCAGGCACTGAGGTGCCCTGCGACAGGGAGGAAAGCAGACCCAGGGAACTACAGGCCTATCAGCTTGACCTCTATCCTGGGGAAGATCTTGGAAAAAATTATCAAAGAGACCATTCTTGACAAACTGGCTGATGGCAACATCCTGGGGGATAACCAGCATGGGTTTGTTGTGGGTAGGTCTTGCCTGACCAGTCTCATCTCCTTCTATGACCAGGTGACATATCACCTGGACAAGGGAGAAGAGATTGATGACATATATCTGGACTTTAAAAAAAGCCTTTCATCTGGTGTCCCATGATCTCCTCTTGGAAAAATTGGCCAACTGTGGCCTCGGCTACATCACAGTCTGATGGCTAGGAAATTGGCTACAAGGTTGGACCCAGACAGTGCTAATAGATGGAAGTAAATCATCGTGGTGTGCTGTGAGCAGTGGGGTCCCGCAAGGCTCCGTCCTTGGTCCTATATTCTTTAACATCTTCATTAATGATGTAGACATTGGTATCAGAAGCAGACAGGCCAAGGTTGCCGATGACACCCAAACTTTGGGGTAAAGCGTCCACACCTGAGGATAGGCTGGTGATCCAGGCTGACCTCGACAGGCTCAGAAATTGGGCGGATGGAAACCTGATGGTGTTCAACACTGAAAAATGCAAGGTACTCCACCTTGGGGAAAAAAGCCCCGCAGCATGCTTATAGGCTTGGCAGTGCTACGCTTGCTAGCACCATGGCCGAAGGGGACTTGGGGGTCTTGATTTACCACAAGATGCATATGAGCCACCAATGCGATGTCACAGCTGGTAAAGCAAGTAAAACTCTGGCTTGCATTCATAGATGCTTCTCAAGCAAATCCCAGAATGATTTCATCCCACTGTATTTAGATTTCATAAATTTCATAGACATTAGGGCTGGTGGAAGGGACCTCGGAAGATCATCGAGTCCAGCCCCCTGCCCCAGGGGCAGGAAGTCAGCTGGGATCCCAGTAAGATAAACATCCTAATTTTTCTTGAAGGTATTCAAAGTAGGTGCTTGAACCACCTTCAATGGCAGGCTATTCCAGAGTTTGGGGGCTTGGACAGTAAAGAACTTCTTCCTTATGTCCAGCCTGAAATGGTCTTGCTGGAGTTTATAACCATTTGACCTTGTCATCCCTTGGGGTGCTCTGGTGAACAAATGTTCCCCCAGATCCTGGTGAACACCCCTGGTAAACTTATAGGTGGCCATCAGATCGCCCCTGAGCCTGCGCTTTTCCAGGCTGAAGAGTCCCATAGCTCTCAGCCTGTCGTCGTAAGGTCTGTTTTCCTGATGTCTGATCATTTGACCTTGGTGAGGCCGCAGCTGGAGTACTGCATCCAATTCCAGGCTCAACAATTTAAAAAGGGTGTGGAGAAGCTTGAGAGAATCCAGAGGAGAGCCATGTGCATGATCAGAGGGCAGGAGAACAGGCCCTATAATGAGAGGCTTAGAGGCATGGGACTCTTCAGCCTGGAAAGCGCAAGCTCAGGGGGGACCTGGTGGCTGCCTATAAGTATATAAGGGGTGCACATCAGGATCTAGGGGAATGCTTGTTCACCAAAGCGCCCCAAGGTCAAACAGTCACAAACTCCTCCAAGACCATTTCAAGCTGAACATAAGGGAAAACTTCTTCACTATCCGAGCCGCCAAGGCCTGGAATAGATTGCCTCCAGACGTGGTGCAAGCACCTACTCCGGACTCTTAAGAACCATTTGGACGTCTATCTTGCTGGGATCCTTTGACCCCAGCTGACTTCCTGCCCCTGGGGAAGGGGCTGGACTTGATCTTCCAAGGTCTCTTCCAGTCCTCAAGTCTATGAAATCTATGAAAAATAAATTAATATCTTATCTGTGCTCCAGCATCTTTCTGGCAAATTTTAGAGTTTTACAGTCCGATTTTCCAACTCCTCCCCCTCCTCTTACTGTGTGAAAGACCTACAAACCCTACAAGGGAAACTGTCTCAGTGCTCAAGCACTACTTACCAAGTGTTGTCAAATGGACTATAAAGGAACTAAAAAAATTCTTTCTGTCTTCCAGTTATAGTGAACTCTAGTGTGATCTACAACAATAAGTACAAAAATGCTTATGTAGAAATAATTTTCATATTGATGGTTTTCTTCAAACAGCAAATTAGAAAGAGCAACTTAAAATATTTGCTTCAAAGTGTAATGAAAGCTTGTATAGCTATACTGTTGCTGACACAGTACCTTCTTCTTATTTCCAAAGTAGATGTTTTTTTAACACCAGTTTAAGCAGCGGAGGATTTTGGTGGTAATTTATGATTCTAATAGGGTTCTAGGAATGTATCCCAGAACTCAGGCTGATTGGCAGGTCTGCAAGGAGTGATAGCTAGCCCAGCTATCCATCAACTAAATGAGTGGTAAGTCATTTGGCATTTCTCCTAATATCACTCAGTTTTTATTAGAATTTAATTTTGTTGTGTATAGTAGAGATTTCTCAAAGATTAATATCTATGTCATTTTATATTTTGTTCAGAATGCTGACAGCCACAGAGCCACCTTATGGACTAATTGCACGTAAGATACCAGTTTCGAGAAGTCATTGTGAATTATGGGGAAATGAAAATAAATGTGTGTGAAGGCTGATGTTTTTATTTATATCTTCTTTAAAGAAATATATTCTCAGGTTGAAAACTTCTTTTTAAAATGAATGTACATTACTAGACACTTTTTGTATTGGTGAACTATACGCATCTCTGGAAAAGCAGAAAATTACATATATCTTAAAAAAGAGCTATTAATCATCCTGCAGCTTTTCATTTATGTCCTAAACAGTTCCATTATGTTGCTGATGCCAATGCTGTTAAATAGCTGTTGTGTCTCTATCCTTTAGCAAAGATATTTTTGTGATAGAGGAACTCCTTGTAAACAGCCCTGGTGGTGCTGCCTACATGGGTTACTTTCAGCCTCTTGTAACTTTGCTAAACAAACAGTTTAAAGCTGAAATTTCCCATGTTGGGTGTTTGCCTCAGGCTGAATTTTGTTTTAATTTTTTTAATTTTTTTTTTTTTTTTGTAAATTCTACCGAAATGGCTCAGTCATGTCTGAGAGAGAGGCCAAGGAAAAATGTTTTGCACGTGTTGCAACATTTTAGCAACCTTCTCTTTGAACAGCTCTTGCCCTTTCCTTAGATTTTGGAGATGGAACTTGAGATGTGGCAAGGGAATGTTTTCATATCAGAGATGTGCCTCTGGTTGTCTATATTCACCCAAATTTGAATGAGTTACAAGTCTTTGAAAGCATTGCATTTTCATATACAAGTAAGGTATGAAGTGACTTCAGGAGGTCATCTACTCTTAGCCCCCTCCTCAAGGCAGAACCATCCCTGACTAAACCATCCCAGCCAAGTGTTTGTGTAATCTGTTCTTAAAAACTTCCAAAGATGGAGATTTCATAATCTCTATGGGTAGCTTGTTCCAATGTTTGCCATCCACAGAGTGAGAAACTTCCTCCTAATATCCAACCTAAATTTCCCTTGCAGCAGTTTGAGGCCTTGCTCCTGGTCTTGTCCCCTGCAGTCACAGAGAACAGTATCTCTATCATTCTCTTCATAATAATCATTCAGGTATTTGCAGATTTCTATCAAATCCTCCCTCTTCTCAAAACTAAACAATCCTAGTTCTTCCAGCCTTTCCTCATAAGTCATATTTCTCAAACCTCTACTCATCTTTTGACAGGATGCTGTTGGCCTCTTTATTTTTTTGGCAACAAGAGCACGCTGTTGGCTCATATTTAAATATTGGTCTAGTGCAGGGGTGGTCAACCCATGGCCTGCACCGGCATTGCTTCTGGCCCACAGGGCTCTGTACAGGTCTGGAAATTTGGCGGGGGTGGGGAGCAGTGGCCATTAATATGACTTCACTTCCCCTGCAAAATCCCCAAACCCTATTCCCTGCATAACTGGTCAGAGCCAAGCTATGCCTCTTTCCCTGCAGGGTCGGGCCAAAACCCTTCCCCAACACACTTCTGTATCGGAGCCAGGCTATGCCCCTTCCCTGTTCCCCCTCCCGCCCCTGCTAGCCCAGGCCACACTGCTTTCCCTCTCATTGGGGCTGAGCCATGCCCTCACCTCTTGTGTGGCTGAGCTGGGGCCTGGACATGCCCTTTTCCCTCTCCACAAGGCCAGATCAAGCTCCGTTCTCCTGTGGGGCTGTGTTGGGGCTGGTCTACCATTTTCCCCTCCCATGCCCTCTGTATGGTCAGATGGTGCCTGCTGTGCCCATCGGGGCACCAGACTGGGAGTGCCAGCTAGATCCAGCCCACAGATGGACTAAGGACTGCCAATCTGTCCTGCCAGGCAAAAAGGTTGGGCACCACTGGTCTACTGTAAGCGCTGGTCCTTTTCTAGAGTGCTGCAGTCTAGCCAGTCATCCCTCAGTCTATGTGCTGCGCCATCCCAAATGCGGGACTTTATACTCTTCCTTACTAAATTTCATTTGATTGATTTCAGACCTTTTCTCCAGAAATTAAGAGGAAGGAAGGACATATCTGATGTGCAGCCAAAGTACAGAGGGAGAACTGACATTGGCTAGACAAAGAGGCTGGGTTAAGAAGGTAAGAGGAGTGAAAATTAGATTGGTGGAAGACCATGAGGCACTGGTTAGGACAAGTCAATAGGGATTGTTGGGGAAGGACTATCTGAAATCTCCTCCATCTCTGGAGCCTGGGCATATTGCTTAGGGCTGCAGGTATACACCATCCTCAACTTAAAGTCCACTTCTAGAACCTTTCCTGAAGATACTTACCTATGCCCGTTCTTTAAAAGAAATGAGCAGGGAGTCATAATTTTAGGTCTGAGCTCAGGAGTAAGTGGTACCCTGGTTGTACAACAGCCTGGTCATTAGAACACTCATCAGAAAATGGGAGACCTGGATTCCATTTTTCCTCTGGCCTGACAAGATTCAGTTCCCCACTCTGACCTCCCAGAAGAGTACCTAACCAAGAAGTCATTGGCTGTTCTGGAAACTGGAACACTCCACCCTTTCTGTTTTGAAGCTGGGACACTTGGAATGTAATTCAGGATCCATTGGCGAAAGAGAGAAGGAAGTGCACAAGACGGAGTTTTGCTCTGTACCTAATGGTTAGGGACATCACTGGGGAGAGTCCTTGGTTCTGGTTCCTGCTTCCTGGCCCTTCTCTATGTTTTCTCTCATAAACAAAACACGTTATCTGTGTTCTAATGAAGTCTTCTTATTTTCTGAATACCTGAACTCTGATGTGAAGAACTGTTTAACATTCACAGTTGCAAATTAAGTCAGTGAGAGTTCAGTGTTTCCTGTAAGGAATTTTAGAAAAAGCTAAGTACACTGAAAAATCAGGGTCTAGAATCCCATCTATATAGTGGGGATCATGATACTATCTGACTGATAATTTCCCATTGGGCTTGTGTATGGTGTTTAATAATTTCATTTTCGGTGCAAGGTTTTGATACTGTATAGTAAATAATGCATTGGGCTGTACAGTGAATGGAAAGAAAACAAAATATTGAAAAGCTGCCCATTAATTGAGACATCCATCCTGTAAACCTAAGGAAGCAGACCTGTACACCTAAGGAGGCCTTTGGAAAAAATGATGTAATCATATAATTAAAATCTGTATTATAATGTAGACACACAAGGCAACTTTACTTTTAGCATGCCTGATTTTTGAGTGCTTGACTTTGCATCCTAATACTGTATCTGTGTGCCTCCGTGATCCAGCCTCCACCAGTCATATTTCTGGCCCATCAGCTTTGACAGTTGTCATATAATATCATGCCTCCCACTTAACAATGTCCTTTGTGTCCTTGTGTATATTGAACTTCATGTCTTTTCGCTGCCCTGTGGTTTGAATTCGTTTTCTTCCCCTGGGTGCCATCAAGCTTCCTGTTTTCAAATCCTTTCTTAAACATTTTACTGAAAACTCCATTAACATGAATGTGGTAAAGTCAGAAACACTTGCTTATATTTATTTTAAAGTATACACTTATGTATGACTAGTAACATATTTATGAAGATGTATATGTAGCAGGGCACTAAGACAAGCCTTCTCCTTATGCCTGAAGAAGCCTGGCCAGGGAGCTCTGCAGGCCAAACAGAGCTCCCCCAGCTGCAGGTCGCTGGGTAAGAGCCTAAAGGAAGTAATTGGCCACACCTGCTGACATCACCTGACCAGCAGGAGGCAGGCTTCTGGGATATATAAGCCCAGGCTGTAGCTAGTAGACACACATCAGTTCTCTGGCAACTGACTGGAGAAAAGCTCCTGTCTGCTGAAGTTACTTGAGACCTGGTGCTACCTGCCTAGCCCTCCTAGTACTGCCTGCTCTGCTATCTAGGTGCTACATGACTATAGTGAGTCTCCCAAGTACCTAGATAGGGGTATGTTACTCTGAATGGAAGTTTGTCCCCTTAAAGACACATAGCACTGTTGTTATTGCTGGTATTTAAGTTATAGTCTAGGGGCTTGTGTTTGTGTTCATGTTTACCTTGGAGGATTATGATGAGGCTAGGAGGGGAGGTTTAGAGGCCTCATTAGTGCCTAGAGAGAAAGGTTATATGATTTGGTAGAACCCAGTGTCAGGCACAGCCCCTGTAGTGCCAGAGGGGTACAGCCACAGGGGTGCAGTGAGCCCCCATAGCGCCAAAGAGTCTCAGCCACAGGGCCAGAGGACCAGGTGCCCAGGAGAGAGACACTGAGCCAGGCATCCAAGAGAAAGGCACAGAAAGCCAGTCACCAGAGAACTCGGTGCCTGTGTGTTGCAGAGAGACAGGACTCAGAGGGTTCAACATCAGGGGCATATAGAGTTTATGATGCTAGTAACACCTGCAAGGCATGGGACATATGTAGGGGAGGTCAAAGCATGTATGCACCATCTGGTATAGCTGGGCACATGAAGGGCTGCAGCCACACAAAAATTTGCCATAGCAACCCCCCCGACCCCTCCCAGCACTATTGCCACCTGCCCTGAGCACAGCCTGACTCAGCCCCCACCGGGAAGAGCCTGGTGCAGCCTCCCAGTCTGCAGCAACAGCTTGCCCTTTGCCACACAGATCTTGGGTAGACGGCCCCCATAACCTTGCAGGGAGGGGAGGGAAGGGGCTGGGGTTGGAGTTGGCACTGGGCCACACTGTGCTTAAAGCAGGCAGCGGCAGTGCTGGGAGAGGGTGTTGGGGTGGATTATGGGCTCCCCCTGCCCCATAGCCCTCCTTCCAGTGCTGTTGCTGCCTAGCCTGAGTGCAGCCCTGCCCAACACTCCCACCAGAAAGAGCCCGGAGCTGCCCCAGTGGCAGCCTGCCCCTCCCCATGCAGATCCAGAGGTGCATGGCCTTCTGGGGTGTGTGACTTCCCCCCCTGTGCCCCCTGGATGAGCCACTCATGGCTCTGTCCCATGCCACAGCTGTGCAGGGCTTTCCCCTGCCCCAACCCCACTCCCTTCCTCATTGCCGGCGGGGGGAAGGCAGATTGAGGCCCCAGTGGTGAAGGAGGGAGCAGGGCAGAGGCAGGAGCAGGAGCTGGGGGGAGTGGGGCCCTGGCCGGGCTGGGCTGGGTGATGGGACAAGTGGGGTGGGGAGCACATGCCGCCCAGACTTCCACTTGTCCCACTACCTGGCCCAGTGGGGGCCCCATTCCCCCCCAGTCCCTGCCTCTGCCCTGCTCCCTCCCTCACTGCTGGGGCCTTGATCTGCCCTGCCTCCTCACCCTATGTCCCTTTCCCCTCCCCCTTCCCCTTCCCCCCACACTTACCAGTGGAGGGAGAAAAAAGATTGTTCTCCCTCTGCCTCAATTTGCCCCCCTCCCCACACAGACTGCTAAGTACACTGCCCACCCCCGCACAAAAGCTAAGTACACTGAAAAATCAGGGTCTAGAATCTCATCTATATAGTGAGGATTATGATACTATGCTGTGGGGGTGGGGGGAGGAGGCAGGGCACGCAATAGATCTTGAGTTGCTTTTTATTTCAAAAAGTGATCTCCTACTTAAAAAGGTTGAAGACCACTGTTCTAGGGCAAGCTTGTACAGAAATCATGGAAGGAAAAACCTTCCTATTTAATCTAACCTCTCAGGCTTCTGAATGAAAAGACAGACATTATAGTATGTCTTGAAGGTCATTCTGTCATGGCATAGTTCTCAAACTGTGGTCTGCATGGCCACAATCAAAGTCCACAGCTTAGGCCATGGGCTGTTCCAGCCCCCTTTCTCTCTTTTTCAGTTAATTTAATAATGGTGTATAATTGGCTGTGAGAAGTTTTTAGGGTTGACAGTGGTGCATTGGTCCCATAGTCTGGGCACCATTAATCTAGAGTTCAGTCTAGTTGGGTGTGAAATCCATCCTCTGGTCCATACAGAATGTTTTGTAACTAACTTGTATTGTTTTTCTTCTTGGGGAAGGGATGTTCTATGCAATGCTGAGGACACTGTCAGTGTTCATCAGCTCACAAATACACAAATAGTATGTTCTGTTTGAAGCCAAACTAAAAAGTTCAGCTTCTGATTTAAATTTTTCCATAGTTTCTGGTAGTTGACTCTAGAACTCTAGTTCTGGCAGTTCTAATCAGAAACAATAATATTACTTGGCCTTTACATAACTGTTTATTCTTTCAAAGACCTACATGAATGTTAATTAATCCACAGAGACTCCTATGAGTAATTTTCCCTTTCTGTAATAGGATTATGAAGCAGACAGTTTTAGGCCCAGCTGGGAGGTAATGCTAGCTGCCCCACCAGTGAATTTGGGGCAGGAGGTTGGTACCTGTCCCTTACCCACAGCTCTTTCCCAACCCCCTGCCCCTGATCATAGAGCCAGGGCTGGGAGTTCCCAGCTTCTGGGGCAGGGGGACATTGTCCTAGCCTGGACTCCACGTTTGGAGCCCAACCCAGCAGCAGGCAGCTCCCGGGAGCAGAGAGCAATCTCCCCGCCCTCATTCCAATGGTGGAGTTGGGGCCAGGAGCTCCCTGCACAGGGAGAGTTTCCTGTCTAGTGTGGAGCTGGCTGGGACCTGCCCCAGACTAGGACAGTTCCTGGCCAGCCCCAGGCTGTGCGGGGAAATCTCTACATGCAGGCTGGAGTTATCTGGGAACCCTTAAATCAGGGATGTCCAACCTTTTTGAATGTGGGGCCAGATCATGAACTTTTTATCACCCAGTGGGCTATCGAGCCATATTCAAACACCCTCTGCCCTGGGGCAGAGAGACCCTGCTTGTGTAGCCCTACCGCAGCTGCCTGTTACTGCAGGGTTCATGGTAGCTGCTGGTGGGCAGGGGCAAGAGGGACCCATTCTGCATCCAGCCAGCTACTGCCCCAGAGACTGAAGTGGAGAAATAAATAGCTCCACATCTCCATCCCCCGAGCAGCGCAGCCCCATGAGCTGGCACTGCCTGAGGGGGGCTGGAGCAAGGTGGCCGCTGCACCACAGCCCCTCACCTGCTCACCCACATGGCCCTGCTCACCGTGGTGCCCGGCCACCCACACACGCAGCCCCGGTGGCCTCAGCGCTGTGAGCCCGGAGCGCGGGGTCCGGCAGACACTGACTCCTCCCTCCTCGCCCCACAGAGGTCACACCAGTACCCCGCCTGCTGAGGCCCCCCAGTGCTGGCTTCCCATGTGCTGCTGGGGACGGGAGGAGGCCGGCCATGTTGGCACCAGCCAGCAGAAGCGGTGGCGGAGCCATGTGCCGCTCGGGACTGACCAGTGCAGGCAGGGGGAAAATGCTTTTCTCCTGGGTGTCGTACCCCCATGTTTCACTGCCCCACCCCACACTTCCCTGGTTCCCCCTGCCCAACATTGGCTCCAGGTCCTGGCCTGCTGCCCCTTTGCCTCTCCCTGGCTGTCCTGGTACCTGGAGGGCCCTGCTCCCAGGGGAAGTGCTGGCAGGCCTGAGCCTGGCTGCAGGAGAGGCTCCACACATCAGGCTTCTCGGGTGCCCAGGGGCAGGCGCCTGCCAGGCCGTGCCGCCCCCAGGCACCTTGGCCAGGCCCCCGGGGCCAGGCAGACCCATCCCAGAGGCTCGCCACAGGCTCCAGGGGGGAGCAGCAGGCCGGAGGCTTCTAGGTGGACTCAGAGGTGCCCCCATCGACTCCACGCACCGCGCTAACACAGTTACCCCTGGAGCCCGGGTGTAGGCGCCTACTGGGTCCTGCCACCCCAGGCGGCTCAGGCAGCCCCACCGGGCTGGGCAGACCCCACCCAGAGGCTCCAGGGGGGAGCAACAGCAGGCCGGAGGTTTGCCTGGTGGACTTGGAGCCGGCTCCATCGACTCCACGCGCCGTGCTAGCAGTTACCCATTGGAGCCCGGGGACAGGCACCTGCTGGGCTCTGCCACCCCCAGGCGCCTCGGGCAGTCCCGCCGGGCTGGGCAGACCCCTCCTGGATGCTCGGGGGAAGGGAGCAGCAGGCCAGAGATTTGCCTGGTGGATTCGGAGTCGGCTCCATCGACTGACCGGTGCAGGCAGGGGGCCGCTTTTCCTGGCCGGTGCTGACCCGGTTGGGTCCATCCCATCCGGAGCAGCATGCGGCTGAAGTCGGCTTCCCATGTGGTGCTGGGGACGGGAGGAAGCGGGCCAGGTCTGCACTGGCCAGCAGAAATGGCAGTGGAGCCGTGTGCCACTTGGGATGAGACGAGCCCGGCCAGAGCGGCAGGGGCTCAGCTGCATTTTCCCCCTGCCTGCACCGGTCAGTCCCGAGCGGCACATGGCTCTGCCGCCACTTCTGCTGGCTGGTGCCGACCTGGCCAATCTCCTCCAGTCCCCAGCAGCATGTGGGAATCCGGCTTCAGCTGCATGCTGCTCCGAATGGGACAGACCCGCCTGGGTCGGCACCAGCCAGCAGAGGCGGTGGCGGATCTGTGCTGCTCAGAACTAACTGACGCAGGTAGGGGAAAAGTGCAGCTGAGCCCCCTACTGCTTCGGCTGGGCTCATCCTGTCCTGAGAGGCACATGGCTACTCCTATTCCCACACGCACAGTGTCAGCAACGTCAAGCTGATGCGGTGCGTGTGGGAACCTTGTCCCTTCCCCTCCTTTCAGCAGCCGTTAGGAAGCTGCTGAGGGAGGGACAAGGAGCGGGAACAAAAGTAAACCATGTTCCCGTCGCAGCACTGCAGGCCACAGAAAATGCCTTGGTGGGCTGCATGTTGGACAAGCCTGCCTTAAATCGTCCCTTTGGAACTGGAGGACTGGTTCACTCTCTCATTTGAAAACATAGCTGCAGAAGGAAAACATGATGATGGCTCATCTTATTCTATGACACTTGTAAATTAGAGTACTTGCCCAAAAAGTGGGGGACTAGGCTTCCATGCTTTTTTTAGCCTGAGGGAGTTCAAGCCTACATCTCCCAGGAAACTGCTGTAACCATCAGACTAGATACAAGGCTGGAGTGGGGGCACCTTCTGTAACTCCTGTTGAAACTGTGCTGATCTGAAGAAAGGAATTCAGGATTCACTGGGCCAAAAGGAGAGCAAGTGAGAATGAGTATGACTGTAGCTCTAGGATGAGGATACTCTCCTAGGCATTGTCCACATGACTGTGCATGTGTGCGCAGTGGTGTCTCAAAGGAGTTTGAGACACCACATGCACCCTATGCATGAGATAATATTCCCCATGCTGCATGTTTGCAATGTGGACTCTAAATGCGATACTGGGGAATCCCTGTATCAAAAAAAGGCTAGAAAAAGCGGAGCAGGGTGCACCCTTGGAGCATGCCCAGAAACAGCTGGAGTCCTGCAAAGAGACACACTGGCAGCTGACCAGAATGTCTCCGTGGCTGCTGCGTCCCTCTGCTGCTCCAGCACACTGCCTCAGCTTTCTGGAGGAAATAAAAGTGGGGCATAGCTCACTGTGGCAGCAGGCTCTTGGAGCACTTATGGCCTGCAGGAGGCAGAGCCCCTGGTGGTGTGCAGTTCTGGCTGAGTCCTAGGAGCTGCACATGGCAGCATGGAGCCAACCTGGCCCAACCTATTGGCGCATGCCTTCGGACCAGACTAGGCTGGTTCCATGCCACCGCATGGGGCTTCTGGCACTGTAGGCAGGAGTTGTATGCCACTCGACCGAGCCAGGCTGGCTCTGTGCCTCCTTGTGGGGCTTCCAGGACTCCCAGCAGGGAGCCCCACATGGCGGCACAGAGCCTGCCGGGCCTAATGGTGCGTGGACTGGGAACCACAGGGAGTTTCATGCCATTGGGTCAAACATGGGGAGTCGCATGCCTTCGAGCTGGGAGCATAGGGAGTCGCATTGGGCTGAGCCATGTGTGGCTCCCTGCTGGAACGCTGGAAGCCCTACATGGAAGCATGGAGCTGGCCCAGATCAGCCCAATGGCATGTGGCTCCCACCTGCAATGCTGTTAGCCTTGTATGCTGGCATGGAGCCAGCCTGATCCAATTTGAAGATGCGCCCTGCCTCACCCCACACACCTCCCTACAAGCCCTCCCAGACCCTGCATACCCAGCAGCTGGATGGGACGGGACCCGCTGGCAGGAGCTGCAGCCACACAAGCAGCTGCTACACTGTAGCTCTGCCCCAAACCCACACCAGTACCAAGTCATATGGCCCTGGCATGGGGGGGAGTCCTAGTCCAGGGAACCACTTGGGATACATGTGATGGGCTGGGGAGAAGGGTGGAGGTGGCAGGAAGGGTGGGTGATGGGGAGGGAAGGATTGAGGTGGCAGCAGGGTTAATGTTATGGCTCGGGGTTGGTAGCAGGGATGTGAGAGAGACAGAGATGCAGGGACAGGCTTCAGGTAGAAATAGCTGCCAGAGCCAGGCTTGGAGCCCCTTTGCCCCCCTAGAGCAGCCTGTGTCGGGGGAGACTGGCCTGGAAGGGAAGGGGCTTGCCCAGCCCAATCCTTTAGCCCCAGTTAAGGGCTTCCCAGTAAGGGCATGGGGATTGCTGGGGCCTGGGCACAGATGCAGGGAGCAGAGGAACAAGGGCTGGCACTGCTTAGTTCCACAAAGCAGTGGGTGGGACAGCTGCAGCTGGACCCGTGTCCTGGTGCAAAAAGAGCTGCTGCTAGGAGGGAGCGAGCAGGGGAGCAGCTGGGGGCTGTGGGTCAGGAATGAGAGGCACTGGTGGGGCTGTGGGTTGCGAGTGAAGGGCAAGGGCATGGACAGGGGCAGGGCTTCTGCATATTGGTGCTGCTCAGCACCACAGAGCAGCTGTGGGGACAGCTGCAGCTGGACCTGCATCCTGTTGAGCAAAGGGGGCGGGGGGAGCTTTGATTTCATAGATTCATAGATAGATTCATAGATGTTAGGGTCGGAAGGGACCTCAATAGATCATCGAGTCCGACCCCCCGCATAGGCAGGAAAGAGTGCTGGGTCTAGATGACCCCAGCTAGATGCCTATCTAACCTCCTCTTGAAGACCCCCAGGGTAGGGGAGAGCACCACTTCCCTTGGGAGCCCGTTCCAGACCTTGGCCACTCTAACTGTGAAGAAGTTCTTCCTAATGTCCAATCTAAATCTGCTCTCTGCTAGCTTGTGGCCATTATTTCTTGTAACCCCTGGGGGCGCCTTGGTGAATAAATCCTCACCAATTCCCTTCTGTGCCCCCATGATGAACTTATAGGCAGCCACAAGGTCACCTCTCAACCTTCTCTTGCGGAGGCTGAAAAGGTCCAGGTTCTCTAGTCTCTCCTCGTAGGGCTTGGTCTGCAAGCCCTTAACCATATGAGTGGCCCTTCTCTGGACTCTCTCCAGGTTATCCGCATCCCTCTTGAATTGCGGTGCCCAGAATTGCACGCAGTACTCCAACTGCGGTCTGACCAGCGCCCTATAGAGGGGAAGTATCACCTCCTTGGTTCTGTTCATCATGCATCTGCTGATGCACGATAAAGTGCCATTGGGTTTTCTGATGGCTTCGTCACACTGCCGACTCATGTTCATCTTGGAGTCTGCTAGGACTCCAAGGTCCCTTTCCACCTCTGTGCCACCCAGCAGGTAATTTCCTAGGCTGTAGGTGTGCTGGACATTTTTCCTCCCTAGGTGCAGCACTTTGCATTTCTCCTTGTTGAACTGCATTCTTTTGTTTTCTGCCCTCTTGTCCAACCTGTCCAGGTCTGCCTGCAGCTGTTCCCTGCCCTCCGGCGTGTCCACTTCTCCCCATAGCTTTGTGTCATCTGCAAACTTGGACAGAGTACATTTCACTCCCTCGTTCAAGTCGCTGATGAAGACATTAAAGAGTATCGGTCCAAGGACCGAGCCCTGCGGGACCCCACTGCCCACACCCTTCCAGGTCGAAACCGACCCATCCACCATGACTCTCTGGGTGCGACCCTCCAGCCAATTCGCCACCCACCGGACTGTGTAGTCATCCAAGTCACAGCCTCTTAACTTGTTCACCAGTATGGGTTGGGATACTGTATCGAAGGCCTTCCTGAAGTCATATTTCCTATGATACAAAAACCAACAGCAAATGCCAAAATATATAGGTATTCAGAATTTATTTTATTATAGTAATTGAAGTGGTGGTAGGCGTCCAAATTGCATTAAAATTGTAAATATATCAATAAAACATTGTACTCAACTGATACCTATAGAGAGAGTGGTGTTTCATTTTAATTAAGGAAAAAAGTGGATTTGGCATTTTAAATATAGAAAATTCTCTGATTTAAAAACCTTGCAAAATCTATTTTTAAACAGAGAAAACCAGGATCCCTGCTGGTGAGGCAAGTGGGATCTGGGCAGAGGAGCCTGCCCAGGGCTGGCACTGGGGACCTAGCTGGAGGTTGGGTGAGGTGGCTGACTTCCTGGCCATTTGGGGCCAGGAGGCCATACTCCCAACAGTTCAAAGCAGGCCACTGCAATAAACACATCTTCTGGGCAATAGCTGCCCAGAAGGCAGAGTGGGGGCACCAGAAGACATGGCAGCAGTGCCACGCAAAGGCCAACTATGCAGCCATGGCCTGCTGGCAGCTGGCCCAGAGGTGCAGGCAGCTCTGCTGCAGTGCCTATGCCACATCCCAGGTAGCCAATGTGAACCCTGTCTAGGTCTGGCAGGTGTGCAGCCATGTGGCCACAGGTTCAAGGTGGTGGATGCCATCATAGGTGGCAGCAGGTCAAAACCAGGAAGCAGTTCCTGCTGCCAGACTGCTGCAGTGGGGAGAGGATGCAGGGCCCACTCTAGGTCAGGGCTACTGCATTTCAGCTGGCACAGGGGGTGTGTGTTCCCAGATAGCAAGTGGCCAGGCCTCAGAAGGTCCTGAGGGCAAGTAGTCCTGAGCTGCTAGACAGGGCAGCTTTTTTATGTTGCTGAGGTCAGCACAAGCTGGTTGAAGATCTGGGAGGAGCTGGGCAGGATCAGTTTGCCCCAAGCAGTAATTTGTCCCACACCAAAGTGCACGTTCAGGTACATGTGCTAAGGCACAAATCTCCGGCACAAATTTGTGCCACTGCTATTTGAGTTGCTCCAGGGAAAGTCTGGATGCCAGTCCCTATTTCAGGGACTGATTATATATTTTGCCTTACAGTTTTTGAATATAGTGACTAGTTTGGTGGCTACGGCACTCTTCAAGGAGGTGGGAAAGATGTATATGTACCCCCTCCCCATGAGGGCCTAAAGTCTAAGATTCTCATTTCCTGGGCATGTGCTGTAACTGCTAGCCAACTATAAAAGTGGGCAGTATCACCTCTTCTTAAACCTCCACTCTGGCCATGTTTTCTAATGAAAGCTACTGTGCGTTATCCTGAACTCAGTGCTGTCAGCATCTGTCGGATGTACTCTGAGCATACTTACTGGATTAAACCCTTCAAGGGATTTAGGAGCAGTGATACCTAATATGTGAATCCTAAGTGGCTGTAGGTTTCATAGATTTCATAGACATTAGGGCTGGAAGGGACCTCGGAAGATCATCGAGTCTAGCCCCCCGCCCAAAGGGCAGGAAGTCAGCTGGGGTCATAGGATCCCAGCAAGATAAGCATCCAGTTTCATCTTGAAGGTGTTCAATGAAGGCGCTTGAACAACCTCCGGTGGCAGGCTGTTCCAGACCTTGGGGGCTCGGACAGTAAAGAAATTCTTCCTTATGTCCAGCCTGAAACGATCTTGTAGTAGTTTGTGACCATTCGACCTCGTCATCCCTTGGGGCGCTTTGGTGAACAAACGTTCCCCCAGATACTGGTGGTCACCCCTGATAAACTTGTAGGTGGCCATCAGATCACCCCTGAGCCTGCGCTTTTCCAGGCTAAAGAGCCCCAGGGCTCTCAGCCTGTCATCGTAGGGTCTGCTTCCCTGACCTCTGATCATGCGCGTGGCTCTTCTCTGGACTCTCTCAAGCTTCTCCACATCCTTTTTGAATTGTGGAGCCCAAAACTGGACGCAGTACTCCAGCTGCGGCCTCACCAAGGCTGAGTACAGGGGGAGAATGACGTCCCGGGATTTGCTTGAGAAGCATCTATGGATGCAAGCCAGTGTTTTGGTCGCTTTACTAGCCGCAGCATCGCATTGCAGGCTCATGTTCATCTTGTGGTCAATGATGACCCCCAAGTCTCTTTCTTGTGTAGTGCTAGCCAACATAGCACTGCCGAGCCTATAAGGATGCTGCGGGTTTTTTTTTCCCAAGGTGGAGAACCTTGCATTTATCGGCGTTGAACACCATCAGATTCTCATCCGCCCACTTGCTGAGCCTGTCCAGGTCAGCCTGGATCATCCGCCTGTCTTCTGGTGTGGATGCTTTGCCCCAAAGTTTGGTGTCATCGGCGAACTTGGCCAGTCTGCTTCTGACTCCCTTGTCCACATCATTAATGAAAATGTTGAACAGTATGGGTCCAAGGACAGAGCCCTGGGGGACCCCACTGGTCACAGGACACCACGATGAGTGACTTCCATCAATTACTACCCTCTGGGTCCGACCCCGGAGCCAATTTTCCAGCCAGTGGATCGTGGGGGACCCAAGGCGACAATTGGCCAGTTTCTCCAAGAGACGATCATGGGACACCAGATCGAAGGCTTTTTTGAAGTCAAGATATATGACATCAATCTCATCTCCCTTGTCCAGGTGATAGGTCACCTGGTCGTAGAAGGAAATGAGATTGGTCAAGCAAGACCTACCCGCAACAAACCCGTGCTGGCTATCCCTTAAGATGTTGGCGTCGGCCAGTCCATTAAGGATGGCCTCCTTAATAAACTTTTCTAAGATCTTCCCTGGGATAGAAGTCAGGCTGATGGGCCTATAGTTAGCCGGATCCACTTTCCTCCCTTTCTTGAAGATAGGCACCACATTGGCCTTCTTCCAGTCTTCGGGCACTACACCGGAGCGCCAAGAGTTTTCAAAGATCTGCGCTAGAGGCTGGGCTATGATGCTCGCCAGCTCCTTGAGTACCCTGGGGTGAAGATTGTCAGGGCTGGCTGACTTGAAGGTATCCAGCTTCTCAAGATGTTCCTTCACGAAGTCAGCATTAATGGAGGGCAGGGGATCACCCTCACCCGGACTTCCCAGCCGAGTAGCGGGCACGGGCGTCCCATGGGGCTGATGAAAGACCGACGCAGGTGCAAGAGAAGTACTGAAATGCTCAGCTCAGCCAATATGGTAGCAGTTCTGGATATGTGCAGCAGGGGGATGTTATGGGTCTCATTACGTTTTCTGGTGAAACTGAGGCCTATGGATTCTCAAGATGGGCAGGATTTTTGAAGGTTGCTCCCATAGGCCATGTCCAGACAAGTGTGGCCATTTCTTTCCCCAGGGACAAGTAGCAGTGGCACACTTTGGACCGCTTCTACTTGTACCCAGGGAGCACCCATGCCACGTGTGCTCTGGTATGCGGGATGTTATCCCAGGTGGGGCAGGGGAGGCTAGGGCCAGCAACTGTGCTAGCCCCATTAGCTTTACCTGAAGTCCTCGGGGACCTCCAGCCTCAGTGCTCCTGCAGATGGGAGCCTGGCCAACAGCCAGAGTGTGGCTTTGACAGGCCATGCCCTGGTTTGGGGTGGCACACGCTCCTACCATGTGTATTGCCCCTCTTTTTTAAAGCGTGCATTTTTTTGACCCCAGGATCTCTGTTCTGCAAGGTAGCACCGTGAGGGACACCCACATATCCAGTGTGTGGCACTGCAGATGGGTCTGCAGTGCCACATACTGCATGTCCACGCTTGTCTGGACATGGCCATACAGTCTCTGACCCTAAGGCCTCTTTTACAAATTACAGGTATCATGAAATTAACTGGTTAATTGTGCAATTATCTTGAGACCAGCTACACATGCAAAGTACTTATCACACAATAAAAAGCTCCAATGAGCTATCAAGTTAGACCTCAAAAATGATACCAACTTTACAGCTGGTTGCTATTGAGCTTTAATTTCCATGTGTAGCACGGTCTCCCCTGTGGCTGGGAACCTTGTCACCTGTGAACTATCAGCCACAAGGGTGCACCTTGCCTAGGTGAGGGCTGTGAGTCCTGCAACTGGTAGGCATGCTCAGCCTGAGCAGCTGCAGACTGTGTCCTGGCAGCACTCTGCAGCTGCTGGGACCCAGAGTCCCACAGCTGTGGAGGCTGGGTCCCTGAAGCATGCCTCCCAGGGCTGGCACCCAGCTGGGTCCTAGTAGCCACTGGGCATGGCTACAATCTCCCAGTTCCAGGCAGAGGGGGTATCAACCACATGAGCTTGTTTCTTGCTGGTGCAGGAGGAGCCCATGATCAGGCTCTCCCTGCACTGGCAAGAAGGCCCAATGGGATCTAATACATGTATGTCAGGAGGTGCCATTGGTAGGAACAAGTGTGGCATGGCAGAAGGTGCAATTGTGTGAATTGCATATTAGATCCCATTATGCCTTTACCTGCATGTGCAGAGGGGATGTATGTGACTTGTCTTATGCTTCTGCCACTGACATGCTGTGTAGACTAACAAACACTCAGAAGCTCCCATTCCTTACAGTTCATCTGCCTGAGGAAATTAACCAGAATACCTACTGCAGTATAAATGTGTCCTGCATTATCTTTTCTGTGGGCATTCTATTGAGGAATAAGTACTACTTTATTCTGAAATAATTAGCATGCTTTTGATGTAGAGCAATTTTTCTAGAATAAAATCACTAATGAAATGTCCATACAGGCAGTTATTTTGAAATAGCTATTCTGGTTGGTTTCCCTATTTAGAGAAGACCTGTGTTGCTTTTCAATGAAAAATGACACTTTTTGAATGGCAAAAGGCATTAAAAGAAATTTTAACTTTTAAGCCTATAAAAGGGCAAGTTACTAAATGTGACAAATATCATAAAAACAAACCTATAACTTGTATAAAAGGGTACAAACAAACACTGTATTTGTCCAGGGATAAACTGTTTTATCCCCAAAGTGCAGTTGTTCAGATACCCATGTCCACTGTTCTGGGATAAATCCTAAAAAGGTCCACAGGATAAGAAGCACAAACAGTTTATCACAGGACATTGCAAAGTACATCTGAACAGATATTCTGGGATTGCATTGTTTAATCAATGGCAGAAAAATGTTTTTTCATTGAGGTTGTTTTTATTAGAAAATAATTTGTTTTGTCGTTTTGTTTTGTTTTTGTTTACTTTGCCCTTCCAGATCATGTTCTAACATGATGTTAAATACAACTTTGTAGACAATGTAGATTGGGATGAATTGTCCTTAACATTGTTCCATCTGGTCATAATTAAATCTATCACGGTGGTAGTGTTTCTTTACAAACAGCAGACACAATATTATCGTCTGCATTTTTAACATTATTTGATTTTTCTTGTGAAGACAAGCCCAGCATCACTGCCGTCTGCTCCCTTCTGGGAACAGCCAGCTGGCCCTGGATCTGCAAGCCTAAAGGTTATGTGGACTAGGAACAGGGTCTATTTTACTATTTTTAAACTTTCCTGTTTTGCTTTTGTGAAATGTTTGGAGAATGTAATATAGATATATTAAGATTTAGGAAACACCCATATCCCATGGTCTGAAAAAAATCTTTTTCAACCCTACCGGGACTAGCTCTGAAACCTTATTTTCCATTGAGCTGGAACTTCCCTGTCACTTAGCAATATGGAAAAAGTAGTTAAGTGGTGACCCTAACATCTGCTGGGAGGGTAATATAGCAGTGCACAGGCAATCCAGGAATTTTTGGGAGTGCTAGGGACAACTTCCTGGTGCAAGTGCTGGAGTGGCCAACTCGGGGCCATGGTCTTCTTGACTTGCTGCTCACAAACAGGGAAGAATTGGTGGGGAATCTAGTAGTAGTGGATGGCAACTTGGGCAGCAGTTACCACCAGACGATTGAGTTCAAAATCCTAATAAAGAAGGATGAAGAGCAGCAGAGTAAGGATCCTGGACTTCAGGAAACCAAACTTTGACTTCCTCAGGGAACTCATGGGCAGGATCCCCTGGGAAGCCAGACTGAGAGACAGAAGAGTCTGGGACAGCTGGCTATACTTTAAAGAAGCCATACTGAGAGTGCAGGAACAAATCATCCCGATGTGCAGGAAGACTAGCAAGTGTGGCAGAAGACCAGCTTGGTTTAGCTGGGAACTCTTCAGTAAACTAAATCACAAAAAGGAAGCTTATAAGAAGTGGAAACTTGGACAAATAACTAGGGAATGGTATAAGAGCATTGCTTGGGCATGCAGGGATGAAGTCAGGAAGGCCAAAGCACAATTGGAGTTGCAGCTAGCATGGGATACGAATGGTTACAAGAAGGGTTTCTACAAGTATGTCAGTAGCAAGAGGAGGAGCAGGGAAAGCATAGGCCCCTTGCTGAATGATGGAGGCAACCTTGTGACAGAGGATGCAGAAAAGGCTGAAATGCTCAATACCGTTTTTGCCTCCATCTTCAAAGTTTGGGGAGGAGGTGAGCAGCCCTTTGTGCTGAAAGAACAGGTTAGGGATTACTTAGAAAAGCTGGATGCATACAAGTCCATGAGGCAGGATGCGATGCACCCAAGGGTGCTGAAGGAGTTGGCCGATATGATTTTTAGAGCCACTGGCCATCATTTTTGAAAACTCATGGCAATCAGGAGAGGTTTCAGATGATTGGAAAAAGACAAACATAGTGCCCATATATAAGAAAGGGGGAAATAGGAGGATCCAGGGAAGTACAGACCAGTCAATCTCACCTCAGTCCCTGGAAAAATCATGGAGCAGATCCTCAGAGAATCCATTTCTAAGCATTTGGAGAAAAAGGTGATTGGGAACAGTCAGCATGGATTCAGCAGGGGCAAGTCATGCCTGACCTACCTAATTGCCTTCTATGATGAGGTGACTGGCTCTGTGGAGAGATCGGTGGATGATGTAGTGTACCTTGATTTTTAGCTATGCTTTTGATATGGTCTCCCACAACATTCTCTCAGGCAAGCTAAGGAAGTATGGGCTGAATGAATGGACTGTAAGGTGGATAGAAAACTGGCTGGAGCATTGGGCTCAGACAATAGTAATCAATGGTTCGAAGTCTAGTTGGCAGCTGGTATCGAGTGTCCCAGGGTCAGTCTTGGGGCTGGTTTTGTTCAATGTCTTCATCAGTGACCTGGAAGATGGCATAGAGTGCACCCTCAGCAAGTTTGCAGATGGCACCAAGCTGCGGGGAGTAGTAGATTTGCTGGAGGGTAGGGCTAGGATTCAGAGTGACCTAGACAAATTGGAGGATTGGGCCATAAGAAATCTCATGAGGTTCAACAAAGACAAGTGCAAAGTCCTGCACTTAGGATGGAACAATCCCATGTACCAGTACAGGCTGGGGGCTGACTGGCTGGGCAGCAGCTCTGCAGAAAAATACTTGGGGTTTACAGTGGACAATAAGCTGAATATGAGCGAGCAGTGTGCAATTGTTGCCAAGAAGGCTAACAGCATACTGGGCTGCATTGGTAGGTGTGTTGCCAGTAGGTCCAGGGAAGTAGACCTATTCAGTACTGGTGAGGTCACACCTGGAGTATTGTGTTCAGTTTTGGGCCCCCCACTACAGAAAGGATGTGGACAAACTGCAGAGTCCAGAAGAGGGGGCTGGGGGCTTTGACATATGAGGACAGGCTGAGGGAACTGGGCTTATTTAGTCTAAAGAAGAGAAGACTGATATGGGGATTTACTAGCTGCCTTCAACTACCTGAACACGTTTGAAAGAGGATGGTGCTAGACTGTTCTCAGTGGTGGCATATGACAGAACAAGGAGCAACAGTTTCAAGTTGCAACAAGGGAAGTTCAAGTTAGATATTAGTAAGAATTTTCTCACTAGGAGAATAGTCAAATCCTGGAACAGGTTATCCAGAGCGGTGGTGGAAGCTCCATCCTTGGAAGTTTTCAAGTCAAAACTCGGCTAGACAAAGCTTTGGCTGGGATGATCTAGTTGGGGCTGGTCCTGGTTTGAGCAAGTGGTTGGACTAAATGACTTCCTGAGGTCCCTTCCAATCCTAATTTTCTATGATTTCCCTGCTAGCAGGAGTCCTGACTCCCCTCCTGAAAATGAGAACCTGCAAGATCATGATCGCATCCTATGGCAATGGGGGCCATAAAGGCCTCTACATCAGTGATTCTCAACCGGGGAGGGGGAGGGGAGCTGCAGCATTCTAGGGTGTCTTGAGATCTTTTCAAGGGTACTGCAGGATGCCATGCAATGTTAGCACTATTGGATGCACAAACAAGATTCACTAGATAAATCCAGATATTTCGAACAGGTATTTGTAGGGCCACAAACATTCTGCCCTGCTCAGCTCTTTGCAAAGGAAGAACTGCTTTATTTTTTTTGTAATCAAGAAAAAAGGGAAAGCCAAGAGCTGGTGTTTTCCAAGGGACACCTCCAGTCTAAACAGTGGGAGGAGAACTGCACTCCCTGTCCATGTAGAAGTTTCAGGGGGTGTGCCTACACAAGAGGTTTACTGCGCAGTTGACTAATTTATCCCAAAATTTATATTTAAATTAAAATTAATTTCGCTCTATGCTGAAGCTCCCTGATGCCCCAATCAGCCCCTCTTCAGCATGCTCAGCCAGGGGGAAACAGTCCTGGGCTGGCAGGTTGAGCCTCAAGGCTCCCTGCCAGCCGAGGCTGCTCTGTCTTAGCTCCACATGCTGTGCATGAATAAACTGCGGAGCTTATTGTTCTGCAGATAATTGTTCCTGGGTGCGCCATTTGAACGTGCGCTGGAAGCAATAAACTCCAGAGCAATTAGCTCTGCTGTTTATTCATGTGCACTAATAACACATGTAGATACGCTCAGGATGTTACAACAGGGGTGGATCGGGGGCAGGGTTACCATATTCCCAGTATTAAAAAAGAGGACACCTGTGAGGGGAAGAGGGCAGGGGCATATGATGGTGGGGGGGTGGGCAGTGATATGCCAGTGCCCTGACTCTGCCCCTCACTCCTAAGCCCCTGCCCCCCCAGCCCTGCTGCCCAAGCAGCTCCTTGCCCGCAGCTCCCAACCCTAAGCAGCCAGCCCAGGAAAGCAGAGGAAATGTAAAAACCTGGACATTTGCTTTCATTTTAAAAACCTGCCCAGACACAAGGACAGGGGACCAAAAAAGTGGACATGTCCAGGAACACATGGACGTGTGGTAACCCTCGCAGGGCGGGAAGGGTGCAGCGGTGCAATCGCACCTCCCTTTGAGTCCTACTCTGCCCAAACTTAAAACCCTAGTGCCTGGGATGCACAGCGGCATTTCTATTCAGGCAGTGCTGAGAGAGTCGGCTGACTTCGTGGCTCAGTGTCACCTCCTGATTCCTGCCAATCGCTCTCCACTCCACAGGTGTTAGCCACCCTCTATCCTTACCCACCCCACGGGTGTTAAGGGCCCTCACCCCTTCTTAACGCTCTTGCTGTTTCTTTATTCCAACCCTCCTTTCTCCTGCGGGCTGTTAGCCATTTCTGGCTGCACCTCTTTTTTTAATTTCATAGGCCCCCCGACTCAGGCCTGTTGAGTAAAAGCCTTAACTGGGGTGCAGTCTTATTAGAAATGAGGGGCGGGGAAGCCTTGGGGGCAGCCTCAAGGTGCTCCAGGCGGCCAGGTACTGTTTGAGGGAGTGGGATAAGAAACGGCCATTTAACTCTAGTCCCTACAGCACCGTTTCGCCATCCGTGGGTCGCAAGAACATATATGAAAAGGTTGCGAACAAACCTAAAAGAAAACAACAGATCCATGATCTTTAAAAATAGATTCTCCGTTAAAGGGGAAACGTCGGGAACAAGCAGCTTTTCCCGTGCAGGCCGCAGAGCTGCAGCCTACGAGGGGCTGCTTGGGGCTCCTCGCCGTGGGGGGCTGGGGCAGCGGGTGTGGAGCGAGGGGCACTGAGAGGCCCGAGGCCCCCATTGCTGCCCGAGGCGGGAGGGAGCCGGGACCGCGGCTGCCCGCGCTTGGCCGTTGCTGTGGTAACGGCGGCGCTCCCCCGCCCCGGGAGCGCGAGTCCGGGCGGCCCTGCCTCCCGCCCGCGCGGCCTCTCTCTCGCGAGAGCTGCGGCGCTGCAGCCGCGGGCGGAGCGGAGCGGAGCAGAGCAGAGCAGAGCGGCGCGGATGAGCTCACCCCCGAGCGCGGCGCAGAGCCGAGCCGAGCCTCCCGCCGCCGCAACTTTGTTGGGTGAGTTCCGCGGCGTCCCCCGCGCGCCCCGGGGGGCAGGAGCGGCCGCCGGCACTTGGCTTTGCTGCCCCCGCCCCCGGCTTCCAGCCTGTGCTGCGGCGGGGGACGGGACGGGACGGGACGGGACGGGGCCGCGCGGGGGAGGGTCTGAGAGGGGGCAAGACCCAGGGCTGGCTTCAGCCGGGCGCCCGGTCCCTCCCCGCCCAGCGCAGCCCGACCTGCTCGGCCGGCGTGATTCATGCGCTGAAGCCTCCCAGCTTCGTACAGCTGGGGTAGCGCCTCTGCGGGGCTCTTCCTTAAGTCGGGCGGTCGCGGCTCTTTCTGAAGTCACACACTGGCACGCACGGGCAGGTCTCTCGCGCACCTCCCTGCTCAAGTCGCACACTCGCTTGTACATAGGCTCACACACACAGAGATCTCTTGTGCACGTCTCTGCCTGAAGTCACACACTCGCACCCACCGGTCTCGCACGTCCCATTCTGAAGTCACACACTCGCACCCACAGGTCTCTTGCCCACATCCCTTTCTGAAGTCACACACTTGCTCACACCGGTCTCTTGCCCACATCCCTTTCTGAAGTCACACACTCGCACCCACAGGTCTCTTGCCCACATCCCTTTCTGAAGTCACACATATACACAGGGCTGGCACGTCCCTTTCTGAAGTCACACGCTTGCACATGCAAACTCACAGGTCTGTCACATGTCCCTTTCTGAAGTCACCCCCCTCCCCTCTTCCTGAAGTTTGATGCGATTTTTAGCTCTTTCCCCACTTAGGAAGCAAGTTAGTTTGGTGCTGTCCATACTGGGTCACACACATTTCTCTCCTTGCCTCGCAGTGGGTCTAAGGTGCTGCAGACTCTTCCAAACCAGTTTCACAGCCGCAGTCGCCATCGCGATCAGCTTCGCAAAAGGCAGTGCCAAGGGGGGTGTTCTAAATCTGTGCAGCGTGGGAAAGGGAGTGAAGGAATAAAATGTTTGGAGGCAGCCACTTTCTTTTCTTGGTGTCTGGAGAAGTGAAAGGCAGAGGATCCCTTACACTGGGTCTCTTGGAACAGGTAGAGAGAAGGGAGGAAGTATTTTTGTCCGTGGCAGAAACAGGTGAAGAGATGGAAGCGAAAGATGTAGAGTTATCACTTTTTTTCCCTTTTAAAAAATATTTTCTCAGATCTTGACATTGAATCTCTCTGTATCTTGCTTCATAAATAAAATGTATACACAGACAGAACAATTGTCATGTTGATCATGTTCATTTAATGTACCCATTCCTGTCTGGCAAAAGCTGTGATGCAAAATGGGAATTGCTCGACTTAAAGGAAGGTCTCCTTGTGTAACCTTGGCTACAGTGTGCATGTGGGTTTAAGATGGAAAAAGCATTTTTTTTAAGTTGAAAAACCTTCCTTTAATCATCTTTGAATGGTATTGTTTATGAGAGAACCTTTTTGTAAAATAGTACCTGCATTGAATATTTTAGTGATGCTGTTTTAATGGTACACTTAAACCAGTGTGCTGTAAGGGGATCTGTGAGCTTGGATTCTTAGCTGATGATACAATGATAAATTTGTTTTTTGAGTAACGGCATCTAGTTTCATTAGATTCCAAGTCTATCTGGAATGAGCCAAGATTGCTGTTTCCTCTAAAAGCAGTCCTTTCATGATGGAATTTTGACTCGGGTCCTTTTTGACCATTCTAGGAATTAAGTGTTAGCTTTCCTAAATTTCTGGTATTAAGCTGTTTTCTAAGGAAGAAAATATTACAATTTTTCCATAGTTTTTGCTTCTTGTCATTGTGTATGCTAATTAAATAATGTGCATCTCTTGTCTCACTTGATGGAAAGACTGATTGTTGTTTTTTATTTGGAAGGTGCTGTCAAGCTAACCTAATTCCTTCTATTTCTCGTAGGGGGACAGGAAAAGTGCAAACAATAGTGGAGAAGTTTATGGATGTAGTAACCATAGGGGGGGAGAGGAGCAAAAGGTTCAAATATTGTATTTTATTTCATCCCTTAGGCCATCAGATGCCATAACAGTTGTTCAGTCAGAAACTTGGCATAAGGAACTTGAGAGGTTTGATTACCTAATGTAAAAACATTTTGTATCTTATTGATGTCAAGTCAAGTAGATTTCAAAATAGATTTTAAAAAATTGAAGTTTTTATGGACTTCAGAGAGTAGCTGTTTTGAAATTGCATGATTGAATGCATTATGCAAATACTGTCTTTATTTTATTGATAGATAGTTAAGAACTGAAGAACTTGAAGTTGCCTACATAACTGGGCTTACTTACTGTCAGCTGATTAAGAGATATGTACTTAGTTGCCCAGTAACACAGAGTAGGTGTTACAGCTGCTAATTTGCACTTAGTTTTTACCATTACTAGTTGGGTTGGAAATACATGATTCAGAGTTGTGGTTCAGTGAATCTCTTATACTGTAAGGTGCCAAGCAAATTCGGGTCACTGGCTGTGACTTTATTGTAGGGTTCTGCAAGAGTCAGTTGTCTGTGAGTACTAAGCAGGCCTAGATGCAAGTGACAGAATATGAAAGTGTAACAGGGAAAAAGCTGAACTATGGAAATGAAATGTCAATAAAGAAATGCATACTTCCCTAATTCTTTGTTGGATTTACTTTTTGTGTCTTTAAATATCAGATTGCCACCTCATTGTTCTTGCATGAGTGACTTTATTTTTTCTTCTTCTGCTTTTGGGAGAGACATAAATATCTCAATTACTTCCTTGATCTATGTAATTATTGCCTTAAAACCATTTATGATCACATGTGTCCAACATATTTCCTCTACTTCTCAAGCCTTTGCATTGACTGAGAAGTTGTTAACTTGGCTATATATACTTCTCTATAGTCTCAAGGACTTTGTTTGTATTGCAATGTAGTATTTGTCCTTTTGATGCTTTTCCAATGTGTTCCATGCGTTACCCCCCTTTTATTTGCAAATGCTATTTATTAGTGTGCATATGTTTTATCTTGCCTAAGCAATCATTTAAATTCAGTTTTTGTTCTCTTTACCAAGCTTATTCACTATGCGATTCAGCAAGATTACATTCTTGCAGTAGAGGAACACCAGTTGGAAAAGACATCAAGAAAACACAAACTGCTCTAGTATGGGAAAGAGTGGAAGCCCATTTGATTCCCTTTTGTATCCATCATTCTGCATTGTGCTATAGTATTTTCATTGTATAGAAGAGAAAGGCACAGTTTTCTCCATATCAATAGATTAATCCTCTCAACAAGGGTTTTCCTGCTAACCATGCAGTTTCCAGGGCTGCTAGTTAGAAATCCAGGATGTCCTACTGTGGTGCAGGAAAAGTTGCACCATTGCCCTCATCAGAATTTCAGTCATGCAGGTTGGTTGGCTTTCTGACAGTGACATTTTTGGGACTTTAAAAGTTCTTTTGATTGAGCTTGCACACTGACCTTTTGAGAGAGACTTTTTTTGGCTGTTGTAGCATCTCTCAGATTTCTAATATATTTGCCCCCTCCATTTCCAAATGTTTACCTACATTTTTTATAGCGAATTATTTTGCTGTCCATTAATATTTTTATGCCCTTGCCTTAGTCTGAAATAGTCTGAAATCTATTTTCCAGGTTTCTCTTGTGTAATCCTGCCAAATAGGTGTCCTCATTTGTCCCTCAAGTAATGCAGTGTATATTATATGTCAGAAGACATGGTCTAGCGCCCTTACTGTTCTGGTATTCTCTTACTCAGGGGAAGTTTGTTTGGTTAGTTCTACACAGTTTTTTATATTAAAAGTCATTTCCTTTGACTTCAAGTGAACCTGGCATCCAGAAATTCTTCTATTCTTTCTTAGAGTTTAAAAGACTTTGTCTTGCTTAGGAATTGTTGATTCCACCTCTTGTTAAGGAATGCGCACCTTCCCTTGTTATTATTCCTTTATTGATATAATATTTCTGGATTTTGCAGTATAAAAGTTTTGAAATCTGTTAGGTCAAGCTACTTTGCAGTTCTGCATTGAAAGCTAATCATATGTTAAATATCCTTTTGCGAGCAGGAAAAAATACATGTTAGATTGTTCCTTGTACGTTTCCAGGGAGATGTGACTCAGTAGCTTGACTTTAAATTGACTTTAAATACATCGTGCTAAAAGAGAGATTTAGAATAGGCTAATTTTAATATTTTGGTGAATTCAGTATGATCTTTGAATGAGGATCCTTAAGCTGAATGTTTTTTAAAGAGACATTTTTATAGAATTTTAAGATTTTTTTTTTTTTAAATTGGAATTTAAATTTTACCAGATGTTAGTTAGGCAGAAGTGTAATTTTCCAGCAGTAGTGTTGCCAGAGGTGAGGATGTGAATTGGGCCACTGTTAGGGGTAAATGGCAATATGTTAGTGCCTTTGACTGGTTCTCGTTTTGTATGTTTTTAGTAGAAGCAGTGTAAAACTAAGAGGTGTAGCAGTTTCAGTCTTGCACTTGGAAGCTTGGAAGCCTATCAGCAGCTGAAGGCGCAAGTCTGTGGCCTCAGGAAGACACTTTTCCCTTGGTTTGCATGAGATTTATATTTGGAAGGGTATCTTCATAATCATACAGGTTAGACTTATTTATTTACATGGAAGTTTTCAGTTTATGATGACTTTTTTGGTCTCCTTATTCAGGCTTTTTTTTTCCAAACTCTGGTTTGGGATCTATTGAGGGCCTTTTCTGCTTAGCTTAAGGTGGAAGTAGACATTCAAAAGTTGTATTTTTTAAATGGAAATGTGCCATAAAGAAAAAGTCCTGTGAATGAAGCAAATTGGATTTTTGTTTAAATCTCAAATCAACAGCTGCTGAATTTCCTAGTTGCTAATTAATGACACCTTTTCAATACTCTTTGAAAGAGGTCTGAACATATATGGAGAAAAAACTGGTGTAAAATTCTGTTTGGTGGGCTAGATCAAAATTCACCTTGGCTGCTGCTATTCATAGCACTTTTGAAGCTTAAATGATCTGTTCAGGTGCTAGAATGCAGTGTCAGCACATCAGACTTTAAGATGTCATTTGGCCCTAATGTTATACGCTGGTGTTTGTTACTGATAGATATACTGCGTTCTGTGAAAATACAGGAATCCATAGGACAACTTTCTCTACGTAAATTATTTGAAAAACCTCAGTGTTGTTGCCTATTTTCTTGGAAATAAGTGTGTATTTATAAGTGAGGTATGAAATAATACATTCTTAAACTATGTGCATATTATTGTATAAAAGAGAAATATAATAGTTTCTTTTTGTACTTGATATTTTGAAAGTGCTAATTATTGAAGGGGCATGTTTAGTGCATAGGGCAGGGAGATGAGAATTCTTGAGTTCTAATCCCAGCTCTAATGCAAACTCATTTTGCAGTTTGAATACTGTGCCCAATCTCTACTTCAGCTTCCCCATCTGTATTATGGGCATAATAACTTAATGGGTGTTGCTAAGGTCTAACACATTAGGTGCTTTAATAAGATGTGAGGTGGTAGGTTCTATAACGGGGGGTTTTCAACCTTTTTGAATGTGGGGCCGGATCACGAACTTTTTATCACCCAGTGGGCCGGTGAGCCATATTCAAAGGCCTCACAGGAAGTGGTATCACATCAGGAAGTGATGTCACATGACCTTTGACACCAATGAAGTTGCAGGAAGTGACAATGAAATGGGTCTGGAAATGTGGTTTAAAATCCAAAATAAAAACAATATAAAAGCAAGAATGAAATAATACCAAACACTTGACTAAAATAAACACTTTCGCTTCTACTCACTTCTCAATGAATGAAAGAAGCATAATGCAAGTCGACAGATCAAATGTGGAAAAGATATCAGCCAGAGTGGAAACTAATCAAAGCAACAAAATATGGGCATTTTTGAGAATAATCTTCAAGAAGATTTACTTTTATTGAATTAATAACTTGTTAGTAACACATCTTTAACAAGTAGTAACAAGTTGAACCCCCAATCCTGCACAAAGAGAAACAGAAGCAAACACAATCCAAACATTGGACCGTATTTTTACAAAGATTTTTACCTGCTCTAAATTTACATTGGAGCCCAGATCGTTTATGCTCTATTCTTGAGCATATTGTTCAGTCTTAAAGGAGGAGCATAGAGCACAGCTGCAGGGGGCTCAGCCACAGATTTCCCTCCCTGGTGCAGCCTGCCCAGCCCATCCCGTCCCCTATCAAGTGGTGGCTTCCCCATGTGCTGCTGCATTTTCCCCCTACCTGTGCCAGCTGGTCCCAAAAGGCAGGAGGCTTCACCACTGCTTCTGCTGGCCAGTGCCGACCCATCTGGGCATCCCCAGCAGCACGTGGGAAGCCAGCTTCAGCCGCATGCTGCCCTGCCCAGCCAGGTTGGCACCAGCCAGGAAAAGCAGCATGCAGCTGAAGCTGGCTTCTCACATGCTGCTGGGGACAGGAGGAGGCCGGCCATGTCGGTACCAGCCAGCAGAAGCGGCAGTGGAACCATGTGCTGCTCAGGATGGGACGAGCCTGGCCAGAGTGGCAGGGGCTCAGTTTCATTTCCCCCCTGCCTGTATCAGTCAGTCCCGAGTGGCACATGGCTCTGTCGCTGCTTCTGCTGGCTGGTGCCGACCTGGCTGGCCTCCTCCCATCCCCAGCAGCACATGGGAATCCGGCTTCAGCCGCGTGCTGCTCCGGTTGCGACAGACCCGTCCGGGTCGGCACCAGCCAGCAGAGGTAGTGGCGGAGCTATGTGCCGCTCGGGACTGACCAGCACAGGTAGGGGAAAAGTGCAGCTGAGCCCCCTGCTGCTCCGGCTGGGCTCATCCTGTCCCGAGCGGCACATGGTTACTCCTCTTCCCACATGCACTGCGTCGGCAACGTCAAGCTTACGTGGCGCGTGTGGGAACCTCGTCCCTTCCCCAGCCCTTCATCAGCCATTAGGAAGCTGCTGGGGGAGGGACAAGGGGTGGGAATGAAAGTAAACCGTATTTACTTTTGTTTCCCGTCGCAGCACCGCAGGCCATAGAAAATGCCTTGGTGGGCTGCATGTGGGACAAGCCTGTTCTATAATAATCAAATAGATTCTGGAGAATATTGTCTGTTCCCTGTTAGGTGTTGTTAAGGACCTGAAGCTAGCAGCTGGCAGGTGCCTGATGAGGGCCACCATTTTGGATCTAGGGCTGCCCATATAAACAGGGCAGTTTGCTGCTGAGAGGCCAGGCAACAACATCACCTGGCTACAGGGCTGCTGGTATCATCTGGAGGTAAGGGAGGAGCTGTAGGGGATGGTCAGGAGGCTCCTGGTCCTGGGCATGACCTAAAACTGCACCCTGCCAGGAGTGGGTGGCCTGGTGGGGCTCTCAGTGGCGCCGGGGCCCCCAGGAAATGCCAGGCCAGTTATCACCCTGGTGAAAGGTGGGTCAGGGCGCCTTAACCCCTAGCCCTCACCTTTGGGTGGGTTTATGTACCATCGGAGGTAGTTGGGGCCAGGCACAGCTGTGGCCACCTGAGCCCTGTGGGGGTGCAAGCCCTGAGGAGAAGAGTTGGGCTAGGCACGGCTATGGCCACCTGAGCCCTGCGGGGGTGCGAGACCCCGAGAGGGAAAGTTGGGGACAGGCACGGCTACAGCCACCTGGGCCCACTGGGGAGCAAACCCCTGTGGCCCCGAATGAGGGGGTGGAGGTGTGGAGCCCCAGTGAGGGGGTAGCCCCAGTGAAGGGGGCCAAGATCTATAGCCGCAAGTGAGGGGCGATGTGGTAGCCCCAAGTGAAAGGGCAGAGTTGTGGAGCGCCAGCGAGCAGGTAGCCCCAAGTGAGGGGGGCGATGTGGAGCCCCAAGCGAGGGGAGTAGGCCCAGGTAAGTCTTTGGACGCCTGAGGCCGAGGTTTGGGCTGGAGGCCGAGTGAAAGGGGCTCAGCCCCAGAGCGAGAGAGGCGAGTCCTGGCCCCGGTAAGTCCTCCACTGCTGGGAGGCCGAGTGTGGGCCGAATGTAAGATCTGAAGTAGCACCACGACCTGCTGCCCCAGGGGGATAGTGAGAGTTCCCTGTGAGACCCTGGGGTACCAGTCGTGGTGCGAGGTACCCCAGCTCCCCACATCCAGGAAGGTGGACCCGGAGAGAATGGGGGACTAGTGAGGCCAGGAGCAGAGTGCCCCCTCAACTGGTCCATGTTGGAGCCAGGACCAAGAAGGTCAAAAGGGCCAGGCGCCCACTGCAAAGGGCACCCAGAGTTGTGGGCCTGGGACCCCGCCTGGCTTTATATACCCTCACCTGGGGCTGGCCTCAGCTAGTATTTTTTGCTCTAAAGGGGCCGTGTTTTTGTCTTTGGATATCTGTTAGTCATCCTGAGATTAAAAATTTCACTTGTATCAACAGTGAAGACAGTCTTATTTCAAGCTGGTATAAAGCACTACCTATTAGAAATTGAGAACCATTTAGAAGGTGAAGTTGTCTTCTGAATCTGCTTGCAAGATGCAATTACATGGCATTGTACTCTCCAGTTGGATGGTACTATGATGTAATTCTAATGCTTGCTTTCCTAGATGGAGGAAAAATAACAAGTAAGCTCCTTCACAGGCTGTTCAAGAAAGCAGGCAAAAACTAGTACAGGTGACAGCTGCTTTGTAAAAGGTTACAGGTGTTTCTGTTGCAAATGAATAAGGGTGCACTGATAGAGATTTTTTGGGTCTGTACCAATAGCCGATTTTTAAGGAGACATATCGGCCGATACTGATCCAATTTCCAATACACAGCCTGGCAGCTTGAAGAGCAGTGTGTGGCTGATAAGCCTGTTGTGGTGGAAGGGGGGGGGGGGAAAGAGGCATGTTGGGGGGCAGATCGAGGCTTCTGCAGTGAGGGAGGGAGTGGGGCAGGGGTTGGGGCAGGCACTGCCTAGCCAGGGCGGGGGGTGCAGGATGGAGCCGCGGCTTGACTGGAGAGGGGGGCGTAAGGAGTAGGGAGAAGCAGCTTCTGTTGCTGCATGCACCCCTCCCCAATTTGTTCCTTGGAATCAGGAATCAGAGCACCCCCTCCCCTCCTTGCCTCCCAGCAAGAGCCGGCAGGAAGGGGAAGGGAGATGGCATTTACCAGTAGCCACGGCTACCAGCCTGCAGCCGCCACCCTCTGCCCACAGCCGCCCCACCAGGCATGCACGTGCAGCCACCCTGCCAGGCTGTGCCCGTTGCTACCACCGAGGCTGCCACTAGGTCCAGGCGGCTGCTGCCGGGCTTGTACTGCCTGCTGCTGGGCTTGGGCCTGGGCCTGTGGGCACTGCTGGGTGGCGGTGGCACAGGTGCAGCGGCAGCCACGGTGGGGAGTAGGCTCAGACCCAAAGCTGCAGGGGGTAAGGAGGGGGTGAACAGGAGGTGGGTGGGGTGGCGGGTGGACACGGGCCTGGCCCTGTAGCACGGGGAGAGGGTGGGGGCAAGGGTGGGGGGAGTGGACCCGGCCCCAAAGCAGGGGCAGGGCCACTGTGATGATGGGCAACGGGGTCGGGCCTGTGGGGGGTGGGAAGGAGGGGCAGCAGCCCCAGCCCGGAACCCAAACTGCTGAGTGGGACAGGGTCGGGCCTGAAGCGGTTGGGGCCCAACTAGCCTTGCGGGGTAGAACGGAGGCGCAGGGCCGAATGCTAGGCTCCATCCCGATCCCCTCTGTCATTTTTGATGGGCAATTTGCTAGTTTTATAATATTCTTTATTATAATACACTACAATCATTACTTTTATGTTCACTGTAGAAGTACTATTTCCATCTGTTTTATTATTTCACACGATCATTTAAAATATTCATTGCAAGTCTTTGACCACTTTTAGGAAGTATTTCAGGTAGACCTGCAGTTTTTCAACATCTGACTTTTCCCAATCTCTGTTTGATTCAGATAGAAGAAAAGAAAAAAAAAGCTCTCCATTTGGTAGGACTTTCTTGAGGGATTTCTGAGCTGTCTTTTAAGAATTTGGAACATCCTGCTGGTGGACTTTTTTGTGGTTTAACTAAAATGCTTTGTACTCTTGGATTCATTTTGTATTTTTTGCTTTGAGTATCTGTTGTGCGATCTATGGATATTTACTGAAGTGTGTTGATTTTGGCTATGAGGTCACAGACCTGTGATAGAAAACATGATTTCCTTTGTACACTTGACACCCTGGAACTGCAGACTTTTCTGTTCTATTGAATTCTTACAGAAGCTTTCATCATACATCTTTAAAAGTTTGTCTTTGAATTGGGTAATAACGTGAACTCAAATTCCTGAAGAAAGGATGTTTGCACAGTAACAAACTTTATTTCCTGTTGAATGAAGGAAAAAGGTAGGATTTACTTTACTGTAGCATTAAGAAAGGTAGAATAAAAATTAGTAGACAACAAATAATTCATATACCCCTGAGAAAATGGAAGGTAAATCCAAGCTAATAAAGGTTTTTTGAGAAGTATTGTTTCAGTGCAAGCAGGTTTGCAGATTCATATAACAACTAGGTTTGTACCTTTACAGAAAAACTATGATTTTATTTTGATCAGAGGTGAGAATATCAATCTCTCTCTCTCTCTCTCTCTCTCTCATTTTTAATCAGTATTCTAGTTGAAGTTTCTTTTCTATTTTAGAGACTTGCCAGTTCTAATTCTTTAGATTTTAATAATGAATTCCCTACCTACTTAGGAAGCATCACTGTTTGGTTTGTATTTTTTTTCTTTCTCCTTTTGTCTTTTTCATGAACCTATAGTTGCACAGAACTTTTTAACCCCATCATGGTAATGGACAGTATTTGTACATGTCTAGCTTAAGTTGATACTGTACTCTACAAAATAAATACTAGGGGGCCTGCCAAGTTTCTATTGGATGCAATCCCGATTTTCTAGCATTAAATGCTAACCTTGTAGAATTTGGAAGATGGAGTTGGATTTTAGGCTTCAAGGCCATGCTAAAGGACTGAATCATTTTCTGAACTTTATAAACATGCTTACCCCTGAAAAGTAAACATTTGGATTTCGTACATTAATGTGGTGTCTCTGTATGTGGCAATATTGTTGTAATTTCAGTTTTTAAATTGACTAAACCAGTGAGGTTCAACCTTTGGCCCTGTAGCCTGGATACATGGTGTGGGAGGGTTGACAGACTGGATTGGTCCCTGCACACCAGGATCTAGCACTGCACCACCTTGGCTGATCCCACACGTGCAGTCAGTTGAACAGAGCCACATTATCCAGCCTCGTGGGGCTTCCTTGGTTCCGTAAATTTGTAGCAGGGGAGTGGCAGTTAACTGCCATTGTTCCCCTGCTGCCAAGTTTTTAGACCCATGGCGGGCCCTGCTTGCTAGGTGACCTGGCTCTGTGGCTTGGATCTGGCCTCCAGGCTGGGAGTTAAGCACCTCTGGATTAAACCATTTGCTGCACAGATCTTGATGATTCAAAGTATACCTTGTTTGATTGCTGTACAACAACCTGAATAGAGAGTGAAAAATCAAGTACAAGTTTAAAGCTAAAATAAACTTTTGGAAACTGAAGGAAAGTAAATATTCATCCAGAAAGGCTTATTTAGCCACTCTTTCTCCTTATCCATTTTTCCATATAGCTACTGAAGAAGATCATGTTTGCATAACACATTTATTCCTAACTTTCCCAGTTGGCTTTCTGTTGCTTCCTGTAGTGAAGTTGTCAGTCTGTGTTTGACACAGCTTTGTTTCCATGGAAATTGTTATGATGTCATGAATTCAGCTTTATATACTTATTGTGCTATTAGGCAGAAGGAATAGAATAGAATCCTAGATTTCATAGATCTTTAGGGTCGGAAGGGACCTCAGTAAGTCATTGAGTCCGAGCCACTGCCCTGGGCAGGAAAGAGCGCTGGGGTCAGATGACCCCAGCTGGGTGCTTGTCTAGTCTTCTCTTAAAGACCTTCAAGGTAGGGGAGAGTACCGCATCCCTTGGAAGCCCATTCCAGATTTTGGCAACCTTCACTGTAAAGAAATTTTTCCTAATGTCTAATCTAAATCTGCTGTCTGTCAGTTTATGGCCATTGTTCCTGGTAGCCCCAAGGGCATCCTGGTAAACAGAGATTCCCTATTCCTTGCTGCCCCTGCCCGATGAATTTGTAGATGGCCATTAAGACAACAACGCCTCTGTTAAATATTAAGACAAAATTTCTAAAAGTATGCAAAAGGGAAATATAAGACACAGTCTATTTTTGTTCCCTCTTAAGATAAGGAGGCCAATTCTGGAAGCTTGGAATAATAGTGCCTGCATTGGGAGTTATTCAGGAGTAGCAGTTGCCTTTAAAGTCACACCTGACCTTATTCTGCAATAACTGCCTGTAGTGCAGGGGCGGGCAATTATTTTGGGCGGAGGGCCGTTTACTGAGTTTTGGCAAGCTGTCAAGGGCTGCATGGGTAGCCCTGCCCCTTGACAGATACCCCGCTTCCTAGTTGCCATCTTGTGACCAGAAGTCCCACCCCCTAATCCCTCACCTTTGCCACCAGAAATCCCTCCCCTTGCCCCCAGAAGTATTCCTTTCAGCACGGGATTTTGGGTCATGGGTGACTGGTGCTGCCTTAGTTGGGGGGGGAATGTGCCCCCCCCCCCCCCCATGATCACTGCGGCTGATCCTGCTGACCTGGGGGGGGAATGTGTGCTTCCATGGCCAGTCTTGCTGCCCAGGGGGACCCCCATGGCTAATCCTGCGACAGCCGATTGCTGCGGCCGATTGCTGCAGCCACTTCTGGGAGTGGCTGCAGCTACTTCCGGGAGTGGCTGCAGCGATCAGCTGGCGCTTGCAGGGGGGCACTGGCGCTCCTGTTCTCCCCTCTGCCCATCGCCTAAGCAGCGAGCCTGGCTGTTCAAGGGGTGCACTGGTGCTCTCAGGGCGTGCAGGTGCACCCCCTACACGTCGCCACTGCTTTAAGTATTTATTTACAGTCTTTTTTCACTGTCTTTATTCCTTCGGGGCAGACTACCTCCTGGTAGGAGTCAACATAACCAAACTTGATCTGTAAGTAAAACATTTAAACAGCGCGGGGTCTTTTCCCAGACTTGAAGAGAGTCCTCTGGTGTGGTATTTCCACCACTGACCCTGCTCTCTCTCTTGCCTTTCAGTCCCTTCAGCCACAGGAAAGGCTCACTCACAGTTTCTCTGCTGCACTCGCATCTGAGAGAGAGGCGCTCCTGGCATGATATTTGAGTTCCGCCATGAGCTTACCCGCTGACTCTCTTCCTCCTGGCTTTTGCTTTCAGCTCTGTTTTTTTTTTTTTTTTTTCCTCAGCTTCCCACTCTCTGAGACCCCTCAACTTCCAATATTCCTCTGACATCTAGCTCCCCTCCCTGGGAGACTTTAGCTTCCTATGGCCTGCTAACGATCTCTTTCACCTGGCCCAGTTCTTCAAGGCAGCCTGTAATCTGCCTGTGGCTGGGCTGAAGCTGCTGCAAGTCTGCAGACTGCTCCCATACTCTCTGAGCTAGCAGGTTTCTACACTGCCCTGAGATGTTTAAGCTTTTTAAAATTGTTTTGGGGCTTAATAACATAGCGTTGACAGCTCTCTTTAACACTTTGAATGACAATGTTTTGTGTTTACTTTTAGACACAGAAAGAGAATGTTAAAGGCTAATAGAAATGGTAAATTAAATATACTTATCTCCCCCCTTACTGCCAAGAATTATTGGTTTGGTGTTTTCTGTGGATACTTTGATCTTGGGTGGATAATGTGAATTTCATCACTCATGTAAATATTGGTGTACTGAAGATTTTTTTTTTTTAACCGACTGATAATAATAGTAATTAATAGGTATCTCTTACATGATTGATTTTTAGTTAGGAACACTGCATGGGTGAGACGAGACTAATCTCAAAAGTCATTATGTGCACCTTGCCAGTTCTATCAAATTCCAATATGTAGGAATTAGTGCTTTAACTAACAAGACAACTGAAAAGAGTACAAAACTTCCTTGTTTAGTTGGACAACTGACTTCATGCCTCTGTTTTAAAACCTTTTATTTTAGTTCCTCATTTCTAACAAGGAGATGCAAACTGATTTTGAACTGCCAACAAGTTTAGTCCTGCCAAGGACAGGCTCACATAAATTATGGACATACTCTTCAATTTCCCCTGCTGCTCATATGAGACAGAGTTCAGCAAACTAGAAAGACACTTAATTCAGAAATAGCACCTTTGAGGAACATGCAGTATGAAAAAGCATAATAAACAAAGTGAAATGTCGACCTTAGTCTTTGTACATTGCCTCTTATTAATACATACTAGCTAATTGCCCATCAAGAATGATGGATTTCAGGAAGTGTGTACATGGCCTCCCCCCAGCTCACCCTTCAGGGCCGGCCATATAAAGACTCACGCCGCTGCCGCCTCCAGCCTCTGGCGTGGGGGTTCCCTCCCCCTACCCACCTCTGCCTTGCAGCAGGGCTTGCCCCCGCCCCCGCTGGCTATTGTTGGGGCCAGGCAGTGGGGGGTGTTGCCACCATGACCCCCCCCTTCCCCCCCCAGCTTTCCTCCCTCCCTTCCTTCCTTCCCTGCCGTCTGGCCCTGAGAACAGCTGCCACCATGACCCCTCCCCCCTTTGCCACCCCCTGCCCTGTGCCTGCTTGGGCCCACCCAGCCTGCCTGCCTGCCTCCCTCCCTCCCTACCACCTCCCCCACCTAGCCAGCTGTTGTTGGGGGGCCCCCTTTCCGCTCCCCTCCCTCCCTCTGTCCCTGCCGCCCGGCTCCAACAACACTCGCCAGTGTGACCCCCCCGCCCCACTCCCCTCCCTCCCTGCCCACTGCCTCCCCCTCCCTGCCAGCTGTTCTGGGGATGGGCAGCTGGGGGGGGGGGCGCTGCCACTGTGCTCCCCCCCCACTTCGTCCTCAGGCAGGAAGGCAAGGGGAAGCCCCGCTGCACAGGCAGCTGGCGCATGTTCATCACCACAACAAAATTCTCTGGCAGCAGCTCAGACTTGGGCCCGTGCAGTCCAGGCCCGCACAGCCAATTGCCACCCACCTTCTTGGTGGAGTGCACACAGTTGGCCAAAAGCGTTATGGACAGACAGACAGATTATGCCCTTTATTCTATTAGAATATTCACGTAATCTCCAGTCAGTTTGGGGCCTCTTTCAGATGCACTTCAGGAAATGTACAGAGAAGATAGGTGACAGAAGAAGGGTTGAGGGGGAGAGATTTTGGATATTTCTGCTTTTAAAAAGACAAATTTATCAGCTTCCCCCTTCTCCCCCATTCCCCCCCCAACAAACAAACTAACCTTGTATGGATTTTAACTGCCAAGTAGTTACAGTTACCCTTTAGCTGAAACTTGACTAATTAGTTGATTTCTTAAGGAGCTCAAGCAGAGAGTCCAAGGGATTTGAAGATGGAGAACACAGTTTAGCTTTATAAATCAGTTCAGGCAGAAGGCACAGATAAAACTAGCATTTCAAGCAGGGTGGAGGAAGTAAGTATATGTTTTTGAAGGAGTAGAGAATTAGGAAGGCAAGCAGTTGTGAAGGACTTTGAGGAAGAGTAGAGGCTTGGAATTCATGTGGTGAAAGAATGGGAATCAGTGGAGAGATTTAGAGTGGTCAAGGACCATTATATTCAGCAACTTTGTATTTCAGGCGTACTCAACCTCTGGCCTGCAGGCTGGTCTGCGAGATTCCCCTTTGGTCTGGAAATGGGGGGGCAGGGGAGCAGTGGCAGTTAATACTGCCACCCCTCCCCACTGCTAAATTCCTAAGCCCCCTACCATGGGTTGGAGCCAGGCTATGACTCCTCCCCCACCCCCCAGTCAAATTGGGGCTGGGCCAGGCCTCTTTTCCTTCTGTGCCACTGGTTCTAGGTTGGCTCATACCTCTTTCCCCACTACCCCCCCCCCACACTGTGGGGCTGACTCACACCCCCTTCTTGGTTTGGGGCTGGGCCACACGCTGCTTCCCTCCTCCCCCCAACACAGGGCTGGGCCACACCCTCTTTCCCCTTCTTGGCCAGGTTGTGGCTGGGCCATGCCCCCTTCCTCCTGTGGAGTTAAGCCACACTTCCTACCCCTATGGGGCTGGATTGGTGCTGGATCATGCCCTCTCTTTGCTCCTGGGACTGGGTCAAGCCCCCTTCCCCAGCATGACTGTATCAGGGCTGAGCTGCCCCCCACCCTCCTCTGCAGCTGGATGGGCCCCATTCCTGCCACAGGCATCAGATTGGGTCCTTCAGCTGGATCTGGCTTGCAGAGGGACTGGACACTGTTCATCTGGCTAGCCGGACAAAAAGGTTGAGCATCATTGCTGTATTGAATAGATTAGAAGGTGAGAGAATTAAAGATGGAGAATACAGTTCAAAGGAGTAGAGAATGTGAACTTTACAGAAATTGGAGAGAGTAATTAAAACAGGAGGTAGTGATAATTTTGTTTGTCTACGCATTAAAAGGCTGGATCTTAAAAATGTTCAGGAGCAAGAAGTAAGATTTGAACACAACCTGGATATATATTGGGCAGCAGAGATGGGTGAGGATTCAGAAGTGATCATAAAGTTATAGCCTTAGGGGAAAGGGAAAATTAGTGTTGTCAGCTGCTCTATAATGTGGGGAATTAAGATGGTTTTGGCACAAAGATTGGGATTTCAAGTTTAGTTGTGTTGTTTTTTTTTATAATAAAACCTTCAGCATGGAAGGTACTGCTTTGCGTTTGGATGGATTCCAGCAACACAAAGGTAGATTTGAGTTGTGCATGACTATGGTAGTTGAAACTGAAGCAGATGAGATAGTCAGGCTAGAAAGTATAAAATCAGAAGGGCCCAAGTATTGGTTTTATGGTTCACTCTTGGAAAGTGGGAGAGAGAATGAGGAGGACTCACCAAAAGAAGCAATCAGAGTAGAGGAAACCAGGAGAACATGGTATAAATGAGGCAAAACTTTAGATTTTTGACTAATTCTCTTTAAGCTCTTGAAGGTAACTCTACCTCTACCTGAGTGCTAGGCCTTTGCCACTAAGTATTGGTCACAGAAGGACTGGTCCTTTTGTCCAAACATGGTTAGGTCATGTGTTAAAAACAATTGTATAAACAAAGGACTAGAACTATTGCTACTGCCAGTGGAGTGGCATCAATAGTGGTCCAAGTGTGGGAGATTTCCAGAAAAAAAATGTGGGTCTAGATATAGGTTTAGTGATTAGTACACAATTTTAAGCATTTTTCCTTACCCTTGTTTTAAAACTCATCTTCAAATTGCCAGTATAACCTCATTTTTAGTACCTCCACATATGTAATACTGGGTAATGCAGAAAGTGTATATTTTTGTGTAATCTTCTTCACTCCATTTTTTTAAATGGAGAAAGCAGAGCTTGTGATAGTGCTGTACTATTTCAGTAACATTTTACAGGTGGCAATAAAAGCTCTTGGCTTTGCTACAATATGTGGGTGTCACATGCATATGCTTGCAGCTAGAGTACTTAACTTTTAGCTTTTAATGGTACTTTTTAAAATGAAGTAATTATATGCACAATATGATGCAAAATACCCTTGTTTAAATAGTGGTTGGTTTATGCATCTGCCATCTAAACTGTCTTATCTTCACTGATATTTTCACAATGAAATCTTTTCCAAGTTAGGAGTTTAGAAGTTTGATACTAGGTAAGAAAATCAGTTTTTTAAAAACACCTATTTTTAACTCATGTTACTAGTGAGTGACTGAGCACACTTACACATGCATTAATGCATGTTAGTTAATGTACATTAAATCTAGTACCTCCATTGTGAGGTACAGTAAAATCTGTGTTAACCGGCATTCTACTATCCAGAACACTCCATTAACCAGAATTTCTGGCCAGCCGGACACCACATCGGGAAAGCTTGCATGCGGAGGCTGCTGTGCCCCCTCTCCCCCACTCTGCAGGCATTTTCAAAAAGGTTGAAAACCCCTGCCTCAGATAACTGGAAGTTTTAGGTAACTGGCACCCCCCCATTCCCTACTCATGCCGGATAACAGAGCTTTTACTGTACTAGGAAAATGTGCAGTAGCCTGTCTTGATGCATATTAATTAAAGAGCACAGTTTTTAAGTGATACTTAATGCACATTAGCCTATTTTAATGTGCATTAACTAAACATTTTTTTTAGTGATGCTTTAATGTCCTTTAAAATAGGCTAATGCACATTAAAGTGCGCATGTAAAAAAAATAAATAAATTTTCACTGCGAGTGCTTCTGGTTTAAAAAGTGGAATGGCAATTGATTCTTTCTTTGAAATCTTTTTAATACTCTGGTCAAGTGTAGGAAATATCTTAGATGTATTGAACACCTTAAACTTGTATTTTAGGATATTGATGGCTGAAGGCAATAAAGCATGATGCCAGTTAAAAGTATCTTGTTCAAAATAATGAAACCAAAAATGGTGCTAGCAGTGAATTGACACTGTTAGTTCGTTGAAATCTGTGTCCAGTGATCCTAAAATTCATTAAGATGGATGTAAATTGTTGTTCATTGCTTAACTTGTTTGTAACATTACAAAACATTTTAGCTATGATATCTATATTTCATAGATTTCATAGACATTAGGGCTGGAAGGGACCTCAGAAGATCATCAAGTCCAGCCCCCTGCCACAGGGGCAGGAAGTTAGCTAGGGTCAAAGGATATGAGCAAGACAAGCATCCAAACATTTCTTAAAAGAGTCCAGAAGAGGTGCTTGCACCACCTCTGGAGGCAGTCCAGAGGCCCCTAGGCCTTGAGGGCTTGGACAGTAAAGAAGTTTTTCCTTGTGTCCAGCTTAAAATTGTCTTGGAGGAGTTTGTGACCATTAGTCCTTGTCATCCCTTGGGGCACTCTGGTGAACAGGTGTTCCCCCAGATTCTGATGCACACCCCTGATGTACTTATAGGTTGCCACCAGGTCACCCCTGAACCTGTGCTTTTCCAGGCTGAAATGTCCCATGGCTCTCGGCCTCCCTTCATAAGGCCTATTCTCTTGCCCCCGATCATGTGCGTGGCTCTCCTCCGGACTCTCTCAAGCTTCTCGACATCCTACTTGAATTGTGGAGCCCACAATTGGATGCAGTACTCCAGCTGCGGCCTCACCAAGGCCAAGTACAGCAGGAGGATGGCATACTGAGATTTACTTGAGAAGCGTCTATGGATACAAGCCAGAGTTTTGTTTGCTTTACCAGTTGTGACATTGCATTGGTGGCTCATATTCATCTTGTGGTCAGTCATGACCCCCAAGTCTTTTTCAACTGTGGTACTAGGGAGCGTAACACTGCTGAGCGTATAAGCATGCTGTGGGGTTTTTTTCTCCTGAGGTGGAGCACCTTGCAGTTGTTGCTATTGAATGTCATCAGGTTTTTATCCACCCACTTTCTAAGCCTATCCAGGTCAGCCTGGATTACCAGCCTATCCTCAGGTGTGGGATGCAATAGTTAAAATGTTTTGTAGTAATAGTCCTTTCTGACCCTGAGTTATTGATGATTTAATACTTTATGATTGCACCTTTCTTCCAAATTGTTCCTAAAATGCTTTGCAAACTTTTTGTTCAATGAATTACATCTGCAGTTGTACCTACCTATGGGATAAAAACTCTTATTCTCCAATCCTACAGTGTTTTGCAGAAGGAAATGAGATTAATTAATTGAAGCTTGTTATGGACCCTAGGCTAACATCTATATTCATAAAAATTGCAAAGGGATTTTAATTTACTGCAAGTGGTCAGGTCCCTAGCTCTATGATTTATCCAAAATATAGAATCTCTTGCCAAATATCCTAGTACCTGGTGACACACAGTTGAGCACTGATTTGTTATTGATTCAGTTCAGGCTTGTTCAATTCTGAATGCTAATGGGATTGTATATTGGTATGCCACTTACTTTGTTAATATTTCTATGGTATTCATCACCAGAGTACCAATACCTCCATGTTTATTAGTAAGTTTAATATTCAGAGCAACCTTGTGAAGTAGGGAAGAATTATATTTTTATAGGGTGGGGGGAGGCAGGGGAATGAAGAATTAAGAAATCCAAGTGCGAATGATAAGTGATTTGGTCAGGATACGCAGAAACTCTGGTAGAGTTGAGCCAAGAATAGAAACCAGAGCTTCAGATGTCTATTCTTTAACTTGAGTAACGATTGAAAATTAATAGAATAGTGCTCCAGCATAATGTTTGACAATGCTGTAAGACGTTATATTAAATAATTTGAATGAACTGCTTTGGATTTTCTTTGCCTGCTAGATGTCCTTTTTCCAGTTTGATGGTAAATTTATGCATATTGAGCTGCAAAAATAAAATGAGACGCATGGTTTGGGAAATTGTAGAATGAATAAAACAAGCTGATGCATACAAAATATGAGCACAAGGAAGCTGTAAACTTGAAATTAGTTTATAAGAAACTGTCAAACCCAAGCTGTTGGAGAAATACTTTTTTCTCTAAAAAATAGAATCAAATCCGAAAGTAACTGGGTGAACATCCAGTATAGTCACTGAACTTCTGTTTAACTAGTTCCATTTTGACAACATTTCTGTGCTCAAGAAGTGTTGTATGTATTACATTGTATTTAAAGTACTAGCTGTCTTCATTGAAATGTGGAACCTATTCCTAAATCCCCTGGCTGAGGTCATGCCTTGCTAGAAAAAGCAAAACTGCCTCATTTTGAAACCTCAGCTTTTCCCCTATTCTAGTTGTAGCCTACTATATGTAAGTGTATGGATAGTATTGATGTTTTAAAGTTATTACATCACCCAAAACCTTCTCTTAAGTCATGATGAGCTGGAAATGAGTGGCTGTACTACACAATAACTTCAGTATTGATTTTACATAAGTGTTAAAAGTCTTGGGCCTTTATAAATATGCACATTTTTTTTCTTTTTAATGTTATCAGTATAATAGTTTTGTATTTGAAGAAGTCCACCAAGAGATTGAGTTAGGTTTAATTGGAGCCAAAATACCCATTTTTAGTGGGAGTTAGAAGACTATTGCAATGAAACAGCATTATGATGTGATATTCTGTTTTTGCTTATTTCTGTTGTTGGACTGCAGCTTAATTAATCTGTCTTCCTTAACTCATTGTGGTAGTAATGCGGTAAAGCCTCTTTTAGTTCCGTAACTGGACAGATCCACCGTAATACATCATAAATTCTGGTACCTTTTAACATTTTGTTTGACTTTTGCAAATTAAGAATACTTTTTAATGTAGTTTTTGTATATGCAATACATCTGAATACACACAAATGGTGTAGTTATGATTTTATAAAATCAATTTGCATTGTTTAATGTTTGCTAACACTTTTAACATGAAAAATATCATAGCTCTGGAAATAGTTATTGATTATTTTTGAGAGGTTGTAATCCAACTCGGATAAATAAGGTATGTAACATGTAAACATTTCTTTCAGAAGTTTGAAAGTTGTACAAATAACAATAGTTTTTAAAAAACAGACATTTTCTGGGATGCTAAGAAATGCCAGAGTGGTAAGAAGGTCTCAAATGTAGTAAATGCTAACTTTTATCACACTTATCTCTATTTTGAACTGTATTGCTATATTCTTAATGTTGGGCCAAAACTCAGGTCTGTTTCTAATTATTAGAAAGTTTAAAAAAATTTGGATATACACGCTCATAAAATAATTCATTCACAATGAAGCAGACTTCTTTGATTCTTTTCGTTGCATGGTTGGTTCTTTTCTATTTTTTTATTAAATGTTTTGCATGTGGAGAAAATAAAGAACACTTTAAAAGAAAACATTTAATGGGGCTGATATAAAATGTTATGCCCAGATCTCCGTTATTGGATGTGTCTTGGAAATTGAATGTAAAAGGCTTCAGACAGAGATTAAACACATTCTCTGTAAATGACCTAGTTCCACCATATGTTATTGTTCACATTTTGGCCCTGTCAGATTAATATTTTTTTTCCTGTCGTTTTCATAAAAAGTAAAGTTTAGAAAAGGAAGGCATCACTTGTGAGGCTTGCACTATGCTTCTTAAATTTTTTTTTCTTAAAAGTTTTCCTTTGGGGGTTATACCAGAGGCTTTAGCAGCTCCAATTCCTTTTAGGATTGACAGGGTTCTATATGGGTGGTGCTCAAGATGTTAGCTAATCCTCTTTGGAGTAGTTCCATTGCTCTCTTATGAATGCTTGCGGCTGAGTTTTTATTAGTGATTAATGCATTGTTACTACTGGTGGAGGTATGTCTATGGGAGACTTCTTGCCAAACCTCAGGTGGATCTTGATTTGGATGTTTTTGAAATATTCAGTAATTTTGATGACGAGAGGTTGTCTTAGGTTTCCAGGTTGTTTCTCAAGAACCACATTTTCTGTTAAGAGGTTTTCACTAGTTATGTTTGGGATGGAGGAAAGCTACCTGTCATTTCTCACACTTTCTAGTGATGTGCATTTATGCATGATGCTTCAAAGAAAATCAAGGAGCTATTTTTGTTTGTAGTATTTTGCATGCCTTGGTGCCTGAGCAGTGAGATGGTATTTTTTTGTTTTGCTGTTGTACTTACAAGTAGGACTGGGCTTCGCTTTTGTAAGGAGCCCTGACCCTTCTGTTGGTCCTGCTATCAAGGTTAAAAGGATTTTAGTTGGTGGACCTTGCATTCCTGTATAGTCCCACTGACTTTACAGAGACTCCAAATAGGTGCAATACTCCATCTGTATGGCTGTGATTATAGGACAGATAGAGCATATTAAGATGGTTGGGTTATAAAGAACTTACGATTTAAAGCCCTAAACATGTGAATGTGTGTAGTTCACGTGAAGTATGAGTACATCCTCCACCCAAATACTGGAAGCTTAGGCATCTAATTGTTTGTGGGATCAGGGTGTACATGTCTGATTTTTTTTTACTGTTGGTGTCAACAGAGAAACTGGGTACTAGATTGGGCCCAAAATGTATAGTGCAGACAAATAATGGGGGAAGAAAATCTTGCAGGACAGGGGTCAGCAACTGACAGTCCATAGGCTGAATCTAGCTCATGGAGCCATTGGATTCAGCCTGTGGGGCTTTGGCAGCATTTGGTAGTAGGGGCCTTAGGGTGCTCTCCCTTTGCTGCTGCAGGGATGAGTGCTGGCTCATGGGCAGGTCCTAACACCTGCCTGTCTCTGAACCAGGGCAGGTTGTGGCTGGAAAAGGTTGTCTACCCTTGATATCGGAGATACTACACTGTTGTCTGACATGATCCTTTTAGAAAAGAAGAATTTATTCTGAATGGCACTTTGAAGATGGGATGCCATACTCAGCTAATGGATATGAAACAAGGATGTTGTTCCAAGATCTCATGTTCTAAGATAATCAGGGAAGATTTTACCACCTACGGGATAAGCTTACTGTGTTGTACACCAACAGTTTTCTTTCTGTAATCACAAACAGATTTTTTTTCCCCAAGCTTCTGTTGAGTGAATTCTTTAAACTAATGACTAGCCTTTTAGAACAGCTTGAAGGCACGCTGCATTTTTGGCTTGGGCCATGTTAAATTCTGTGGTTAAGTTATGTTCAAAACAATTTAGTTTTTTCTCTAAAGTGCTAGTGTGGCAGCTGCTTCCTTTTTTATTTTTACCATTTCTGTATTCAATTATTATGATGGTTTTGCTTGAACAGAATTTCTTTTGCTATCAGTGCAAGGGTGACATAATTTTAGTATATGCCAGGACATTATATATAATATATTATGTTTACATTTTTTTTCTTTTCCACACTGGCGGTGATAGATTGTTAACTTGCAGAAGTCAAAACTCCGGAGACTGCAATTCTCAAACGTCTTAGGCAAGCTTTACAGCCCATTGGTTTTTAAAACGTCACTGAGCATAAGCTCTCTGTTTGTTTAAGGATGCTAGCACAGTTTATGGTGATACTTTCTGATTTTTCCACTGTGTGAATTTTTTCTTAAGGTTGCTTAGTTTTCTAATCTCACTGTTGATGTTTCATTATATGATTCCTCCAAGGAAAATAAAATTGTGTCAAAAATGGTTTAAATGAAACTAAATAATAAACTTATGGCAACTCACTTTTTCAGTGCGTAAGTGTGAACCGCATACTTTACAGATTCAAGGAGTGTCATATGCTGGGATGTGAAATCTTTGAGTAATGTTTATCTATATTAAAAAGAAAGGGGTACAATCTGTTGCAAATTCAGTGATGCCATTGCCACCAGGTAAATTGCTGAGTCAGTATTCTTTTGGGTAAAGATCACATACCCTAAGGTATGTACTCATAACTCTCTTTAAATGTACTCTTTGATGCGATAATATTCTAGAGTTGGAGGATACTTTTTCCTTCTTCCAATAGGTTTACTTTCTCCCTGTCTTTTTGGATTATATTTTTGTTTGTATGTATTTAGTATCATAAACATCCTACTTCAGTAAGGCACTCCAACTTGTACGTTACTTGAAGCATGCAAGGTTTATCATCTTGCCCTTTATTGGACTGCACACATGTTTAATTAAATGGCTTGCTTAAATGTCTTGCTGAATTCAGTACTTTAAAGAAAATGCCTGTGAATAAAACCATAGGACTATGGAGCCTTTATTTCAAAGCTTTATTTTTGCTATGGAGACTTTCTTCTTATTTAAAAATGACAGTACATCTATATTCATGTTGGTTCATGCTGTGGGGCTATTGTCTCTTCATTGCCCTGTTTCAGGCTTGACTTTCCCTTTACCTCTGAATTGTTTCACATGCTGCACTACAAAGACGAAAGTTGTGTTTTTCTTCATGGTTATATTATGGAAAAATCTAGATCTGTTCTGCTGTTGGTGTGCTGACATTACCTGAAACTGGTACAGCAAGGAATACCTTGTGAAAATTTCATGTGTTAGCCATTGGATGGACTCAGAAGCACACCTATAGTACATAAAGTGTTCACAAACTGCTTCCAGCAGGGTACGAGCATTTGAATTATTCTTTGGCCTGGACATGCTCTGAGCCAGACTGCTGTGAAACTAGACCTTCAATTTGTTAATTATAGGTTCTTTGAAAAGTGGGTGAAAGTTTGCATTCAATGTGTTAGTCAAGACTAGGAAATCTGTGGCGAACTTCAGAGAGATCAGACAAACCCAGATGAATGTAGGAGGACAGCAGATGAAATTGTGCATCTACATACACAAGATGATGCATAGTTCATACATGATATGTATATCTAAATCAGTTGTTCTCAACCTTTTTTTTACACTAGAAACGCTCCTTGGAAGATGCCAGGTCTTAGTTTTCACTGTGGTTTTTTTTTCTCTAACTATAGGAAAAAAAACAACTCTTTTGTTGCAAAGAACTCGGGAAGATTCCAAATTGAATGTTTTTTAACACTGTAGATTCATCTTTGAAATCTCTGGGCTTATCTTGTGAATCTTGACTACACACCAAACAGTACTAACCTTGTGTGGCACCCCACAGCACCCTTGAAAAGTTATCAAGGCACCCCAGGGTGCTTCAGCATCCTGGTTGAGATTCACTGACATAAATGAATTCTAACTGTTTAGTGAAAGGACCCATGTGTCCTTTTGAGCAGCTGGTCAAGCAGTCCTTTGCTTAGTGGTAGCAATGTTCATAAAAGAATAAAATGTGGGCATGGATAAGGAATTACATTGAACACAGTCCTGAAATTATTATACAACTAAAGTGGTTTGCACTTAACTGGAATACTAAGTTATGTTCTGCTTGTCTTATTTCAAAAGGTCTAATAGAAATAGGAAGTTCAGTGATGGCTAATGAGTGATTAACTTTATTGAAAAACATACATGTGATTGCCTAAGCCTTTTCAAATCAGCTGTTTATCAGGGAATTTGAAATATGCAATGTACTAAATGGCACAGGAAAAATGAATTGTAAGCTCTTCTGTGCCATTTTGCATAATAGAAGAACTGAAAGATAATTAGAGAAAGCAAATGCAAAAAATTAACTGGTTGGAACTCACTGATGAGATATTATTAGGGACCAAAGCTGTGCGCGTGTGTGTGTGCGCGTGTGTGTGTGCGCGCGCGTGTGTGTGTGTGTGTGTTTTATAGCCAGAAATATTTTGGATACTTGAAATGGGCATCTAAACATCTTGGCCAGCGGAATGCTTTATTTGTTCTGGGAAAACAATGCTGGAAGAGGGTAAAAAGGCTTGAGGTCCAGTTATATCAAGAATCAGCATGCTGGTAATAACTGTTAGATGGGTTGGGTGGTAGGGGGGGACTTCCCTGTTTAGGAAAAAATTAACTGCATTTTGGGCATTTTGGCATTTAGGATGCTTGCAAGTGTGTGTGTGTGTGGGGGGGAGGGCGGGGGGTGGGAAGGGGAATGACACTTTAAAGTTGAGTCCAGCGCATACCCAGAAGAGGCATTGCATTAGTTGGACTTGGCTTTCCTAATATCTGCATAGATTGGGCGCATTAGTGGGGCTATTTTGGTGCTTTTTATGATTGAATCAGCTTCAGATAAAAGCACCTAAAAGCCCCACTGAAGCACCTGATCTATACAGGCACAATGGAGCCAGGTTGAAATAATGTGCTACTACTTTTGGTAAAGTGCTTGTTGTTTTTTTGGTCTCCCCCACCCCCCATGTCTATCAGCACCCCTAGTGAACCTGCATTAACTCTGGAAAGCACTGAGATAATTGGTAAAATTTTCTTGTGATCCCAGAAAGAGGGACACAGTGTGGGATATAAATACCAGAAATCCAAGATTTTTCTTTTTTAAATGAATCAAAATCTTAGGAAATTGCAGTCTATGGATAGCAGATAACTAAGTTGCAAAGGGGGAGTCCTCCAGAGATGAGGGAAATTGTACAAGGATTCCTGTTCTTTTTACTTTGAGCCTTGCATCTTATGAAGCTGCTGGACTACTTTGTGGCTATGAATACTAACCTTGTTTTGAAATGGGTTGACGCATCCTCAAAAGAGAAGGGGAAATTGCTCTGGCTCCATTTCCAGAGCAGAAATGACAGCTTCGTCCTTGACTCCAACTAATAGTTGAGGTACCCAACAACTGGTGCTCAGTTTTTGGTATGTCATTTCATCTGGGACTCAAACTGGCAGACTAGTACAGAGAAGAAGTTGTTAACCACAGACACATTTTAAATGACAAAGCAGGATTATAAGCCCCATTACCCCAGCATGTACAATATGTTGTCCCATTTGGTTGGTTGCCTTTGGGCAGCTTTACTGGAGACCTGTCTAGTTGCATTCATATTTTTATTATATATGAAATACAGGTTTACTTGTTGGAATTCAGCTTGCTTTAATGTAAATCCAGGCAAAGGCAATGGAACCCTGGCTCTCTGCAGACCCTATACTGCCAGTTAACACATTTAAGAAAGCAGTCTAGCAAAGGCAATTGACTACCCCCACCTCAGTCTGGTGGGGTAACCTGAGAAAATCTGTCTAAAATTATTTCTCTACCCTGGCAATTACATTGAGGGGGTTTTACTAGTTTCCTTACACCTTTGTAGAAGCTACTATAACTCCAGTTTCATAGTAGATGTTGGGTCACCAGAGAGTAACTACAAAAAAATTATCATTTCACTTGCTCAAAATGGGATTTCCCCCCCCCCCCGAAGAAAGGTGTTCGGAGCGGGGCAGGTGAGGAAGGGTTTGTTTTTAAAGGGTGTATTTAATCATCTGATATTAGTCCCTTTGCCCTGTGAACCCTCCCGCAATCCCTACCTATGTGTATACCCTCCAAATCCCTCTCCTTCCTTTTTTTTTTGTACTAAATTCTCTGAAGGAACAAAAGTAAATTAAGGAGGTTATGGGGTTTTAAGCTTTATGCTGTTAAACCTCTGAGCAGCACACCTGCTGGAAAAGGTTTTGCATAAGAAAAACAAAACAACAAATTGAAATTGTTTATCGTCTTTGGAAAGTCAAGACTGGCCAGTATATTGATACATCTGTTACACACTTGTTTCTCTTCTTGTACGGCAGTACTCCATGTTCCTAAGCAAGAAATACTGGTGAGGTGACTAACTAGGCATATTTCCAGGATCAAAAAAGGAGGATACCTGTGAGGGGGAGAGGGGAAAGGGCATATGACTGTGGGGGGAGGGGGTCAGTGATATGCCTGTGCCCTGCCTCTGCCCATCACTTCTAAGTCCCTTCCTCCAGCCCCTCACTCCCAACCTGTATCCCCCTGCCCCCCCCAGCCCTGCCAGTGCCCCTCACTCCTGACCTAGAGCCACCTGCCCATCCAGCTCTGCTGCCCACGCAGCTCCAGCATGCACATGCACGCATGCATACACATACACACTTGCCAGCACTTGTGTGCAGAGCACATGACCTCCGACAGCCAATCACCTTGTCTGTAGCTCCCAGCCCAAGCATTCAAGCTCCTTCTGCCCAGGAAAAGCAGAGGCAAAGCAAAAACCTGGACATTTGCTTACATTTTAAAAACCTGCCCAGATACGAGGACAGGGGCCAAAAAAGAGGACATGTCTAAGAAAACCTAGGCACCTAGCACAAGTCAGAATGTGTGACCAGTCTTTGTGCCAAAAAATGTGGAGGTCAGGGAATGTAGAACTGAGGATTACAAGCCAAATTTAATATTTTAAAAGCAAGGGGTTAGGGGAAAAGATAAAGGGAAAAAATGGAGTACATCTGTTATGATAGGAACATAAGGCTGCTAGTGCAAGAGGGCCAGCAGGAGCTATTAAGCAAGTCTGTGAAGAACTAAAGACAAGTTCACAATTAGCTCATCTAGTTGTTTATACTTTTAGCTGATGACAGACCATATTGCTCATTTATCTAGTGCTGCATAACTTTCAGAAAAGCTTGGTCCTGAAACATTTCACTTATACTCTCACAACTGAGTAGTATATAATCATATTAAAGAGTATACCGGGGTAGGCAATGTTTTTTTGGCGGAGTGCTGAAAAAACCACAATGTCTACCTTGGAAGGTGCTGGAGTGTCGACATGCTAGAGCCTGGAGCAGCTGTTTGCAGCCTCCTGGCTGCAGCTGGCCTATGGAGCCCGGTCTGCTTGCAGCAGGCCTTGTAGCCTCCCAGCTGCGTGCTGGGAGCAGCCTGGGCTTTGTGGCTGGCAACAGCTGCTTAGAGCTCAGGCTGGTGGTGGTGTGCCAAGCAAAGTGGCCTTGCATGTCATGCTTGGCATGCGTGCTGGGGGTTGCTGACCCTTGGAGTATATTCTCATTGCTAGTCAGCTTCCAACTGCACTCTCCACCACCATCTCAAACCTGATGAATTTGAACTGCCATCTGTCAGGGCAGTGCTTCATAACTTAGGAGAGCAGCGGGTAGGCAAAGTGTAATGATCGTTGGATGGTTTAAAGAATCCATTTTAGATAAAGCTCCTTGGGATGCCTTATAGTTTAGCAACTTGAACACTTGGGTTTAAAAACCTCTGTTTTCGTTAGTTTACAACTTTGTCGGACTTCAGTCATTTGGACAGATGTTTTCCATGGATGTACTTCCTTTTCCATGGATGTACTTCTGGTCTGAATTGTTTTAATATTTAAGAGCAATTTGGTCATTTTAAAACAAGGAAACAGAAAAGTAGTTAAATTTTACTAATGTTAGTTAATTTCCTATGACTTCCTCAAATGGGGCAGGTAGCTGTTCTTGGGGTCAGAACATGCTACTTGCTTTCCTTCTAAAAATCCATGCAGATTTGGCCAAATTTATAATATCTTGAGCATTCCTTAAGAGAGCTCATTAGAAATTTTGATGCCAAAACTTCAAAGCCATCTGTATTCATCATGCTGTGGTTCCACAGAGCTCCCTAATTGTCATTTGTTCTCAATGTATTCTTGAGCATGGAACTTGAGTTTTAGATAAGAAAATGATGCAGTTGCTACCACGTACTCTTTAGGCCATTTAGTCTTGACTCTAGAGCAGGGGTCAGCAACCCCTGGCACGTGTGCTGAGCATGGCACGCAAGGGCATTTTGCTCGGCACACCACCGCCAGCCTGAGCTCTAAGCAGCTGCTCCAGGCTCTGGCATGCCGGCACTCTGGCACCTTCCAAGGTAGACATTGTGGTTTTTTTGGCACTCTGGCCAAAAAACGTTGCCTGCCCTTGCTCTAGAGGAATTAATGCTATGTTTAGCTCTCCTAATCACTGGTGCAGATGATTCTTTGTGCTTTACAACACAACCCTTATTGGTAATTTAGCATGCAGGTGAGTCGCATTTCCTTGAAGTTAAAGATGATGTTTAGAGTTTGAATAGAGTCACTTCCTGAGAATCTGGGAAATATAATCCAAAGGTCAGACTGTGTGTGTTGTGCCTGCATTGTGACTTAAAGCCTCCTTTGAAGTTGCTACATTTGGAGCTGCTTCAGTGTCTGATGTGGATTTTGGAGTAATTTTGAAGGGCCTGGGTGAGTGCATGCCTTGGCAAAAGGCAATCAGGGCTCATAGTAGAGATGATATCTTTTATTAGACCAACAAGATTGCCTTTTCTTCTAGACCAATGTGGCTATAACCTGGATACCTGACACGTGAAAGGTATCGAATTTTAGCCGCTTTAAAAAAAAATGACAGATCCTCACAGGAGGTGAGAGGCTCCATAGTACCTATGAACTGACTGCCCAGAGGAGTTTTCCATCTATTGACTCCTCTGTGGAATCCTATGAAATATGCACTTCCATTTCTACCCAGGAGAGCTTCTACAATCTTTTCTCCAATGCCCTATGAAGGGTGTTTGTGCCCAAAAGCTTGCAATTAAAGATTTTTTTTTTTTGCAAAAATCTAGTTTGTCTTATAAACTATATCATCTCTACTATGAGTCCTGATTGCCTTTTCCTCTCTAGACCAATATGGCTACAACCTGGATTCCTTGGTGAATGCATGCTTGGTATTTGCGTGCTGTTGATATACAGGACCTTGGTCTTAGTGTCTGTCTGGATGGGCCATGAATGAGGCAGAGGTTTACAGAGGTAGAGAAACTTCTTTCCTTTTGAGGTTCTAGACTGACATCCAGAAAAGAGTTGGCTTTTATTTGTGACTTTGCCACAGATTGGTGATCCCCCTAATAGCTATAGCTATGTCCTTTAAGATTATGCAGGAAAAAATAATTTATAAAGGGATCTGACTAATGGAAGAGAGGGATTTTTTTTCCGTTATCAAAGGGTCGAAGTGGTTCAGGGTATTTAAGGGAAGCACAAGAATCTATTAATCATTTTCTTTTATGTTACTGATAAAGATGTGATACGAGGTCCTTTGTGCAGATCTTCAGTGTCATTATAGATTAATCTATTTTTCAGAAGTTTTTAAAAAATGGTGCTTTCAGAAAGCTTTGCATTTACTTTGATAATCCATAACTTTCATCTTTGTTTACCAGTTCTATGTTTGCATTTGAATTGCTGGGGGAATACAATAGACAAAAGAACTAGCTTGATTAGTATGCACTTTCCCCATCTTTTACTGAAAAATGGTTAAGGCAGTTACTAGAAGCTTGGTTCCATTTTTGAGTATGTGAATCCATAAGAGGATGCAGTTATTTTGTAGATCCAGTAATAATTCACTGGGTTGATTGGTTGACCCTTGGAGAGAGGGAGAAATTAACAGATAAGAAGAGGTGAGATAAGACAATTGTTATTGAATTTTTATAGGCCTGTAATATCATGCCTTCATTCTTTAAGGCCCCCTCTGACATGTTACAGTTATCATGCAATTAACTGGAGACTGCTACCCATGAAAAGTAGCTATCACAAAAGAAAAAGCTCCAACCAGTTGTAAAATTGGACCTTGAAAACGTGTATTAAGTTTTGTAGCTGGTTGCTATTGAGTTTTAATTTGCACATGTAGTCTCTCCTGTAGCTGGAAGCCCAGTCAGCTGATGGGTCTCCTAGCCACAGGGGTGCACCATGCCCATTGTAAAATCCCCAAGTCCTAGAGAGCTGCAATCCACAGGGTCTGGGCATTTCCGACATTTCTGAGCCCTAGGGATTGTGGGAACCACAATTCCCAGGGTCCAAGGGTTTCTTGTACTCCTGAGCCCTGGGGATCTTGGATCCTGTGATCCCCCGGGCTTGGGAGTATGGGAAACCCCCGGACCCTGGAGATAGTGGGAGATGTGATCTCTAGGGCCTAGGGGTGTGGGAAACCCCTGGGGCTGGAGGATCACAATGATCCCCTGGCCCCAGGGGTTTCCTGTACCTTGGGGCAAGGAGATTGCCCTTGTGGCTATTCACTGGCCCTGGGAGTACATGGGGCTCCCAGCCACAGGTGCTTGCTGGTGGTGCAAGGGGAGCCTGGGATTGGGTTTCCCCTGCACCGACAGTAAGGAGAAATGGGATCTAATGCACAATTGTGAGACTCCTGCTTTACATTCCATCGCACCTTTAGCTTCATGTGTAGAGGGGGCCTAAGATGCATTATTAAGTGAATGATACCACAGAGCAGTATGACTAGATGTTCATCATGACAAATCTTGAAGTGTAAATCTAGGCTCAGAAGTAAGAGAAAGGAGGAAGAGGGAAGTACGAAATTACTATTTAAAGCAGGCTTGTCCAACATGTGGCCCGCCAAGGCATTTTCTGTGGCTCGCGGTGCTGCAAAGGGAAATTAAAGTAAACGCTGTTTACTTTCGTTCCCACCCTTTGTCCCTCCCCCAACCCCTCATCAGCTTCCTAATGGCTGCTGAAGGGCTGGGGGAGGGATAAGGTTTCCACATGCACTGCGTCAGCTTGACGTTGCAGACGTGGTGTGTGTGGGAAGAGGAGTAGCCATGTGCCACTTGGGGCAGGATGAGCCCAGCCGGAGCAGCAGGGCATTCAGATGGGACCTCCTTCTTTCTATTCAAGGCCTGGCCCTAACAACCAGTATAAACTATAAAAAAAAAAAAAAAAAAGAAAAAAAAAAAAAGCCCTCTGGCTGTAATGCAACCTGTCCCACACTGGGTTCGAACATAAATCTCTGCAGTACAACCCACACCTGCCCCTACGCTGGTCATTTTCCCCTGCAAGCCATCGATGCCTTACTTGAAACATCCTATATCAGCCCAGCAGTCCTCTACAGCCTCTCTGCTTAGGAGCTCTCTCCCCTTGAGCCTGCAGGGCCAGACTGTCTCCCTAGACTCAGCCCTGGGCTTATATCCACTAAGCCACACCCTTGTGAGTCCTGTGCTTTCCTTTGGCCAGCTGCAGGTGTCCTCCATTAGGTTCCCAGATTGGCCTAACTGCTGCAGCAGCATCCCTCTTCCCTAGGCTGAGCTCTGTCCTGCAGCACTATTGCTGTGCTACCAACGCTGCAATTGGCACTCTGCCCTGTAACCTTATAGCTGAGCCACTTACTTTGCACTGGGTGCCTGCAGCCTATTAGTCCCTTACTGCTCTGCCTTTCCTGGTTCCTGGTAAGCGGCTCCCTGGGGCTGTTTGCTACCCTCAAAGTAACAGAGTCCTTAGCTCCCTGTTACAATAGGTTTTAATGGGGTTTTGGAGCTTCTATTGATATAGGCATTACAAGAGATCCCTCGCACATTTTTGGACACCTGTGACCTGGTTTTGGATTTTTCTGGTAGTTTCTGAATTTCCTCAGAAATTCCTGCAGGATCATGAGTCACCTGCTGTTGAAAACTTTCAAGGATGGGCATTCCACGGTTTCTCTAGCTAGCTTGTTCCAATGCTTGACCACCCTCATAGTCAGAAAGTTCCTCCTAATCTCCAATCTGTATTTCCCCTGCTACAGCTGGATGCCAAACAGTTTTTTATAAAGAGGTTTGAGATCTGATGAAGAAGGTTATAGAATAGGTAGGCAGTATTAGCATATGCTCCCATTATAAAACAACATATATAAAATAGTTTTCCTTCTCATGGTAGCAATGGTAAAAATGTATTGGGTAGTACAGATGGTCACAATTAAATGTGTTTCAATGGTTTTTAATGTTTTGTGGATTATGGAAAATCTCAGCATTTTTCATATGACGATTACAGTTTCTCATCTGGCTGACTTGCTAGTGAACCCTAGTTACTGGTCTTGTCCCTAATTGCGCCTTGGTCTATGTCTCCTTTTCCTTTTGGCTCTTTTTGTGAGCAAGTGAAGTGATGGAGCGTGACTTTAACTTGGACACTTTTTTGTGCTTTTTTTAGGACCAGGGTATGTAGTGGTTATGCAAACTTTAACAAAAACAGTGGGTTTTATCTTAAACTGGTCACAAAGGCTGTGCAAATGGCTGTGTTTCATTTTGGATTTGGCATTTCAGAGGGCCAGTGATTTATTTTGGTGTTTCGGATCACTGTCCTGTTTCTATTTGGCCAAATCAGTTTAGGAGTTTTGACGGTGTTTCAGCCATAGGCTATAATGGGGAATCACTAAAATGCCTATAACTTTGGCATTTCATGCCTAATTCAGATGAAAATTGCTGGGATCGGTAGCCCCTTCTGATGGCATGGATCCTGCCAAGTTTCAAGGAGATAGGTATAGGGTTGTTTGTGAAACTGCACCTCAAACTGTTCAAAGCAAAACTAGTATCATTTGCTGGCAGCATGCTGTCATCCTGCACGCAGATCCGGGGGCCCGCGCCTCCCCGGGAAGAGTCCAGAACAGCCCTGCAGTCCCCAGCAGGGTGCTGTGCGCTGTCTGGGAGCTGGGGAGGCTCCACCTGTCAGCTGGAGCTCCTGGTTCAATTTCTGAGCTCTGTGATCAGTTCCCCAGCTTTTCCTAGGGGTGTGGGCTCCGGATCTGTGCTCTGGGTTTCAGCAGGCTGCTGCCACAGGCTGAGGCCAGCAGCTGCACCGCAGTCTTCCCGGCACTCAGTTCAGGGTGCGCTGAGTGGCTGCCACTGGCCCTAGCCTGCAGCAGCAGTCTGCTGAAATCCCAAATGCAGATCTGGGGGCCTGCGCCCCCTGGGAAATGCTGGGGAATTGAACCGGGAGCTAGATGTCAATATTGGAGTAGTCCTCCCCACTGTCTTCCCCCTCCCTCTTAGTTTTTGTTTCCCTGCAAGCCCGGCTCCAAAAGTCCGAAATTCTCCAAAACACTTCCAAAATGTTTCTGAGCCTTCTGTTTCAATTCAGATTTGGTGTTTCGGGCACCAAAACGGCCCAAAACACCTCTGAAACGGAACAGCTGCTCAGATTTTGCACAGCCCTACTAGTTACCTCTAAGTATCCATTTTAAAGTGTATCTGATGAGATTTCTGTAATAAGGTCAGCACCTGTGACCTAACAGTAAAACTAGTGTACCAGTATTCAGATATTATGGGGATGGGCTCCTTAGAAACAGCAAAGGGAGGTGGAATGTGTAAGGAAGTTTAGTTATTTTTGTTAGTTGAACAGGATGCATCTGGAGCCGTCAGCTGTGACCTTAAGGTACACATTTCTCTGGGAGAGTCCAGTAGTTCAGAGTTATTTGATTCTTTCACATGTGTAACTTGCAGCTATCAGAGTTCATTCTCCTAATATCATTGTTCTGGTGGGTTTGGAAGTAATTCATGCCTGACAGTTTTGCTCAGCTCTGGTTTAGACTGCAAGGTAGTGGACCTTCTAAGTGTTTTCAGTGTGTGGTAGATTTTTATGTATGTATGTGTATATTTAGAAGAATTAAACAAGGTTTTGAATTTCTTTGATTCTTTCCTACAAAACAGAACATTAAAGGAAGGGTTGGTTGCAGAAGTAGGCTCAAGTTAAATGTGGACTTACTCAGTTGATTAGGTTGCTCTATAGCAGGGGTTGGCAAAATATTTGGGCAGAGTGCCAAAACGCCCACAATCTCAACTTGTTAGATGTTGGCATGCCGGGGCAGAGGGTGGGGAGCCACAAAGGGCCCAATCCTTGTTGTGGTAGCACAGCCTCAGTCCTTTCCCTGAGGCGCGAGTGCCAAACGAATTGCCTTTGCTTGCCATACTCTGGCACATGCAGGTGGTTGCCTACCTTCCCTGTTCTGTAGTAACCTGTAGAGTTAAATTATTGCTACAGTATAAAATCTTTTTCTTTTCTTTTCTTTTCTTTCCCACAGATGAAACTCCTTCATTGAAATTGATTTAGCATTGATTCTGGCAGAAGGAATGGAAACCTCAAGATTCAAATGAACCCAGAATTAACTAGAAGAACTGATGAACAGAGTGAGAATTCAACATTTATTTTTAATACATAAAACTTAATACAGACCTGATGACTAAATATGTAGCTTTCTGGCGTGCTGTTAATAGGCAGAGGAAGTTCTAAATGCTACATGTGTAACTGAACTGAAAGATCTTCAGCTACTGGGTATTGGCTGAGATGTTGCTATGGTTTTGTGCTAAATCTAGACAGTAGAAACATGGCAAAAATGAGACACTCTCTGTAGTACAGAAATATAAAGATTAAATGTACACTTTAATTTTGAAGGGAAACGATACACCTTTTGGTATCTTTAATTTGAGAACAGCGGATCTGAAGTAAAATACAGTGCGAGTTCTAAAACCTAGTCGAAGCAGAAAATGTCCCTTTTCATTGCTTTACTATATGAGTCATAGTATTTTGAGCACTGCTCTAAGTAGTAAAAGCTCCAGGGAGGTTCAGATTGAGCTGCTCTAGAATACCCTCCGACTCAGTTCTATATGAGTTGGAAAGGGTTTTTTTATTGTCAGGTATTAAAATATTTTGCTTGAAAAAATTGCAAAGAAGCTGAAGTGAAGTAGAATCAAGAACAGAACCTTCCACTGCGTTTGAAGGCCCATGTTGCTGTGTGTAGTTGAGCAGTGCTTATGTTCTCTGTTAAGTTCCTAATGATTTTGAATTTGTTTCCATGGCCATAGTTGTGGGTGATTCATTGTAGTTATTTCTGACTGGCTTGTTCTTATGGTTCTAAGTTGTTCAAGGAATGAACAGCAGAATAACTTTCTTTTTAAAATAGAATTAAATAACTTAAAATAGTCATGGCAATAGATATGACAGAAGTTATTATTTATAGCAAACTTGCCACCATTCAGTGACTTGAGATCCTGAAGCCTGTTCTTTTTTCTTTACAAAATAAAATGTAATCCCTGCAGTGTTCAGTGTTTCTGAATGCATATGATAGTGCTGCCTACTAAGGTTGATTTGATTTAGTCTTTTAAAAAATGCAAGATTTATGTACTGGATAATGGAGAAGAGAGAAAGTAGTTTGGATTTATACAGGTAGATTTTTGTCTCCCCTTTCCAAAAGGAAAGCACTTTAGACTAATGGTAAGACTGCCTGTGTAATGGCTTTGTCATAGGCATGTATTTTTCTAACACACTCCCAAAATGTGACTGCAAGGAAACTAATAATTGGATATTTTTATCAGGATGTTATTTTTGTCAGCTATTATTTTAAATATATTTTTATAAGGAATGTGCTATATTTTTCCTACATTAGCCTCCTTTGTCTATTGATGCTCTTCTAATGTACTGAATGGATACTGTTGTACTTTCCTCTTGGGTTGGAGATGGGGCACTTGTCCCCTGTGAAAGCAGCTGCTACTAGATTGGCTTCTTGGATGTGTGCCAGAGCTGACCATGTGTCTTATGCTGATTCTTTTACAGAATGCATGCTTCACCCAGACAGTCCTCACTGCTGTAATAACAGAAAGAAATATGGAGTTTAGTTGGGCTTCCCTAAAGTTTCCTACACGTTCTATTTAATCCTTTAAGTGTGATGTGTGCTCTTCTGATGATGGAATACTTGCTTCTTAATTTAAAAAACTGTTTAATTTGACTAGATGTCATTTATCCCTTTTAAAATTTATCGTTGAATGTCTGTATTTTTGAGGGTTATAAGGCCAGGTTGTAAGTTTTGTTTTGTTACCTTTGTAAAAATAAAAATACAGTCAATTGTGGAAATGGCTTTGCATTATTTCACTTACATCATTGTACCATTACATTTGTCAGTGTTTTTGGGTACCCTGTAGATACACAGTAGGGGATTGGTTATGAAACATGGTTTAGTTTCATTATGCTACTGAAACCTATCCAGATTGTAATGATGTTCCTAAACATATGCTTGACCTGTAAAAAACAAAACAAAATAAAACAGCACCCCTCCCCCTCAGAAAACTCAGGACACAAAAAAAATCTTGAAAGGCAAGAATGATTGAAAAACACTACACATGAAATTCAGTAGGGGCCTGTGTCTGTTGTAAAACCAGAGTTATGCAGTAAATTTTATTTTTCTCTATTTGTGTTGTAGCACAGTTTGTTGGTTTTAAAGATGGATCAAAACATGCTAGAACTGAATTAAACATACTGATTTAGTTCAAATACAGATTCTAGGGTAAGATCCAAAAAGCACATTGGCATTTTAAGTCCAGGAATGCAGCGCGCAAAATGTCTCGCACCTTCATGCTCTCTCGCTCTCTCGTGCCAAACGAACTGTGGATACCTTGGTTTTTGCCACCAAAGTTCTTTAGGCATCCAAAGTTCTGTTATGGTACCTGCATAAAGGTGTGCCACCTTTAAACGCCATGCTACTCAGTTTACTCATTTTGTACAGAAAGCGTCAAGGGCTTAACCAAGGCTAAAGCCCTTGACTTCAAAAGGGCCAACTTCAATGATTTTAGGAGACTAGTGGGGGAGGCACTGAGGGTCCAGAAGGTAGAGGAGATGGGAGTCCACGAGGGATGGTCATACCTTTAGGGGCGATCCTCCAGGCCCAAAGGATAACAGTCCCTGAGAGAAGCAAGAGGGATAAGAGTGCTCAGAAACCCCCTTGGCTCAGCAAGGGCATTCAGGGGGGCGTACCACCAGTGGAAGGGAGGATCTATCGCCAAGGAGGAGTACTCCTCCTCGATCCAGGAGTGTAGGAGGGCTATTAGGAAGGCCAAGGCAGAGATGGAACTCAGGCTTAAGCGTCCAGGATTAAGGACAACAAAAAGTCCTTTTTCAAGTACATTGGGAGCAAGAAGAGGGCACCAGGCAATGTAGGGCCCCTGCAAGACACAAACGGTAATCTGGTGGCCATGCCAGACAAGAAAGCTGATATTTTTAACAGTTTCTTTGCCTCTGTTTTCTTGAACAGGGACTGGGATATCCCACCTACCAGAGGTAGGGACAATCTTGGGGATAGCTCTGTCAGGCCTTCAGTCAGTGCAGATGTAGTTAGGAATCTTCTGGAAGGGCTAGACATTTTTAAATCTGCAGGTTCAGATGCCCTCCACCCAAGGGTGTTGAGGGAGCTGGCAGGGGTCATCGTGGAGCCCTTGTCCCGGCTGTATGAGCATTCGTGGTCATCTCGCCAGGTGCCGGGGGATTGGAAACTGGCTAATGTGGTCCCAACTTTCAAGAAAGGGAGGAAGGAGGACACAAGTAACTATAGGCCTGTAAGCCTCACCTCGGTGCTCGGGAAGATCTTGGAGAGAATCATCAAGGAGCGCATCTGTGGGGGGCCTGCAGGGAAGATCATGCTCAGGGGCAATCAGCATGGGTTCACCAAAGGCAGGTCTTGCCTGACCGACCCGATTGCCTTTTATGACCAAGTAACTAAATCCTTGGACGATGGTGTCACCGTGGACATAGTTTTTCTAGACTTTAAGAAGGCCTTTGACACTGTCTCTCACCCCATCCTTATCAATAAATTAAGCAACTGTGGGATTGATGCCTACACAGTTGGATGGGTAAAAAATTGGCTGATGGGGCGCACCCAGAGAGTAGTGGTGGATGGGTTGTACTCAACGTGGCAAGATGTGAGCAGTGGGGTACCCCAGGGCTTGGTCCTTGGGCCCGCACTGTTTAACATCTTCATCAGCGACTTGGACAAGGGGGTGGAAAGCACCCTGTCCAAGTTTGCTGATGACACTAAGATGTGGGGCAAGGTTGACACAATTGAAGGGAGAGAGAGGCTGCGAATAGATTTAGACAGACTACAAAAGTGGGCAGATGAGAATAGGATGGGGTTCAATGTAGATAAATGCAGGGTGCTGCACCTTGGGAGAAGGAATCCACAGCATACATACAGGCTGGGGAGTTCCCTTCTTGAAAGCACAGAGGCGGAAAAGGATCTTGGAGTCATTATTGACTCCAAGATGAACATGAGCCGCCAATGCCAGACCGCAGCCAGCAAGGCCAGCCATACCTTGTCATGCATCCACAGATGCATCTCAGGCTGGTCCAGATAGGTGATACTTCCCCTCTATGTGACTTTGGTCAGGCTGCAGTTGGAGTACTGTGTCCAGTACTGGGCGCCGCACTTCAAAAGGGATGTGGCCAGCCTGGAGAGGGTTCAGAGGAGGGCCATCTGCTTGGTGAGGGGGCAGCAGGACAGGCCCTATGAGGAGAGATTGAGGGACCTGAACCTGTTCAGCCTCAGCAAGAGGAGGCTGAGGGGGGACCTGGTGGCTGCCTACAAGCTCATCAGGGGAGATCAACAGCAAATAGGCAGAGCCCTTTTCTCCCCAGCACCACCTGGGGTGACAAGGAACAATGGTAGTAAGCTGATGGAGAATAGGTTTAGGTTAGAGATCAGGAGGCAATATTTTACAGTTAGGGTGGCCAAAATCTGGAACCAACTTCCCAGGGAAGTGGTCCTTGCCTCTACCTTGGGCAAATTCAAGAGGAGGTTGGATGATCACCTGTTTGGGGTCTTGTGAACCCAGCATTCATTCCTGCCTGTGGCAGGGGGTCAGGCTAGATGATCTGTCCAGGTCCTTCCTGACCCTAGGTACTATGAAACTATGGATTGACTAACTAGGTTTTCTTATGTCAAAGCTCCTTGATCTGGTAAGTGTACTCAGATCATGTTGACAGCCTATTGACATGTTGACAGTGCAATGGCTATGGTTGCTCTCATTTAAAAATACAGGAGAAGGAAGAGGTGATAGTTCTGGCTGCTTACCTGGCTGCTTAAATGGTGCTGCTTACTTTTTATGCAATAGCCTAGTGAGTACAGCACTCATCCAGGAAGTGACCTGTGGGTAAAGTACTTGCCCAGGAACTGGCCTGAACCTAGCATCGGGTATGTGAGGTTAAGATTTATTTTTCTGCATGTGCATTATCTTGTGCTTGTTGCCTTTGAAGTTCATCTGCCATATTTTTATCCCATTCAGTTAGTTTTTTGAGATCTTTCTGCAACTCTTCTGTGTCAGTTTGGGATTTGATTACCCAGAATAATTTAGTATCATCTGCAGACTTGGAGATTTCACTACGCATTCCTATTTCTAGGTCGCTGATGAAAATGTTGGACAAACTGAGCCCAACACAGATCTGGCAGGACCCTACTTATGACCTCCCTCCATCCTGAAAAATGCTTACTTAACCCTGCCCTTCGCTTCCTATCCTTTAACTGCTCTCAATCCACTAAAGAATCTTCCCTCTAATTGTTTAACAACTATTTTTAAGCCTATGGTGAAGGTTCTTATTGAAATGTATGATGTCAACTGGATCTCCTTTGTCCACATGTTTTAACACCCACAAAGAACTCCAGCAGATTAGAGAGGCAGGGTTTCCCTTTACTTAAATCAGGCTGACTCTTCCACGGCATGTCATATTTGTCCATGTGACTGTTTTATTCGTTATTAATGATTCTACCTGTCAGGGATGCAAGTGAGACTCACCTGTCTGTAGAGCTCAGGATCACCTCTGTAACATTTTGAAGATGGGTGTTATGTTGGCAACTGGTCAGTTGTAACAATAGGTTGTATAATACTACCTACAGTTCTGCAATTGCATATTTAAGTTCCTTCAGAACTCTCAGGTGATTGCCATGTGGTCCTGGAAACTTTATTAATGTTTAATTTATTGTTTTTTGCTCTAAAACTTCTGTTGTCACTTCAGTGTAATCTAAATCTTGAGACCCATCTGCTAGGAAGAATTGATCTGGTTTGGGAATTAGCCTAATATGTTCTGTATTAAAAACCAATAGAAAGAATTCATTTAGCTTTTCTGCTATGGTCTTATCAACCTTGAGTGTGTCTTTTACAACTTGGTCATTGAAGGGTCCTGGTAATTCTCTCATTGGCTTCCTTCTTCTGATCCTTTTTAAAAAAACTTTTATTATTAATTTTAGCATCTTTAGCAAGACACTCCTTATATAACTTTCAGCTGCCACTTCTGTGATTCTGAATTGAAGCGGTAATCTAGAGAGGACAGACATCATACTCCTTTCCAATTCAGCTCCTTTCACTTCCTATTATAGCCCCTAGCAAGTAATCCCATCACCCATCAGTGATATGGGATTGCAGTTTGACATTTACATTCTCCCTTCTCCTTAGCCTGTACTTTGACTGTGAAAGATCACTGGGAAGCAGTGGACAGAGAGAGCTGTGTGCATGAAAGGTTTCAAACAGTTTAGGTTTTTTTGACCATCTTTGTTGTTTAGGATTAATACAGTGTTTTAAATCTGTCTGATCTAGTCCCAGCAAGTTGAATTCAAGTCTTGGTTGAATTGAGGTCAAGTTATATATGTATTATCCTTGGCAAGATAACTGTGTAAATGCTTTAATGCTTCCAACATAAAAGGTCTAGGGGCAATCTCACTATGCAGTTGCATAATCTTGAATTATATGATTTACAAACAAGGGGTGATTATAAGACTTGCATAAAAAGTTTCAAACAGTAGCAAAATTGGTATAAGGGGAGGAGATTGTTTTAAAGGCTCTGTAGTTATCCATGCCACTGTTAAAAAAAAAATAAAAAAATGTTCCATTTTGAAGTATTTCAAATTATACTGTAGTATACATGTTATATTACAGTTAATCCGTTAGATCCACTAGTAGAAACAGAATCAGCTTCAGGTATTTTTTTCACAAGGCAGGGTTTCCTTTTGATTTTTGTGTCATTAATCTGCAATTTCTAGTTAGTTGTTTCAGATTCTAATTCATTCGTCCCACAGATGACTCTTGAAAAAATAGTTGAACCGGAATGTATGGTACTGTTCAAGAAAGATGCCTTAACATAGATTTCATAGACATTAGGGCTGGAAGGGACCTCGGAAGATCATCGAGTCCAGCCCCCCGCCCAAAGGGCAGGACGTCAGCTGGGGTCATAGGATCCCAGCAAGATAAGCATCCAGTTTCATCTTGAAGGTGTTCAATGAAGGCGCTTGAACAACCTCCGGCAGCAGGCTGTTCCAGACCTTGGGGGCTCGGACAGTAAAGAAATTCTTCCTTATGTCCAGCCTGAAACGATCTTGTAGTAGTTTGTGACCGTTCATCCTCGTCATCCCTTGGGGCGCTCTGGTGAACAAACGTTCCCCTAGATACTGGTGGTCACCCCGATAAACTTGTAGGTGGCCATCAGATCACCCCTGAGCCTGCGCTTTTCCAGGCTAAAGAGCCCCAGGGCTCTCAGCCTGTCATCGTAGGGTCTGCTTCCCTGACCTCTGATCATGCGCGTGGCTCTTCTCTGGACTCTCTCAAGCTTCTCCACATCCTTTTGAATTGTGGAGCCCAAAACTGAACGCAGTACTCCAGCTGTGGCCTCACTAAGGCCGAGTACAGGGGGAGAATGACGTCCCGGGATTTGCTTGAGAAGTATCTATTGATGCAAGCCAGCGTTTTGGTCGCTTTACTAGCCGCAGCATCGCATTGCAGGCTCATGTTCATCTTGTGGTCAATGATGACCCCCAAGTCTCTTTCTTCCATAGTGCTAACCAACATAGCACTGCTGAGCCTATAAGGATGCTGCGGGTTTTTTTTCCCAAGGTGGAGAACCTTGCATTTATCGGCGTTGAACACCATCAGATTCTCATCCGCCCACTTGCTGAGCCTGTCCAGGTCAGCCTGGATCACCCACCTGTCTTCTGGTGTGGATGCTTTGCCCCAAAGTTTGGTGTCATCGGCGAACTTGGCCAGTCTGCTTCTGACTCCCTTGTCCACATCATTAATGAAAATGTTGAACAGTATGGGTCCAAGGACAGAGCCCTGGGGGACCCCACTGGTCACAGGACACCACGATGAGTGACTTCCATCAATTACTACCCTCTGGGTCCGACCCCGGAGCCAATTTTCCAGCCAGTGGATCGTGGGGGACCCAAGGCGACAATTGGCCAGTTTCTCCAAGAGACGATCATGGGACACCAGATCGAAGGCTTTTTTGAAGTCAAGATATATGACATCAATCTCATCTCCCTTGTCCAGGTGATAGGTCACCTGGTCGTAGAAGGAAATGAGATTGGTCAAGCAAGACCTACCCGCAACAAACCCGTGCTGGCTATCCCTTAAGATGTTGGCGTCGGCCAGTCCATTAAGGATGGCCTCCTTAATAAACTTTTCTAAGATCTTCCCTGGGATAGAAGTCAGGCTGATGGGCCTATAGTTAGCCGGATCCACTTTCCTCCCTTTCTTGAAGATAGGCACCACATTGGCCTTCTTCCAGTCTTCGGGCACTACACCGGAGCGCCAAGAGTTTTCAAAGATCCGCGCTAGAGGCTGGGCTATGATGCTCGCCAGCTCCTTGAGTACCCTGGGGTGAAGATTGTCAGGGCCGGCTGACTTGAAGGTATCCAGCTTCTCAAGATGTTCCTTCACGAAGTCAGCATTAATGGAGGGCAGGGGATCACCGTCACCCGGACTTCCCGGCCCTGTAGCGGGCACGGGCGTCCCATGGGGCTGATGAAAGACCGACACAAAGTACCTATTTAATAGGTTGGCTTTTTCCTGGGCGTCAGTTGTCAGTTGCCCCATCTGGTTCAGCAGGGGTCCAACGTTGCCCCTGCTTTTCCTCCGGCTCCCCACATATCTGAAAAAGGACTTTTTATTGTCCTTGATGCTCAAAGCTAGGTGGAGTTCAGTTGCAGCCTTGGCTTTCCTGGTCTGCTCCCTACAGGACCGGACCAGTGCAGAATAATCCTCCTTGGAGGTGACTCCCATCCTCCATCCTTTGTAGGCCTTTCTTTTTAGCCTCAGGAGGTCTGTTAGGTCCCTGGAGAGCCAGGGGGGCTGCTGTGCCCTCTTGCTGCCTTTCCTCCGAGATGGAATAGACTTAGTTTGTGCATTGAGGATCGCTCCCTTGAGGAGCAAACACTCTTCTTGAACTCCCCTCTCCCTGTGGTCACAGTCCCTTAGGGCCTCACTGACAAGCCTCCTGAGCTTGTCAAAGTTGGCTTTTCTGAAGTCAAGGACTTGCGTGTTGCTGACTGACTTGCCAGCTTTTCGGCGGATGGTGAAGGTGATCAGCTCGTGGTCACTGTCACCCAGCTTCCCATCGATTACTAGGTCGCCGACTAGGTCCTCCCCAGTAGCCAGCACCAGGTCGAGCAGCGCTTTGCCTCTCGTTGGCCCATAGACTTCTTGAGTCAGGTAGAGGTCATCCACGCATGAGAGGAAGCTCTGCGACCGCTCAGATTTTGCTGAGCGATCCTCCCACGAGATGTCTGGGTAATTGAAGTCACCCATGACAACCATGGTCCTGGAGCAAGCTGCCTCAGCCAGTTCCTGGGCAAACTCCTGGTCTAGCTCAGGACTTTGGGTGGGAGGTCTGTAATAGACTCCCACCATTGTGTCCCCTGTGCCGTGTTCCCCACGGATTTTAACCCAGAGGGTCTCCAGCTGTCCACCCTGGTCACCAATATCGGCTTGCAGGGACGCGTAGCTTTCCTTAACATAGAGAGCTACACCCCCGCCCCTTTTCTCTACACGATCCCTCCTGTACAGGGTATAGCCATCTATCCCCGTGGTATAACATGACATGGATATACATGCTTTTTTTTTTTTTAAGTAAGGAAATGTTAAAAATATTTTATTTATGAAGGTGAGTTAATGGACAAAGAGGTTCCTAGGACTGTCTTATAAGTACCATACATTCTTATAAGTACCATACACCATACCCTGGAATAAAATAGCACCTTGTTTTTGAAAGGCAGAACAAAGAAAAATCTGTCCTTGTAGTAAGTAACTGAGTAGCAGTAGCTAGGGAGCCAAGCTTGCTCATTGTTCTGCTTTTGGAGTTGATTGCAGATTTTTATTTTGCCTGGTAACTGCAGAAACTGTTCTTAGTGTATTTCTTGTGTATGATGTGCACTACAATTTCAAGCAGCTATTTTGTTTAAAGGTGTGTGCTGTATGTAACAGCATATGATAATAACCAAACTAGTATGCAGGAAACAGTACTTGATAAATCCTGGGCTGGAGCCTGATGTCTAGTTAAAAAAGTCTGTTCAAGATGCCATTTTTGCTCCTGAGGGTTCTGAAATTTAAAATTGTTTTTGTTGAGAAATGATATGGTTTCGCTTTGACTACAATAGTAACAAGTTGAATAATAGATTACACTAGGTGCGTCTTGGCCCTTGTATAGCTTTGGCAACGATATGAGAACTTGTGAATGTGTTTCAGTCTGTGAATGTGTTTTAACTTGTTGCATTATTTTGGCTCAAGCATAAGCTTCCAAACAGTAAAACTGGCAATATTTGAGACACCCATTATTAGGTTTAGTACCTTCCCTACTTGTTGCAAGTCAGAGTTTCTGGACAGTCCCTGATTTTGCAGTTGCAACTGGGAAGGTGGTGTTTTTGTAAATGTAAATAGTTTCTCATGCTCACTGTGTAATTTTAAAGTTGATTTAGTGAAGGAACAAACAGTTCTGCTTAACATTTTGTTTGAACATTTGATTCTATTGGATAAAATATCTGTATACAGTTAAACCTAACTTAGCATGTGCACTTTATACCATTAATATATTCTTTATTAGGCATGCCAATTTATAGTTAATTGGCTTTCAGGTCACATTATACTAGACTGAAGATTAATATGTTTTCCAAGAACAGAATCATAATGTGAAATTTTTAATGTTCTCAGTTTCAAATGTATCGTATAGGTGGTGTGTTCTTTTCAAATAATGGGGTGGAGGTATTCAGAATGATTCTGTATTGCTTCCATTTATTTGTTTTTCTCAAAAGGCTTCTGGAGTACATTTTAAAGATCTTCTATATTGACTGGGCGTGTAGGTTTTAGATAAATATAACGCCTATTTGAATAGTGTGTAAATAAATGGTTTCAGATAGTATCTCAAGTGCTGTTTGTTTAATTCTAGGACACTACAGAAAATGTACATGGTGATCCTAATGTAATTAGTATTTTCATGCATGGTAATGTTTTGTGTAAATTAATTTCACTTTTGAAAATTTAATTGCAAGAACAGTGAATCTGTATGATATTTTTGAGATAAAAGCTTATAATTTTGTTTACTAAGTGTATTTTTTTTAAATGTAATTGCATGAGCATAAGAAACAAAGTAAGTTCTGTGAATCATCAGGCTGGTAGCAAGTACCAGCTCCATGAGTGGGGGTGAAGGTGTGTGTGCGTGCTTTAATTAGAGTGGCTCCGAGAGCTGGTCTGATTAAAGGAGCCTGGAGCGTCACATGTATCAGCGTCCCAATGCTGAAAAATGGAGGCGGGTGCGCTTTAACTAAAGCTTGTTAGATGAGCTTTAGTTAAAGCACCCCCGCTGCCATTTTTCAGCATGGGGATGCTGATGCACATGATGCCAGAGTCTGCTGGAGCACGGTAATTATCACGCTCTGGCAGACTATTAATTGAATCTTCAATGTGCTGTAATTATAGCATGTTGGAGCAGCCTCACTGTGCATGTGTATAGGTGTCCTAAACGAGAGAAAATCCTCAACTCTTACTAGTTACTGAGAATAAAATCAGGGAAGAAGCAAGGGCATTTGTCCCCATCAGCTGTTCAGAGAGAACTCTTTTTTGTGTTCACCTGTGTAGCTTGCTCCCCCCAAAAACTGCATCTTTTGCTGTCTAACATGTGCATTTTAAAACAGAAATTTAAAGAATGGAAAATGTTAAGTAGTGGTATTCCTTCCAGCTCTGTTCACAACTGAACTCCTACCACTTGTTGTCAAAATAAGTAAGTCTTCATGATTTCCTACATGGTTTGTTCAGGTATTAATATTTTTTGTTCTCCATTAGACTAGATTAACTTCCTTGAAATAAATTCATACTTCTTTCAGAGTAATTGTTGCAGACTGACTGTCTATAGCCTTGAGTTCTCATTTTAACATTTATTGCCACAAGTAAATACCTGCCAAATGAGCAGGTTCTAGAAAAAACATACCAGCTCATAGAACCATCATGAATTGACTAAATCTGAACACTTCTAAGGCTGAATTAAGAAACTGGTAAAATGCATACATTTAAAATGTGTATCTTTGTAGAAAATTGTCAGAAAACATTGCTTTCTTCAACTTATTTTCCCCTTACATGCGTGTCTGGTTTGGTTGCTTTGTTGGCAAAATTAAGTCTTTGCTGCAATTAGCATAGCATATCCCATTACTTGCATAGTATTCTGTTCTGGTTCACAGAACTGAAACTGAAATCAGTAGAGTTGAACTTTTACTTTTGCCTAATGTAACAATTTCTGTATTTTTAAGCAAAGACAGATATTTGTCTGCATATTATTTTGTTTGAGCTGTCCTGTTTTGGATTCATCAATTGTTTCAACTTAACCTTTTCAGGTTTCATAGGATGAGCCTGGAGCTGTCAAATTTGATTATGTATACCAGGAAGTCATTTGAGAGACCAGCATTCAGTCCACAGGTGCCATATTTGAGATTAATTTTCAGAACAGAACTTTCTTTAATTGACCTGGGAGAACTGAAAATTCCCCTCCACCCCTCAACATAGCAGATTAATAACTGGATGTTACATGTAGACCTGTAGTTAGGTTGACCCATTATAATAATTTTTAGTGGTGTGCGGGCTGGGGGCGAGCCGGGCCTGTCTTTGCGCACACGGGCTGTGGCCGGCAGCCCGGGCACGCAGGGTTGGAGAAAACCGCGGGGCGGTTTGGTACGCGCGAGCTAGAATTAGTTACGGAGGCGTAATGCTTGATTGAAAAAGTTGTTTACTTACACCCGAAGATGGTATTGGTGTAGGCTGGACAGGTTTCCAGGCACAGCTCCTGCTTAGATCCTCGCTAGAGGAACATGACAAATTCGATTGCTCCCACGGAGTTGTTTAGGCTCCGCGGGTCCGGTTCGGGGTTCGAAGAGTTCCCTGGAGTTACTTAGGCTCCGCGTGTCCGAAGTTTACAGGAAAGGGATACGTCTGGGATTGCGATCGGCGACGGGGAGAGGCTAGAAGCGAAAGGTCCGTAGGTTCGGTTCTATCGCCTCTATTGCCTGCTTAGGAGAGGCGCGTTGGGTCCACGAGCGTCCGCAGCGCTTGGAGATCTTCACAGTCTCTCTCTCTCTCTCTCCTGGTGTTTGTGGAGTCCTCCAGTTTTCCTCTCTCTCCAACTTGGGCGGAAACTACCCAAGCTTTTGTATGGCTAGCACACCAATAGCTAGCCGCCACGTGTGCCTACATTTGGAACTGGCCAATAATGTGGCGCGAATCCGAATACAAATGGCAGGAACTCCTTTGCAGCGTGTATCACCAGTATGCAAAAGAAATGCACCGTGCAAAGTAGCTGTAATTTGGCGGGAAATCCCCCGTTGCACCAGAGTTCTCTCTCGCAGCAGAGAACTCTACCGTGCAAAGAAAGCGACAGTTGGCGGGAAAATAATTTAGCGGTGCCGAAGCGCGCACACAAACAAAAACCACAACTTTGGGTTGTGACAAGTGGTAGCTTTACTTTTTTTTATACCTATTTTAAGGACTTTATTTTTTAATTTTTCTTTTGATAAGGGCTTCTAATTTTCACAAAACCTTATTACAACACTTCTATAAAGCTGAGAGATACTATGCTTTTATAATCATATTTTGTTAAAGGCTGGAAAAAGAGATGGATTGATAAACAAACTTAAACGTACCCTTTTCTGAGATTTGGAGTGAACTTTGTAAAATACATGTTTTCTCTTTAAAACCCCCCCACCTATAATTGTAGAATGGTCATTTATTGATAAAAGAACAAACTGTGTGCATCTTTTCATTGGAATTAGCTTAAGGTAGGTAGTAAGCCTGTGCGAACAGGGAAGCATTTGATTCGGATTCAGCCAATTCGGAGGACCGAGATTCAATCTGGTGGTTTGAATCGCTGTCCCCGTTCGATTTGGCCGGATTAGAATAGGAGATTTGGCACTGATTCGGATCCGCTGGGGAGAGGCAGGCACAGCCGTGAGGCTGCTTCTCCAGCTGTGCCTGCCTCTTCCTGGGCAGGGGGAGCTGAGGAAGCAGCCCCCATGGCTGCCCTACCCATCCCCATCCCCAGCCTGGCCCCCGCCTCCGGGCACTTAAAAAACAAAACAAAAAAAACCCCAACACCCCCCCCTGCACTTAATGGCGGTAGCAGAGGCTGTGGGGGCTCTGGGACCATGTGACATAGACCCCCTGCCCAGCCCCACCCCCAGTGGCTGCTCCGCTCAGCCCCAGCCTCCTGGCAATTAAAAAAGAAAAATGGTATGCACTCACTGTCTGCAGCAGTGGTGGGGATCAAGGCCCCTGAGGGCTTGTGGCAGAGCCCCAGTGGGGGCAGGGGCGATTGCTCCCTTCCATCTGGCATCCACAGCTCCCAGACAACGCACAGTGCCCTGCCGAGTTGCGTTGCACCCATGCCATGGGGCAGCTGTCATCTGGGTGCCAGATGAGGTGGGAGGTGACCCCTGCTGTCTCCTACTGACCTATGCTGCACAAAGGGGCTCTGCCACAAGCCCTCAGAGTCCCTGATCCCTGCTGCTGCAGCCAGTGAGTGTGGGGCTTTTTTTTTTAAAGTGACGGGAGGCTGGGGCCAGGCAGGGGATGGGGCCGGACAGCCATGGCGGCTTCTCCCGCGGCTTCCCCCAACTGGGGAGAGGCAGGCACAGCCGGAGGACCTGCCGCCCAGCTGTGTCTGCCTCTCTTCTGCCGATCTGAATCTCCGAATCTCTCCGAATCCTTTCCAAATCGATTCAGAGGCTTTGTATTCAATTTGGACCTTTTAATGGGTCTCCCAATTCGATTTGGATTCAGCGATTTGGCTGCTGAATCAGGCCAAATCTCCAAATCGAATTGGCAACTGAAGCTTTGCACAGCCCTAATAGGTAGGCAATTGTTTTCACTCCTTTAATTTTTGTACTACTCTTAAGGATTTAATATTGGAGTATACCATGCTCCAATTCAAGTACTTCTTGCATAAAACAATATTTTAATTATAAACTGCATTCAGGAATTTTGTTTTTTTTCTTCCTAGCATCTAGGCTTTTGTGTGTAGGTGATAAGTGTTCAGCAATTTTTAAGTAGCCAAGATGCACTCTTAAGGTGAACTAGCTGTAAATGCCTCTGGCCTGTCCTATCTTCTTTGGAGGACTTTTTTTAGAGGCCTGCTTGGTATGATGAACACCCCTGGTAAATTTGAGAACTTTTAGTTTTAATTTGTGGTTGCAAGTATACTCTCTGTGTCTCTTTTACAAGTATATATGGCTTGAGTTCTAGTTTTGTTAAAAATATACTTTCTTATATCTTGAGATCCTGTGGGATACTTGCAAATTCTGTTTAAACATCTGGGACCTAGTTGGTGGCAGGTAATGCTTAATGCAGATCTCTTAACCCATAGGTTTTTTTTTTTTTTTTGAGGGGGAAGCTTGTTTCTGAAATGAGCCCATGTTTGAACTTTGGGTGTCACTGTGCAAAGCCTTTTTTCTACCCATCTAGATGGGAGTGAGAAGAGGTAGAGAGTGCTGATTTTTCTTCTGTGTAAATTATTGTTTTATCTTTAGCTTTGTAACATTTCCTTTTTCCAGAAAGATGAATGTTCTGAAGATTCCCAAGGAAAAATATCCTTTCAAGCTAAAGAAAATGTTTAAATGCTTATGGAAAAGTGCCAGTTTGGTTCCCATTTTCAAAAAAGCGAGGAAGGAGGACCCAGGAAACTGTAGGCCAATTAGTCTTACCTCGGTTCTGCGTAAGCTTTTTGAGAGAATTATCCTAGTGCATGTCCACGAGGGGCCAGCAGGGGAGATTATGCTTAGGGGCAACCAACATGGGTTCATTAGAGGCAGGTCCTGTCAGACCAACCTGGTGGCCTTCTATGACCAGGTCACAAAATCCTTAGATGCAGGTGTAGAAATGGACGTAGTCTTTCTGGACTTTAGGAAGGCTTTCAACACTGTCTCTCACCCCATTCTCATTAAAAAACTAGTGGACTGTGGTATCAACACCTAGACAGTCAAATGGGTCACTAACTGGCTGGATGGCTGCACCTAGAGAGTGGTGGTGGACGGGCCTTATTCGACCTGGAGGGATGTGGGCAGTGGGGTTCTACAGGGCTCAGTCCTTGTGCCTGCACTGTTCAACATCTTCATCAGCGACTTGGATGAGGGGGTAAAAAGCACCCTGTTCAAATTCACAGACGACACTAAGATGTAGGGGGAAGTGGGCATGCTAGAAGGGAGGAATAGGCTGCAATCAGACCTAGACAGGTTACAGGGGTGGGCAGATGAGAACAGGATGGGTTTCAACACTGACAAGTGCAAGGTACTGCACCTGGGGGGGGAAGAACCAGCAGCATACCTACAGGCTGGGGAACTCCCTTCTCGTCAGTGCAGAGACAGAAAAGGATCTTGGAGTCATTATTGATGCCAAAATGAACATGGGCCAACAGCATGGGGATGTGGTCAGGAAGGCCAATCGCACCTTATCATGCATACACAGATGCATCTCAAGCAGGTCCAAGGAGGTGATCCTCCCCCTCTATGCGACACTGGTCAGGCTGCAGTTGGAGTACTGTGTCCAGTTCTGGGCGCCGCACTTCAGGAGGGATGTGGACATCATGGAGAGGGTCCAGAGGAGGGCCAACCGCATGATCAGGGGTCAGCAGGGCAGGCCCTATGAGGAGAGGCTAAGGAACCTGAACCTGTTCAGCCTCCACAAGAGAAGGCTGAGGGGGGATCTAGTGGCTGTTTACAAACTAGTCAGGGGGGACCAGCAGGCATTGGGGGAGTCCCTGTTCCCCCAAGCACTACCAGGAGTGACTAGAAATAACAATCACAAACTGGCAGAGGGTAGATTCAAGCTAGATATCAGGAGGCGCTACTTCAGTCAGGGCGACTAGGACCTGGAACCAACTTCCAGGAGAAGTAGTGCTGGCTCCTACCCTGGTGGTCTTTAAGAGGAGGCTGGATGAACACCTTGCTGGGGTCGTTTGACCGCAGTACTCTTTCCTGCCATGGCAGAGGGTCGGACTTGATGATCTGCTCATGTTCCTTCCAAACCTACCAACTATGAAACGTCCTCTGTCCCTTTTTATTTAGTTTTCATGAAATATTTTTTCTTTTGCTTTTTTTGGATTCCTGTAACAAAGGCATTTCTTAAGGTTGGGTGTTTTTAAAATTAAGCATTTTTAAAGTCAATGATATGCAAATAGTTGATTTCTGAATACTTAGTTGAAACTATTTCTTTTTACGTTGCTGTTTATATGTTTAGTCAGAGGAATGTGTAACAAAACATGTTTTGCAGAACATAAATTATTTTCTAATAGATAAATCAACAGTTGGAAACTGATAGCCAGTTCTCTTCCCTGATTAGTGGCCACCCCTCAGTTAATACTCTTGCACCTCCTCATATTTATCGTAATCTGCAAGCAGCTAGGAAAATGCTTTTTATGTAAGATTATGTCTATTTTTGTAAGCCACTCTATCTGTTCAGTTCCTCAGTCAGACAACTGAATCACAATTGTGACCTAGCAATTTTTTGTATAGGTGCAGTGATGCATCGGTCTGCTATCAGATTAGGGCTGCTATAAAGAAAATTGTCTGTATCGGAAATTGGCATTTTGTGCCTAATGTGGCAGATAAATGCCCTGTGTATGCATGCAGCTGCAGCACAGCACGTAGGTGGTAAGGAGCACAGCCTGGCAGCATGGAGAGCTGCAATCAGCTGGTAAGTCTGTTGTGGTGGAAGGGGAGGGGAGAGGGAAGGGATGTTGTGGGGGAGGGGGCGCAGATTAAGGCTCCTTAATTTAGGAACGTCTTTTTATTGTTTGCACTGTAAGTAAATATACTAGAGGAACCTTAATTCTAAATTAAAGGTTTTGTGTGCAGATCAATATTCTTGTTAGCTGATAGTCTATGAAGAAATGTGGAGCTCCTTCTCCTAAGTCAGAACTGCATAGCACGGTTTAGGTGGATGCATTTTAAGCACATAAAAAAGGTTTGCTATCAAAACAGCAAGAATTTTAACAGTGTATTTCCTAGACAAAGTGCATCCTCATTTCCTCCAGGTTTAGTAGTGTCACAATATTGATATTAGATAATCTAAAGCAGTGGTTTTCAACCTGTGATCTGCGGACCCCTGCAGGTCTGCAGACTGTGTCTAAGTGGTCCATGAAAGATGACTATGATCAATCAAAGTATGTGACTACCCACATGTATACTTCAAAGGGGTCTGCAGCTCCATTTGAAATTTTTTAGGGGTCTGCAAATGAAAAAAGGCAGATAACCATTGCTTTAAAGAATGTTCAGTGTGCGCGCCGGGTCTGACCCTGGGTCGCTTTCGTCGCTCTGCACGCGGGCTGTGGCCAGCAGCTCGGGCAGGCCGGGTCGGAGAGGGTGGGCGCCGAGCTAGAATTAGGCACAGACACGTAACGGTTGATTTTAAGATTATTTTACTTACACTGAGATGGTCGTGGTGTAGGCTGAGAACTTGCTTGAGTTGCAGTTACAACAGAAAACACGAACACACGTGGAGGTTGTAAGGCTCCACGCAGACAGAACACGAACAATCACGTGGAGCTTGCAAGGCTCCATGCAGACAAACTCCAGATGTCCAGGACAAGCGCGCATAAAACTCGTCGTTACGTCTTATAGTAGGCTCCGTTCGAAGACGGGAAGAGGTGGGCGGTGGATCAGGCCGCCAAACCCCTCTGAGCGACACACGGGGTTTCTATTACCCTGCCGCGCACACCCAGAGTCCCCACAAGATGGATGTGAAGTCCTCTTCGGCTTGGGCAGAAACTGCTCAAGCCTCTTATACGGCTAGCAGGCCAATGGCTAGCCGCCACGTGTGAATAATTTAGAACTAGCCAATTGTGGGGCATGAATTTGCATACGACGAGCGGGAACTCTTTGCACCGTGCATTTCTGTGCTGCAAAGGAAATGCACCCTGCAAAGATCGCTGCAAAGTGGCGGGAACACTCCTTTGCACGCGGGTTCTCTGCACAGCAGAACTCCTCCGTGCAACGAAGCAGTAAACCCACGGGGATAATTCTTAGTGCCGAAGCACACACAAAAAAAATCAGACCTTTGGGTCATGACATTCAGGAATTCCTATTAATAGTCCATGATGCCAACCTGAGGAGGTTGTACATTGTGTTTTATTGATCATGCAAAGTGTTGGCAGTCTCCTTTCTTCTATGGAAGGTAGTTGCTGGAAGCTGTACCCATGGGAGATATTAACTGCTCAAATGACCGTTAGTTAATACAAGTAGCCGAATGTGTCAACAAACAGGTTGCTAAATTACTAGAAAATAACTTTTTGTAACTGGAGTTTCTACTGTATGGTTCCAAGAGATATCTTTATATCTGTTTCTTGCCTGCTGAGAGAAACTGAATGTGAAAATTAGAGTAAACTTTGGAACTATGGGATCTTTGAATTGAACATAGTAAAAATGCCTTTTTGAATCTCAGCATGAGGGTCATTAGGGAATACATTGTAAGGAATTAAGTAATCTAGGACCTGACCCTGACTTTTTGCCACACTTACTCACTTTTTATTAGTACTTCTATTCTTCAGGTTCTGTTGTTGAAATGAACAGGACTACTACTAAAAGTGAGAAGTATAAAATTTCTTTTGCTCGTTACACAGTTATCAAGGTAACATCTAGGGAATTATTACACTTGATTTCTGGAGTAGTCTTTTTAATCTTTTTTATGACCCCTTTCTTCTATGACAGAGGTTGTTGGGGGCACTTGGGAAGACTTAGGGGGTATGCGCGGGTGGGGACCAAGCGCTGCCACCCACCACCCTGCACTGCTGCCTCCCAGGAGCAGGGCTGGGGGGGGAGTGGGGGCAGCAGCACCCCTCTGCGGGCTGCATAGGTGCCAGCTGGCTGGACATGGGGAGAGGAGGGGGAAGCTTGCATGTGGTGGCCGCTGCCACCACCCACCACCCCCTGCTGCCACTGCTACATGTCTGGCTGTGCGCTCGTCCCCCCAGCTCTGCATCTGGCTGCTGGGGGGTACACTTATTAAAAAAGGTTGAAAACTCCTCTTCTATGATAGGAAAATCACTGTTCCAAGAGGGCAATGAGGAAAAATAGGGTAAAGATAATGCAAGATACTTAGCTTAAACCTTCTATTAACCAGTTTACTGATTTAAAGCCTTTTTTCCCTTCTTTTGGCATTAGAAACAGCTGAGGAATACATTTATTTTAGTCCAGTGGTTCTGAACTTTTTCTAGACTTGAGGCACCCCGGGTTGGACTCGAGGCACCCTGTGGAAAATGCTAGCTCTTAGTTTTCACTTATTTTTTGACAGTGGAAAAATAATAAAGTAGCTTTTGTGTTGCAGAGAACTCAAAAGACCACAAGTCATGAAGTATTTAACCCTGTGCATTCCTAGCTGAAATCTCTGGGTTTATCTTGGGAATCATGTTTGCATACCTAATAATGTTAACATTTGTGTGGCATCTTGAAAGGAACTTGGGGCACCCCAGGGTTCTTGGGCACCCTGGCTGAGAATTGCTTGTATAGTCCTCATTTTATTTCCGGTAAAATTGAAATACATGATGAGACTAACGGAATATGGAAAATATTTTCTTTTTGATTCAAGGGATAGACAAAAAACTGTGGTCAACTTTTAGCATGAAATGTATTTTCAGTACTTGAGCAGTGGGGCTTGTATATGTTTGCTATAGCTTTCACTTTGGGTTAATATTTTACTAATAGAAATTGCTTTATAATATTGTCTTTGTGAAATATTCATGGCTTCCCAGAAGTTTGTGTATGGATTGCCAATGTATATATGTCCAGATTTGCATGGCACAGATTTATATGTGTATGTATGTCCAGATAGCACAGATTTAAAAAAACTGGATGTAAAAACAATATAATGCGTCTTGTAAAAAATAATTCTTCCAGTGGAGAAGTTAAGTGAAGAATATAGGGTAGAAAAAGTAGTGAAGGATGTTTGATACCTCTTTTCCTACTCAAATCTCAGACCTTTTTAAAATCAATTACAAAATTTAGATTTTTAATGGGAGGTTAAGACTTTCACTGGGACTTGGGTGCCTAATTAATCTTTTCAGATCTCCTCGTGTATCTTCTAGATTGCTTAGGATGTAGACCAGGGAACTGTACTACAACAGCGGTTTGGTGAATCTGCAGAGGCCTTGATTTCAGTGATTATCTGCCAGACCTCTAAAGAGCACTGTGAATGGGCTCTGAGTAACATTCAGTTTTACTTTCTGTAAGATTTGTCCCACTATGCAGAGCACTTGGAATTTGTGGGATACGAAGGAGAATAAAAATAGGGAGTTGAGGGTAGATCACCTAAACCAGTGGTTGGCAACCTATGACTTGAGGGCTTGATCTGACCTGCAAAGTGATCGGATCCAAGCCACAAGGCCTGCACGTCTACAGTTACTAGCTGTGTCAGAAGGAGCAGCCCACCTTCAGAACTAGTTCCATTAATTTGGATGTTGTCTTCCTGGACTTCAAGAAGGCCTTTGACATTGTTTCTCAGCCCATTCTCATAAAAAAAACTAGGTGACTGTGGCATTTATGCCTACACGGTCAGATGGGTGGCAAATTGGCTCGATGGTTGCACCCAGAGAGTGGTGGTAGATGGGTTGTTTTCGACCTGGAGGTATATGGGCAGTTGAGTTCCCCAGGGCTTGGTCCTCAGGCCTGTGCTATTCAACATCTTTATCAGTGACTTGCAGGTGGCCGTGGAAAGCACGCTGTCCAAATTCGCTGATGACACAAAGATGTGGGGAGAAGTGGGCACACTGAAGGGGAGGGACAGAATCCAACTAGATCTAGACAGGTTACAGAGGTGGGCGGATGAGAATAGAAAGGAATTCAACACAGACAAGTGCAAGGAGCTGCATCTACGGAGAAGGAACCTGCAGCATATCTATAGGCTGGGGAACACCCTTGTCAACAACACAGTGGCTGAAAGGGATCTTGGAGTCGTTGTTGACTCCAGGATGGACATGAGCCGCCAATGCGAGGAAGCGGTCAGTAAGACTAACCACACCATGTCGTGCATCTACCGAGGCATCACAAGCAGGTCCAGGGAGGTGATCCTTCCACTCTGTGCGGCAGTGGTCAGGCCGCAGTTGGAGTACTGTGTCCAGTTCTGGGTGCCGCACTTCAAGAGGGATGCGGCTAACCTTGAGAGGGTCCAGAGGAGGGCCCCTTGCATGGTCAAGGGGCAGCAGGCCAGGCCCTACAAAGAAAGACTATAAAGGGCCTGAATCTATTCAGCCACCACAAGAGAAGACTGAGAGGGGATCTGGTGGCTGTCTATAAACTCACTAGTGGGGGACCAGCGGGAATTAGGTGAGGCTCTGTTCCCTTGGGCACCGCCTGGGATACGAAGGAATAACGGCCACAAGTTGATTGAGAGCAGGTTCAGGCTTCATATCAGGAGGCATTACTTTACAGTTAGGGCTGCCAGGCTCTGGAATGGACTCCCACGGGAGGTGGTGCTGTTCTCTACCTTGGGGGTCTTCAAGAGGAGGCTGGATAGATGTCTGGCTGGGGTGTTATGACCCCAGCACTCGTTCCTGCCCAGGGCAGGGGGTTGGACATGATCTGTTCAGGTCCCTTCTGACCCTAGAAACTATGAAACTATAATTAAAGTGACCTGCCACTCCAAAAAGTTGACATAACCTTATCTAGGCTGGTGCAGGAAAATAATAGAGCAAATTAAAGAGACGGGAGTGGTAGGGGGGAATAAAGTTATTTGTATTAGTGATTACATTCTTGCATCTTGTAATGTAAATGTCTTGGTGTGATGTCCCTTGTTCTGAAACCAAGGGCAGCAAAACAGTTTATCTAGCACGTGTCGTGGAGCTCTAAGATTAAGTTCTGAGGTAGGCCAAAGAGCTGTTTACATTTGGACAGCAGCACAGAGCTTGCAAAAACAAGCCAGTCCAGCCACAGTTTTGATTTTAAAGCTTAAACTTACTCTCTCCAATAATGATGAAAGCTGGAAATAGACCAGATTTTTATTTTGTGTCAAGATGTAAAACCAGTTCTATTCCTCCCCTAAATGTAGTGTAAAACAGCAACTGGGACAGTATGTCTTACAACTTGAATGCATACCTACCTAACTGAATGTACTGAGAATAGTCTGCATAACCAGTTACTCAAACTTTCAGTAAAGTGGAACAGAACTGCTGTCTTAGAGCTGCAAGTACTAGTAATTTGTGACTGAGAATACTTAAATGTAAAGAAAATACATGGGTGTGTATGTGTACACACGCGTACAATGTTACTTTAACTTCTCAAAGTAAGATATATCTGATGAAGGTTACATTTCTGGTTTGCATGTATAAAATGAGCCGTTTTCACACTGACTAATATTCCTCCTTCCTTATCTCTTCCTTTTTAAAATAATCATAGTTATCTTCTGCAGGTTTGTTGCTTATGCCTCCCTTTTTGTAGCTGAGCATTATTTCCATAAAGTCGGGAGTTCTGTGATACTGGTTTTTACTTTAAAAAAATAACCCCCCCCCCCCCCCAAATGCTGATATTTTGAGAAAAAATACCCCCCCCCCAAATGCTGATATTTTGAGCATTAGCACCTACACAGTTGAGCTAAAAGAGTAAATGTAAAGCTTGCCACTCATATTCGACTAGTGACAGTGCTGGGCCCCATGCGTCAGAGATAATGACTAGAATCTTATGCTAGTGACAGATGGTGTGTTCTTGAGTGAATGTTTTCAAACGAAAGCCAGGTCAAAAAGAGTTGTATTGAAATTTGATATTTGTTTGGTATTTCAGGCAACTAGATTTTTATGCATAGTTTTACTCCCTTTTTCAATTTTGTGGTTGTTGACATTCTGTTTTTTTACTTACCTCTGTTTCATGGGTCCATTGATTACTAAATATAGCTTTTAATAAGATTTATTGTGTAACAGTACATTTTGTTATGGAAAGGGTGCTTAATGTTTGCTTATTTTGTGGGTTGCTGTACCTTCTTGGAAACTGGCAGATGTTGTGGCTAGCCATCTTAGTCTGAAGTCAGGCAGAAGGTAGAGTAGAACTGATTTTATAGAGCAAGTCAGAGATGCTTAAACTTTCATAAGCATCAACCCCTTTCATCAGATGCTAGGAAGGGACTGCAGGAACTATTTTTAAATAGAAAGCAGTGGTATAGGGAAAGGGGAGAAAAAAAAGAGGGACACTGCGGAAAGGCAAAAGTGGGTAGAAGAGGTGAAAACAAAGCAGTTGAGATGCCGTTGTTGCCATTCCATTTGGTACTTGATATTATACAAATGCACGAGATTAACAAGATTGATGTTGTTTGGCAGAAGAGAGAGAGAGTTATTCGGTTGTTCCTTATAGGTACTTCACAATAAAACCTAAAACAAAACTAGGAGCTGTTATGAGAAGGGAATGAACAGTTGTTCCTAAAATGAGTAATGTGTAGTGTTGTGGTAGGAGTGAAGATTTTATATTAAATGGTTCTTCACAGCCTGCAAATGATAATGAGCTTAAATGCTAAAATCATGTTAGAATTCAGATACGTGAATTCCAATTAAGAGAACCATTTCTTGAGGAAGGAACTGAAGTAAATGTTAGTCTGAAAAAAATAAAACCCAATATTGCAGCATTAACTACAAAGTTAATGCATGTGTCCTTGATCATTTCTATTTATCCTCTTTTAATTACGTAGAATCTAGATGACCGAACTTTTTGTTGGAGTTGCTTTCAGTTATGGAGTACTCTGATTTGGAAGCTGACAGAAGAATGGAAAGAAGGTTGTGGCTTGTGCCAATTTCTGTATCCTTTCACTTCAAAATGCCTGGTTATGAGTAAAGTTGCAATGCTGGAGAAAGCTGCTGCTTATCTGTAAAAATAAAGATTTAGGTGGCAAGTATTGTAAACAGCTTAAGCTCATGAATTCCTACAAGGGACTTAACTTTAGCTTTTTGAAAAAAAGAAATGGCCTTATGCTGGAAAATGATAGCGAAATTGGGAAAAAATATGTAATTGTTAGATGGAGCTTGAATTTCACATTAAAGTACTTTTCAATATTGGGTGTTGGTTTCTGATCCCCTTATTGTGTTGATTCATCCACTCCTTTGTTAATAAAGTTTCAGAGTTTAACACAAATCAATGCATTTTCCATTTGTGAAAAGAGAAAGTTATAAAGCTCTTTAATGATGGAAATGGCAAAGAAGAATGCTGTAAAGCTTAGAGGAGAGCATGTCTGATATTCATGCAGGTGTTTATGGTCACATTGTTGGACATACACTGTTGCTTTAAGATTCTCATTGATTTATTGATTTTCTTTCTTTTTTTTTTTTAAGTTTACATTTTAAAAAATCTGCGTAAGTGATGAAATTCATGCAGGTATCAAGACCTACCAAAGGTGTTCTGCAGTTAAATCTCAGAAAAGTTAACTTTTGGTGAGAGGTGTGTGTGTGAGATTAATATTACCGTCAATCTGTATTCTTCTACAAGACCTTGAGCATTCTTCGTCTTTGTGCAGATGGAGAACATTTATTCTGATGAATAAACAGGGAACACATTGCAGTAGTTTACTAAGGGTAAAACAAAGGCTTCCTTTTCTAATTCTGTATACAGAATTGTTTTGAAGTTCTTTGAATACAAAAAAAAAAAAATGTTTTCCGCACATATTGTTCATGTTTTGGTTTACAAAGCATTTGTTAAAAAAAAAAAAGTTTCTTTTTTTTTAACTGTAAGCAGATATGTTGCATCTTTCTCTTTTTCCACTTGAGCCACACTACATTTTAATTACCAGGTTTCTGAGCACTAATTAATGCAAGAAATGGTGCACATTTGATGTTATTAGTAAATGTTTTAAAGTTTTTACTGATGTATTTACAGCCTATTTTGTAATTTGGCAAGCAACTGTAATTTAAATGTAACTCTGGAATAATTTACTACTTTCTAGTGTTCTCTTGAAGAAATGGGCTTCTCCCTTTTTGTTGCTTCATCATCTGTGTGACATAAGTAAATATGGTAGAATTGTCAAGGGAGGTGTTAGTATAGGAAGTTTTATTTTTTGTTTTTTGTTTGTGGTCAGGAAGTTTGGTAGTTATGGGATGATTTGAGTCTAGTGATTTGAAGTGCCAAGTATGTGCATTTGAGAGATAGCACAGTACTAATTTATTCTTTGGTGAAGAATAAACAAACAAAAAATTATTGCTTTATTTTAATGCACTTTACTATGGGCAGCAAGAAAAAGTTTGTTAATAGAGGATTTGGTTTTGATTTGTTTCTTTCATTCTGTTTCTTTGCTTTTGGCCATATTATCTTTGAATTGACTTTGCTACATGTCTGAGATACTCTCCTACGTGATGGCTAAAACCATGCTTATTATACACAGTTGGTCTTGGTATTTTTGAGCGTGTCAGCAAAATATTTTTTTATGCTCTTCCTTGCCCTCTCAAAGTAACTTTCACTATTATCCCACAATCCACAGAACTACCAAAATGTTGGGGTGGATGATTCCATAGTCAATTCATTAAGAGAGATAACAATTTTAAATAATTATTTTTCAGTAAAAATTAACATGAGAGATTTTCTAAGTCTTCCACCAGTCTGGAGGATCTTCAGGTTCTCCACTGAAATGCTTCTGAAATCAAGTTCAACTTTGTTCTTCTCAGTATTACTAATTTGCTTATATTGTTTTGTGTCTCTTTTTCAAGAAGTGGAATAAAATTTGCTGTCCTTCTAAGAGGAAAAATGAGGTTCCATTTCACATGATCTAGTTTGTACAAGTCTGAAATGCACAGGGCCTGAAGGCTGACTCTGGCTGACCTGGTTTTGAATACTCATCTGCAAAATATGGTAAAGAAAATAAATTTGCTAACAAGCTACTGTTTTAAACCTGATTTACCTCCATCCAGACTGCCTTGTTAAACAGTGTTAAGTAAAGTTTAGTCTAACTCCCCCCTCCCCCTATACACCTTAAATAGATGAATTCTGTAAACAATGAGTTGTGGAGAGTGACATCTTATAGACTAACTCCTTCAATAAACTTTGGTAGGTCCAATTGAGAGGAAGTCACAGAGACTCAGTCTGTTAAGTGGATTGGGGCCAGTCCATGGGCTGGATTGGGCCCACAGACTGGCTGCATGCACTGGATTCAGTGTGTTGGGTTGGTCTGATGCCAGCATGACATGTCCCAGACAGTCTGGGTGTGGGACCAGGGCATGTTAGATGCAGCATGTGGGCTCGTTCAGGGCATGCATATTGCTTGTAGCCAAAGACCCACAGGCTGTGCTGTGGCCCGGGTGATGCAGCTATGAGTTATAGGGCTCCGCAACTTGTATCTTTGACACCCCTGGTTTAAGAAATACGCAAATGATAAGACTGTTTTGCAGGGATGGGGCAATATCTTTTCTTGGACCAACTACATGGTATGAGAGATTTTAGATGAGCTTTTGAGCACAAAATGTTCTTCCTTAAGTCTGAAAAAGAAGCCTGTTAAAAAAAAATCCTTATAAACAAAATCATAGTCTGCTAAAAGGAATGGAGCAGGGCTGTAAAAACAGCAAACAAACATTATCAGGATGAACTGAAAGATGACAGAAATGGAGTAGGAAGGATAACCTGATAAGTGGAGGAGCACAACTATTTAAGAAGGAAGAGAGTCATGGAGTGCAGAGAGATTCGCAGGTAGATTATAATGAGTCAAAAAGTCTTTGTTAAATCCTTGAGTTCTGTTGTCCAGTATAGTTATGAATATTTATTCCTGGGGCCATCATTTGAAGGTGGTTTGTATATTGCAGTTGAGCACAAGGGTTGTGAGGTTGGAGAATGAGTAGTAGTTTTGTGAAAAAAGTTCTTCCTCCCTTGTTTAGATGCTATGAAAGAAGAAATATGTAACATGACATTAACCATGACATTCACAGGACCGTGAAACTAACCTACTGCTTGATTTTGTTCTACTTTTAAAAACATTACATGCAAAAGTTGCAGTTTGTTTTCCAGTTCCCTCAAAACCTTTCATAGATACATTATACACTTATAAAGAAACAGCCCTTTTTATGTATAGGGTATCATTAAGCTGAGCCACAGCTTTGTTTTAAACTTAACTGACTAGTACTGTGTACTGTGATAAACTGCTCCAAAGAGGGGTGATGCTCAATTCTGCAGCAAAGTCTTTTTGGGAGAGAAGTGAAATAACACCTCTGTATCTCATCTATTAGAAGGGAGCATGCAGGGAGTGAAATGGTTTTGTTGCAGTCTTTCTGGAAAAAAAGTTAACAGTTCCATCTGACATTTGTCAGTGAGACTCAAAATTTGTCTTGAGAAGTCCTTTGCAAAGTGATGCAAAGTTCTGCCTCTTTCCATTAGCTCTTCTGCAGAGTAGTGTAACCACAGCACTACACATTGATCCTTTCTTTCATGGTCTTTGGTTTAAATAGTATATGTGAGAATGGATTGTTGGTTGTAGCCTTGTTGGTCTAAGGACATAGGCAGACAAGATTTTTTTGGGTAGATGTGATATTTTTTATTAGACCAACTAAATAATTGGGAAAAGGTTCTTTACGAGCTTTTGGGTACAAACAGTCTTCATCAGGCATAGTCTTCTTATACCTGATGAAAGGTGTTTGTGCCCAAAAGCTTGCAAAGAAAATGTGAGACTAGAACTTTGCACCCAACATGATGCTGCACTTTCTCAAGTTGGCAGATAAGGTAATCTTTTTAAGTGTTCTGTTGAATCTTGCTTGTGATAAAATGTACAATTAGTTTTGTTTCACTGGTAAGAAAGACGTTTGCATGATTTAATCAGATGGCAGTAGTTCAAATTCCTACTCTCCATGTAGTCATTTTTATGTTTCCATCTGCTGGCTGTTAAAAATAAAAATTTTAGGATTTCAACAGGTGTGAGATTAGGCTGGATTCAGACACTAGATGGGAAAGTTAGAAATCTACCCTTCTGTTCTAAGAGAGAGCTTTACAAGATCCCCTATAAACATTGTCAGATGAGTCACAAATTATTTTATCAAGCTTGGATAGTAAGCTTTTAACATGCATTCCTACAGATTGCAGATACTGGGTAATGGTTATGGTGCAATATACTAGGCCACAAACCAACCTTTTTTCAAGTCATTCTTCTGTAAGAGCCTAACTATAAGGTTTATGACTAATGGGTGGCTTTTCTGTAAAAGAAGTCCTTTGTCCATAGTTCAGCTTGACTGCCTCAAAACAGGGGGATACAAGGTGATTTGGCAGTCCTCAGATATCTAGAAACAAAAGATTATCTCCAAAAGCATGCTCAAATTTTCTTCATTTTTTTTTGGTCAAGTTTACATTGCTGATTCCCACCCTCAAGACTGCTTGGATGATTCAATAGATTAGACAGCGTGCATTCTATCTCAGTAGGAAAAGTATCTAAGTCTTTATATGTATTTTAATAGAGACTCTGTAGTCATTATATATACATTTTTCCACACGTTTTAGTATTACTGGGTTCTAAAGTTTGCTGAGCTCTAGTTAAAAGGGCACGCTGCTTCTTTTCCCATAGCTGCTGCTTGTTGTGCTCAGGAATGCCAGTTTTGAGACATGCTGTCCCATCAATTTACTTTAAATGATGGAAAAGGTAATGATGTAGGTTTAAGTAAAACAACAACAAAAAAGCCCAAGCCTTTTTCTTTTCAACTTAATTTTAAATTTGTTTTGTCCCAGGTGAAATGTTCTTAAGTCTAGCCCATGGGTTTTACTCCTTACTAGTTGCCACTTTTGTTGTGTGGATAGGAATCTTCTCTTAGATGTAGGGACAGGACAAAGAGAAATGTTGCAGTCTCAGGTAGGATACGTTGCGTGGAGGATGCTTGTAGATATTGTAGGTTTGTCAGGTTAGTTCATAAAAATCTGTCTTGAAGCTCAGCCTTTACAAAGTGTATGAATGTTCTTTCAAATAGATTCTGTCATAGCTAAAGTCTCTCCAGTTCTGCTGAACTTTCTTTCCTTAGAAAATTGTGGTACTGCAGATTATTAACAGCTAACTTGGCATGTAGGAAAGGTGGAGAGATGCTAAATAGTTTAATTTTTTCCAACAATATACTCTTCATTATATTTTACATTGCTGGCAACACTTTAGCCCAGAAGTTTATGATATCAGAAAAAACGTTAAATATATTTAACAGAACATAAAAATGAGCCAAACACAGGAAAAAGAGGCATGTTTGCTGGGAAAGAATGTAGGGATGTGGCTAACGCTATAAACCAAGTAAGTTTTATAATTGAGTGCTTTATTGGAAATCTTTTTCAGTCAGGTTGCCAATATGATGACAACATCAATTTTTTTATAGCTTTAATTTTGTCTAACCTTTCAGTAGAATCTAGTGATAATGATTGACTGTTGGGAACTGTCGTATCCCCTCTTCCAGCATTCTTCAAATACACAGTCAACAGATAGATTCAAAGGATAGGCACAAGTCGTGTCGCTTTCTTTTTGAAGGGAAAGGAAACAAGACTCAAACTGGATTTTACTTAATTTTATATTCACTATGCTAAAGTGGGCTATCTAGTATTTGTTCTTCATTTATAGATTGGATTATATAAATGATCTGTCTGTAAAGTTAGTCTGTAAATTTATTCAGACTAACTATTAGAAGAATGCAAGGTGCAGAAGACAGGTGGAAAAATGTTCAAAATTTACTTCCTTTCTATAAAAGACATATTTAATCAATTAGGATTGTTGGTTGTAACCGTGTTGGTCTAAGGACATAGGCAGACACGGTTCTTTGGGTAGAAGTGATATCTTTTATTAGACCAACTAAATAATTGGAAAAATTGTTCTTGGCAAGCTTTTGGTCACAAACACCCTTCTTCCTTTTAACCAATATTCACCAATGTAATCAATTTTAATAAATACATTAAATACATTTTAAAATTTAAAAATAAATTTAAAAATAATACACAGGACAGTAATACTTTTCCAGCATTTAGAGAAAATAAAACATTAATTATGACATTCAAAGTAGTATTACATCAATTGTAAGTGTTGCCTAGAGGATAGGGGTGCAGTGAAAGAGATTTTTGGAGACGATACCGAGAGCTGATATTTAAAGAGGTATGTCAACCAATACCGATCCAATTTCCAATACAGCTGCCTCCAGCTGGTAAGTCTGGTGTGGTGGAAGGGGAGGGGGGAGGGAAGAGGCTGGGGGGTAGATCAGTGCCCCCCATCGTGAGGGAGGGGGCAGGGGCAGGCACTGCCCAGGCGAGGCAGGGAGGGGCTGGAGCTGTGGGGAGTGGAGGCGGCTCCCACTGCTGCGTGGACCCCAGGAGGGCACAGGGGACATGTGCCCCCTGGATCTGGGTGGGGTGGGCTGCAGCTGGGGCTGTGCAGGGCTCTTCTTGGTGGGGGCTGGGCTCGGAGCAGGTGCCAGTAGCACTGGGAGGATGCTGCATCCACCCCAAATTTCACTGCTGCTCTACTCCCAGCACTGTTGCCAGTGCAGCCCTGGCTCAATGCCCTACCTCTACCCACACTCCGGGAAGAGCCGGGGCTGCACCAGGCAGCTGGTGGCAATGGCGGTCAGAGTGGAGTGGCGGCAAAATTTGGGGTGGATGCAGCATCTTCCTAGTGCCACCAGCGCTCATTCCAAGCCCAGCCTCCTGCCAAAAATTGCCCTATGCAGCCCTGGCTGCAGCTCA